>NC_088377.1:101126000-101747000 GCF_037993035.2 Macaca fascicularis | reverse complement strand
TTCTGGACCAATTCACTCTGTCCAGCCTGTGGCAAGTTCCAGACAATGCTGATGCTACTGGTCTGGGACCACACTTTGAAGACCACTGGTCTAAAAATTCTCTTGACAGCCAGGTGCAGTGGTTCATGCCTGTAATCCCAGTGCTGTGGGAGGCTCATGTAGGAGGATCACTTGAGGACAGGTGTTTAAGACCAACCTGGGCAACATAGTGAGACATCATCACTACAAAAAAGTTTTTAAAAAATTAGCCAGGCATGGTGGTGCATGCCTGTATTCCTAGCCATTCAGGAGGCTGAGACAGGAGGGTCTCAGCCCAGGAGTTTGATGTTACAGTAAGCTTTGATTGCATCATTGCACTCCAGCCTGGGTGACAAAGACAGACCCTGTCTCAAAAAAAATTCTCTTGTGAAATATACTTATTGTTTGTTTAATATTATTCCTTTCTTGAAGCGAGGATCTTCTGGAACCTACTTTGCACCACTGTAATGGAAAGAGCTTGAGCTATCCATACCTACTGGCTATGTGGCCTTACCAAGTCATTTAACTTTTTCTGAGCCACCATGTTTATCTACCTTGCAAAGCTATAGTGAGGTTTGGGCATAATTACATGTGCAGGTCCAGCAAATTGCCTTGCACATAGAATATACTTACTAAATGGAAAGCATGTTTTGTTTAGTTCAGACCAGAGCTATGCTGACATTTGCTGCACCCACAATTTCTTGGGATGTACTGACACTTCAAGACACTTTGAATGTACAGTCCAAAGATTTCTTGAAACTTGGGGCCCATTGCTTCTACCTGTCTGCAAGTGAGCAGATCTTCCTGATATAGGCTATCACTGAGTCAGCATTAATTGCTCTGTAATTGTCAAGGGGAATATTTCATGATGAAGAAAAACAGCCAGCAGGATAGTGTTTGAAGATGCTATGACATCCAGAATGCTTAATATTTTAATTCTCGATTATGTAAAAGCAGTTTAAAAACTTCAATGTGCTATAAAAATGAGTATGTGCTGGGTGCAGTGGCTCACGCCTGTAGTCTCAGTACTTTGGGAGGCCGAGGTGGGAGGATCACCTGAGGTCAGGAGTTTGAGACCAGCCTGACCAACATGGAGAAACCCTGTCTCTACTAAAAAGACAAAATTAGCCAAGTGTGGTGGCACATGCCTGTAATCCCAGCTACTCGGGAGGATGAGGCAGGAGAATTGTTTGAACACGGGAGGCGGAGGTTGCGATGAGCCGAGATTGTGCTATTGCACTCCAGCCTGGGCAACAAGAGCGAAACTCCATCTAAATAAAAAAAAAAAAAAAAAAAAAAGAGTGTGATTATAATTGTTACTGCCTTAACCAATGTTTTAGGTTAAAAAAAGGCTTGCCCATGCAGAACAGGTGTGTTTCCCGCTTTTAAAGAAGAATATGATATTTATTTCCCTTCTTTGGCCTTACTCTGAACATTATCTCAGAATCTCTCTGGGGGCTTCCACAACTTCGGGGATATCCTGACCTTGTTGCTTTAAGACTGGACCTTAGAGAGGTCATGAGAGGGCAGAACATCAATTGACTTTGCAATGAGTCCTCATAACCAAGGAGACACACCAGTCCTTCTGAGGCAACAAACTTGGAGATGGGAGAATGTGATTCATAAGGAAAAGCAACAGCAACAGTTCCTGATTCTTCCGTGGGAGCAACTGTAAAGCCATGACCTGGAGCACAACTGGTTTCTGTCGCTTATTCCTGCGGCCTGCTGGGCTACATCTGGAGGTTCTGGAGACCAGCTGACCCCTGGAGGGATCTGGGCTCCAGTTTTTCCACCCAAGAATGCACGAGAGAGGTCACTGACTATGGAGCTCTGCTAATTGACCACTCAGGCAATAGCCAATGCCCTGAAGGAGGTGCCAAGGTGGGAAGGACTTCCCTGTGGTCTCCCTGCAGAGGACCCTGTTGGCAGGCAGAAAAGGGTGGACCAGGAAAGTAGGGAAGGAATGAGGCAAGAGAAAGAAATTCACAGATGTCCCAAGTTTCCACAATTTTATCAAAAATTTTTCCATGACTCATCTTGTGACTTCTCCCCAAATTTAACATGATAAAACCACTGGCCTAAATATAATTAAACTGCAATTACTCAAGAGTAAGAGGGTGGTACATTTTTATCAACCCCTTTATTCCCTCAAACGTAGAATCCAAGGTGGGACAATAAAGAACAAAAACCGTCTCTCTCCCTTCTTCCCAACCCGATTTCCTTGCTCCATGGCCCCCTGAGAGGGAGAGCAAGTCAGGATTTCCAGAATAATTGATTCCCACCCAAATGTGGAGAAGTCAAGTGGAAGCTGCACAGAGACAGCTGGAAGACTCATGTTTTGCTTGTTTGTTTCCTTAACCCAACTTCAAGACGTGCTCAGCTCCAACACACTTTGCTTTACCTTTCTGTACGTTAATCTGCCAGGAAAGTTTCTTCTATGGTGAGGCTATTTGGGACACTTGATAATCACACCAGCTATTGTTTACTGAGCACCTACTATTTGCCAGGTATCTTACAGAATTATCTCTTGACATCATCACAGCTCCATGAGGCAGGTTTTATCACTTGTAATTTTACTGATAAGAAATGAAGCTCAGAGATTAAGCTATTTGTCCTTAGTCATCCAATGGCAGAGCTGGGATTTAAACTCAAGACTGCCCAATTCTAAAAGTCCCCTCTGATGTTGGAAGGAACAGTGTTGAATACAACAGGAGCAAAAGCAGTTCAGAATCGCTTTTGTGATTGCTTTTGAATTGGTACACACTGTCACAGGCTCCAGATCCAGGCTTCTGATCCAACCCACATTGGTTTTCCTCGCTTGTCAGATAAGAGGAGCCACGCTTGATCTGGAAGGTGTTGAAAGACGTGCTGCTGTGTGCAGCTTATCGACGGGAACAAGGTTCACCATCACTGAGACCTAGGAAGGGGCCCTGGTCCAGCTGGACCCCAGTCGAGCCGCTCAGGGGCAGCTTGGGCTGTCATCCAGGGTGCATGAAGCCATAGCCAATGTCAAGGGCTCCTAATGTCCAGGCAGGAAACTGTGACTGAAAAGCTGAAAAAACATATGATCCCATAAAAAGCCGCCTTTGGGGAAACAAGCCATTAGTCAGCCTTATTTATTTATTTTTCCTTCTTGCTGCAAAGTTCAATACAGATGAAGGAGCTGCGATTATCATATAAAAGGCTATGCAAAATGGTCCTCCCTCTACACTGCTGAAGCAAACTTTACCCTGGCTTTTCGCCATAGTTAGCTTTGTTTGTGTTCTTCAGATTCCGAGTCCTTTGACCACGGTTGTGATGGCCCAAGTAGAAGCACAAGTGTGTCTCAAAATAAACAAGCAGAGCTGGAACTCTCTAGAGTCGCCGCTCATCTCCACCCGCACTCCTGCCTTTTATCCCGGCTGATGATGGAGGCCGGAGGAAAGGGATAGTGGTGGCCTTATGAAGACAAGGTCTTCTGCGGGAAAAAATATGCTTAATGAGCTTAGGAAAAAACCTGTGGTCGTGGAATGTAATAAAATTGCTGTTTTCTTGGGTGAGATCGGGAAACCTTGACTGTCTATTCTGAGGTTTTGCCAGTTTTACTGGGGAGTGTGCTTTTTGAAGGTCAACTGGTTCTTTTTTCTTCCCAGTGGGTGGCAGGAAAGAGGCACAATATAGTTTTGGAGAAAGCCCCATGGTCAATCCATGGGTGCAAAGTAGCCAGGCCTGCTTGTCCTGTATAGTCTCTTGGACTCTAGGTCTTTTTCTTTTCATCTCTGTTAGTGCCCCGTGGCTTCGGTAACAAAGTACCCTAGACTGGGTGACTTAGAACAAGAGAAATTTGTTGCCTCACAGCTCTGGATGCTAGAAGTCCGAGAGCAGGATGTTGGCAAGGCTGATTTCTTCTGAGAGCAGTGAAGGAGGCTCTGCTCCAAGCCTCTCTCCTGGCTTTGAGTGTTTTGCTGGCCATCTCTGGTGTTACTTGTAGATGCATCACTCCAATCTTCACCTTCATGTTCATATGGTCCTCCTGTGTGTGTCTGTGTCCAAATTTCCCCTTTTCATAAGGACACCACTCATGATAGATTGGGAGCCTACCCTCCTCTGGAATGACCTCATCTTAACTAATTATATCTGTGATGACTCTGTTTCCAAACAAGGTCACATTCCGAGGTCCTGGGGATTAGAACGTCAATATATGAATTTGAAAAGGAGGGATACAATTCAACGCACAACAGCATCTCACAGACTTCATTCAACTTTTATTTTACATAGGAATTCTGAAACTAGGCCAACAGAGAGGGGTAGAGAGACTCTAACTAAAAACAGGCTAGCCGGGCCCAGTGGCTCACGCTTGTAATCCCAGCACTTTGGGAGGCCGAGGCGGGTGGATCATGAGGTCAGGAGATTGAGACCATCCTGGCTAACATGGTGAATCCCCATCTCTACTAAATATACAAAAAATTAGTCGGGTGTGGTGGCACGTGCCTGTATTCCCAGCTACTCAGGAGGCTGAGGCAGGAGAATCATTTGAACCCGGGAGGCAGAGGTCGCAAGGAGCCGAGATCACGCCACTGCACTCCAGCCTGGCAACAGAGCAAGACCGCATCTCAAAATATAAATAAATAAAAACTGAGGCTAAAACTTTTTCAGTGCAAAATTATTAGTTCAATGCAAGACACCAACATTTGTTTGTGAAACAGGGTTCTGGAGGGTTTGGGGAAGCCAGAGCCATACCATGAGGACACTCGAGCAGCCATGTGGCCGGGAGCTGAAGACCCCTGCCAAACAGCTATAGGAGAGACCCACCTTGGAAGCAGATCCTCCAGTCCCAGTCAAACCTTCAGATGAATGTAGCCCTGGCTGATATTTTGACTGCAACCTCATGAGAGTGCCTGAGCCAGAACCACCCAGCTAAGCTGCTGCTGAATTCCTGACATAGAGAAACCGTGAGATAATAAATGTTGTTTTAAGCCACGAAATTTTGTGGTAATTTGTTATGCAGCAGCTGCATTGCAAAATTGTTATCCAAAGATCTAATACAGCTCCTGGCACCCCAACCCTGGAAAAGCAAATCTGCCTCTACTTTGTGAACAGTATCATCCTGACAACTTCAGAGGGAAAGAGTCCCAGACCCACAGTGCCTCCGGTCTCATGGATAGGAAAGTTTTCTTTTTTGTTTGTTTTTGTTTTTCAAGGATATGGAGAAAAAGGAACTAACAAAGTAATTGAAAATTGGTATATTTTATTTACTACAACTACAAACACATTAGGCTAAAGCAAGAACTTTGTCCGCTTGATCAGCAGGATAACATAGTGGTAAGAGCACAGAATTCCAAGCCAAAAGATCTATGTTTATATCCCAGCTTTTTCCAGCTATGTAATCATAGGAAGTTACTATACCTCTCACCCTAAGTGTTCTCATCTGTCAAATGGGATAACAGTAATAGCACCAACCTCTTAGACAAGAGTTAATGTGGGGAATAACTCAGAACTGTGTTTAGCACACAGTAAGATGTGAGAACACAAGAGTGGGAAGATCCACTTAGGACGTAAAATGTCCCATGGTTAGAGACATAGGATGCTTGTTGAAAGAGCTAGCCTTGGATCACGAGGTCAGGAGTTCAAGACCAGCCTGGCCAAGATGGGGAAACCCTGCCTCTACTGAAAATACAAAAATTAGCTGGGTGTGGTGGCGCATGCTGAAAGGTGGATGTAGCAGTGAGCTGATGTCGCACCACTGCACTCCAGCCTGGGCAACAAAGCAAGACTCCATCTCAAAAAAAAAAAAAAAAAAAAGAGCCAGCCTTTAAGGAAATGAGAAGTCAAAGCTTGTATAATAAAGCAAGACCACACTTTTTAAGTCTACCTCCCTTAACCTTATAAACATGTGAGCATCATAAACTTTAGGGAAAAAAGTAATTGCCCCCAGTGACAGTGACAGAAGGGATGGCAAGACCAGATAACTTGTTCCAGGCCGTGAGACACATGGACACTCTGGCGATCATACCCGTCCCCGCACTGTTGCTGTCCTTTCCTGTTGTGCGTACCTGCACTTTGCATGGAGACCCTGACTTCAGTCATACTGTCAGTCATTTCAGAAAGCACCATAGGATTTCCTGAAGGACATAGCGTTTTAAAATTCTATTGGATAAGAACTCAGTTCCCCAATTATAATTTCTAAAAGGCTAAGGGTTATTTTTATGGGTTTTTGAGCTCTCCATTTTACATGATGTCCTCTGAGAAGTTTTCAGTGAGTTCAGTCCTGTATTGGGCAGAGGCTGCCTCCTCTTCTGTTTTAAAGCAGCTTGAAATTCTTTTACTTCTTGATCCAACAACCAAACCTGAATATATTGTGAGGTTCCCATCCCAAGTCAAATCTCTCATGGGGAGTCATCCTTGTCCTCCTCTTCCTCCTCCTTTTCTCCTAAATGGTGCTACATAGGCTGACTAAACATCTTTTTTTGAAATAAAAACCAAGAGTAAACATGAGTCAGAATGACAGGTCATATGCGGGACTCCAACGTTTACTTTTGACACGAGTTGGTTTTCAGTTATGTTCTGAGAAGCTACATCCTGTCACCCCAATGCTGGAAAAGCAAATCTGTATCTATTTTGTGAACAGTATGATCCTGACAACACTGGGGGAAAAGAGTCTCAGACCCACAGGGCCTCAGGCCTCAGGAATAGGAATTTCCAGAAGAAAAAAATAAGGGCACTTTGATCCACTTGCCCTTCGTATTATTGTCTCCCTGTGCAATTTGCTGGAGAATTTCCCACTGGCTCTTGGCTCATTTTCAAATTGGAGTGCAGTCTTTCAGAGATTACTCTGTGTGCTGAAAAACAAGGAAGTCTTTCTTTATTGAGTAGAATGGGGAGGCCCTGCCTTCTAGGAAGGGCAGATAGATGCTCTGGCCTCAGTGTCTCAGCCCACCCTGCGTCCTCCCCGCCGAGCCCTCTCCAGCTCAGCTACTCCCTCTCCCAGTGGAGGAGAAGGGCTGGGTGGATCCCTTGCCTTAGGCTGAAGGAAAAACATCTTATAAGCTATGTCGCTATTGAGGCAATCCCTGCTGTAATCATGGGGCCTCTCAGAGAAATTACTGCAGCAAGATGGCAGTTCCAGCTAGCATCCAGTGTAACGGGGTACTTCTTCTGCACCCACTTTTCTCCAAACATGAGAATTTTCAAACGGGAGTAGAAGTCTCAGATAATATTTCCTTCTCTTCATCTAGACTTCGTCTTTCATTTACCTTACTTTTCTTCACTTATGCCTGTTTTAAAACCCTGGATTTTCAGACACCATCTGTATCATCATCTTAATGAATATTTATGTAGTGCTTATACAAATTAATTTTTGTAATCCTCACAATAACCCTATGAGGTACACACTATTATCTCCCCCATTGTGAAGATCAGAAAACAGGCCGAGAGGGATAAAGTGACTTTTCCAGGGTTACAGGCCTACCAAGTGACAAAGCCCAGGTTTGAACCTAATAGTTTGACTCTGGAGTCTGAGTTCTCAAGGCCCTGATGTCACCTCCCAGTTATCTATTTCTATTTAGAAATGTACTCATCCCTGGCCATGTGTTTGTTATCAGAGGGCTTGCGGACTACAGCTCGCATCTCTGGTTCCTCCTGGTCCTGGGTTAATTAGGAACGGGATATTGTGGCCCCTGTGCTGTCCCATGGTCACCCCATCTACACCTGCTCTTTAAATAAGGCCCAGCGTGGTCACACGAAGGCAGCCTTACTAGGAAGGCTAGGTTGGGCCCAATTTGGTAACAAACTCATGTCTTTTAGCAGGAACATTCATACTTGAGGATTACATAGTAGAGGCTTTTCCTCTACTGGCTGCATGTAGTCCTCCATGGTTAAACCAATTTCTTTAGGAAAAATGGAAGAAGGGAGGGAGGGAGGGAAGAAAGGAAGGAAAGATGGAAGGGAGGAGGAGGGAAGGAAAGAAGGAAGGAGGAAAAAAAGGAAAGAAGGAAGAAGAGAGGGAGGCAGGGAAGGAAGGAGAGAAGGAAGGAAGAAATGGGAGTAGAAGTCTCAGATAATATTTCCTTCTCTTCATCTCGATTTCCTCTTTCATTTACCTTACTTTCCTTCACTTATGCTTGTTTAAAAACCTTGGATTTTCAGACACTGTATCATCTTAACAAATATTTATGTAGTGCTTATACAAATTAATTTGTATAGGAGAGAAAGAGGGAGGAAGGAAAAAGGGAAGGGAAGGGAGAGAAAAGAAAGGGAAAGAAAGAAGAAAAAAGAAAGAGAAATAATGGAAAGGAGAAAAGAAAGAAGAAAGGGAGAAAATAATGCTATTGATGCGAGCATGAGTTTTCTAGGAAAGATATTCTTTCCACCCTCCTAGGCTAACCATTTCTATTGCATTCCTTTTGTCTCCTTGGTTGGGTCATGCTAACTTCTGTCCCACCCAGAGCATACATGGTACAACTTGGTTATGCTCTTCAGGTTTTCAATCTAAAAGGACGGAAAAAGAAATGTTGCAACTTAATTAAACATGTTGCATTGGAGAATGCAATGTTCCAATTGCATTGCAACTTAATTAAACACATGTTGCAACTTAATTAAACTATGTTGCAACTTAATTAAACACATCAGATCAAATCATAATTCTGAGCCCAGTGCTGAAAATGGGTCCCTCAGAGACCCTGGGTCTTTCTTGTGCCTGCTGAAGTATTTATTGTCACAAGTCACTCCTCATAGAGTGTCCTGATTTCCCCATCTATGTTGCAGAAAAAACACACTGCCTGCCTACGTCTGCTGAGAAAACCAGCAAGCCAATTCTTAAAAAGCACCTCGAGCCTATAAGGTACATGAGCGGGGATGCTGTTTAGTTTCCTCTTTCTATTTCAAAGTCACAGAATAGTTTCAAAAGAACAGTGGGAAATGCGTGCCTTGGACTTCACAGAGGCCGTCTAACATTGCACCTGTATTTCCTGATCCCCTCTCAGAGTCTGTTTGTTTCCTTTCTCCCACTGTATCACGAGACGCATCTCCCTGGAATGTTGTCCTTGCTGCCTGCCTGCCAACTGTAGAACTCCCTTCCAGCTCTGAAGCTCAGTGATTCTCCTAGTGGTAGGAACTCGGTCCCTGCTGTTTTCAGGCCTGACCCAGCTCAGACCTGAACTTCTTTGCGTTAGGGTTTAGCGGCTTCACCAGGCAGCACTGTACTGGCCTGGCCAGCCTGGGGCTTGTGGAATCACCTACTGAATCAGGTTGACCTCTGGCATTCCAGGCAAGAGCCGCTCATCAGTCCTAAATTAACATTTTTTATAGCATTAGTGCCTTTACTAATAATATCTACTACTGTTTACTGAACATTTACCAGGTGTGGAACATATACCAATGACTTGTGAGTGTGACATGTTGTCCATCAGTATTGTCTGTAGTCACAATCTTATTTGGTTTCACTTAATTCTCACACAACCCTAAAAAGTAGCTATTTTATATCCATCTTACAGCTTAGGAGACTGAAGCCCAGGGTGGTTAAGTTACTTGCCTAAGGTCATTCTACCAGTAAGTGGAGAAGCCCAAATCTAACTAACCCTGGTTTGTTTTTTTCCAAAAGTGGTACCACTGCTTAACCATGCTGATCCCCTACAATATTAGCTGTACTGTGCTAAGCACATACTACATACCACAATTGTGCTGGAAGCTTAATGCCTACAGTCCTATTTAATTCTCACAGTCATCTTGCAAGATGGGAGGATTGGCTCCGTTTTTAAGGTAAGGAAACTGAGATTTAGAGAGGTTGAATTGTGCCATTCTTGTATATTCATTGAAGTCCAGTCAAATTTTTTCTAATACATTTTATTGTCTATATTTGAGGTATATGACATGATGTTATGAGAGACATGAGATGCACAACACATGATTACTGTAGTGAAGCAAATTAACGTATCTATCATCTCATATGGTTACCCATTTTTTCCCCAATGAATGTTTAGAACAGCTCTGAACTTCACCAGCAAAACACAAAAGAATTTTGTACAACATACACTTAAAGCCTTTTTTTTTTTTTAACATAGCACAGTATCTGCAATTATGTTGAGCATATGGCCATTTAAAATTACACTCTGAGACAGCTCACCTGATGTAAATGCCTCAGAAATGGACATGGAGATGTACAAGGATGGGAGATGGCAGAGACAGCTGGGGTTACTGGATGGAGTTGAAGTATAGCTTATTTACATGAATACAGGGGGAGTTAACAGAGGCAGAACTTGGGAGCTGCTTGATGTTCTGTGGGGAGTGAAAAGTAGGAGGCAGATTAAAGAAATGTGAATTTAGAACAGAGTATGCTTACAAATCCCAAAAATCCATAACCAATCACAGTAAAAAATAAGAAGAGTCTATCATGAGAAGGGAGAACTTCATGTCAGTTTCAAGCCCTGCACATCGGAGTGAGTGTATGCACATCCTTCTTTTTTACATCCATTCTTTGTTTATATGTAGCAGATTTGAATACAGTTTGGGTTTCTACCCACATACCTACTAGCCTTACTCTGTCTTGATGTACAGGAAGGTTTAGACCTTTCGCTAGTAATTCTCTGTAATTGAATGTGACCAAGTTCAAGGGAAATGTCAATTACAAAAACACTGAGGGAAAAAATCTGCATTTTGCCTCCATGGTTTCTTAACTATTGGTTTTTCTTGTTTGTTGTTTTTTTTTTTTTTTTTCGGTTATTGTTTTGTTTTTATTTTTGTTTGAGACAGAGTCTCCCTCTGTTGCCCAGGCTGGAGTGCAGGGGTGCAATCTTGGCTCACTGCAATCTCTGTCTCCCGGGTCCAAGTGATTCTCTCACCTCAGCCTCCTGTGTAGCTGGAATTATAGGCGCTCACCACTATGCCCAGCTAATTTTTGTATTTTTAGTAGAGACAGAATTTCGCCATGTTGGCCAGGCTGGTCTCAAACTCCTGACCTCAAGTGATCTGCCTGCCTCAGCCTCCCAAAGTGCTGGGATTACAGACGTGAGCCACCATGCCTGGCCTCTTAATCCATTTTAAGTAGGCACATGGACTCTGTCCTGTGATGAAATCTTTATTAGCTTAAAGTCTTTATCTTTTGGTGGCATATGTAGCTATGTCCCCTATTTTATTCCTGATATAATATATGACTCTTCTGTTTTTTTCTTTCACTACTTTGCTAGGGATTGATCAATTTTATTAGTGTTTTTAAAGAATCAAGTTTTGGCTTTGTCAGTTTTCTTTATTGTATGCTTGTTTCTTAATTCATTGATTTCTACTTATTTTTTATACTTTCTACTTTCTCTGGGTAAAATTTGCCCTTCTCTTCATAACTTCTTAAGATGGATACTTTGATCATTGATTTTCAGCCACTTTTCCTTTCTAAAATATGCATTTAAAGCTGTGCATTTCCTTCTAAGCACTCCTTTAGCTGTATCCCACAAACTTGATATATTACATTTTTATTATTCAGTTAAAATAGTGTCTGTTTTCACTGTGATTTCATCTGTAACCAATGAGTGATATAGAAGCATCTTGTTTCAAGTCCAAACATTTAGGAGTTTTCTAGGTATCTTTCTATTATCGATTCTAGCTTAATTCCATTGTGATCAAGAGAATGTATTTAGTATGATTTTGATTCTCTGCTGTTTGCTGAGACATACTTTATGGCTTGAAACTAATAACCTGCTATTGCATTTTACTTTAATAGTTTGACATCTTTTTGTACATCTACTGGAGAGTTATTGCATATATCACTGGAAAGTTGCTTAATCTCTACGTGTCTCAGTTTTCTTTTGTGTACAATGGAGATGACAACAGCGTCTTCCTCAAAGAGGTCCTGTGGCCATTCAATTTGGTAATACATTAAAGGTTTTCAGAACAGTACCTGGCACATAGTAAATACTCAGGAGATGTTAGCTATTATTACTTAGTTGATTCAAATTATGACTGATTATCCTGCTGGATCGAATAGAAACATCCACTGCCTGTCACCAGCCCACCTTGGCTGTCTGCTCTTACTTGCTGCTAAACTTTAAGACATATGTCTTAAATATCACTTAAGTATCATAGAATTCCCAAGACACTGTAAGTATTATTTTCCGTGTTTTACAAATAAGGGAATTTAGGCACAAAGTAAGTAAAAGACTTGAATGAAAGCCTGTTTCTCAAGATATTAGCAATAGCCTGTTATCTAGTTCACATCTATATTCCTTGCTCATCTTTTATTCTATACAAATAAAAGAAGTAATAGTTTTGCAATTAAGTGTTTTTGTGGTTGACGTCATTTTCAGGTGTTGCCTGTGGACTCCTACAGCCTTCAGGCCATGGGAAGGTCTGCTCCCTAATCAGTAGGTTAGCCTAACCTCAGTCACTAAGTTTCTGTCTGAGTAAAGGCACAGTCCCTGAGGGCTGAACACATGTCAAGGTTCCCAGCTCTTAACATCCTCCAAAGACAAAACCTACCTTCGTCACCTTGTGGGAACTCAACAAATGGTGGTTGATGAACCGTCATGGTATCAGTTTTGAAAATAAGCACAGACATTTTTGGTAACCAGCCCACCATCACCTAAGTTGTAAAGCAAGTGAAATCAACATTCTTTCTCATTCACTGGGCATAAATTGTTATGGCTGTTTCCAAGGATGCATGGTACACGTGTAATGTGGGGTCTTTCAGGGAAGTTTGACATCAAGCCTAGAGTCTTGAGAGACTAGTTTATATTTTTAAGGAACATTGAAGACTTTAGCATATTTTATAAAGGGCATTTCTAAAACCGTACCAGTTTCTCAGCCTATTTTATAATATCGACCACCTGGTCTTTTGCTCAGTGTGATTTCAAAGGGCCTAGTATAATTTTTCTGAGTATCTTAAATCTCCTTGGTTGCCCTGTAAATCCACAATTTGAAATTTGTTCTTTTAACATGTCGTCTTGATACTTTGTTTATTGGGTCTAATATACAATCCCTTGGGAAAAATAATATCAAGTCCCATTAATTGTTAATACTGTGGGTGAATGAGTTTATCCGACTGGCTCCTAAGAACAAGCATTGAGTTTGATTGAGGAGGGCAGGGTGGAAGGAGGAGATGATGGCTCTAATAGGCATCTGTATTTGGAAGTACTGGGTAAAAGAGCACAGTAGTCTGAGGCTGCACAAAGGATACAGGAGGAGGCCTCATGTTTTCCCCTGGGCTGCCTCTGCCCACATCTTCACACCATACATCCAAATGAATTTTTCTACACCATTCCATTAGGTAATTATTGTAAGCCTTTAGAAGTAACACCATTACTCTCATGTCACAAAATTCTGTGATTATATTAAAAATTGCTCTTTTTCTGTTCTGGCACGTTTGTTTACCTCCCTGGTCTTAGATAGCTTTTAGGGTCGTATTAGGTGTTGATGGAAAAGAAGAGTTGAGATCAGGAAAGTAAGGTGGGATTGTAAGAAGGTCAGAAAGGAGCTCTTGCAGTGAAAGACACCTAGAGCTCTTTCAGCCCAGTTACCTCCCTCTGCCATGATACTCATGAGCATGTGGAAGAGCTTCTTTTCATGGACCCCCATGGAGTCCACCTGCTGAATTAATTGATGCTCTTCATTCTCTCTTGAAAACATACCCAGTGATGCCCATGTCACCTTGAATGCTTGCAACCACCAGTCCTGTCCTGTGCTTACCAACATCAGTTGTATTTCCGAACTGTCAATACCAGTTGTGTCTATTGTTGTAACTCAATAACTCAATTAAATAATGTGTAAGTGAATAAAATATGAGCATGAAAGGAAAGACCTAATTTGATTGCTTGCAAAAACTTGATACAGGAAAAACTCTTAGAAATGCTATTAAATTAAGTATGGATGAGAAGTGTAAAAGCTTGTGAAAGTATTTAGGGAAACACACACAGGTTCTGCACTCTCACTGGTCTTTACGTTCTTGCTCTACTGTCAAAAATCTAAAACTAGAAGTCATCGGCCATATATTAGGAGTGTGACTTATGCAAGAAAGAACATGCAGAACCCAGTCAGCAGACCACACTCAGAGAAAAGACCTTAATCCTGGCCAGGTGCAGTGGCTCATGCCTGTAATCCCAGCACTTTGGGAGGCCGAGGCAGGTGGATCACTTGAGGTTAGCAGTTCGAGACCAGCCTGGCCAACATGGCAAAACCTTGTCTCTACTGAAAACACAAAAATTAGCTGGGCGTAGTGGTGGATGCCCGTCATCCCAGCTACTTGGGAGGCTGAGGCAGGAGAGTCACTTGAACCTGGGAGGCAGAGGTTGCTGTGAGCCAAGATGGCACTATGCAGTGCTGCCTGGGCAACAGAGTAAAACTCCATTGCAAAAATCAAACAAACAACAACAACAAAACCAAAACCTTAGTCCTATATCAGAAGATTGGCAGTCAGGTGCTTTTATACATTTCAAGTTAAAAAGATGTTGAAAATGTACACCCGTCATGTTTATGGTATCTCCCCTTTATTCAACTTTTTAGTTAACCAATTAACAACTTTGTCTCAATGGCTTCTACTGTGGTTGAAAAGGTCATCGTTGTTCTCCTTTATGCTGAATTCAAAGGTTAGGGCTATCCTGACCATTCTCTCTAGTTTCTATGGAGAATCTTATTGTGGATCCATGATTCTTAAATTCCTTAGTGTGTGACTTAAAGCTATTTATGGTTTTGGCTTATATTATAAAATATGCTTGTTTGCCACTAAGCAAAGAGAATAAAAATGCAGCTGATGTCATCACAGTAGCCAACGTGTGACAAGGACTTACTCTGTACCTGGACTCTGTACTAAGCATTAACTGATATTAGTTTGTTTAATCTTCACAACTACCAAAGAGTAAGTTTCATTATTATTTCTGTTTTATGGACAGTTGAGGCACAGAAGGGCAAAGTAAGTTGCCTAAAGTAACACAGTTAGCAAGTGGTGGAGCCAGATTCCAAGCCAGACGGAATCCAGACCCTGTGCTCATAACCACTGTGCTATTTATTTTTAGATACCTTAAGTCGTTGTTCCTGCTTAATATGTTTATGACCCCTCTTCAGGAGGCAGGGGCAGAGGGAAACAAAGATTGATTACCTGCCAATGTTCCTTTATGTCTAGAAGGTGGTAAAACACTGGTTGTTTTGCACAGTCACTGTTATCTATGAACAACTCTGTTAAATCGCGTAAGAGACAGTGTGGAAAATGTAACACTTAACACCTCAGACCAATCATCAGTAATGCAGAGGGACGTGAGTGCACGGGTGTGTGTGTGAGTGTGTGTGTGACCCTCTCCCTGCTGCTCACCAAGAAGAAACCGGTATTTTAGTGCCCTTTTGTGCCACTGTGCTTTTAACTGCTGTTAAGATAAGGAGTAATGTCCCTCCAGCTGTACATAATAGTGTTGTAATTCCATCAAGGGGCTTTGATAACTTCATAAACCCTGACAGAAAAGCTTGAGTGGATTTTCATGTCACCATAACACCAAGATGGAATTACAGCCTTAATTTACTGGGTGTACATTTTGGGGGGTACATTACTTAATGTTAAATCTTGTTAAAAACAAATCAGCTGATGCCATCTGGCTGTTCCCATTCCACAGTGGTCTCCAAGCCGCCCCCTGATTTTGGGTTTTTGTTCTCCTCCACCCTGCTTCTCCTGATTTTTATTTTCCTTATCATCATAATTGCCCTGATCATCATCATCATGCATACCTTATACCCATATAACTTTTTTTTTAAGTTTACAGAGCGTTTTGCATATATGATCCTATGAACCTCAATACTTGCTTTCTTCTCTCTTCTTGAACATCTGAAATTTAGTTATTTGTGTTATATGGAACAAATGTCTGCTGGCCATTTTTTAAGAATAAAAGCAATCTGTGCACATTGAAAACTTTCAGACAGTGCAGCTCGGCATAAAATGAAAAGTAAAGTTTCCTTTCCTTCTGCCTTCCAAAGTGCTTCTCCCCACAGGTGATCCCTGTTAAGGATTTCTTTCATATCATTCCAAAAAATGTATTCATATACTAAAATTTATAGCATTCCAGAAAAAAGTGTTATGTATTTGTGTTTGCCTGCCTAGCCATTTGTCTATCCACTTCTCCTTTTCGATTTATGCAAATGGGATTGTTTGCCCAATGTCTTTTTAAAATACTTAATTATATATCCTAGGCATCTGTCCATATCATTACAAGTAGCTTTCCATCAGTTTTTGTACATAACAATACCAGCCATTTAGAGGTCTGTTTTTCAAATATCATTTTAGGTTAAAAAAATGTGTGAGTTAAGGATGACTCTGGTTGAAAAGACGGGCTTGAATGAGCCAGATTTTAACAGAATAAATCTCAATCCAGTCCACTGAAGAATAAAGAAAATGGAATTTTTGTTTTGAAAATTGTTTTTCATGCTCTGTGTTTAATGTAAAAGCAGGGCATTCTGCAAATGTTATCACAGTGCCACGTTCCTATGAGGCTGGTCGGAGTCCACAAGGGGAGTGGGCATGGTGTTGAGGGAAGCACTTTGGACCAGGTGCCTGGAGACCAGTCACATAACATGCGATTCACCATGTTACTTAGCCCATCTGAGCTCAGCTTTCTCCCTTGTAAAACGAGGTTAATCATATCTGTCTCATATGAGTGCCATGAGCATTAAATGAGATGATTATTTTTGCCTCGATAAATGGTGAGTTTTATGAGTATTCTGAGGCTTCTTCCTACACTATAACTGATGAAATAACTTTCCTTACAAGAGGCTCATTTTTTAATGGTTATTGTCTTTTTATAACTTAGCATTTATTGTTGTCCCATAGATTGCATGCTTCTAATGTAATGAAAGTGACTTTGAAATGTGACTTATAAGAGCTGGTCTCATTGATTTATAGTTACGTTTTGCTTCATTTGCTTGTCATTTTCTCTCTCACAGCCTGGCACATGGCCGGGGCTTTGTAAATCCTGGTTGATCCAGAGACATGTGAGCTTTGGATGTTGTATTGAGAGGCTGGCTACATGAGACTGTCAATGAATTGGCGAATTTGGAAGAAAAGTTCACATTCTCAAATGTGTGTTCCAACCTGCCCTCCAAAGCCCTGGCACTATCTCTTTTTAATATAACAACAGTCTCCTGCAAATTTCCTAGTATGCACACCTTTTAAATTTAACTTGTGCTCCATTAGACTTCTTGTGAAGTGACATGTGCTCCATAAAACACAGAGACTTCATCAGGCTGACACACTTGCCTAGTACTTTGCAATATGGTTTTGTTGTTGTTGTTGTTGTTGTCGTTTTTTAAGGCAGTAATATATTTTCTTAGAAAAACAAATTTCTCCAGAGGACAGAGTTCCTAAGATAAACAGTACAATCTGAGGAGCCATACAGGATAATGCCCAGGCTCGCCTCTACACAGCACTGAGCCTGCAGAACTGACCTTTGGGAAGCACGCTGTTGCCTCTTGCAGATGCTACCTACTGCGGAGCATCCCCAGGGCTGGAAACAGAAGGGAGCTGGAGAGGTGGGAGGTGTCGGGGTAGGGGTGGGGGAGTATGGAACGGAAAGATCCATTAACCCAGTCAGTGTGCAGAGGCTGCAAGAGACAATATAAATCTGGGAACAGCTCTGCTTAGTGAATGCCTCTGCCGGAGTTAGAGTAACTGACAAATTAGCATAATGTAATTGGCTGGCAGGGTCAGCCCCTCTCCTGGAGCATTAGCCAAGGGGATGGTAGGCAGAGGCAGATAAAGAATTGGAGGGCAGTGTTTTGTCTGTCACCAGGAAGGAGTTTTCATTTCAGCACTGCTTAGATCAATATTATGGCCCTGGAGACAGCCCTCTTCAAATTAGTAAAGTTTCCATTTTTGAAAAATTTCTTAAAAATAAAATCTAAGAATTCCATTTCACTGCCCATGCCAAGGTCTAAACCAAAACCAAACAAAATAACCGAGAAAGAATAGAAGGTTTTCCTTTTTCTTTCTACTCTTTCCCCCTACTTTTGGAAGTTCTTCCTGGAACTTGGGGATTGCATAACATCTTTTGACTGACATTTCTCAGAATGATTGATTTGTGTAGTAAGTTACTTCATTGATTGCCTACTTATTGTGCAGGCAGTACCTTATCCTTTCTAAGCAAAGCTATGATACGTTTCTTTTCACCTAGGTATTACATTAGCCTATACAGAGAAAGATTCAGACACATTTCCTTGTTCTTCCGGGGGTGTTACACCTGGGTCATTTTGTTGTTCATGCTATTTTCAGAAACTTAGAAGATCATCCACGCCTACCGCTTCTTTAAGAAACTATATATATATGTGTGTGTGTGTGTATAGTTTATGTGTGTATATATGTATATATGTGTATATATATATACACATATATAATGTCTTTTACATTACTTTATTAGAATTGTTTGAATATTAACATTTAATATTAACATTGCCCACTCCCCATGTGGACTCCGACCAGCCTCATAGGAACGTGGCACTGTGATAACATTTGCAGAATGCCCTGCTTTTACATTAAACACAGAGCGTGAAAAAGAATTTTCAAAACAAAAATTCCATTTTCTTTATTCTTCAGTGGACTGGATTGAGATTTATTCTGTTAATATTTTAGTATTAAAATTGTTTTCAAACCTCAAGTACAGACAGTTGAATTAATCAACACTATAAACTGACTTCTCAGATCAGAGATCATTGTCATCACAGATGTGAGAAAATGCCCACTCTTGCTCTGTTTTCTCCTATCTTCAGTTTCTACGCCCATTCTCTTCTTCTGCGTGTTTCCATGTAAAATAGCTGTGTATGTGAAGTGAATGGTAATGTGCATTTCTTGTGCTATTACTTTTTTCATGCAACACCATTTTAAGGATTTCTTTTTGTTGCACACTTCTTCATTGCTCCTAACTGCTCTGCAGCATTCCATTGTCTGAATGCACCCATTTTATTTATCCATTTCCACAATCGATCTTGGAACATTTTCAGCCTCCCCAAAGGAAACTTAATGCCCATAGGAGTCACTCCCCATCCCCATCCCCTTAGTCCTAGGCAACCAGAATCTACTTTCTGTGTCCATGGATTTGCCTATTCTGGACATTTCATATAAATGGGAATCATACTACATGTCATCTGCTGTGACTGGTTTTACTTATTTAGCATAATGTTGTCAGGGTTCATCCATGTTGTAGTGTCAGAATTTCATTCTCTTTAATGCCCAAATAATATTCCGTTGTATGGATGTACCACATTTTGTTTATCCATTCCTCAGTAATGGACATTTGGGTTGTTTCCACTTTTTGGTTATTATGAATAATGCTGATAGGAACATCTGTGTACACATTTTTGTATGGACATGAGTTTTATTTCTCTTGGGAATAAACCTGGGAGTGGAATTTCTGGGTCATGTGGTAACTCTATGTTTAGCTCTTTGTAGAACCTCCAGACTGTTTTCTGTTTTTCAAAATGGCGGCACCATTTTACAATCCCAAGAATTTCAGGGTTCCTGTTGGGATCCAGTATTGTAAGGACAGACTGCATCACTGGCCTGAGTAGTGGCCAAGATCTGCTCATATGAGGGATGTGCATGGATTTTGTATATGTGGACTGCCATTTGTTTATGGCAATGATTATCATCCAGGGTTATCCCACCTCATCTTGATAGCTCAATTTTAGGACTATTTTACGAGCAATTCTCTGGTTAAATTTGTTCACTGAAAATAACAGTTTTGCAGGATTTGGAGTCAGGAAACCTAAATTCAAGCCCAGATTCTGCTACTTATTTGGTGATCTTGAATAAATTGTCCAAGCCTCAGCTTCCTCATTTATAAATTGCATGCAAACACATGGGGCTGCTCTCGCTGTGGATAGATCTGGGGTTGGGAAAAAAAGCAGGGGTGTGTTGGGGGTCAGAACTAGAGAATAGGGACCCCAAGGAGTTGCAATTACTAATTAAAACCTGGCCTTCCAGGCCATTATGAATGTATATATTTGTCAAGATTGAAGGTAGAATATATTTGTTACTTGATTGGTAACTTTAAATAATTTAGTTATCTGGGATGTGGGCTTCCATGTGTATTCTTGCCCTGGGCCCCACAAATGTTGGAGGGGTGCTTTTTCTTGATCACCATTCTTATATGGACCTGTGTGAGAATATAGGGACAGTTAGTCTATGCATATTTAATTTCCCTGAGTTCATCTAGGTCAATTTCCAGAATGACCATAGAAATTTACATCAATAGTAATAGGATTCTTAGATCTCCATATCAGGACCAACACCTGTAATTATTTACCTTTCTATTTTTTCATTGTTTTCCTTGTTTTAATTTGCACTGTAAGTTTGAGCATCTCTTCATGGACACAAAATATGAACAGGAATTCAAAAAGAGAAAGTCTAACCAAAAGATATTTCGACTTTCTGTTTTTTGGATTCCTAATTACATTTTGTATCCATTTTCTATCAAGTTTTCTATCTCTTTCATGTTTATTTTCAGGATATATATATCTTTCCATATATATCAGGATATATATATATATCTTTCCATATATATATCAGGATATATATATGTCAGTGTGTGTATATATATAGATACACATATATAAAGAGAGAGAGTAAGGAGAAAGGGAACAACTTTTAAATTGCAATGGATCCAGGAAAAGCAATGACTTCCAATAAATGTCAGCATTGACTTGACTTAGAAACATCACCCACATGTATATGAGAGAAATCGGTGGCAAATCATCTCCAACATGGATCCTAAGGAATTCTACTCCTTACAATTATGAGGATTCAGCATGTGACTTTCTAGATTGCTGCCTTTACAATTAAGTCATGTTTTCTTTCTTAAGAATAAGTTTGAGAATAGACTTGTATGAAACTTGTGTGTGTGTGGTAGAGAGTGGGGCATCTCTCCTACACTCTTCCCTGCTTATCACTGGTGCTTACGAAATGGTGTTTGCAAAGAGTGGCAAAAATGCTGTCAGATATTGGTGGATATTGCCTTGCTCAAATTTGGTGAAAGGTCAGTGAACACCAAGGAAGCTGCTTGTGGTAACCATGTCACACTGACCAGAACTGGAGCAAGAATTCAGGGAGAGCCCTTCTCAAGAATTCTTTTGACATTTCCCAGTTGTATGTTTGGCCCATGTGACTTGCTCAATCTTCCCTTTGGAATAGGATCCACTTGAAGAGCTCGTCTTATCTATGTCGTCTTTCTTTCTAGGTCAGGAGGCCACATCTTACATTATGTTTGTTGTTTGATTCCTTAACAGTGAGTGTGGCAGCAAGGAAGTGCATCTTGATCTAAATCCCAGGTGATCTTCGAGGCCCATATCTAGTTTAGCCTTCTTATTAAAGGGTTCCCTGACTGTGCCAATCAACAGTCACCTTTTATTTCCTCTTGTGTTCACTGGGTTCTCCAAAGAAACAGAACCAATAGGGGATATACCTATACCAATACCTCTCTATCTACTATTGGGGGCGGGGGGGAGGGGCGGGGAGAGAGAGAGAGAGAGAGAGAGAGATGAGAGGGTGGGGGGCTGGCAAGTCTGAAGTCTATAGTATAAGCCATCAGGTCAATTCGGATAAGAGCTGATGTTGTGGGCTTGAGTCTAAAATAGATAGGCTGGAAACTCAGGTAAAGTTTCTATGTTGCAGTCTTGAGGCAGAGGTGTTTCTTCTTTGGGAAACCTCAGTCTTTGCTCTTAATGCCTTCAACTGAGGTATTATGAGGCCCACCCACATTATGGAGGATAATCTGCTGTATTCAAAGTCTACTGGTTTAAATGTAGACTTTAAATCTAATCTAATCACATCTAAATAATTCCTTCACAGCAATGTCTTGACTTGTGTTTGGCCAAATAACTGGTCACCATAGCCTAGCTAAGTTGGCACATAAAATTAACCATCACACATCTGAACTCTTGCCTGAACCACTTATTTGTCTTATAATTATATGAAGGCAGGCTATCTCTCACATTGTCATCTTTTGGTGTGTAGCTTTGGAAGTGTATAGGTTTGCCTTTCCAACTCCTTGAAGACGAAGACCGTATCTTATACTTTTTATGGGGTTCCTGGAATGCCTAGTGAGGTGCTACACAGATCTTGCTTAATAAACTAGTGTCCAAAAATGAATGCACAGGAGAAGTAGCTTTTTGATGATAACATCAAAGTAAATATTTGGAGTTAAGAATAGAACTTGGGTATTTTGCATCCCATTCTCTTACTCTTCAGTTATAAACCAAAAGACTTCAACACATTCTTCAGTTAGTTCTTGATTGGAATTTTAATGGGGTAAATTTTGTGAACAGGCAGGCTTTTCATCAGCTTGAGTTTAAACTCTTTGAAATTGGCCCATGAATTTGATGCTGTTTTCTTGGTCTTTTTCACAACTGAAACATTGGGCCATTGGTGGGACGTTCTGAAACTTGAAATTTCCTTTTAATATGTGCAGCTCCATCTCCTCTAGCACTTTTTAGCTTCCTAGTCCATACATTTTACAATTGAACGCATAATGCCCCAATAGACTTTGGGATATTGGATCCCAACTTCAGTAAACTCCAATAGACCTGAGCTCTGTAGTTTTCTTAGCTGTCAGTGAAATGTCTTCTAAATGTGTTAAACTGTCTCAGGCTTGCCCCAAAAATGACCATGTCAGTGACAGATGACATTTATGGTACCACCCTAAAAGCAAAGAATAATTATAGTAAGATAATTAGGCATTAGGGCATTGATGGGGCCAAATGAATGTGGAGAAAGTTAAACATGCAGAAATATCTGGCTCCAGGTCTTATATGTGTTGGGAACTTTCCAAAATTCAGAGCATAGAAATTCCCATGCTGCTAGCTCAGTAAATTTTCAAGCCTTTGGAATCTCTACTGACCTTTGGAAAACATAGCAGATTCTTCTTTTAATCACACAACCAGCTGTCCTAAGGGCCAATTAGCCTGAATTATGTTTTTTTTTCTAATTACTTATTTGTTAAATATTACTGTTATTAATTTTCTTTATCAGTTTTCCTTAGATCAGAGGTTCTCAAACTTTTTCAGTTCCAGCCATCCTCAGTATTTCAATAACTTTTCTTCTGGTATGCCTAGGCCAAAAGAAATACCTTACTATTCTGCTTATTAAATAGTTAGGTCAAAACTATTTAATAAGCATGGAAGCATCTATGTAGATATTTGAAATAAATAATACACAGATATTAAAAGATAAAGGAGGAATAGTCTTATTTCATTCTTAAATAAGTGTAATTACTTCCTAATGGAATACGTGTAGGTACCTGTTGAGCTCTGCACAACTTCTCAAATCTTAGAATCGAATTGGACACCACCACCCTCATCTCCATTCCACATTTATTTTTGCATGCTATTGGCTTTTAACAGCAATCACCAAAAATTCAGCTTTGTGAAGATGTGAAATAATCTAAAAGCATATAAGTATGATTTAATGTTGAAATGCTGATAATCTTGAGTTTTCTCAGTGTCCAACAGATGTCAAATATTGCTGTGTATTCTTCAAAATGCAACATATTCTGTGTCATCCCTGTGAGTTCAGTACAGCATCCTGGGGCACACAGTTTGGAAACTGCAACCCTACACATTAAACATGAATGATTAGGTCCAACATTCAAATCTGTCAAATTTACAAAGAATGGGAATTTCTGATTTATACTTAAGCCTGAAATTTCTCCTAGGGATCACATCTGGTATTTAGTACCTACACACCTAGCTGTTCTTCACTTCCTTAGGAAGCTATGTGCTTATGTTCAGGATAGCATTTTCCCCCCCTTCTAATTTTCTACCTTTGGAAATGCATGCAGTCTGCTGTTTCCTTCTCTAATTCCTCGTCAGTAATCATGCTGGCCAAGATGGCCTGGTGAGCAATGTTGTTTATTTCATTGGATGCCTGTTTTTTAACATCCGTTTTATTTTGGTTATTAATTATTATCGAGTATCCTGAGTATGAGAAACCTAGTACAGAGCTTACATAAGTGGGAAAAAGAATGCTATTTTCTCTTAGAGGTTACATGCTGCAAAGCTTGTCACTGCCGATCGCTTGCTTCAAACCCTTAGCCCTTTGTGAGCAAGCAGATGTCACATGAACTAAGACCCCAGAGCACATCAGCCACTTGGTTGGTTTCTCATTCCTGTTTTCTAGCCTCTTCAGTGGATTTTAATACCTTGGCCTTTGGCTGCTTTTCTGAAGAAGCCTCATGACATCACTAAGCTTCAGGCTCAAATATATTTTATCCATACTTTATGGCTCTCTTTAGTCTGAAAAAGATTTTGCTGCTTCTCCTTCTTCCTCTTTCTCCTCTGCCTCCTTTTCTTACTCCTCTTCTTCCTCTCTTCCTCCTCTTCTTCTTCTCCTCTTTCTTCTCCTCCTCCTCTGCCTCCTGCTGTTCTTTTCCTCCTCTTCCTCCCTCTTCTCCTTCTGTCTTCTTGTTCTCTTATTAACGTTTTCATAGTTTCCCTTGGAATATTTTAGCCCTGAAGAGCTAAACACTAAACATCAAGCCTATTTGTTGAGTGATTATAGTGGCTGGAGGTCAGGGCTGTCTCCCAGACCCCTAGATGCAGGATATCCTTCTAAGGGACACGGAGATTGGGAATTGGGAATGGAGCAATGCCTAGTTGTAGAAGAGGCTGAAAGAGAAGTTGGAATAAAAATGACCACCATTGCCAATTCCTTTGCTTTACAGTTTAAAAGTGACTCTATGGTCGAGCTCTCCTCAGCCTTTTCTCTCTTCCCTGACTTCTTTCCCCGCATCTCTGCCTCTTCTATCTCTCTCATCCATCCCTTACTTCCTCACCTTCTCCGCCTCCAGCCTATAAAACGTTCTTGGGCTGTCCCCAGTCAGGTGGATGTTGCCTAACTCGTGTGTGATACCAATAACCCATGCTAGTGAAGCCAATGAGGTAATTTTCCCTGAAGCTCTAAATATAATTTAACAAGTTAAACACTGTAACATTGTGGTGAATGCGCTATTAAGGGACTGTAAATTGCTTACATAGCATCAATAAACACAGTGCCCTAAAGCCAGGGGCCGTTAAGACTTTATAATCTAAAGCAGCACTTGGAGTATCACCCTGAGGCTTCAGCTTCAAGTCAGATAAAAACAAAGCTGGCTGAAGGCTTCAGTTGATGCCAAATGTACATAAGAACACAACAAGCTTTAGGGGGTAATTACTTTCTGAATGCTTGATGTGGATTTGCTGAGAAACACATCTGTTATCAAATTTACCAGTGATTAATTTGATTCTTCCATTTGCACAGAAAATGGGGCAAGTGGAGTTGATGGTTACCAGTGCCAAGCCGACTGGTATATGGCCCCTCCCACAGATTCAAGTATCATTTTCTTGGGATAGGAAAAAAAAATCAGTATAATCTACTCTCATACATACATTGGATTAAACCCTACAGGATTATGTGTATTGAAAAAAATCTTTCTGTAATTAAATTATCTTTGGTATTGTTCAAAGGGTACAGAGTTTTAAAAGTTTATGACTTCTTTTGGAAACAGAATAGTTCGTGTTTCAGATTTTGCAAGTCCCCAAGCTTCCTTCCCCTTCTTTTTCCTTTCCTCTGATGTCCACCCACCCCTGGCCAAATCCTTTCACAAAACACACCTCCCCTCTGTAATTCCTTCCCGGGTTCATATTCTCAGCCAACTGGTGACTAACCCTTTTTGTGTTTTAACTATTATCCAGAGTATTTGGTCTAAAGCATTTGCATTTGAGCTCTGGAAAGCTCTTAGCATTTTACAAATGTTACCCCATTAATCACTGCAGCCATCAGCCTGACAGTGTTTACCTTATATTTAAAAGTGGTGGAAAAAAGAAAGCTCTGAATGGTCCCGAGACCTGACCAAGGTTGCTTGGTGAGTCGGGAGGGGACAAGGGAGGAGAACTCACTGTCTCAGGCCTCCCAGCTCTCACACCTGCCATGCCACACACTCCTAAAACCTGCATAGGACCTTTGGGTCTGCAGGGTCTCAGGGTCACCTTTATGATTTCTGGTCTTCCTTCCTTCCTTCCTTCCTTCCTTCCTTCCTTCCTTCCTTCCTTCCTTCCTTCCTTCCTTCCTTCCTTCCTTCCTTTTTTTCTTTCTCTCTCACTTTCTCTCTCTCTCTCTTTCTCTTTCTCTCTCGTCTCTTTCTCTCTCTCTCTCTTTCTCTCTCTTCTCTTTTCTCTTCCTTTCATCTCACTCTGTCTCCCGGGCTGGAGTGCAATCGTGCAATCTCGGCTCACTGCAACTTCTGCCTCCCAGTTCAAGTGATTCTCCTGCCTCAGCCTCCCAAGTTGGGATTACAGGCGCCTGCCACCACGCCCAGCTAATTTTTGTATATTTTGTGGAGACGGGGTTTTGCCATGTTGCCCAGGCAGGTGTCAGACTCCTGAGCTCAAGCGATCCACCTGCCTCGGCCTCCCAAGATGCTAGAATTACAGGCATGAGTGAGCCACCGATTTATTTCTAACTAGCTTTCTGAGTTATGCTTTAAGCCTGAATGGAAGTTCCTGTGCAGATTCATCTCCTTTTGTTGTTATTGAGGCCATCCCGAGACCATGGAGACTTGCCTCTCATGTGTCTGGTCTCCGGTACACCATGCCCATCCGCTGAGGAGGGACAGT
The DNA here is from genome assembly GCF_037993035.2 of Macaca fascicularis. Classification (NCBI taxonomy): domain Eukaryota; kingdom Metazoa; phylum Chordata; class Mammalia; order Primates; family Cercopithecidae; genus Macaca; species Macaca fascicularis. Next base: position 101,720,411 of record NC_088377.1, on the reverse strand, counting down.
AACTGACAGAAGGGTACATCACGGGGGCTCAGAACAACAGGTAAAATGCCCCACGCTCATAAATGGCCATCAGCAGACAGCAATTCATCTGTCTCCTGGGCAGTCTTGAGCCTTCCCCTTGACCCTCTTTAGCCCCATCTTTCAGCCACATGTCATGTTGTCTTGTGACTTTACTCATTGGAGTGCCATCAGGGTTCATGCTACCTGGCTTCACTGGCAGAAAGGAATTTAAAGATGGGAAGACAGAGAAAGAAGGAGATGGTACAGGATGATTTGATCCAGGGGTCACAGTCCACTAGGGATGGCTTTTGTTCCAGGACAAGGTTGAAATGAATTATCTGCAGTGAAGTACGAGGTAGGCATGAACCTAGAGATGCTTCTTCCGCATTAGATTACTAAAACTGCTTCCAGCTGGTCTCGACATCTCTGTTAGGAAATAGGCCACTCTCCAGGAGATGTTTCCACTGATGATAGTCAACCAGGCTAGCCATTCATATGTCTCTGAGGGTGGTGGGTGCAATTCAGTTTTCTCTCCCAACTTGAAATCTTCATGCCAATAATACACCTTCAACATGGGCTTCTTAGGTCTTGATGGTAAATTATAAAAACACTAAGATCATAACATTTTCTAAACAAGAGCAATTTCATCCTACTTCTAAGCAGCTTCAGTTAATTTCTAAATTCCCCAGCACTGCAGGGACTCCCTACTTTCTACCCCCCCCCCATTTATTTTTTATAAAACACGATCCAAATATATCATGGGAGATGCACCGTGCCTTTTCCTGTCTTTCAAGTAATGCATTTTTATGTAAACATGTTGTTTATGAAAGAGCCTTTCATGGATGCCTTGTGTTGCCTTTGCTCAAGAAAATACATTTTAAAAGAATTCTCCCCAGCCTGGCATGTAATGTTTCATTAGCCAACATAACCTTGTTTATTTGCTTTTTAAAATTTTATTTGGGAAAGGAAATCAATTTGCACCCCTGACATGCTGCCAGGTTCCTGTTTATATGCACACAATAGGCAGCTTGGAGGGGGTAAAAATATATAGTTTATGATTTCAGCATTAAGTGTGACACAATCTGTATATGAAACCATAGAGGCAGTCCTGTTTTCCTGTCCCTGCAGCCACGCTGCAGTTTAAGCTTTTTATCAGAGTATTAACCCAGTGTGCACAGAGGGAATGGTCCTAATCATGCTGGGCACTTTTAGTATGAGGAAAAACTGTCAGAATGAAAGAGATTCTTTGCTGGATTTTGTTTATATTTTCTTATTTGTTTTTGGGAAAATACTTTAAGTGACCGACTGGGACTCGGCCTTATAGCTGGGCTGTGCTTTGGGTGAGCTTGAATGTCTTTCCAGTATAAAATGTCCTCAGGCTTCTGTGGTCAGAGATTCCTTGGCTGATGGGAGGTTGACAGGACCCTAAGGTCAGTGTGTCTGTCAAACAGAATTCCTTTCCCTTCACTTCAGTCCCCAACAGTGATGTCCAACAGATGGATATCTGCTGAACTTGACCCTCACTCCTGCCTCCTTTGAGTGGACCCCCTGGGCTTTTCTCTTCCCCAAAGTGAAATAATTACCTTACTGGTCCAGTGTATGGAGATCCAAATATGAACATGAAATAAAGTCGTTCCTTCCCCTTTGCAGAAATGACACTCTCTAAAATCACCCATCGTAGCCAAAAAAAAAAAAAAAAAAACTGAATTAGTAGTCAAGAGATCTAGATTCTAGTCCTACTCCTGCCCCCGTTTAGATGTGGGCCACTGGCCCGGTCACACCATCTCTTTGACCTCTACCTTCTTCTCTGTCGAGTCAGGGAGTTGGATTCAAGGCTCTCCGTGGTATATTTCAACTCTGAAGTTCTATGTGCAAGTACTGACAAGTTTCATTTAAAACATCTTCACCTCAGACTTGGAATTTCTTCCTGCCTGTCTCCGAGCCTGCATCCAAGCCAGACCCCCTGTTTTGGGTTTATCCGTCTGAATTCCTGTTTCTGTTCCTGTTGGGGTGGAGCCTTCTCCCCTCCTTTTCACTGCCTTGGCTTCCTCTCTGTTAAGAATTATTGTAACTTCCATGGATCTGCTTTTTTCTTTTCATTTTCCTAAGTTACCACTGAAACCTAACAATCAAATCTTGCATATTGAAAATGTAACTCTACTGGGCAGCACCCATTTGGTTACAGACGCTGTGTCTGGAGGCAGGACAGGGTCCCTTTCCATTCCACCCTGCTAGTCACAAGGTCGGCTCTGGGCCACAGCCTCTTATCAGAGGCCCGGAGGGCATTTCTAGTTTTTTAAGTGACCCTTTATTTGGCTGAGCATGCCACAAGCTCTAGGTATGCTCTATATGTGAATCCAGACTGTTCACATGAGCAAGCCAAGGAGGGAAGCAGACTTGGGGAGAGCTTGAATACAAGGAGAATCTTTCATTATTCATCTCCACTAGTAATTAGAGGGCACTATTGAATAGATATAATTGGATCATGTCACAAAAATTAAGATAAAAGACCATAAGCACCCCATTCTGGCTCAGTGTTCCTCCCCTCTCCTCTGCCTTCACTGGAGTTTTATTCAGCTGGTGGTAGGACTCAGCACACTAGAGGTCTTCCAGTTGTCATAGATCTGTAAGCTGCATTGTGTGTGTGTGTGTGTGCACGTGTGTGTGTGTGTAAATAAAAAGCTTCCCGCATATAGGCTTACCTAAACCTTTATCAAACATGGTGGTGTGCAAGGATGTTAGAATAAATGGAGCAACATACAAGACAAGGCATTTATGAGGGCTGGCAACTGTTCTCTCTTCCTGTGCCAGCAGATGTGAGATTAGTAGTTAGCTACCCAGATAAATCAGTACTAGGTACAAATGCATAATTGACTCATAGGCAAAGCCACTTCACCAACATGAAGATAATATAAGAAATTCAAATACTTTGCGGTTTATCTTTTGCCCTGACCATACCTTATATCAATGATTATAAACCTTTAAAAAGGCGTTTTGTACTGAGATTCTATTTGACTTTTTAGGGCAGATTTAAATTTCTAAATCCATTTATAGGTTTTGAAAATTATTTCATAAAGTGACTAGCAAACTATATAGGTGTGAAAAGACATCTGAAAAACGTATTTCTTTACATATAGGGCTGTAATTGGATTTCTTTAAAAGTAACTGGACAACACTCAAATATTTAAAAAAAAACAGATCTTAGAGCAAAATAAAAAAAAAACAGTCAAACATATAGATATCATTAACATAAGAACATGAGCATCATCACAACGGGAATGTTACAAAGCCTTTTGTCCAGGAACTCACTTACTGAAAGCTCCAGCAATATGGGTGTGGTTCTTATGTGAATCCCTGATTCCCCTGAGATCTCATCTAGAGTTTAGGTTTAGAGATATTATTTCTTAGTCTATCAAATAATCAGTAAATTTGTTCCACATTGAAGTTATCAGTAGAGCACAATAGAATGAAAATGAACTTAAAATGGAATGTTACAGCATGTTCCAGTTGCCAAAGACCAGGGACCTGCAGACTTGGTGTCTTTTCACAGGAATGAGAGGTTGCCAGGGAGAGTGCCTCAATAAAAATACGGATGTCACTGACATTAGCGCTTCTGCTTAGTGAGTCAACCCATATATCCTGGCTGTCTTAGGTAGAGAAATGCAGCTTCTAGATGTGCTCACTTTCCTCCTGCTCAGTAATTTTGGCGGAAAGTGGAGTTGAGCTCGGCACGGTAATGGCTTTACGGTACATAAACACCAGGTGCCAAATTCTACCTTCTGTGACTCCCACATATAAAGCTGTTCTTATTCTAAGCCCAATTGTTTCACCGGGAGGAATGTAGACAGATAGGAAGCTATGGCCTTAAAGTGAGACCTGGATTTCAGGGCGTGTAACTGGGTTCAGAGAAGCCACGCTTGCCCGAGCTCATCTTTGTGGGGTGGAGCCAGGTTACTTGGGCACACCATGGGATGGGTGCGTCTTAGCTCTGCCATCTATTGTTCTTCTCAGCCCAATTATGATTTTTTCGGTGCATGGGTCAATGCAGAGCCAGTTTATTTTTCTGCGTGTTAGGTTGATGGATGATTTTTTTTACACTTCTGACTTACCTTTTCTTGTATAAATTTTCTCTAATGAACATGTGTATTATGGATATATTGGTGATAAAATAAAAATAACCCACGTTTGATGAACACATAATTGTACTGGGTATTTTCTGATCATCCATCCAAGCCCATTCTGTCCCTTTTTGATTCTGCTCTTGCCCTGAATGGCTGGCCCATACACACCATCTAATGAGTACCTTTAACTGGTGTTTTCCTGTTCGGTTTGGGCATATGGCCATGGAGTCATCACTGTAGGTTCCAGGAAGAAAGCAGGGAGAGACTGGGCATCTATTCTCCTAGCTCCTTCAGTTGGCTGCTTTCTTTGACCAGGAGCCACAGGTCTGGCCAAGCGCCGTCTCCCCACATGGTTCTCTCTTCTTCCCAGGTCTTGCTGACTTCTCCCTGGCTTCCTCTCTCCTGAGTCCTGGTAACCTCTTCCTTCTCTTACTCTTGTAGCTCCCTGCTGAAACTGGCCCCAGGGTGTTACACCATCTGTGGCTTTCCTACAATCTGTTTCCACCTTTGCAAAAAGTCTCTTTATTAAATGCTCCTCACATTACCCAGTTTGAAGGTACTAGCTGTTTCCTACTGGGATCCCAGATGTTAAAGTAGTCAAACTCTCTAATTGAAATTGTGCATTTGTATGCAGTCTTCTCAGACTAAAGCATCACCTTCTTTCTGTTTGACTGCAATTTTAACAATACTGAAAAACAGTGGAGTCTCACGGTACAATGAAGTGAAATGAAATTTTAAAAATTAAGGAATATGATAGACTCAGAAGGCAGGGGATTGTATAGAAAAATGAATTCATGACTTTTAAAGAAGTATTTTAAAGATATGAGATCCCAGAGAAAGAAATCATAAAAGAGATCCTTGATGGTTAAGAAAAAAATAGAACCATTAGGTTTTCTGTTTTTTGTTTTTGTTTTTTTAATTCTTATTTGAAGAATAAGGATCAGAAATGGTCTGGTGCTTTTGGATCAGAATAAGTGAGGGAGGATGTCATGAATGGGAAAGGATAGATTAAGTAAGGGTGAAATTGATTTCAAGGAGACAGAGCTACAATTTCTGATCAAGTGGCCAGGCCTCATATGTGAGCCTCATTGGAAGGTAACATTTAAGGAAAGACTTGGAAGAGATGAGGGAAGGAACTGGGGATATGTGGGAAGAAGCCTTCCAGTTTAGGGGAACGGCTGGTGCCAAGGTTCCTGTGTATTCACAGAATATCAAGGAGGTCCTTATGAGTCTGCAATAACAGAGTGATGGGGTAGAATAGCAGGAAATGAAATCACAGTGGTAACAGGTTATAGCATGCAGGTTTCTGGGGTACCTTGCAGGAGCTGTAAAAATGAAAACTACCTCAGTGACTCCTATTGCACTAGGGACCCCTAAGGATCCAGAGAACGCAAGTTGTGCTGGGAGAAATTGATGAAGTTTGTTTTTAATATTCAGACAGGATTTCCAGAAGTTGCTTTGGGCACTATCATGCCCAGTTGTGGCCAGTGTATTATCCCCTGTGCTATATAACAAATGCTGTTTTGTTCGCTGTGATGAAGGAAAAATGTTATCTCTTTAATTTCAGATGTCATAAAATAAGACAGACTAAGCCTCTCATTGAGTTTCTCTGTTGCATTACTTAGTTTGATTTTTGCTTTAAGAAAAAAGAAATACTGTTAATGACGATTAAGTTTGGTTGGAAGCAACGGTGGTTCAAAGGTACTTATTCCCCAGTGAAACAAGCACTTCCCAGGATAGAAATAGGCTGCTGAATTAACACTGATCATTAGAACAGCACAGCAGTAACTTACATTTGCAAGTACTAGACAATTTACAATGCAAGGCCATTCATGAAGAGCTACCTGACAGGTTCCACCAGAAGTGAAATGAAGCAGCAAGCACCTCTTTTCTTTATTGTTTTGGAGGAGGAAGTCTAACTTGTAGCACATTTTCCTTTCCACTGAAGATAGCATTTCTATTTTATGTTAAGAGTATAATTTGCCAACTATTCCAGAATGCAGGTGCCCAACCAAAGCTCCAGGCAAGGGAGTTTTCAAGCAATTTCAACTTAGCCAGCCCTACCCTCCAGCTGTTTTGGCCAGGAGAGAACAGGAGCTGAGAAAGGGGGGCTTGGGCAAGGGAAAGGCAAAGGTGAGTCTCTTCTTAGATCTGTAATATATCATTAGCAGCTTTCCAGAGAGTGCTACATTTATATTTCTGGTCATTAAGTAGGTATGCATTGGAGTCTCTTTGAAATGCTGCAGAAATAGACCCTTCAGCATCCTCGTGGTAATTATACGTGTCCTTATTTTTAGTAACTTTGCAAATTTCTGGTAAGGAAGGGAGAGACATTTGTTTAGTAATTCTAGAATGGGCCATTTGCCTCTTGCACGGCCAGACTAGATTCGCAGTGTGCAAATACTCAGCATTTCTCTGCACGCGCTGCACCCCTTTTGTGATTTTTAAATACCCTTTCATCTCCCACACTACACAGGTGTGAGAGCTTGGCAAGGTCATTGTTGCCTTCTGTTTATCTGCCCCACACCTGCCTCGGGACTCCTTTCCTCACTTGTTTCTAGTCACGTTGCTTTGGTTTTTCCTGTCAGTTTTCCAGTCACTTGGAAGGGCCCTCACTTCCATCAGTGGCTCTGGTTGACCAGACACGTGGTAAATTGGGGAGACTGTTAAGCTGCCTGCTGGCCTCTGGCCTCTGCGTGTTGATATGACTTAGGATAACACAAATCAGCAATTTTTTTTTTTTCTGAGACAGAGTCTCACTCTGTCACCCAGGCTGGAGTGCAGTGGCATGATCTCAGCTCACTGCAACCTCCACCTCGCAGGTTCAAGCGATTCTCCTGCCTCAGCCTCCTGAGTAGCTGGGATTACAGGCATGTACCACCACACCCAGCTAATTTTTTGTATTTTAGTAGAGACAGGGTTTCACCGTGTTGCCCAGGCTGGTCACAAACTCCTGAGCTCAGGCAATCCGCCCACCTCAGCCTCCCAAAGAGCTGGAGTTATAGGCATGAGCCACTGCACCCAGCCAATGTTATCTTTTCATATTAGGATCACAGGCTTAAGATGACCGTGTTCCTGACTTAGACAAGAGGAAATTGTCTATCAGTTGCTCTTTAGTCACATTTCAACACCTCAAAAATCACAGTTCATTTATCTATCCAACCAATGGTAATTTATATAGTTCTGTGCCAGGCACTGAGCTAGGTGCTAGCGATAGAAGAGAAAACAAGAGAGGCTGTGTTCCTTTCTTCCTGGAATTTATTGTACAGTGAACTGGAAATAATAGTAATGACAATTGCACACTGTGAAACATGCTATAGGTGAAAGGATTGGGCTGCTGAAGTAGAAAACAGGTGGAATACCTTTAGCTAGGGAGGTGACGTTTAAGATGAACTGGAAAAGGGGAGAGAAAGGAAATCATTCTAAGAACAAGGATGTCAGAGCAGAGAAGCGCAGGGTTGTACAATAATATGTATGTTACTAAAGCTCTTTTCAAACCATTGCTATATCTTTACTTTATAGGTCAAAGGAAGCAAGGGTACATGATCCTCATTTTGTACTTGAGAAAATGTCATTGATCAATCAACACATTTATTGCTTAGAGGACAGGATTTAGCTAGGCAGAGAGAAGGAGAGGAAATTCTAGGTCTGAGGCATGTACAGGCAAAGGTATGAAGGTGAAAATTTGAAGTCACCTGTTGCATAATGAATAGACCAGTGTGGCTGGAGTTTAGGGTTTGCACAGGGGATAGTGGTAGGAGATGAGGCCGGAAATATGGGGTCTTGAAGGCAAGGCTAAGTGTGGGTTTTTACTGGTGGTAATGGGGAGCTATAGCAGGTTTCAGAGCTGGAGAGTAGCATTAGGAAAGTGCTGAATTACATCAATTAATTGGAGAACAGGGTCTCGAGTGTTCGGGGAGGGACTAAAAGGATTGGAAGCCAGGAACCAGGCTCCTATATCAGTAGGAAGCAATTGTATGATCAGGACAGGAGGTGACAGACGTGTAAAGCTAGTGGGAGGGTCAAGAAAAGGCAAGGCGGATGTGGGAATCATGAAGACAAAATCGACAGACTGGAGAAGTTCAGCAAGATCATGTGTTTAGTGTTGGAGTTTAGATGAAAACACAGACCTGCTGACCAGCCCCTTGCCCTTCAGAACATGGAATAATTGGCTCTCGGTGACACATCTTTCTCTGCTTCCACTGTGTGTGTGTGTGTGTGTGTGTGTGTGTGTGTGTGTGTGTGAAGGTATTTTTCAGATTCATGTGTTTTTCATCCCTTCTCTTCCCTACTTTTCATATTCCTTCTAAGTTGGAGGCTCACTGTTGTAAGGAGAGGGCTGACTTTTTATTTTCTCTTGTTCCACAGCACTCATTGTACTGTTCTGTATACTCACTCAGCAAACATCTATGTAATGGGCATTGTATTAGGCCCTGAGGACAATGATAGGAAATCAGAACCTGTCCCCATCATCAAAGTGTTCATAGCTAGAAGGAAGACTGACTTTAAACATAATACATATACCAGTGTGTTCTAAGGGCTTTGAAAGAAGTGTGTGTGGGATAAGGTGGAGGACCAAGGAATACTTAGCTGATACTATCTGGTATTAGCAATGATAGTAATGATGATGAGAATAGTGATAATTAGAATAATGGCTGCTAACATTTATTGGACAGTTAATTGTCCAACATTGCATTAAATGCTATGCTTGTATGACCTGATTTAATATTTACAAAAACCTTATCAGATAGGGTTGTCTCTATTTAACAACTGAGAAAACTGAAGTACAGAGGTGCTATAAGCTTGCTGAAGATCACATATCATTCATTTATTTGCAGAATAATTGAATCCATTGCTATCTACCAAGCACACAGCATGGAGGCAGGCACTGGTTATTTTCAGGTGAACACAGCATGTTTTCTGCTCCAGGAACAGTAAACAGTTATGTCATTTTTATTTTTCGAGATGGAGTCTCACTGTGTTGCCCAGGCTGGAGTGCAGTGGCGTGATCTCGGCTCATTGCAACCTCTGCCTCCCAGGTTCAAGCAATTCTCCCTGCCTTAGCATCTCGAGTAGCTGGAATTACAGGCATCCACCACCATGCCCAGCTAATTTTTGTATTTTTTAGTACAGATGGATTTCGCCATGTTGGCCAGGCTGGTCTTGAACTCTTAACTTCAGGTGATCCACCTGCCTCGGCCTCCCAAAGTGCTGGGATTACAGTCGTGAGCCACCAGCCAGGCCAGTGACGTGATTTTTAATGGCATGAGACTAGTTTCTGACGTCCAGGATTTTGGTGGATACATCAATCAAAGAAATTTGCTCAGTCTTGATTCCAGTAACCTGAATAAAGTACAGCTATTTCTCTCCTTTTAACCCATATGATTGTATTTAGCAAAGACAACCAAGACAGTAATGTGGGAGATGAGAACAGAAACATGGACAGTCCAAGGCGTTAAGAAACTGACCAGGAAGGGGCAGAATCTTTCTTTGAGAGACACTTGGAAACTGTTTCTCACAGTCAAGGGTGGCACCTGAGAAGGTATTTGTTGTCTTGAGTATTTGACTACAGGATTAAATGAATAGCTGTAAAATGCTCACAGGGATGGTTCAGGGCTCCATTGCCTCAAACCCAGTATTAGAAAGAATGACAGAGCTCTGGGGATTGGAGGGGAGTCTCAGCAAGTTGGACAGATCTTGCTGCTCAGGAGCTGACAGCCTCAAGTCTAGAACCTCCCTTATGGGGGCTGTCTGCTTCTGGCAATGGGTGAGGGGGCTAAAGCCACTGATGATTGTATCAGTGTGCAAGCTGCCTCTCTACCTACTGTGATGTCTTCCCTCAAGTTAAAGGGGAGCTGCCTATGCATGCAGCATGACTTTTAGATAAGGGACACTCATCAGATATTTTGAAATGAATTCACGGTGTATATCCAAGCTTTTCCAGCTGTGAAGGTGGTGGTGATGACATTGATCCAGATTAGTGGTATGCCAGATATACTGTTGTGTATTTCTCAGACCACATACCAATATTAATTAATCACTCGTTTATAGTGCCCATTGTAAGAATAGCAGGCATACCTTAGTTTTTGCCAAGTCAATTTCTACAAAAAATATTTGTACAACAAGACTTTAGAAGCAGCAGGACTTAGTGGTGATGTGCCTGGTTAAGAGGTCTGAAGCCAAACTGCCTAGAGCTGAGCTTTTCCACTTATTGGCTGTGTGATTTTGAGCAAGTCACTTAACCTCTTTGCATCAATGTCCTCAACTGTGTAGTAACCATATACCTACCTTCTAGACTGATGAGAAGGGTTAAATGAGTTTTCTGACATACAGTAATGCTGTATCAGTGTTAGCCATTATTAGTATTACTAATACTAATATCAGTCATGGGGAGTAGCCACCAGACTGTGCGTTTTGTCTCTGTGCCTCATGTTCTGGACTTTACTGAAAGGAAAGAAGTACATTTTTGTTTTCAGACACTGTGCTGGGACATCCGTCATCTCACATGATTCTGATGCTAATCCTGTCCTTTAGATGATTGTCTCCATTTTAAAGATGAGAAAGGTATGGCTCAGAGGACTTCAATGATGTGCCCCAGACATGACGGAGCTGATGCAAACTTGATCCTAGGTCTGGTCCATTCTAGTGCTTATGTTTTTCTTTTATGCTATGGTACCTCTTGGAATTTGTCAGAGTTAAATAGCAAACTGAAAAAGCAAAATGAATGAAAGAATTAACTTCCAGACAGGGTCTCACTCTGTCCCCCAGGCTGGAGTGCAGTGGTGTAATCATGGCTCACTGCAGCCTCAACCTCCTGGGCTCAAGCGATCCTCCTGCCTCAGCCTTTCAAGTCGCTGCGACCACAGGTGTGTGCCACCATGCCTGGCTAATTTTCTTAGTTAAAAAGCAGAATGTAAATGTGTATATCAAGGCTAGAGTTTTCATAGTCCCCTGTGCTCTCCTCTCCCTTCTGAAGAGATGACCTGAGATGCTTTCTTACCTTGTGTTGTCCACCTTGCCCTGTGTGACTGTGCTGCACAGAATGCTAGGAGGGAGAGGTGGCCTGCATGGTCCCTGGAGCCCTCCTCTACTCCATGTCTCCTCTGACACCTCACTATCCCCTTGGTCATGGGGCGGACTGTCCTCTTAGTAAGATCCAAAAAATACCTGTCCTGATAGATAGCTCCTGAGAGCACAAAACGCGGGAATCAGGACTCTCTAACATCCTTTCTATACCTCCAGAAAGCCTAGTAGCTTCCAGAGGGTTAGAACCTTCGTTATTCTGTGAATGTCTTGCATATCTTTTGGATGCAGTTCAGGGATGTTTACATCTGGGAACTTCTGAAAGTCTTCATAACTGCCCAGGCATCATTAAGATGCAGACAACTCTAAGATTGCACAACTCGTAACTGTGAGTTAAGATGACCCTGGCTCTTTATGGAAAATCCCATAAAGTCTCCCCACAGTGGCAGTTGGATGGAATATAGATTTGCAGATAACATTTTGAGACCTTACAGGAATCAACATCATGTTGCCTATATGCTCCAACCTTCACTTTCAATTGTGGTCCATTCCCTTCATCCTTCATTACCACACCCTAAAATTATAGTTATTTTTAAGAACATGGATGTATACTTATGTGCATCAGATTGTTTTTTTTGCATTTTGTATACCAAGCCCATGCATGCAGAAAGACAATTACCACTCTACCTCAAGCTCAGGAGTATGCAATCAAGACTCATTATTCCCCTGCTTCTCATTTCATTCACACCCTTTATGTCTCAGAACAATAATGAATGGAGACCAAAGCATCCCAAAATACTTGAGGAAAGGAAGAAGTCAAAGGACATGCTGAGAAATGTGAATCAAAGAGGGAGAAATTTCGGTGAAGATCGTTTGTTTAAAGTGGAGCTCTCATCTTTGGTGGTTGAGAGATTGTACTTTTTCTTAGATCTGTTTCTTGAATCATGATCCCTTGGGGTTTGGCAGAAAGCTATAATTTTTGGAAGGCTCACTTCTACAAAAGCTTATGGTTATGGAGAAAAATCAACGTTTGTAGGTCCATGAATCAGAGTCTAAAAGTCTGTTTGGATATTTAGTGTCTCATAAAATATAACATAGGAAGAGACTTGTGGAGTATCAGAGCTGGAAAAGATCATGAAGACCATGTGGTCCAGCCCCCTCCTTTAATGATGAGGCTACTGAGCCCAGCGAGGTTGAATGATTCATCCAGGTTACATGACTACAAGGAACGGTAGACAAACTGGACTAGAATAGACCTCTTAACTCCCAAGCCTGTATATTTTCAACACTATTACACATTACTAATCATTTGGAAACAGTTGAGCCAAAGCATGAACCATGTATCATAAATGAGAGAATCTTAGCAATAAAAGAGACCTTGGAGGTCATCTGGTGCCATCTCCCTTCTGAGGCAGGAATCCTTTTGGTGACATAGCTGACAAATGGCCACTCATCCTGGCTTAACTCTAGTGCCAAGAAGTTCAGTATGTTACAGGCAGCTTGTTGTGTCTTTGGATATCTCTACATATTGGTAAATTTGTTCTGACAGAAGGTCGTATCTGTACCTTGAAAGTATCATCCTGTTAGGAGTGAGGGTGGCCAGAGGTGAGTGGCATGGTATTGGTGTTGGTGAGGAGTTTACTCTTTTTCTCATCTTAAAATAAGGATAGTAATGCCTAACTCTTAAGGGTCATTGTGAAGACTAAAGATGCAGTTTATAAAGCATCTACCATTGTGCCTGCTTCAACATAGGTACTCAAAGTGTAATTATTATTGACTTTTATCATCATTATTACATTTTTGAAGTTATGCACTCTGGCTGGGTGCTGTGGCTCACACCTGTAATCCTAGCACTTTGGGAGGTGGGTGGATCAAAAGGTCAGGAGTTCAAGACCAGCTTGGCCAACATAGTGAAACCCCATCTCTACTAAAAATACAAAAATTAGCCAAGTGTGGTGGCATGTGCCTGTAGTCCCAGCTAGTCAGGAGGCCGAGGCAGGAGAATCGCTTGAACCCAGGAGACAGAGATTGCAGTGAGCTGAGACCGCGTCATTGCATTCCAGCCTGGGTGACAGAGGGAGACTCCATTGAAAAAAACAAACAAACAAAAAACAAACAAACAAAAAAAAACCAAGAAAAGAAATGAAATTATGCCATCTGGAGCAACACAGACTATGTCTAATCTTGCAAATATTTTAAAGCAGTTAGCATGACCCTTTAAGTCTCCTCTTCAGACTAAATATTCTCTGATTCTTCTACTGCTCTTCCTGTGATACATTTTGGATGCCTTCATTCACACTAATTTGTCAATTTTCCCCTTAAAATGTGGTGGCCAAATGTGGTCAATCCAATGTACTCTACAGTGGAATAATTACTTCTCTAGATCTGGATGTTTCACTTCTCGCAAAGCAACCTAGATTTATGTTAGCATTTTTGGAGGCCAGATCACACAGTTGGCTCAAGTAAAACCTGATTATCCTATCCAGAACATTAGCTATGCCTCCCAACTTTGTGTCAACTGCAGATTTGACAAGCATGATTTTTACCTCTTCATCCAAACTGTTGATAAAAAATGTTGAACAAGAAAAGGCCAAGGGCAGCTTCGAGGAACACCTCTGGTCCTTCCCTGCATACTGACATCCATCCACTAGTTTGGTGATATTGTTTCACCAGCTTCACATCTACCCACCTGTACTATCAGAAATAACTCAGCAAGATAGAGTTACTCTTTGTGTTTTTGAAATTGGAGATTTAATTTATCTGGAGGTAAAATGCAATTTTTTTTTTTATCGATGAAGACAGGTTTTGAACCCATAATTGGGACAATGTGAACTCAGGAAGTAATTTTGTGTTTGAGTTACTATGTAATGCTTAAAGAAAAAAAAATTGCCTTCTCTTAGTGTGAAATGATAATGCTTTTGCTGGGTTGTTTATTTTTCCAAAATGTTTTGAAATTACTCTCTGGATCTGGGAGAAGACTGGAGAATTTGCAGATTTTATGCGCTAGGTAAAGAAGAGATTACAGAAGAGCTAGAATATGTCTTTCAGGAGCCTTTTCCATTTCTGTAGAGATCACAGAGATGAAGAGATGCCTTTAAAGTGTTGATGAAGGAGAATGTTGGACATATTCCTAGATAGTGATTAGTATTCCTTTTGGTGATTCTCAGAAAGATTCTTAAGCTTTTTTGGGGAGAGGGGATTACTTCTTTCTCTTATTTAACATGCTTTACTCTGAAGAAATTAAACCTATTCTTTGTGCTGCAGCATAAGCCAGTTTTCTTTGTCTTTTTCCATGGTGGATGTAAGGAATGGTGGTTGTGTCCATCATTTGAGCCAAAGTGCTCAAATATTGGAAGCTCAACTCTCAGCATCTTCCTTCAATGGTCCCTTTAATATTTTTAAAAAGGTTTTACTTTTTTTTATATATACAAGGCTTGTGGCTTTCTTCTTAATCCTGATCCTCTCTATTTCCTCAGCCCACAACTGAACCATAATTTAACAATACCTTAATATCTAAAACTGCATTATTGCATACTTGCATATTGCAAGGTGAACAGACAGGACATTAGCACTCTCGAAAATGGACCAGGGAACAAACAGGTAATGTTTCATAATATGGAATATTCTAGGAATGTTATAGTTCACCCATTCACTCAATAGTTATTGAACACTCTGATATGTCAGGCACAAAGCTAGGCAATGGAGACATAATGGGGAGTAAAATCAGATTTAGTTTCTTCTCTCATTGGGCTCATGGGCTCACAGTCTAGGGGAGAAACAGCTATTAATCAAACAATCAAGAACAATTGTAAGCCATTGTACTGTAAAGGAAAAGGAGATGGTGCCCATCACTTGGGTGGGTGTGGGCAGGAAAGGCTTGCCTACATGATGATTGATTCTGAGGTCTGAAGCTACAGGCAGGGCAAGGGCATTGGCGTTAGAAAGCAGCATACAAGTCCCGATGCTGGAGCGCAGTATGGTTAGTGTGAGGATAGGAAATTAGAATGTGGAATGAATCACAGGGAGCAAGAGTAGAGGTGGTGTGAGCTGAGCTGGGAGGTAGAAAGAGTCCTACACGGGCTTCGGAGGCATACAAGGAGTGCTGCCAGTGACTTCCAAACCGATGGCTTAGGGTGTATGTTCTGGGGAGGGAGTGGGAGGTGAACCTCACATACGCCGTGTGTGATGTTATGACTTTTGCATTTTGAAAAGATCACAGTGGCTGTAGTAGGGGAAAAAGGAGGAAGAGAAGCCAGAGCGCATGAAGGAGACCATTGTCTAGACAAGGATAGAAGATGATGGCAGTTGGTTATAGGTTGGTGGAAGGATGGATGGAAAGATTGGAAGAGATGAGGGACACTTAGTTAAATTTGTAGGACTTGGAAACTGCCTAAGAGGGTGATGGAAAAGAGGCATCCAGGATAATTCAAGGAGAGTCCATATGTTTTATAATTTTCTTTGTGAATTTAAAGATTGTGATCTTAAAAATTAAATTGTACAGCATCAATAATTCTGAAAGGAGAGCCAAAAATGGTTCTGTGCCTTGGATCTATTATTGATAGAGCAGGTGACTGTGAGCTAGATGAAAAATTTTAAGTGTCTTTGAACTTAAACAATAGACAAAATAATACCTATAGTTTCTGACCTCATTAAGACACAGGGAAATAAGTTTGTCAAGGTTCACGTTCAAAAGAAATAACACAATTTTCTTTATTTTCATTATCATTTTTAGTCCAATTCTCTAAATCTCTAGATCCTATAAAAAGAACTACAGTGTGTTCCTGCACTGCCACCAATGCAGATCGCCATTTCTTTTCATCTTACTTTACCCAATCACAGTATTTTCCCACGTCAGAAAAATTTTCCAGTGTATAAGAGAAGCCTTTGGACTGTGAGTGTATATATAAGCCTGTTCCTGCCTTTGGGGTCCCACGACAACACAGTAGGCTCACAGTCTAAGCCAGGTGCCCAGTTTCCATCTGGATTCCTGACAAATTGTGTGGTCAGGATTTAGAAATCAGAAACCTGGGAAAGGTGCAATGTGATGGACACAGCCACCCCAAATACCATATATGTTATCACCATCATTTAACACGTAGTGCAGGAAATCCTTTTCTTTGCAGAAGAACTTCAAAGGACCACTTCTAGTTCTCTTGGGTAACATTTATTTTTTCTTTGCTAACAACGAAGCGCAGACAGATATATGTATTTTTTTTCTTTAGTAAATTGCTAGTGACACTCCATTTTCCCCCTCCCATCCTCAACCTATTGTCTAATAGACCTCTTAAATTTCCCCACCCTTCTAGACTGAAGAGCTGTACCTTGCCACGTGTAGAGATTTACTTATTGCCCTTACCTATTACTTTTTTGGCCAAGAACTTTCTCTTTCTCTTTCTTTTCTTTCTTTCTTTTTTTTCTTTTTTTTTCTTTTTTCGAGACAGAGTCTCACTCTGTCCCTCAAGCTGTAATGTGGAGTGTAGAGGTGTAATCCTGGCTTACTGCAGCCTCAAACTCCTGGGCTCAAGTGATCCTCCTGCCTCAGCCTCCCAAAGTGCTGGCATTACAGGCATAAGCACTATGCCGCTTTCTCTTTCTTTACTGGTTTCTAAATTTCTTTCTGACCTTTTGGTCCCAATGTGTTGATCAGCCTTCTCGGCTCAATGTGAATTTTCTCTGGTTGTCTGAGTAACTTTCTTTTCCATGAAGAGCTCTCTCACATATTTTACTTACTTTTGAATTTTAAACAAATAAGCCTTCATTTGAAGGCATCAGGAATAAATACATGATATTAGGTCCTGTCAGTGACTCAGGCATCTCATGTTCTTTCACTGGTTTATCCATGCTGTTAATATACATCTGGCCTGGCGCAGTGGCTCACGCCTGTAATCCCAGCACTTTGGGAGGCCGAGGCGGGTGGATCACCTGAGGTCGGGAGTTCGAGACCAGCCTGACCAACATGGAGAAACCCCGTCTCTACTAAAAATACAAAAATTAGCTGGGCCTGGTGGCACATGCCTATAATCCCAGCTACTAGGGAGGCTGAGGCAGGAGAATTGCTTGAACCTGGGAGGCGGAGGTTGCGGTGAGCCGAGATCGTGCCATTGCACTCCAGCCTGGGCAATAAGAGTGAAACTCCACCTCAAAAAAAAAAAAAATATATATATATATATACACACACACACACACACACACACACACACACACACACACACACACATATCTACTGAATGCCTACTGTGGTCCAGGCACCATGGGATACAGCTGTGAATACAAACATCCTATGTTCCAGAGGAAAAGACAGGGAACAAGTAACTAGATGCTTGATTATTGTTCTGTGTTTCCATTACTCCATGCATTGTGAGAGATGGATTTTATGAAAATACAGCAGAAAGTGGTAACTCTTGCTCTAATCATTGGATCTCAGATGTCTTGTCATGTATTCCAGTCATCCAACCTCATTCCACAGGTTACTGAGCTTGTGTCCTGAGTCCTCAGATTATGATTTGGAAAGGTAGTCGTTTTCTTTAAAATAAATTTAAAAATATATATATATATATATGGTTGGGCACTCTTATAGGACTAAAAATGAAAGGAAAAAACCAGTGTGCTTGTCATGCAAAGCAGGATGCAGAATGACTATTCACTAAATCACAGTATTATGCACTTATCACAAAAATCATTTTCAAATCTGATATTCATCCTCCCAGTCAGAGAAGGCACGCACTAAAAGTCTCTGATGCAAACCTCACATCAGGATGGCAGGACAGTGATAAGGAAACTTTAAGGCATTTTCTCACGTGCTTTACTCTAAGGGTGAGTAGTTATTTTTCATCTCCTCGTAGCTGTATATTATAACAAGATGAATGGGCCTACGGCTTGCCGGAAGCCATAACTCTCTATATAGTTGACATGACTAGATTCCCAGTTTTGGCCTTTGAGAGCTTGAGAGTAGAATAAAAACATTGACTCCTCCTGACCTTTCCACTGTGTCTTCTCTTGGCAGAATATCTCAATGCATAATGCAGTTGGTGGGGCCATGACAGGGCCCGGAACTCACCAGCTTAGCAGTGCTCGGCTGCCCAACCACGACACCAGCGTTGTGATTCAGCAAGCCATGCCGTCACCCCAGTCCAGCTCCGTCATCACCCAGGCACCTTCCACCAACCGCCAGATTGGGTAAGGAGCCCTTCTCGGCTGTCCCTGGGTCCTGGCTGGAGCTCAGGAAATGTTCTGGACTTTCTCCTGGTTTCTGATGCTCAGATTGGTTGGTTTTTCTGGCCGGCATGATATTGCCTAGAGCACAGAGTGATGCTTTTGATGGGAGAAGGGAGGAGTCTCCGCTTGGTAGAAGCTGTTTTGATCCTGGACTTTGGGTGGTAGGGGTGGGGTGGTGAGGAAGTCATTCTGTGTCATCATTTCTTCAGACAAGATTTGTGAACTTTAAGATGACTGTGGGAAAACCCACGGTTGTTAAGGAGACCAGACTATAGTGCACAGAACAAACATGGTGGAGGGAAGTTCTACCAGCTCAGCCTTGTCTCCAACAGAGTGTGCCCTTCCCTTCCTGGGAGCTGCCACACTCATCACCTCATCTTCCGTGTGCAGCAATCCCTCCTTGTCCGTGAGAGATAAATTCCAGGCTGCCCAGTGGATACCTGAAAGTGCAGATAGTACCAAACCCTATGTATAATATGTGTTTTCCGTCTGATAACTGAGATAGCTATTAAGTGACTACTGGGTGGGGCGTGTCCACAGCCTGGACATGGTGGACAGGGAGATGATTCACATCCTGGGGGGCATGGCTTGGGATGGCATGAAGTTTCATCATGCTACTCAGAATGGTGAGCAGTTTAAAACTTGTGAATTGCTTATTTCTGGAATTTTCCTTTTAATATTTTTGGACCATGATTAACTGAAACTGCAGAAAGCAAAACCACGGATAAGGGGGACTACTGTATTTCCTTAGTCGTCCTGCCCTTTGCTCATTCTTCCCTGCTTCTTCTTCTTGTTACTGCCTCCTTATTAGCCCTCTCCTTCCTCTACGTTGGTCCATGCTGATTCCCGGAGTAGACAAAACAAAGAAAGCAGGCCCCTCTCTCTCATCTATGCAAAT
Organism: Macaca fascicularis; assembly: GCF_037993035.2. Lineage (NCBI taxonomy): Eukaryota > Metazoa > Chordata > Mammalia > Primates > Cercopithecidae > Macaca > Macaca fascicularis. The sequence continues at coordinate 101,701,154 of NC_088377.1, read as the reverse complement.
AGACAATACTGAGGCATTGAGGAAAAATTGGTGGAAAGATCCTGTCATTGAACCCCAGACACTCCATGTCATGTGATGGAAAGAGCTCTCCCTTCTGGGTATCCTGTATTAGCTCTAGCCCCTTGCTATGCGAAGTGTGGTCTGAGGATCCATAGCGGGGACATTTTCCAGGGAGCTTCTCAGAAACGCAGTATCTCTGGCCCAGCTTCCTTATCCCCAGAATGAGGATGGTGTCTGTTCTTTCCAACTTCACAAGAGTAAAGATGAAATCAAAGATTTAAGAGCACATGGATTCTTAGGAAGAAAAGGTAATAAGTTTAAGCCAAAGAGCTGTGATAAAGTTCTGTTGCTGGCTGCTGAGAACTGGCTGCTCTACGCTCCCAGAATTCTCTGTTTAAAATGAGAAGGGGCACTTGCTGTGTTTGGTATGTGCATCAACATTCAGTTTGAATTTTCAGTCAAATATTGGAGGTGATCATTAAAAACTTAGAAACTGCTCCACAATTTGTCAGTAGGTCTTTTCCTTCTTGTTTTTCGGTGCTATAAGAATTCCAGACCCGCAGGGAACACTGGCTTATTCCTCCCTAGGATCTTCCAGAAGGGGCACCTTGTCTCACATTTTCAACTTACCACGATGGGCTGTGACACATTAAGACCCACCTTAAGAAATGAGAGTAATGGGTAATGGGTAATGACCATTTTGTGAGTTTGCTGTGGGTGCATTTGGTTTTCTATTCAAGAAACAGAATATTAACCTGGCCCTTTGAATGCTTGGCTTTGTTGAAAGGAGTCAATGCTAGGTTGGTAAGTATCTCTGCTGAAGATTTCTTTTCTTCTCAAATGACCATGAGAGCAAATGTTGCCGCTCTCTAAATCAAGAACCCATAGTATGCTAAGAGAGTGGGGTGGATTCATTAAAGACAGCATCTAAATCTCCAGGGACTTCTCTCAAGTGGCTTGGCTTTCAGCAGACAATTCACAGTTAGGCCAGCTAATTATAATTATTTTATTTTTCTTTCAAGGGGAAAAAACATAAAATGTGCTAGAGTTTACTAGCGGTTTTACAGCATTCCTTCCCCCCTGGAGTTCTCCTGCCTCCCTCTCCCTGCCACCCCCCACCAACTACCCTTTTGGAGGCCTTTAGTATTCAGCCATTGTTAGCACAAAGCTGGTCTTTATGAAACAGTCTTTTGAGGGCTAGCACTAAAGTTTAAGATGAGTGCTGACTCTGTCAATAATTGACGCAGCTGGCCCAGGACTGTACATTTGGGTGACATTTGTAGGCCGTGTCACCATGCCTGGATGGAGGCGGGTGTTTCTCTGGTATGGACGCCTTTTGGACACACTCCATCTTCCCATTTATTCTCCAGCCTGGGGTGTTGTGTGTCGCTCCTGGTGTGTTCTAGGAGATAATTGTCACTTTTAGGACTCTGTCTCATTGCCAAGCCTGAGGGAGGCTATTTCTTTCATTCAGATTCCTCCCTGGTGTGTTTGCCATGTTGATTCAAACCCACACATCTTGTCATTTCCATTTTTCTCCATCCAAAACCTTGCCCAGATGATCCTGGAGACTCAGCAAGAAATAACCCAATCCATCTCACCAGTGGATTCAGTATGAAACTCTAGGTGGTAACATTTGGGGATGGTTGACTCTTTTATTTCTCTCAGGAAAGAGGAAATGAGTACTTATTTGAAAACATGAGTTCCCTCTGGGGACTGTGTCTTTAAATGAGCATTTGAAATTGCAGATAGCTTTTTTTTTCTTACTTTATTTTATTTTTTTGAGGCTGCACAGAACCATATTGTAGTAATATTCTGATTTTTATCACAACCTCAAATATTTAAGTGTCAAAATCTGGCCAAGCCACCTGCAAATGTTTGCCATGGCTACTGGCCAAGAAAAACAGCAAACAGCAATGAAAGTCTTCATTCAGGCTCAGTGCTTAAGCTGCATCCAGCCAGAAAGGCTGGGTCCCACCTGTGCCCACGCACAGTGCTCTTGTGCTGCGGCCAGCGGGTGTGTCACGGCTGAGACTGTGTGGGAGAGGGGGCCGCCTGGCTCCTGCTCCCCCATCTTCCCTTCCCTTCTACCAGTGCTTGGCTGCTGCAGGCAACCCCCTGTTCTCGCTCTTCTCTGTCTCCCTCTTTTCACAGTGCAAAATTTAAGCTTGGAGGCTTGAATGTATTGAGAGAACTATCGACATAAAAGACTTGAAAATAGGAATAGTGCCAGTTATCAGGGAGGACTTTGGGGACAAAGGGTAGGCATCCTTGTAAGCATTTGATTTTCATGCTTTTGAACAGGCACTGAGCCAAACCAGACCAAAATGAGTGCAAATGCAAAAATCCAAAGAAGTAATGTTAAAAGGAAGTAGACAAACAACATGTGCAACTTCCATTCCATACCACAGCAATTCATACCATGCCCTGTGCTCAATTCTGTGAAAGTAATGCCATTACCTCAATAGAAACCAGAGGTAAATATGAATATCTCAAATTGCTCTTGTGTGGTTGGGCAGGCTAGAAAAACACACAACTATAGAGAGTGTGGGAGGCATCCCCAAACTAGTGACTACTTGTGCTTATTCAAACTGGCAGACGCTCTGCCGGGAAGAGTGTCTTTGGCTGACTGATGGTAGCATTTTCAGAGATAAGTTTCCCAGATGGAAAAAAGTGTGAGCCATGGGCTGTGGGGAAGACAAGTGAGACAGAAAACAAGCATGTATTAAATAGAGATAAAATCGATTCAGCCTTGAACCAAATATGTGGCAGAATCCAAACAGTATCTCTCCTCCTGTCATTTTTATTAGCTATCATGTAACAGGCTCATTAATTCAGGCTCAAGTCAGCAAAGCCTGGGAAAATGGCGGAAGGGTAGGTAGCACTATTAGAAGTTCACACACTCTCTGTCTCTCAGTTTCTTATCATCTAAGACATTTTTGTAGGAGTCAATAGTCAGTTGAGTAGATGGCTGTAATCTTAATAGATCCCAGCTTTCTTAACTAAGTTGATTCTTCTTTATGGATAAGTTATAGTAGATAATTTACACTCAGTAATTCTTCAGGAGAGCAATGAAGATAATATGGAATTTGGAGTTCTACAAGAATGGATATCAATACAGAGTTCTGATGGGTTATGGGAGACACTTCCAAAATATTCTACACATTTTTTTCTTACCCTTTACTTCTTTGTAGGGCACTGGCCAAATATGTCTAACATCAGAATATACAAATGTGGAGTATTCTGGTGAAGAGAATGAATTGGCCAGCTGTATCAGGAAACTCAGAAATATGTTCAACAGAATGCATATATGAAGACATTTATGTGAAAAAATCCTCCCTGATTTTACACCAATTTTAATCCTGGAACATATATTTCCACATGATGCGTGGCTTAGGCATTTGGTTATAAACCCTATTTGCATGGGGCTGTAGCTAGGCAGTAGAGACATAAAACTTAGCCAGAAATTTATACAAAATATCATAGAAAAAAATCTTGTTTTATGTAAAGATAAAGAGGTGCCAAGATTTACCATAAATTGTACCTCCTCTTACCTTTTCTGTGCCTCTTTATCCCCTTTCTCTTTGCAATCCCAGATGCTATGTGTCATGCAGAATATTAGATGTAGTTCAGTTGACATAACTGAGGAAAACAAACAAGCAAACAAAAATAATAATAAAAAGAAAAGCTGATTACATCTCAAAATTTGTTGGTGGCAAAAGCAATGTTACGAATCATGTGGCTTTGCTGTGTGAGTTAACGTTCCTGCCCAGTGTTCCCTCAAGATGAGAATGTTAATAGATTTGAGGGGTTTGTGTCATCGTTGCTGGGGTTGGGGGAAAGAACAGTAGAAAAATCGGTAAATGATGCCATCACTGAAGGTCACGGCTTAAAGAACACCTAAATAACAAAGCGGCTTACAGGTTAAGAATGTGTTTGCCTTGTCAATGCGTATGTGTATGAATCCATTTTTAAGAGCTTTCTAAAGCTCCTCGAACCAAAGTGAGCATGAGTAAGACTGTCACTGTCTACTATGGGCTAATGCTGGGGACATTCAGGCCAGCCTCCTTCCTGCTGGAGGCAGCGGGGCAGCAGGTCCCGGCTTGTCACTGGTCCTCAGCCCTTAGCCAGGACAACTTGAAGCCCCTTTGAGTAATGCAGACCAGAAGTCATTATTTCCTGCTTTGTGTTTTGCTGAGTATCACGGCTATGAACATAGCTTTATTGTTGGAAAGTTGCTGGATCTTTCACAGCCCCAAAAACATTTACGAGGGCCCTTCCGGGGGATGCTTTCTGGGAGGGTTGACAGACTTAACCATATGGCTCCCGTTAAATCCCATGCAGAGCCTTGAGAAATTACCTCTGACAAGGGGGCCGGCAGCCTTCCACTCACAGGGTTTTATGTGTGGAACGAAACATTAAGTACTGATACTTGAGGAAATATAATGTTTCTTAACATTCAAAAGTTGTAACACCACATGGTATTGTGGTCAGATGAAGGGGGTAGAGCCAGAACATGGGAGCACATGGCTGGGTATTCCAAGAGGCAGAAAAATACCCCAGCTCTCATCTCTGAATCTGGTTCTTGCCTCTGATTCTTCAGGCAAGCATTGTGTCTTGGTGTCGTCTCAGCTTCCCACCTGGAACACAGTAAGCCTGCTCTACTTGGGAGAGAAAATCGGAGGTAGCTCCTCGATGGCTCAAGCCCTTCATTAGAAAGGGCCTTGATACTGACACTGAAGAAGAGAAAGGAAGCTAATATTTATTCAGGACCTACTATGTGCCAGGCACTGAGCTAGCTTTGCATGTTATTTCCTGTAATTCTTCAATAGCTCAGAGAGGTAGCTGTTATTTACCCCAATATTAGTGCTCCAAGAAGAAAAGTAACTTGTCCAAAGTCACCCAGCCAGGGAGATAAACGGAGTTTTGAATGAGTCTATTGGACTCAAAAGCACATGTTTCCCCATGTTCCTGACCATGGCAATACCAGTGCCATGGAAGACCCATGAGTGTGCCTGAGACTGGCAGAATCATCTATGCACAGGAGTTAGCTAATGCTCAGTCTATCTGGTTAGAGTGACAAACACTTCATCCCCTCATGTTTAAGGAAACCATAGCATCACAGAGAAGTGACAGCCCTGTTGCCAACATTTGGTTGCTCTACATTTGGCTTCTTAGCCTGCAGGAAGACCACTATTCCCTGCCCAAATGCAGTTCAACTTCCAGATTTGTTCCACTTCCTGAGGGGACAGGTGACTTGGAGGAAGACTTCATTTCTGGAACTCCTACACAGAACCTGGCCCTCGGAGTTTCTGAAGCTTCCATGTAAGTGTCTCAGTGTGCATTTCTTCCCTCCTGTTTTTGGAAAAGATAGGCACAAATGAGGGACTACTTCTACAGCAACTAGCCTGGGATTATTCTTTCTGTGTTTATAATAAATCTAGACATTTGTTCTTTTGTGCAACGTATTGAAAAGATATGCCTGGAAGACAAGAGCTTGCTTGGAGCAAAACCGTGTCAGGTCAGAGGGGAGTCAAAGAAAAGCATTGTCATTGTCATGGGTTTCCATGACAAAAGCATTGTCATGGAAAAGCAATGTCAGGCTCTGCCATTTAAAAGATTTGCCACCTTGGCTAAGCACTCAGCTTCCCCAGACCTGGTTTCCTTTACCTACATATAAAGGGGTTAGCCAATTAATTGAGTCAGTCTCAGCTCCAAAATTCTCATTCACTGCCTCTTTTCTGTCTCAAATTTATTCTCTCTTTTGGTTTGTTTTCTTCCAGGAGCCAAGTTTGGCAGAAGCTCTAGATTATCTGACTTCCTAGATATGTTCACATAGCCCAGAGAGTGAGAACAGAATAGGGTTTGGGAAGAGAAGCCCACAGCAGTAAAAGGGAGGGGTCCTAGCATATGACATCAGAGAGACTTGACTTGTAGGCTCAGCTCTTAGGTGAATAACAGCAACCTCTTCTCTTTGTCAGGTGCTGTTTACAAGGCACATCTCTACTAGTTTAGCATGCATGATTCTGTTACCTGAGAATTAATACACCCATTTTGCAGTTGAGTAAAGTCAGGTTCAGAGATTAAGTGACTTGCCCCGGGTCATAGTGATAATGGCCAGAGCCAGAACTCGAATCCAGACCACCTACTCCATGCACTATCCCATAGTTCCCAAGAAACTTAACTTGCCCAGGTTTAAGTTTTATCACCTGTAAAATTAGGGGGGTGGGTACCATTAGAAAATTCTCAAAATTCTTTTCAGCATTAAAATGTTAGTGATTTTCATAACAAATTTAATTTTGTCAACTACTTGATAAGGTAACTTCTCTGGGGACTCTGCTGCGTGCATGACTAGGTATAGCTTCCTCTCTTGAAGTAATCTTATCAGGAAATTGTTCTTTTATTCTCACTTTGCTAACAGTGGCTTATTTTTGGAGCTTTAACTAGAAAAACACCTAAAATAGTAAACATGTGAAACAAGTCCAATCCAACATAAGAGATCTGGATGATGATTTTGCCAGACACAGTTCTATGGGAAAATGCAGTCCACTGTCTTATATTCTTGAACTATTATTATTTGGGGAATTATTTTGTGGAAGATCTGAAACAAAACTTTAGCTCATATCACTGGTTAGTGTCTTCCTCTGTGTAAGCGATAAGGTGCCTTGTGAGTGAATATTTGGGAATGAGAGTATGTAGTCTCCCGTAATGCAAACTGCAAAAATTAACTGCTCTTTTCTGCACTTGTCATAGTTCCTACATCAAGAGTGGCTCAGTATTTCCTGTTTACAAATCCAGAAGCAAGAATGAAAACCTAGCAGGTTCACATGGCTTGTGGTGTTTAGGGAGAGTCCCATGACTGAGGATAATCATTTATTGAAGGATATCAAAAAGAGTATTAACATGGGAAAATGATTAGTATGTGCAGTCCCCTGTGTGAACTGAGCATGTTAGGAGAAGGTTGAATTGAACCTGGTAATTCAGAGCTGGTCCTTTGGAACTGGAAGTACACTTGGCTTTTTTGAAGATGGAACATGTCCAAGTAATAGGGCGATGTCCCAGTGGGCATTTCAGATATTTGGAGCTTTTATATTCTATAATACTATATGTCTCACAAAATGTAAATAACACTTGTCTGAACTGTTTGATAGATTCTGAATTAAAAGCGAAGCATTAATCTAGAAATTTGGAGATAACCTATGATGCCCTTTGCATGTATGCTATATTCATGTAATCAGATACTTTGAGATTCAAAAGATAGCTCATTCAAGAGGTTCTTTCCTATGCATTTTTAATTTATGTTTCACCAAATAAATTTTCTCTACAATCATCTTTTATATCCCTTCTAATGAAGATTTAAAGATTACATAAATACCATTAGCATTTTACTCTGATTGAATCAGAATAACACATAAACATCCAATTTGATCTTGAATTTTGAATGTAAAGGGAATCATTGATATTAAGATTCTGGTATATACAGATGGAATCCTATTTCAATGAGGCAGTGCAACACCATTGCTCTAGGGATAGAAAGCCAAGGCTGATGACTCTGACTGTACCATACATGAGCTCTGGACTTTGAACAGGCTTCTTTATCTTGCTGGGGACCTGACTTTTCCATCTTATAAAAAGAAAGAATGAAACTAGGTTGTCTAATAAATGCTTTCTCCTATCTCAAATTCCCAATAATTCTGAAACAAGCTCTTAGGAACAAGTGTGTTTCCTTATCATGGCTCACACCCTACAACAACACTGCTTGGCTGACCTAGACTGCTGAAGAAGAATTCTACAAAACACATTCACATTTAGCAGGTAGTCTAGTAATCCATTTGCCAGGTATGTTGTGCTTTTGGCAAATATCAACTAAAAGTTCCTGCAGAGTAATAAACATTCTTAATGGTACCAGACACATTTAAAGGAATTTGGGGTTTTATAGTTTTCCCCCCTTTGGCAAAGTGCATTCTGGCTGATGATTAGGCCAGTAAAGTCTGTAAAATGATAGGACCCTTGTGAGCATTGGGTAGCGACATGATGGAATGTGCTTGGTTTGCTTTTGCAGGGTCACAGACCTTTGCAGAGAACAGATGGCCCCAAACATCTTTGAAATGCTAGAAATGACTTCCTGAATAACCATATACCCATCATATCTTGGTCCAGCGATGGTAATTCACAAGCCAAACACACAGCACTTTACAGCTGACCCCCAATGTATTATTTTTAGTCTATGGAACGCATTAACATTTTCTACATGAATAATCATAATGATAACTGGAACCTGTAAGAGCAAATACCCATCCCCAAATCACTGAGCCATTGAACACTTGTCAGATGAGCAATGACATTCTTAGAATCTGTCGGGGCAGGAGGCTAAGCATTTGACAGACTCTCAGGGATCTCTGCTTAGCATGTCACTTCATCTCATTTTTCTCAAGAGTCTTGCTCAAATTGCATATTTAAAGAGATAAGCAGTAAGGTACTAGATTAAAGAGAAGATAAATGAAGTAGTAGCTGATTCCTTTCCAGTATTGTTTGGGTTGTGGGAGGGAAGCCTACTGGATGAATCTGCAAACTCAATGAAACCAGTCTAATTCTCACTTCCTTCCAAAGCCCCATGTTGAGTCAGTGTATATTTTAAATGCCAAAACTAAACAAAAGGCAAACTATAGATGCATATTCCAAATCATAGACTTTATAAAGCATTGAAAGAATTAATTTCATCCAACTAGGCTTCATACTGTTAGAGGTGACTGAGGAATTTTACAGACCAGGTACACCCAAATAAAAATCTGATGAAATAAAAGTCTGGAATTGGAGAAAGTTGAAGACTTTTAACTAAAAGGAAAATGAGGGGTGTGGGGGGCGGGGCCATGTGGTGTAAATTGCTAGATTTGTCCCAATCCCCCCGCCCCCACCACACACACACACACACACGCACACACACACACATACACACACACACGCACACAGTAGATAGCTGCTACTTATTTAATGCAGCTCTGTAGTCAGGCACTTTGCAGAGAATCAGAGGAGTGAGTTTGTTGAAATCTCATTTGGCAAATTGGTGTGTGTGTGTGTGTGTGTGTGAGAGAGAGAGAGAAAGAGAGAGAGAGAGACAGAGACAGAGAGAGATTTTTATGAAAAGAGTGTGTGAAACTTTGGCTGCCCCACCTGAAGCCACAGACAACCAGCCTTATACTGGGGCCGCTGCATTCCATAATTATTATTGCCATTAGGAATAATTATTATTTGCTTGGTTGAGTTGGCAGTTTGCAGCCTGCCTGAGACAGAGGCTTCTCAAAGGAGTCACAGAACACAAAGTCCCAACCAATCACCCACAAGTGCTTCAACATGTTTGGACGACGTCCTTCTCTTGGTTCATTTCATTGGGTTTCATACCCATTGAGCTTCAAATTGAATGAAAAGTGCATCAGATACAAAACCAGCATGAATGAGTGCCGGCACTCAGGAAGCTTTTCTGATTGGAAGTCTGGATTCGTGGCTTTTCTCAAGTCTGTAGATGAAAGTTAACTTTTTTCGTGACACTGTGTTCCTCTAATTAAAAATAGAAAAATAAATAACAAGATGGGTCTTCAGTTAGAGGCTAGGTTCAAAATAGTCTGAGAGACAAAGTGCAGAAGAATGAGGAAACCCCAAGCCAAAAAGCAGCAAGGCTGTTTAGGAGGCAGAACAGTGACAACTTGAACTTAATTTTTTTCCCAATGTGTTTAACCTTCTTGCACACAAACTCCAGATTCCAGATTTTGTATTATTTCTTCTTTCCTTTGCTGTATCATTTTGAAATAACTGTGCCTGAATATTCTTCCAACCCTCTTTAGGGATCTCAGAAAGTGTGGTCTGGGGATGTTTAACCAGCACAGTGTTCACAACAGAAGCTGTGCCTGGTGAAAAGCCTCCCCAAGCCACTAAAGAGAAAAGAATATGACAAGACATTCTTCCAGACGTTATTTTTCCTGTAGATTTGGTTGATTCCTTGCCAAGGCCTGTACCACAGTCACAGGCAGAGGCCTGTGGGTGCTTAAAGAGAATAGCACACGCCCTCAAGTGCGGGTGTCTCTCTCCTCCCCTTTACCTCTTCCTCCCATAGTGGTTGTTTGTAGCTCAATGGCTGAATCAGACCCTTGAGAGCTTCCTAAAAAAGGCTGAATCAGAAGAAAACACCCAACAGCCTCCAGTTACTGTGTCAGGCCCACCTCAGTACAGTGAATGTTAGCTTTGTCTTCACAGGCACCCAAACGATCTGTCAAGCATCGCAAAGCCAACTGTGAGTTTTAGACAGGGCAAAGAAGACCCGGGTGACCTCACTAGAAGCGAGGGAGGTGCCATGTCTGGGTAATCAATGCCTTGTCCGCCTGTCAAGAATGCAGGTGACTTGGTGCACACCTTCTCACAGATGTACTGCCAGAGTGGGGTGACAAAGAAGAACCTCCTCTCCCATTCTAGGCATTGGAAAGATACTTCTTTTGCTATTACCCTTGGCACAAAAGGTTCTTTGGGTGAATGCCCCTGTAAGAATAAGAAGTAAATGAAAGTTGTACTGTAGTGATTTCCGGGGATTTGTGGTCCTGGATATTATATATAGAAAAACTGTTTAGTGGGAAAATATTACAAAGGAGCATTCCTGTCTGGATTTTTATAAAAGATGACAAAATAGTGCTGTAAAGAAACAGAAATCCAGCACTTTCTCAGTAGTATTAAAGCCTGTCCTTAGGTAAAATTTCATGGGAGTGTAGAGTTGCTGCTTTTTCATTTTTCATTTGTTCTTGGAATTTAAGGGTAGAGAAAGGCCAAGGGAAATGGGCTTCATCAGCAAGGAGTTTAATAAAGACAGAACTTTAATTGGTTCATTCTCAATGGTAACCTTCAAGAGGAACTGAATTTTTACAAAGTCACAGTAGTGTATTGTTTGTATCAGTACTTAATGAGTTCCATTGTTAACTTTTACATCAAAGACCCTGTTGCATCAACTTCTTTTTAGTCTTATGATAGGAAGTGCTTGTTTTCAAGGTGTTTCCATGAAAAGCATTTGATCCTTCATGTTTCCATGATGGATTTCTCTGGAAAGCTGGGAGTTTTCCAAAATCTAACAGTTATATCAGTTTTTATGGTGATGGGTCTCATTTTTCTTCCAGTATACATTATCTTCTCTACTAATTGACTTAATTTTCAGTTCTTATTTCCAGTCAAGAAATGAAACAAGCTTGCAAATTTTGTTAATTGCACTGAAATTAGACGTGTGGTGAGTTTTAGAGGAGTGTCCAAACAGAGCTGGATTCCATCAGAGCCTTGAGGAAAATTAGATGGCAGACCCCAAGGGAGAAAAGGGCAGAACACAGGCTGACATATGACAATTCTTGGGAAACTATTTAAGTTTCTTGGGGAAAAAAAAAAGATAGCTGATGGTTTTTAAATTAATTAATTAATTAATTAATTAATAGCAGGCAGATCCCAGAACATTGTAATGTGAAATCTGGGTACCATAATATAAAGATGAATTATTAAAATATGGGCACCTCGAATCCACTAACTTGGGCCCACCAGAGCCTGCCCAGGGGCTGCCAAGGATGAGGGGTGTGGAGATTGGGCAGGTGGGCAGGGCTCCCCATCTCCCAGGTATGCCTTCAACCACCGCAGCTTCACATGTGTGAACTTAGTTGGGTTTCTGCATAAGCATTTCTTTGAACAAAGGGCTCTTCAGCAAGAACATAGTTTGAAAACTACAAAATTGGAAGATGCTTTTCTCTCTATGTACCACAAACAAGAGGAAAAGTGAGTTATTGGGTTATGATTAAGTAGGTACCATCTTGTAGATCAATTTCCAGGAGAACCAGTGATGCCATCATCATCATGGAAAGTGGATGAGATTGGACAGGCAAGCTGTAGCTTCCAAGGTGACTGGAGAGAGAATAAAACATGAAAGAACTTTTAGCAATTGGATGCGAGGGAAGAAAATCATCAGAAGGGAAACATAGAGACTTCATGGGGATCTGTCCATTTCAATCTCTCAGGAAAGGGTAGAACAACAATAACAAAGGAAGTTGTATCATTTCAATCTACCCTTTTAGGCAGGGTACACTCACACATGATTGCAAGGAGGTGCCCATGGCACTAAGCCCTAAGAGGAGCAGAGTGGCAGCATTCATGGGCAGAGCACCTGTGCTTCAGCCTCCACCTTCATTTTTATTTTTATTTTTATTTTTGAGACAGAGTTTTGTTCTTGTCCAGGCTGGAGTGCAATGGCATGATCTTGGCTCAATGCAAACTCTGCCTCCTGAGTTCAAGTGATTCTCCTGCCTCAGCCTCTGGAGTAGCTGGGATTACAGGCATGCGCCACCACGCCCGGCTAATTTTGTATTTTTAGTAGAGATGGGGTTTCTCCATGTTGGTCAGGCTGGTCTCGAACTCCCAACCTCAGATGATGTGCCCGCGTCAGCCTCCCAAAGTGCTGGGATTACAGGGGTGAGCCACCGCACCCAGCACAGCCTCCACCTTCAACCTGCACACCTCTACTCCACATTTCAGTTTAATCTGCCAGGATTTCACTATTATCTTTTCCTCTCTCTTCACAATTTCACCTCTGCCACAGTCAAGCCTGAACTCTGCCGGTGGGAATACCTCATGGAACATAATGATGACTTCCTGAGACCTGCTTCTCGGTGCCCAGGCCCTGGGACAGTCCTTTACTTCCTCCTTCACAGGCTCAGTATGTCCTCATCTCACAGGCAAGGCCCCGTGGTTTCCCTCTTTAATTATTGCATGTATGTTGTCATGAATTGAATTGTGTCCCCTCAAAAATATGTGTTGAAGTCCTAACCCCTGGCCCCTGTGGATGGGACCTGATTTGGAAATAGGGTCTGTAATCAGGTTAAGATGACATTGTGGAGGATTTGGGTGAGTCCTAAATCCAATGATTGATGTCCTTATAAGAAGGCCATGTGGAGACACAGGGACTCAGAGACACACAGGGAGAGCGCCATGTGTCTGCAGAGGCAGATATTGGAGGGATGGAGCTGTAAGCCAAGGAACACCAGGGACCACTAGCCACCACCAGAAGCCAGGAGCTGGGCATGGAGCAACTTTCCTTCAGAGCCCTGAGAACCCCTGCTGCTGACACCTTGATTTCAGACTTCTAACCTCCAGAACTGTGAAAAAAATACATTTCTGTGGCTTTTAAACCACCCAGTTTGTGGTAATTTGTGACTGCAGCCCTAGAAAACGAATACATGTGTCTCCATGTAATTATGGATCTATCTGCTTTGCCAACGGAATCGTGGTTTAAAAAAAGAGAAAAACTATCACTCCATTCTCCTTTTATTGAACTGTAACAGATGTGGGGGATAAATACATTAAGAGAAAAAGCCAACTAAGAATAAAAACAAGACGACTCTCTGGAGAGCAGCTATCTTGCTGTTGGGACCTGTTTGGTGAGATGCCCCCAGTTCTCAGTTCTCCATTTGTACAGAAAGGGAATGAAGAGACCTGCTCTAGATCAAACAGATCCACCGTGACAATCTTCTATGAAAGATCTTAGTAGAGATGCATTTTACCTGGGCTGCACACCTACACTGCCATAAACATCCACTTTGAGGCAAACAAGAGAGTTTTTTCTTTAGCCTTGAATGCTCTGCTCAGTAGTATTTGCTGGATTCTGAAGCACACACTTCTTGTTGATTAAGCTGTCTGCCCTATAATTTGCAAAGAATGGAAAATCAGCATTGCAGAGAGGTATGGGAGCTTTTCAACTTAGCCTTCTAAGACGTTCTTAGCAACTAGTGACATTCTAGCAGCCCTGAACCAACTTCCTGTGTGGACACGGAAGGAAAGGGCACCAGGGACTTACCTGAGGAAGGAGAGCCCAGGGTGGGCCTTGTTTTTCCGTGTGTGTGTGTGTGTGTGTGTGTGTGTGTGTGTGTGTGTGTGTGTTTCTGCAGACACTGAACTTAATCACTGAGAATTTTCTTTCAGGTGGTGCCTAATGCATTTCAGCCCCTCAGCCGGAGGGCTAGGGCTTATTTTCATGAGCGATCAGAGTTTTAACTGCTGCACTCCTAATACATGTTTTTGAAAAAGGAAGTAGCTTATGTGACAGGACTGTTCTTTTGATCTGTTAACTTTCCCTAATTCTTTTTGAAGCATCCTCTGCCTCCTTCTCTGGCTCTGAGTGATTTAAAGGCAAAGTCCTTGAGTTTATATGCTCCCAGAAACCTAATGCTCCGAGAAATCCAATAAAGCCCCACCACCAGAATTGTTCTGGGGCACGAGGGGGCAAGAGATGACCACCCAGAGTGAGCCCGCATGGGAGGGTGTTAAAGGCAACGAGACATATTCATTGTCTGAGGCTCTCATTGAGTCAGGATGGGTGCAGGCTGCAGACACCTGTGCGGTCGGAACTAGGTTAACAATTACTTGAACATTTGAAAATTTAATACTTTCAGTCAGGGAAGTGTATTTACTTTTGAGCATTAACAGATAATAAAGGGGCCCCTTTGGCTGCCTAACCTCCCTGTTTGTTTGAATTCTCCTATCTTTAGAACTTTGCATTTGTTTTTTGGACGGAGTGATCCTGGGTTTTTATTTCTCAAGGGCTCATCAAATCACTATGTCATCTTGATTCCCTTACTATTTTCAATAAGCCAGAAAATGGAAGCACTTTCCCCCAGTCAGACCACTGAGTTGGTTTGAAGAGACACCTCCGAAAGCCCATGCTCCTTGTGGTCCTCACTGTCATGGGCCAGAAATCTGCATGGGCATCTTCCAAACCCATGTTTCTCTAGAGTCCTGATGAAAGACCCCTCAGTGAGTGTGGTGGCTGCCACGACAGGATGACAAGGAGAAGGGGCAGCGAGTTCCCCAGAGAAGTTCAGAGCTCTGGGAGAGGCCCAGGGTGTTCTTTTAATCTTCCTAAAATAGGAATTAGCAACATAATAATAATTGTAAAGAAACTTCCTATAGTTCTACCTCAGTAAAAGCAATAGGGTACCTGTCCCCGCCAGCCCTCTGGACAGCCCCCTCCCCTTTCCAGTTGAAGTCTGACCTTGGGCTCTTTATTCTATTCTTTTGGAGCTTTCTCACTTCCATAAAGAGTAGAGAATTATAAGGGTGAAGAAAAGAGGTCAGAGTAAATTTAATCACATTCACCAGCAAGCATTTTCCTGTGGTGTGATAGAAGTAGGGAAGCAACATGAATTCCAGACCTCGAAATCATTAAAAAATTCCAAACTAAATACAAAACAAGTTCTAATTTAATAAGCCTTCTAAAAGTGGTTTGTAAGCAAACTCCAGTAATAATCACGTTCTGTCTGGCAGCAACAAGTGGGAAAGAATGGGACGCCCCAGCGTGGCCTCAGGGAATGTTTGTCCATCCCACTAAACCACCCTTTGGTTTGGCATCACTTTTCCCACCTGGCAAATGCCTGGCTCAGAAGGGCTGCAGACCAGAGTGTCCTGGCAGCATCCCACAGGGCATTTCTGATGGCAAAAATCCAGACCCGAGGTAGAAAGAGTGGTCCAGCCATTGCTTCTGGAAGTCTCTTGCTATGTGACCAACCAAGATAACATCGGATCAACTCAAATGTCATTACAAAAGGTGGACTGTTACATTGATGGGATTCTAAATTGTTCATGTATTTATCTATACTTGGCTTCATTCCAAGAAAAGGATTTGAGGAGACTCAGAGGAAGTACAGTACAGCAAGATTAAAAGCAAAACAAAACAAGTCTACAGAAAAAAGGAAAGTAGTGTTAGAGAATTCTGAGACTGAAAGACACTGAAATGGTTTGCTGCTAATGACATTTCTCATAATCGCTGTCATCTTTTATGTAAAATCAGCCTTGAAATCCACTGGTGCAGGGATCACACAGTGGAGCTTGTCTCTGGTGCTGCAGTGGGACTTTTTGGGTACATGCTCAGCCTCACCTCACCATTGATGCTGTGAGTCATCAGTGTGCTGTTTGGGAACATGTGTTAATGAACACTGAAAGAGCAGGCCAAAGGTAGCAGGATTCTTTGGGAGTTAAAAAAATACATTTTGTAAAACTAAGCAGACCATTGTGGAGTTGGACTGGGCTGGGGGTGGGGGTGGGGGAGGACAGACTCATATTAAAATCCTGATATAAAGTTCTAAGCAATGAATAAGAGGCTTAAATACATAAAGAGCAAGGCTAAATTTGGACCAATTTCCTGTGAAATCTCTTGTGTAATATTTTCAATTTGTGCTTGTTTAATGTGGTTTATTTTCCTAAGGTTCACGGTATAGGTTTTAAATTCAGCCTTGACTACACACATGTGTTGAGAGGTTATAAAATGAGAGCCAGCTCAGACCAGTCTCCAACTGGATGCCCTTTAGTGGAAAACATTACCTCCTTTTCAATACCTAAAATGTCTCCATGGGCACAGATTTTGCCCTTTCCCCATCCCATTTCCTGACTGCTTTTCTACCACCTGGTTTTACCAGTACTTGTCTAGTTACATTAGTGTACCCACGTATGCTATGGGGGCTCTTCACTGCAGATCAGGGGCCCAGGGCCATTTGGGGCCAACTCTCTGTGCAAGATCATGTTCTTGACACAAAGGGATAATTCAACCCTTTGGGTTAAAATAGAGGAAAGATCTCAGGCTCTCCAGAAGACTCTGATTTGCAGTACAGAGTTCTAAATTTGGTCTCTTGGTATCCTGGATCACACCATCTTTTGGAGGGGGCCGTTTCCTATATGTAGCTGTACTGTTTCCAGTGATTTGAATACAGTATGTAGGAGCTATATTGTAAAGTCAGGTCTTAACAAAACAATATGAGGCCTCTGTTGTTCATGGTGCTTACTACATCAGATCCCATGTATTATAGTTACATGGGGTTTGTTTCTACCTAGGTTTTAAGTCTGTAAAGCAGAAATTGTGCTTTATTCATTTCTGACTCTCCTAAACTCCCAGCATGTTATCTAGTACGGAGGAACTATATTGGTGTAAGTATGCATACACATATGGGCACAAAGGGTTGAAAAGAGACGTCACATATGTGCAGCTTCTTAATTTAAACAGGAAGAGATCAATAGGTAAGATAAGTTGTTGCAAAACCGTTTCTATCTTCTTCAGTACCTTTCACCAAAATGCGCATCCTTCGTTCAGCAAATATTTACCAAGGACCTGTTTTTTTCTAGGGATACACAAGCCTTAGAGCCTTCCAAGTCTAGGTTCCAAAACCATACAAAACTGTACACAGTTCTAGCTTTCATGTGCAGCTCTGCCTATGACATAATGTGTGGCGATGTTGAAATCTGGCATCTTCTCCTTGCCCCTGCTGTATTTTCTCACCTATTTTTTGGCTTCTGTTTTCTCTTGGCATGAGAATATTTTTGAGATTGTGAATCTGGATTAGAAGTGGTCAAGCAGTTGTTCTCCAAGCCTGTGTTTTCCCTGGAAGGGACAACATTATTATTGGCCAGTGTTGGCTTTCTTCCCAGCAACGTAGCTCCTCTCTTCCCACCTGCCCAGCTTTCTAAATAAGTGTGGAGTTAGGAAACTAGCAGCTTAGAAATGTAAGACTCACTCTATGGTCACTTTTCCCTGACATGCTATTGTGAAACATTTCAAACACATAGAAAAGCATGAAGAATTGTATATTTGCCACCGAACATTGTACAATGGCTCTTTGCTATACTTTCTTTATCATATAGCTGTACATCTATTCATCAATCTGTCTTATTTTTTGATGCTTTTCTAAGTAAGTTGCAGACATCAGTAACTTTACTCCTAAGCATATATAACATTAATAGAATTCAGCATATATAACATTAATAGAGTTGATTTTTTTGTGTGGTTCTTATTGTTGCTGTTTACAAATAGCAAAATGCATAAATCTTGAGTATATTTACACCACTTTTCATATAGGATGTCATTTTCCTTTCTAGAGTCTCTCATTATCAAAAGGTAATCATTAAGATGAAAAAAGATTCTATAATACCCACAGTTTGTATATTTAGGTAGTGAATATTCCATTTTTTTCTCTGCCTAGGAGTATTTATTCTAGTGAGGAAGAAGCAGGAAGAGAAAAGAACTGTGTGAAGCTTCCATGTTAAGGGCCTTACTCTTGCAGACAAACTATGTCAGCTCCTCACTCCCTCTGTATCATCTCCTTTGTCTTAAGTCTTTTGTTGCTATGACAATAGGAAAGGCATTATATCTGGTGGTATGGGACTCAGCTTTGTCATCATAAAACCCAAACTGAAATCCGAGTTACACTGACTTCGGAAAAGTTATACTTAATCACTCAGGGCCTCTGTTTCTGTTCCCTAGTGTGTTAAAATGAAGATATTGCCCTCCAAGGCTTGTGGTGATGATGCCATAAGAATGGATAAAAATATCTGGCATATAGCAAAAGTCCTCAATGACATTATCGTCTTTGTTATCACTAACTACCTGCTCAGTGTGTGGTTAGGAGTAAGTGTATTTGTGTGTATAGTTAATTTAGAAAGACTTTGATGCCTTTCAGATTGCCAAAGTTAATTTTTTGCATGATCAATGAACTTTTGAGAAAATACTGAAAATGTCCCTGTTCCCCACTGTTTTAATAAACATGAGCACTGTTTATTCTCACATAAAATGTCTACTTTTACTCCAAACAGGATGACCATCTGATTTTCCTCACCATGTCTCTCTCTTGTGTCCCTGGAGACTTAGCAAGGGAAGAGCAATGGCCAAAGGGCATCATGTTTCCTCTACACAGTTTCTGGGTCTTCCTTTGTAGCTTGAAGTCACAGCGTGATTTATTTTTCACCCAAGCATAATGCCATTCCTTCAAGCAGTCGGGCTAAGAGGAGTCCTCTCTGGCTTCTCATGTCCATTGCCCTCCCAATTAAATCAGCCACAGGTTCAATTGGCTTTTTTTCCCCTCAGTCCTTCCCAGGCCTCATGTTTTATGGTGGTTTGCTTAGTACCTTGCTTGTAATACTCAGAAAACATTTGTAGATTTGCTGTATCCTGAGACTATTTCTTAGAAACCTACATGGAGGAAGTTCAGCTCTTCCTAAGAACTAAACCACAGTTAATTGCTGCTTCCACCTGCCTTCAGAAACAATAAGGGGAGTCCAGTTTAGGACTGGATGTTAGAAGCTACAGCAGCTCTTCCAGAAGGTGGACAGGGGCCAAGGGAGGCTGGTTGGTAGTGCTATCAGAAGACCAAAAAAGGGACAATCTGAGCCCAAAGCTTTCTTTTGTATTGTGTCAGAAAAGGAAGAATATATGGCCTATCTGATTGTGGGGTGTAGGGAGTGGAGGTAAGTGCCAAATCTGACTATATGCAATGCTAATATAGTATTGGTAATACTATTATATTAGTAATTTCCCAGCACTTTGTGCTTGGGACTCATAGGCTCTCTGTGTGTGCCAGACACTTGCTAGAACAGCAAGTGAAGAAGCCCTGAGGGGGTATTCTGAGATTTCCAATTGAATTGAATTTGGATAGTCATAAATTGGATGAAGCTATAATGCAGAACCCATGGTCATTGGTTCTGAAATTAGAGCTGAAGCAATTCTGATTTCTCAGACCCTTTAAGTTAGTCTTATCAGATCAGGCCATCACAGAGCAGATAGACAGGTAAGTCTCAGAGACCTCTGAACCCAATTAAAGTTATACCACAAAGAAATCAAACTCATGTGGTTTGCATTTCAGAGAGCTACATTTGGTGGGCTGTTCCTGTTTTAATTCAGTAACCTAATGCAGGCCATGTGAACATTTGAAACGCTTTTAACAGTTAAACCAGCTCAAATAACACAAAACCAGAGCAGCAATAAAGAATGAATTAAAGCTGATTGCAACTGTGGCCAACATAATTTTTGTCTTGCAAAGAACTTTGGGGGAATAGAATGCAGAAAGAGAGACCGGTATCTCCATTTTCAACTTGGAGTAAAGCAGCAGGCGCTTTTACTTCTTTTATTTCTTAAGCAAATGTTTGAAACAGATTAACTTAGAAAGTATACTTAAATCTTGAAGGGATTTTGGATGAGGGAGCAAGGGGGGTTGACATCCTTTTGAACTGAGAATGTGGTAGTTAGTAGCTCTACATCACCCCCACGCTGCGGGGATGGTAAGCTCAGTGGGCAGGGGCTCAGTGCTAAGTTTGCAGAGGTCGAGAGTTCAACCATGCATGGATCAGTTAGTCTCATATGGAGGAGGTGGAGAAGCAAAACCTGTTCAAATGCTGTGGTCTGTTCTTCCCGAATGTCTACAAAAGGGTCACCAAGAAGTGAGAGGCTGAGATAACAATAGTGATCAGTTGATGTGTTCTGTGTGCCAGGCCCTGTATTAGGTGCAGTCAGTGCCAGCACATAACCTAATTTGGTAACCTAATTACCAAATCCCTCTGTATCTCCATTTTCTTATTTGTAAAATAGGGATACTATTATGATTCCTATTTCACAGATGAGGAGACTTAGGCACAGAGAGGTTAAGTTACTTGCCCAAGGTCATGTAAATAATAAATGGCAAGACCAGCATTCAAACCCAAGTAGTAGGGTGTGCTTGGCACAACCACAACATATCGCTCTATCAGGTCAAATACTCAAAGATAAATCCAGTTGCAGATAATGAGAGCAAATGGCATAAGCCTCAACCTGAGTTATTGGTCTCATGCCAAGAAAGAATTAACCATGATGATAACCACACTCACACATATCACAGCATGCAGTGTGTGCGCCACCATAGCTACTCAATTTGTGTTGGTTGAATCAAATTTTTTCATTGTATTTATTTTAAAAAATATTTTTATTTTATTTTATTTTATTTTTGAGACACAGTCTTGCTCTGTTGTCCAGGATGGAGTTCGGTGGCGTGATCTCGGCTCACTATAACTCCATCTCCTAGGTTCAAGCGGTTCTCCTGCCTCAGCCTCCTGAGTAGTTAGGATTACAAGCATGCGCCACCACGCCTGGCTAATTTTTGTATTTTTAGTGGAGATGGGGTTTTACCATGTTAGCCAGGCTGACCTCTAACTCCTGGCCTCAAGTGATCCACCCACCTCAGCCTCCAAAAGTACTGGGATTGCAGGTGTGAGCCACTGTGCCTGGCCTGAATTGAATTTTATACACACATAGTAGTTGCCTTCAGAAGAATGGTTGGTGTGCTCCATCCATAAGTGGAGACATTTCTATGAATATAATATATAGAAATGGCGAATGAGTTTTGCATTTATTTCCACATGATTCTAGTCACTGGATGGGAGAGCAGTAGGTGTGATGAGAATAGCTTGGACCCAGCCCCTCGAGATATGCCATAGGTGGTAACGAACTGCCTGCCCCATTCCCCAGAATGTGCTGACTTTGCCAGAGATCCAAGGCAGGAAGGGAGGGAGGACCCATTAATTTCAGATCCATTAGTGACGTAAAGCCTGCCAAGTGGGAAAGAGTAAAACTACAGGAAGAAACTTTATTTGCAAACTTTTGAGAGGTTATCCCCAGCAGCAGGGAGCCAAGTAACCACTGGTGGGCAAAGAGGCTCTGCTGAGCCCCTGAATTTGGGTTCCTTCCGGAGCAGTGGGAAACTGCCTTGTCAATCACTTCTGCGGGCAAAGCCAAGTTCATCTCCCTGACTTTAGCAAATACTCCCTCAGGCCCCCTGCCTCCACCTCCCAGTGGAGGAGAAATCTGCCTCCTTTCTCCTTACAAAATGAAAACTGGTGTTGATGCTACCCGCTGTACTCTCCCAGCAAAACTTAGAATTGTGAACCATACGTAAAAAGGGAAAGCTTATCATTGGTTTCTTTCTTAACCTCATAGGTGAAGTCAAATGGTTAAAGTATCTTACAATAGGTAACTGTTTTCACAGCTTCTGTTCTGTTATTAAGAGGGAGGAGTGGATTCAAACACTAGATGAATATGGTGTCTGTTCAACTTAAAGGTAAAGTAAATCTAGTTACCGCCCTCCACAACTCTGGTTTCAAGGATTACAGCCCACTTAACTCTCTTTAAGGCCTGGATAAATATAGGCTGCCTAGTCTTTCAAACATTCCTGGGGTTATTGGTCTAGTTGCAGTGAGCTTTCTAGAAAAATTTCAAGCCCTCCTGATTCCCCCAGGCTGACTCTGGCTAATTCTGCCGCATGCCTGTGTGACTTTAACATGTCAATCACTCAACTAGACTGTGGACACATCGTGTGCTTGGAGCTCAATAGACAATTAAGTTAATAATTATTGAAGAGTAAATGGGGAATGGAGCAAGGCAGAATAGAATGCTGATTAACATTAAAGATAAAAATCCATTTTATCTCTAATAGTTTTCATATTAGACTCTGTAGTAGCATCTGCTTTCAGAGAACCCCGCTGGAGAGAGGGCCCTTCATACATGTGAGACCCAGCTAATTGGTTCAAAGGAGTTTTTAGTGAATTCTTCCTCCTCCTTCTGTTTTCTACAAGCCACTTCCACTATACAAGGGCACATGGTTCTCTGAATTTCACATGGTTCAGGAACATCAGTTGCCTTGGATCGATCCGCTTACACCCTGCTTCAGACCCTGAACATCCTTTGGGTGTTTCTAACTTTAGTCATTCATTGAGTATTTGCTGAGCCCTCCAACTCCCTGAGCCCCCACAATGCAATGTCTGTGTTCTCCTCTATGCCTGCTACATAGTAATACAAGACCTTCACTTCTTAAAGCTAGGGCGAGCTTAATGTGGTATGGTGATTTTCCTCAACTTGCAATATTTCTCAGAAAAATCTTCCCTAGCCTTCTTAACAAAGACATGCCCTGCTACTAGATACTCTCATAGCAGCATGGATTGGTTCTTTGGTGGGCTATGGTTTTATAGGTATGTTTGTAAATATTCAATTAATGCCCATCACCCTCACTACGTCGGATGTTCCGTGAACTCAGGGATTGTGTCTGTTTTTTTTTCCCTCCATTGTTTTTATAGAGCTCAGCATAGTGCC
Organism: Macaca fascicularis; assembly: GCF_037993035.2. Classification (NCBI taxonomy): domain Eukaryota; kingdom Metazoa; phylum Chordata; class Mammalia; order Primates; family Cercopithecidae; genus Macaca; species Macaca fascicularis. The sequence goes on along the minus strand of NC_088377.1, from coordinate 101,678,218 downwards.
TGACATATAGTTTGTTTATATATAAATGATGAATGACCAGTCAATGATCAAATTTGAAATAAAGTTTTAAATAGCTCAACATTTCTGTCTGCCTCTGTCTCAAGTCCCATGATATGTACCCCTTTCTCTGGTGGATTCTATTTATATCTCACAGTTGATATAGCAAGTACCCCACTGTGCAACTAAAGAGGTCTTTTAGGAGTAAATCACTTTTAATTTTAGCCAAAGTCTGAATGAAAAGAGGTCCCTTCTTTTTACTTCTCGACGCTCCTCACCAGCGTGGTCTTAATTTCAAAGCTGATGATGAAGATGGAACATGGAAATGGGTCTGGCTTATGGCTCTTCTGGCAGCAGCAACCTTGGGAATAATTGAGAGATCATATTTCAGATCCATTTTGCACACCATCAAAGCAAAGTGCATAGGAACTGAGGCTTTTGAAATCAGAGGGGTCAGGCCAGTTTTCATGCTACCCCAGTTGAAGTTCTCTGGTATCTTAACCTCAGCAGACAGATATCATATGCCTCCCTCTGGTGTGATGTTCTGGATTCCTTGAGAAATACGATCTTTGGTCTCACTTTCATCGTGCTTACCATCGCACTCCAGGCCAAGACCTCCTAAATCACAGTATCATGCAATCCCCTCTAGCTGGTGAAACCTAAATGTTGGGGTTTCAATGCCTTCTCCCCAAGAGGCCACCTTTTTGACCAGGTGATTCTCCTCAGTGATGATATGGTATAATTTTTATGAGACTTTGAGGTGTGAAGCAGCTCTGTAGAATGAGATAAGTGAGCAGTCCCCTAAATCAATTATGATGAATACTCTTCCAAATCACTTTTACTAAATATTTGAGCAGTCCAGTCAGCATCAAAGTCAGAGAAGCTGTAACTCAAACAAACTGAAATTTTACTCTTTCCAAAGGACAAAGGAAAGGAGCCAACTACCTTGGATATCTCAGAACTGAATTTCTTGCATTGCATTGCATATATTAGAACAAAAGTATGATCTACACTGCAACTTATTTCCATAACAGCACTCTGGGATCCAGAAGGAGTGAGTCACAGATGCTGAGAAGCATCTCAATTGCTCATTTGAACAGTTCATATTAAATTATTGAAAGGAGAATGCACTAGAATTGTCTCTTCCTGTTTTCCTATCCAAATGAAACAAGTTCCTTTTGCTATAAGTGAAGTCTTTTGAACCAGTTAAAAGCATGAACTTGTACCCAGCTAGACCTGGGTCTAAGCCTGGGCCCTGCCAGTTAACTGCTATATGACCTCGGACATGTTTACTTTCTTCCTGCTTCAGTTACATCATCCCTAAAGTGTGGATAAGCAACCAACTCACATAGTGGTCATCAGAAATAAATGAGATGATACATATGTAAATTAGCCTTGTGTTCATTATAAAGATGCAAAAGTATTAGCTATTATTATTATTGCTATTATTATTAGCACATAATAGTGATTTTGAGTAGTGGGAAGGATCCCAGTATGTTTAATGTCATGTGAACCTTAGAGCCAAGATAATACCATAGGATGCTAGTCCCAACACACTCAGTGCTTCATTTGCACTGGGACCAAGCCCATGATTTGGTGTGAATCCTGACATGTGTGATATTCTAGCCCGAGCTCAAGAGTGTGGTTAATGGATAGTTAAACCTTTCTGAGGCAAACTCAGAAATTACTAGTCCCATTATGTACTGGTTCCATTATCTCCTTGGCAGGATAAGCAGTGCAGTTCTTTTCTTTTCCCTGCTACAAAATGCAGATTGACAGAACAATCCTGGAACCCAAGAGTTGGATAAAAATGTGAGTTGCATGAGGCCTTGCATTTGATCCTCTGTTATTGCTCTCTGATGAGGCATAGCCATTTAGCCACCAGGAGCAGCCATCCTCTCAGGAGCGACACAAGAGAAGAGCACACCTCTTTGCGAATGGAAAGCTGACCTCCTGGTTCTGGTCTCGCTTATTCTACCACAATTGTTTTCAGCTGTCCACTGGGGACCCTGAAAGAGATGTCATTTCCAGTGCACTCTCCACCAATAAAACGTGCTAACGGTGCCCTTGGGGAATGTTCGGAGGGACTTGATTCCAGATCAGGAAAGATAAACAGTGATCTGGAGGGTCTGGTTTAGACACAAGTCATATTTCATGCAAATAATCCTGGGAGGAGTCCAAGGTCAGTTTGGATGTTTCTTTTAATTTGGTGTTAGACCAGATTGAGGCAGAATTAATGATCGATCCTCTTTGTCTCATCCTAGAATGACATCAACCTCTCTCTCAACTCTAGAGCCTCCCCAGTCTCCTGACTTTGGGCCCCTGAGGAGCCACAGCTTAGCTGAATCTTTCTGGGTTCACTTGGGGAGGATTCCCACTTGATGTGGGGACCAGGATGGTCTCCAAACACGAGAGAACAAAACAGGAGTAGAGGAACGTTTGTCATCAGACATTTTCCTGCCACAGGGAAAAGAGACAATACATGGTCACTACATTTGAATTCTGAGAAGGTAGAAAATGGACCTGGAAATATATATGTATATATTTGGCAAACTAGTGTTGATTTCCCTCAAAAGGAAAAGGCAAGGAAGAGAGCTAGAACTAGGATGTATTTATTTATGAACTTGGCCCATGTAAGAGAAGACATGTGATATGGTTTGGCTGTGTCCCTACCCAAATCTCAACTTGAACTGTTTCTCCCAGAATTCCCACATGTTGTGGGAGGGACCCAGGAGGAAGTAATTGAATCATGGGGGCTGGTCTTTCCTGTGCTATTCTCGTGATAGTGAAGAAGTCTCATGAGATCTGATGGATTTATCAAGGGTTTCCGCTTTTGCTTCTTCCTCATTTTTTCTCTTGCTGCCACCATGTAAGAAGTGCTTTTTCGCTTTCTGCCATGATTCCCAGGTGGAACTGTAAGTCCAATTAAACCTCTTTTTCTTCCCAGTCTTGGGTATGTCTTTATCAGCAGCGTGAAAATGGACTAATATAATGTGTGAAAGGGATGAGCAATCATTCTGAGGGCTGGGAGGGTCTTTTGTGTGTGGTGGGGTGTTTTTAAAGCTACCATCAAGCATCTTTGGACACTTGGCCTGTGGATTATTATTTCTTTTTTTTTTTTTTTTTTTTTTTTGGAGACAGAGTCTCGCTCTTGTTGCCCAGGCTGGAGTGCAGTGGCCGGATCTCAGCTCACTGCAAGCTCCGCCTCCCGGGTCTACGTCATTCTCCTGCCTCAGCCTCCCGAGTAGCTGGGACTACAGGCGCCCGCCACCTCGCCCGGCTATTTTTTTGTATTTTTTTAGTAAAGACGGGGTTTCACTGTGTTAGCCAGGATGGTCTCGATCTCCTGACCTCGTGATCCGCCCGTCTCGGCCTCCCAAAGTGCTGGGATTACAGGCTTGAGCCACCACGCCTGGCTTGTGGATTATTTCTATGATCGTTAGACTTGCTTGAAGAATTATAGCAGCTTTTCATGATGCATTTGGTCATTCCTTGTGTCCCAGGTTAATTAGCACTGGTGAGTCCATTAAGCTATTGTAATATCACTCACCCCTAACCTAGAACTAGTGATGGAACATCTTGTGTGCCAAACTCCATCTTCGCCTCACTCTATCCATCATTACTTTATCCCTCTGTTGAGTTGGCCTGGCTCAATTTACATACTGTGAGGTGGCCTGATGTTGTTAAGAAGAGTGGCATAGGTAGAGCTGGTAAGTTTTCCCTACAGAGTTTAGGGGGATGGGGACGGGGGAGTCTTTGTTTAAAGTAAGGCAGAATTACTTCTGTGCTGTGTTGTATTTTAAAGAGCTTTCATTTTTGTATATGTGTAAACAAGGGACACCTCGCTTTTTCTTTGCTGTCTTAAGTAACTTGCAACAGGCAAAATGAAATTCATTGCTTTCCAACTCAGTATGTTCTGATACAGAACTTCAGCTCTCATCCTGTTTTGTTGGCTGACAGATTTCAGCAAAAAAATGTTCTGTAAGAAAAAGATGCTTGCCTTTGTATAGTAAATTACATGAGATTAAAAATACTCCCTTTTCTTCCAATCATGTTGGCAATTTGATCTGTAGGATGTGATTGAAGTCCCAGCTTTGAACTAAATTTTTATAGCTTAAGCCTCTCAAAGTTTAAGTTCATTTGACATATATACAGAATATATATATATATACACACACACACATATATATAATATCTGTAACATATATACATGTGAAAGAGAGAACAAGAGATTGTAATGAATGTGTTGTATTATTCTAGATTTTATTTGGGATTTTCTTCCTGAAATAATGCTAATTATAAAGGATGGGAAAATAAGCCCATAAATACATATACTTGGATTTTATCTTTACCCACAGATTAAACTTCCATCCATGAGAGTGTCTGGAAATACCTAATAGTTTCATAAGATAGTTGCAGGCACGTTGGTCTAATAGTAACGTGGGACTGTATAGGCCAAGACAGATGCCCCATTTCACAGCATGGCCTCCAGAAAGCATGTGCCCCTATGTGTATAATAAAGACAGGCATAGCTCTGCACTGCTGCAAATTAGTAAAATTCCGACACCTATTTCTAGCTGATGAATGAGTAACTTTAGTTCTGAAAGTTCCAGGCAGGCCCAGGTGTTTTTGTTTTGTTTTGTTGTGTTGTTTATTGTATTAGTTAGAACCGCATCCTGTCATCATCACATTGTCCTTTTACACAATCTAAGAAGTCAGGGGCAGCCAGGATATGAGAATGTTACACAGTGATCTTTAGGATACTATTGACCATCCTTTTGTGATGTGACCTGCAGCTATAGCAGTGTCACCTATGGCTTAATTTCTGCTTTTATAAAGATCACAGGGGATCAATAATTGAGTTATTAAAAGCAATTTTGGTGACATTGAGAGGGTGAAGAGCTCTGGGTGTAGGAGTGGGAGTGTGGTGAGGGGTGGACAGCAGCACTTAGATTGTAGGGATTCCTGCTTCTCCACTGCCTTTCTTCCCACCTTCAATTCAGTACCCCCACCCTTTACATCCCTGTGTCCCTGGATCTTCCTTTCTCCATGGTCCTCATAGCCTCTCTTCTCTTACACTTACCTCTCCCTGAGCTCCCTGATGTGCCTTGATGGGTTGAAGGAAAAATGCTATTTGAATGGAGGAGTTGCTGAGTAGGAAATGGAGAATGGGTGCAAAAACCGTCAACTGTCCTGACGTCTCCTCCCTGTGTCCAGCCAAACTTGCAGGTGCAAGACCTAAATTTAATCAGAGCAGACCAACCTCATGAAGCTCAGACAGTGAACCTGATGAGCAATTCTTATATGCAAAATCTTTTTAGCATGGCTTTCCTGAGGATCCTTTTTGGGAGAAAACTCGATGTAGCAGGCAAATGCCAATGTTTGTTTAATTTAATTATGTGAAAACTGAGGATGGTAGGGAGGGGATGATGATGAGGAGGGGCTGGCTAATGCGCTATTCATGGAAGAGGTAAAAATTGTGCAGGCCAGACAGGCTTCTGAAGATTTTAGTTTGCAGCAAGATTAGGAGTGAGGCAAAAGCAACATTTTCAGTTTATTTATATTCTATTGCAAATAAAAGTTAAAATGTGAAATAATTATACCCCTAGCACTATCCACATTGTGTCAAAGCCAAAGATATGAGGGAACAGGGACTGGAGCTATCAAAAAAATAAGTTTAAAATTTAAATACATATCCTAGGGTCTTTAAATATGTGTTTATTCCTATAGGAGTTGTGGGACTCAGTCACCATTCAGGGAAATAAATAAATAGCTCACCCCAGATGAACACGTTTCAGCCAAGAGTTGTGACAGCCTCTTTGGCTTCCCTGCCCCCCTAAGATTTTCATAAAGGGTCATGTCAACCAATATTAATTTCATGGTTTCTCTTTTTTTCCTCTGTCCACTTTCCAGTTGGGGGCATTCAATCACAAAATGAGAGAGCAAAAGGACCAAAGGAAAGGAGTATGTAAAATTCTCAAGAATGGATTATCCCCCTCCAAATCATCACCATGTTGGTCTTGATCTTGGGAGAAACTTGGGCCTTCCTTCATTTCCCTTATTATAATTATTTTTTTGGAAAGGAGGACTCCACATAGTTAGCCTGAGTAGAATCTATTTTAGTGTGGGGTGGTGGTGGAAAAGGGGATTTGTTCTACAGACATGGAAGATAACAAGAAGCAAAAATCCATAAAGGCAAGAGTGGGGACAAAGAAGGGAGGAATTAGTTGGAAATGAAAAAGGTATTTGCAGGGATGAACTTTTTGAAGTTGGCAAGGTAGAAGTCATGCAGTGTCAAGGGCATGGGCTCTAGAAGCAGCCCCTCGGGTTTGAATCCTGAACACACCATTTGCTGGATGTAGGCATGACCAGAGAAAAGGTACCTCCACCCCTATGGGCCTCAGTTTCCTCATCTGTGAAATGGAAAAAATAATAGAGGCAATTTCAAAAGGTATTTGTAATATGTAGAGGAGTTAATCCACAATTATTGGGCACATGGCAAGGGCTTGTCATTTATTTGCTATTACATATCTTAAGAGCTTAAAATGACAGAAGAGGAAAGTCAGAATTTTACACTTGAAAATTCTGGTTGCACTGGAAATATTTCAGCATATAAAGTGGCTGAAGAAGTAAGCAAGGCAGATCAAAACCACTCAGCAGTCTTGGAGATTGTTAATTCGGTTCTTCTATCTGGAAAAAATAGATACCTTTTAAAATTCTGGATTCTGTGGAAGTCATTGAAGCATTACAGTAGTTAAGTTACTGAATAAAAGTCTAGGACAAAAACAGGATGTTTGGACAGAAAGCTTTTGCTACAGGTTTTTGTAAGTACAATAAGATTAAGACATATTCTTAAGAACTTCACATGAAAGACATAAAGTGAATGTGTATTTTTTACAATTAATTTCTGAATAGATTAGGGTGTGGTATATTTTCCTGAGTAAGGGCAATCATATATATATATATATACTAATTTAATCTGTGTCAAAATTCACAAATTTGGACTGTTTATTTATTTATGAAATGGTCTGCTGGAGTGCCCTGGCACGATCTTGGCTCACTGCAACCTCTGCCTCTTGCCTTCAAGTGATTCTCCTGCCTGAGCCTCCCGAGTAGCTGGGATTACAGGTGTGTACCGCCATGCCCGGCTAATTTTTGTACTTTTAGTAGAGCCAGGGTTTTGTCATATTGGCCAGGCTGGTCTGAAACTCCTGACCTCAGGTGATCTGCCCACCTCGGCCTCCCAAAGTGCTGGGATTACAGTGGACTATTTTAAAATAAAGGTGTTTGCAAATATCCTTCAGTGGGTGAATGGTTAACCAAACTGTGATACATTCATATTTAACCAAACTGTGGTACATTCATATCATGGAATATTATTCAGCAATGAAAAGTAACAAACAATTGATATACATGATAACTTGTACGGATCTGAGAGGAATTATACTTAATGGAAAAAGCCAATCTCAAAAGATTATATGCTGTATGATTTCATTTATATAACATTCTTGAAATGACAAGATTATAGAGATGGGGAGCAGATTAGTGGTTATCAGGAGTTAGGTTTGGGTAGAGAGGCTAGAGTTGAATCTATGGGGTATCATGAGGAATTCTTGTGGTGATGGAACAATTTCGTGTCTTAATTGTGGTCATGGTTACACAAATCTACACCTGTGATAAAATTTCACAGAATTAAATACACACACTCACAAAAGTGCATGTAAAATTGGTGAAATCTGAATAAACTCTGTGTATGGTACCACTGTCAATTTTCTAGTTTTGATCTTGTACTATAATTATGCAAGATGTTACCATTGGAGGATACTGGGTGAGGGGAACACCCAACCTCCTTGTACACTTTTTTGCAGCCTCCTGTAAATCTATAATTTTCTCCAAATAAAGTTAAAAGAATTAAGGATTTGTTTATTTCTAATTTGATTTTTAACTTGGTCGATTTCCACAATCGTACCATGACAAAATAAGGTAATTCCCTTACAGGGACTCATGATAATCACTCAAAAGATGGCCTAATTGACTGACTGACTGCTCTTTGAATGTGAGCATCCAAAGGTCAGCAACTGCATCCTATCCCCAAACTGATAAATTCACTGTACTCCACTACCACCGGATGAGTAGTCAATGGCAGAAAACTTTGTGTATAATTGAATGAAATCTAAAAAAATATGCAGAATCATTTTTCCCACAGCCTTTGAGAACTTAGCCAACATGATCTGGTATGTTTTGTTGTGATCACAGCCTATCTGTTAAGGCCTTTTGATCACACTGAAAGTAAAATTGGGCAGTCACTCATCTGAATCCTTGTTCCATGTCGTACCAGCTCCCTGTCACTATTCTCGTAACCTTTCTATCTCAGCCAGATGCAGAACAGGGAGGTGGATACATTTAGCATGCAGCAGGCTGTGCAGAACTTGGTCATCCCAACCTGGTGGAAGTTGTCTCAAAGGAGGTATTTGTTGACAGTGGCTGCTAATGAGCAATGACTACAATCTGAATGTGTCACACACATTGTCCACATTTTTTATTTGAATTTATTTTCCTCATTGTGGTTCAAAACCTGGTAAGCTTTATACCCCTACACTTTAGTTTGTTACTTAGTCTGTTAGTTGGTTGGTAAGTTATAGCCAGCAGTGCTTTCAGTTTAGAAAACAGTGTGGAAGTTTTGCTGTGGATTTAGGAGTCTTTAGGTAACATAAAAGTATTCACAGAAGTGTAACCATTGCTGACGTGAGGAGGAATGTGTCCTCAGGGGATCTGTGGCTGAGAGCTGGGTTGTTTCACAAGTTTAAGGGCAGTGCTTATGTAAGAATACATGTAGCATACAGTATTTAGCAGGATGGGGTGCATAAAAGGACACCATCCTCCGCATCTGTGTGACACTCGAAAGTTTTCAAACCAGCTCATGTGCATCTTCTAGTTTTTTCAAAATCCAGGTAAGGCAGGATTTCTTTTAACAAATAAAGGGGGGGAAAAAAAAGAAAGTTAGAAGGATTGTGACTTATTCAAGGTCACCACCACAGGAAATGAGGACTCAAGAACTGTTTATGAAGTATTGGCTTTGGTGCCCTTTTGACTAGATCTCACCACCTCTGCATACTTGATACTAAAGAAATATGATAAGTTCCATTTCTTTTTCATATTAGCTATAGATATCTGAGGGAATCTATGCTTATGGTGAGATTTGGGTTTATTTTCTGCCACCATATACTTCTGTGGGTGAAGGATTAAGAATAACCATTTTCTTATAGAACTAGATAATAGAAGGCAACACTGCCTACTAAATAGTGGTTGGTGCTAACATTTCATTCAGAAGAATCAAAACTTTCTTCTTTTAAATAACCACTTATATTTCAGTGGTTGGATTAACCTACTCCTTGCTTCTTTCATTGGTCAGATAATCTATCCAGTTGAGGAACTTCTCTACCTAGGGCAAGAACCCAATAGATAATTTCTCAGTAAATAATAAAATATTAAATAATAAAATAAAATAATAAGATAATAAAAGTCATGAGTACAGCCCTCGCTGTATTTCTTCTTCATGTATATCATGTTGACTGTTTTCTGTTTCTTGTCCAAGATTTTTTTTTGTCCATTATACTACAGATCAAAATAACCGTATCATTGGGACCAAAATTGTTTTAATTGATGTAGAAATGTTTTTAATGATAAACATTACTCTTAAATAAACTGTTTTTAAACTAGGAGTCTCCTTTGTTTTATTTTTTAAAAGATGTAAATGATTTAGTATTTGCATCCTACCCCAGGGAACTGGGAGAATTAATATATTCTCTTCCAGTCACTATGTGACAGCAGCTTGATGGAAACTAGAACCCAGAACTTGATGGTTTATATAAGGGCTTAGGATACAGAACAATTTATGCCTTTTCTCATTAAAAAAGAGATATATTACACAGGAAGGTATTGAAGGACATGAAAAAACAAGAGCCTAAAACTTTTAATAATTTGGGTTCTTGTAACACTGAAATGACTTACATAGCGAAGACCATGTCCATAAAGAACTGGATACCTTTGCCTGGTTCAGAAACAGAAAGTATTCATGTTTGGTGGACGTGATGGTAGGTAAACTACTAATTTATAAACATAGGACATTTTTACTTTAAGTGAGAGCAATGTTGATAGATTCAAAAACAGCTCATAATTGCTTTCTACTTTTGTGTTTTGCCTGAATCCATCTAGATATTATGAGAAGACCCACCTTTTCCTCTGATTCCATCATCAAGCATTTATCTCTCATTTGTTTTGTCAAAGACATGACATTTCAGGACTGTGTAGAAAAGAGTATCCAGTCTTCTTATTTTCTATTTTTGGCCTTCATGCGTGGAATTCCCTTATTTCAAAAATATCTTTTTGGGGAAACCCAAACAATGTGCTAAAATTAATACTCCAAGAGGAAATGAACTGGAGTTGATCTTCACTGCTTCCTGCTCCTTGTTTCCTGCTATTTTAACAACTTTCTCAAAAATGGCACTCGTCCATCTCTGGTCTTGTTATCAGAGTTGAAGTTGAAGTTGATTTCCCGCCTATGACACAAAGAAGTGAGGGGCACGGGGCTTTGAACAAAATGAGGGGTTTGGTAAAATTGAGATCAGACAGGTCAGACGCAAGAGTGCATTAGGTCCTTGATTCCACTGACATGAAACCCTAGAACAGGCAAAATGTTTTCAAGTGACAGAGGCAGATCCGTTGAGGCTGCCAAAGGGCAGGAGAGAATTTTTGGGGGTGACAAAAATGTCTTATATTTTTATCGTGCTGGTTGTTACACGGGCTTATACGTTTGCTAAAACTCAATGACTGAACACTTGACATGGATAAATTTCACTATATGCAATTTTATCTCAATAAAGTTGATTTTTTAAAAATTGCAATTAGAATAAGATTGGAAAAGCATTACTGCCAACTCTCTAATTGTCCTTTAATCTTGCCCTCAATACAGAGAAAATGGTTGTGGTAATATTTTGATAGCAACCACCACTTTTTACATTTCGTAAGATTAAAATGTCCATGAAATACCACTGAAAAACAAGTTATCTCACCAAGAAAGATTGTCCTACTTCACTAGAGATGTTTGCATTCTCTGCTTCAGGATATTCATGCGTGTAGGTAGAATTATTTATTTTTTACTTTACAAAAATTTATTTACGATGTTACAATTTATAAAATTTACAATTTTATTGCTGTCCTGCTTTTAAAAAGTATGAATAATTACCTGATGAGTTACCCCCACATCCTCTTGATTCAAATCACACCTTCATGTGAGCCTCCTGGCAGATATTTCTGGTGTGTTTGTCCGGTCTTCGTGTGCGAACAGTCATCCATCCCTGGAAACAGGACCCTCAGCAGTCAGAAGTGGTTCATGCCCATCTTCCCTCTGCTTCTCAGTTATAAAAAGCTGTTATCAGAACTGATCTCTACTTAGCCCCTGCAAATTCTGTTGCAGCATGGCTTTTTTAATCTATGTGCCTCTTTTCCTTTTTTCCTTTTAATTGGCTCAGGGAGACCGTCTTATGTTGCTCATACAAGATTGTCAGAAACAGATACAGGTTTATCTGGTGACAAAATGAGTGATCGTTTTGAAAAGCTGGATTATGATTTCTCTAGTTAGGCTTCTGAGACAGATATGAAAGTTGTGGTCATATTTTGAAATTTAATTTTTAATTGACATGTAATTGTACATATTCATAGGGTACATAGTGATGTTTGAATATATATAAGGTGTAGTGATCAGAGGGGGGAATTAGCATGTTCATCATCTCAAATATTTATCATTTCTTTGTGTTGGGAACATTCAATATCCTCCTTCCAGCTATTTGAAACTATATTTTATTGCTAACTCTCATCACCCTACACTGGTACAGAACACTAGAAACTATTCCTTCTATCTGGCTGTAAATTTGTATCCTTCAACAAATCTCTCCCTATCCTTCCCTTCTCCCTGCCCTTCCCAGACTCAGTATACTCTCTTCTACTTCTTACTTCTATGAGATCAACTAGAAGTTGTAATTGTCTGGCCATCTTTTTAGACCTATTTTAGAGAGATTGTAGCTAACTGACAACCTTTTAATTAATATTCAAGAAATCTGAGCTTGTGGATAAAACTAACCGAGAAATGTGTACAGTGTGAGGCCTCAAGACTGAATGCAAAGAGAAATAGGAAGAGGAATACCATTGCACAGAGTATCCCTTGAGTGGGCATGAACGAGTGTTTGCATACACGCACTGGGGGCGGAACGAGGCCTTCCAGGCACTGGAACGTGCAAATACATCTGGAGCGCGCTCATTGACAGGAGGGTCCAATCCATAAAAATAAGTTGGGTTCACTTTGCTGCCATAGGAGAAAGGTGTGTGCTTCACCATTTGCCTTATGGATTTGAAAAACATTAAACCAGATAGGATTTCAGAGTTTAAATGAAGTACACAACGCTCAGTTTGTTCCAGCACAAAACTCTGGAAGTGAAATGCTTTGGAAGGAAAGTGGTTTAATGTCTTTTTATCTGTTAAACCACAAAATGATAAAGAACATTGACTCTTACCCAAAATAAGACCAGTGCCCACAGGGCCGTGTGTGTGTGTGTGTGTGTGTGTGTGTGTGTTTTGTTTTTTTACCATGTGCATACTTGGAAAGATAGTATTCTAACAAAGCCAGCCTTGGGATTTGGCTTGCTTTTAAGGTTCAAAGTAGAAGAGTTAAACTGAATTTCCCTTCCTTCCTCTGGCTTTTTCTGTTTTCCACCAGACTTTGCCCTTGAAAACAAGCACTGAACAGTGCCGTACATTGTATTTCCTGGGTAATGTCATTGGCTGTGAGCTTTGTTTATTAATTGTGACATCAGGGCACCGAGAGATCTTATATGACTTCCCCTTACACCATACAGATTTCACACCCATGCATCTTTCTCACACACACACACACACACACACACACACACACACACATATTCAAGCTCTCTTTGCCCTTCATTTTGGTTTGTGTCTTTCCCTACTCCTAAAGGAGAAGGCAGGACCAAGACATTTTCCCCCTGATATGTATCCATGTTTCATATTTTCCCGTGTTCTTTTCACTTTTCTTTTGGTTGTGAGTTTTTGATAGGGGTAGGGGGTAAGGGGTGTAACTGGTAAATAAAGGACTTCAGCAGTAAAATACCAGAAAGATCCTTTTGGGAATTCTGTTTTGTTTTGTTTTTAAACAGATGGGAGAAAACTGAGTTGTTAAAGGGGAAACAGTACGTAGTTGAAACTGTTAATGAGCCTGTGGTCAGAGCCAGCAGATTTTGGTTGTTAAGGATGATGCTCTGAAACGTCATATTATTCAGTCCCAGTCTCCCTGCCTCCCTGGCTCCCACTCTTCCACCCTGCCCCCAATCTCCCTCCCCACCAGCATAGCACATTGAACAGGCTAAAGTCCAAGGCATAAGGACTTACATCAGTAACTTTAAAACTATTTTTAAAATCAGACTTCATCGTTTACTCCTTCAGAAATCATTACCATACAAAACCAGGGCACTGAAGTTGCTCAGACATGGCCAACATGATGGTTGACATGTGTTGATGTATGAATAATCCTTAGGCCAATAAAGGCTAATGATAGGGACTGTTGGTTATGTGTGAGGCTAAGTATTGTCTGGCTCAAATAAGAGAAGAACAGGATCGTGACATTTCTTCTTAAATTATCTTAATTTAACAAAGAGATTTTGCAATTATTGGCATAAACATTAACCAGTAGCGATTAGTCATCAGTGTTCATTCGTAATCTATGACCTGCTTGTATATCACGGTATATCTGTAGTTGTAATAAGAAACTCAAAGAACTCATCTTGGAGCTTATCATCTAAGACAGGATGATAGAAGTGCAGCTTTAAATAGCCTTGCAGATACATTTTTCTAAAAATGCAGACCTGAGGTAGTCACTGTTAAGGATAAGCAACAATAATTTGAATTAATATGTAGATCTTGAATAGTAAGTTGTATGTTAAATTACTTTTTGAGAAACATGTGCTTCTCTGACATGCATTTTAGATATGGCTTAGTTTCTTTGGGGTCCTAGGTCTGTGGGGAAGTCTGTCCATTGCTTTGGACAGTGCTGGGCTTCCTAAGTTCTTTGTCTTGTTGAATTTCGGAGCCCTGACCTTATCTGCTTCTAGGTTTATTAGGGCCCTAGTATGAATGTTATGTTTAACAAGGGCCTGTTAAGAATAATATTTGTTAAGTGAATGTAATCCCTGGAATGGATAGAAAATATCTTGCTAGCCCTTAGCCTGATGATAAAAGGTAGTTTTAAAATAGAACGATCCTCTTGCATGTATTTTTATTTTGATTTGAGTTTGTCTTTGGGACAATTGTATGAAAAAATTGTGTTTTTCTGTCTTCCTGCATTTCTGTTCAATGAGCTGGCTTTTTCTTTTGGTTCAACTCTGGCAGGACCCAAGGCTCCCTTGTTGAGTTTGATGCACCAGGTGTGTGGAGGTAGTTTGGTCTCTTGCAGGGAAGAGTGGATTCTGAGCTGCAAAGGTCGTGCACTTGTCTGCTGGAAGCCTACAGCTGTTGAGCACGCTCGCCTGTGGTTGACAGGGCTCTGGCACAAGTGCCAGGGAGGCTGATGTTAGAGAGGTAGACACATGGCATCAGAAGAGGAAGGAGAAAAGGTCAGCTAGCAGGCCTTAGATTGTCTGAGTTACTATTGTGAGGGGGACTTTGAGGGGCCAGGAATCTGTGCCCTGAGTGCCAGACAACATTGATTCAAATGGTTAAATGTCAGCATGGTTCTCAACCAAGAACTGGAAGCCTTCCAGGGCCTCTTAAGGCAGACTTTGTAGCTTTTCTTTTCTGAAGAACTCCTTCTCTGGCTTCCCAAGCATTGTAACTCATGCTGTTAGATCTTCCGTTCTGTCCTTCTGGGCCCTGGGGTACAGCTTTTATGGTATACGTTCAGAGGTACAGGGATGTCTCCTGTTCATCTTGGGGTTCTTTCCGTGTTCCCCTCTGCCAGCTGGGTGAACAGTGGGGAGCTGGAAGCAAGGGGAGGGGCTGGAGGGAAGGCGGTGAAAGGCGTGCTCAGAGGTATCTGAGCTTTGGGTTTTTACAGAAGTTGATAGCACTGGGCTTAGTGACCACAATTCAATTATAAGCACCACGCGGCCATCCTGAGTGACTATATACTTGCCAAATACTGCTGTGTAAAGGCAGCTACATTTTTGTTAGCCTGGCCTGATGGATTTTTAAGTATATTCACTGCATACATTCACACAAAGGGGAAAATTTACTGCCTAAACAGAGGGACCTTAATCCCCCAGGCTAAATAAACCCAATGAAAACACAAGAACTGCATTTACAGGCTTCCCCAAGATAAGAATTCAACCTTTAAAAAGGTTTCTTCAAATGAAAAATGGATGGCTGAGCTGCTAATGGCCCAGTAACCTAAAAATTTAACTCTTCTCTAATGCTCAGGGACCTCAGATAAGTTTCACTTTCTTGGAATGGAGGCTTTTCAACATTGATTTCTGCACAGGTCTGGGCCTGGAAAGTCCAGTCAGGGGCCTTGGAAAGTTAATGACCACTATAGAGAACAGATTGCCTTAGCAGTTTTTGTGTTGCTTCTTTTTTTTGTTTTGTTTTTTGGTTTTTGGTTTGCGTGTGTGTGTGTGTGTGTGTGTGTGTGTGTGTGTGTGCATGTGTGTGTGTGTGTGAGAGACGGAGTTGTTTATGTATGGTTGTCTGTGGGACGAGAGGCATGGGCCAAGATAGGGGTGTCTGTGTGAGTCCCCAGCTTTTCCCTATTGGAATCTGGTTGAGGTGAGACATTTAAGAGAACTGTCTTTCCCTGACTTAGTGGGGAAGTAGATCTTCCTCTTAAACTTACAGGAAGAGTTAAGAAGTTAAGAATTTACCTGTGCAATTACTCCTGCATGTTTCTCTGTGGAAACAGGTTACATATTGGGACAAAAGTGAGGCAACAGGTCTCCCCTGATGTGTCCTCAATCTTCTGGTAGTATCAAAGGTCCCAGAGCTCATCACCGGTAAATCCCACCCCTCTACTGAGGATAAGTTACAAAGATGTTCATGAATCGACCTGCAGATGAATCTGTGCCTCTCTTGTAAGTCATCTGAATATTATTTAAATATGTATATGCCAGGTAGAAGCTGGGCACGGTGGCTCACACCTGTAATCCCAGCACTTTGGGAGGCCAAGGCGGGAGGATCACTTGAGGCCAGGAGTTTGAGACCAGCCTGGCCAACATGGTGAAACCCCATCTCTACTAAAAAAATTAAATTAAATTAAAAATATATATTAGCTGGATGTAGTGGTGCGCACCTGTAATTCCTGTAATTCCAGCTGCTCAGGAAGCTGAGGTACGAGAATTGCTGGAACATGGGAGGCCAGAGGTTGCAGTAAGCTGAGATCGCGCCACTGCACTCTAGCCTGGGTAACAGAGCGAGACTCTGTCTTCTAAATAAATAAATAAATAAAATACATATGTGCGAGGTAGGGAGTGGGGTGAAGAAGGGGTCAACTACAAAGGGGGAAAGGGAATGACGTGAGGAAAGTGTTCTATATCATGGTTGCAGTGGTTGTTACATGGCTGTATGCATTTGCCAAATCCCATAGAACTGCATGTTGTAAGGGTGAATTCTACTATATGTAAATTATAACTTGACAAACTTGACCTCCCTAAAGCTACAAAGAAAAGAAAAGAAGAAAGAATAAGTAATAGTTTCGCATGTCCCCTTGCTGCTTTGCCAACCAGCAGGCCATTTGGATGATGCCCCCTCTCGAAGGAAGGACACCATATAGTCAGCTCCAACCTCTGAGCTCATAATGCCAGGAAAGCTGTTCTAGAAAAAGCAGAGATGGTGTGTGTTTCCTTCTAGGGGAGATGATTCAGCTCTCCAGGTAGCAATGCCCTTGTATGGTTAGCATAGGTAGCGAAATACCTAGCTTCGTGCTGACTCACCAGGTAAAAAATCATTTCTCTGAATGAGTCAGAATCACAAATATGTTCTGAACAGTCTCCTACGTCCTGCATGGGGAAGGGCCTGAAGCACCAATCAGAATGGCTGTGTGCAGGTCTCCCTGGCCCTATATGGGCAACATCTACAAGCCGTGGCTCTCTCATTTCCCAGAATGATAGTGGTAAATTCAAGCCCTGTAGCTCACTTAATCACATACTCAGTTAGGTACAGGAGACAATTTTAAAAAATGTATGCTGTGCCAATGATGTTGTTTATTCAGTTATAGGTATATCCAATAATGGTGAAATAAAATCCTTCAATGTTAAGTGTAGTCCTGGCCATTTAGAGAAGAGGTGTGTGTGTGTGTGTGTGTGTAAGGATACAGTTAAAACAGACTTGGGTAATGTAAAATACCACAGAAAGTAGGGGTTTCTAAGGAAAACATGGGGGAAACTCTGTATGAGAATCTAATGTATGCTATAGCTTTTAAAAGGAAACATTAATAGTGAAACATGCCCTCAAAGGGCAAGCCAGTAATAAATTTCGTGTCAGAAATTACCTGTCAGTAGGATTATGTTAAATAATGTTGAATTGTTATTAGTCGAAGGGGAAAGAGGAGAGTGACTTTCTAAAAAATGTTCAAAGAGTATAATGTTTCACATACAAATCCCATTATTGTTTAATGGCATTTTTGTACTTAACCCTTCTCAAAGATGTATTGAAAATTTTGGCCATTTTAATTCATCCCTCAAATGTAGTCATTATGGGAAATGAAGCCAAACTTCAAGCAGGAATTTGGAGTTACCCAGGGGACTAGTGTATCTGATTGGACGCCCACTGTAGTATGTCCTAATCAATAAACATATGTGTGCCTGCTTACTGGGGCTACAGAGGAAAACGGTTCCACCTCTATACGTCAGCAAACCATTCATGAAGTAGCAGGGGCCCCTCTATTTCAACATTTTGAGCAGTTTTGCTTGTTTTGGCCAAACAACTAAAAATATATTTTTCCTCTTGAAAAATATTCTCATTGCAAATATGTGACCGTCTAAGAATTTTTAAGGTTCATTGCAATATATTGGGTCTGAAACTGATGGCACTTGGTGAGGCTGGGCCCAGATCCTGCCCCAGGTGCAGTGAAGACAGAAGCCTGAGTGGGAACAGACTGTGAAACAACTGAGGCTTAAATGTTACCTAACACATTGCCACCCGGCTTGAGCCTATCCTCTTTACAATGGGGCCACTTATGACTCATAGGTGTCAAACCATCAAGTGATTACACCCAGAATGAAAGATTATTTTGACTTTATGTGAATTGAATGAAGAATGATTGCTACCTTAGGTTTGGGTTCCTGAAGGACAAAGTTAGAGGTAAGCTCTGGGTCTGTTCCTTCTGCTTTGATTTTGTTCACCGATTACTGGTCATTACCTGCCCTGTGTCTCATTTGAAAATTGCTGTATTTGATATTTCTTGATATTTGGACCAGATCTTGCCAACAAACTCAGCAGGCATTTATGGAAATCTTGATTTCTTTGGGTCATCAAATCTCAAATCTCAATTTCAGTAAATGGCCTCCACAGTAGTTCACAAATGGGTTCAGGGTGGCTTAGAGTCAGAGTTCAAAGTGCCAGAAAGTGGATCCTTTCAGGGGAACTTCAGAGAGGCTTCTTCCAGTTGGAACATTTAGATCAGCTTCAGGAATGTTATGTCTCAGGTGTTATTTGAATGACATTTTATTCTTTATTTATTAATTTTTGTTTTTTTGACACAGGGTCTCACTCTGTCACCCAGGCTGGAGTGCAGTGGTGCAACCACAGCTCACTGCGGCCTTTGAACTACGAGGCTCAAGAAATCCTCCCACCTCAGCCTACTGAGTTGCTGGGACTACAGGCACACAACCCCACACCCAGCTACTTTTGTGTATGTTTACAGAGCGGGGTTTCGCAATGTTGCTCAGGATGGTCTCAAACTCCTGGGCCCAATCGATCCGTCCTTCTTGGCCCCCTGAAGTCTTGGGATTATAGGTGTGAGCCACTGCACCCAGGCAGAACATTTTAAAGCTTGTTCAGATGGCAGTCATTTGTGCTATATCCATTTGGGATTTGATCTTTTGGTTGTGGGATGATCTTTTAATGACATTGCAAAATGTATGTTTCAGAATGACCTATAAATAGTTTAAAGATACAGAGCCAAAGCTGCCATTGTCACTTATAACATGGATGAGACCAAGACTAAGTGAGACTATGCCCTTTCCCATGAGACATCACCTTCCCCACCAGTAGGTTCCATGTTCTGATCTAGTCTGGCTTCAGTCAGACTGGAAACTTTCTGAGAGGCTCCTTATGCCTCACCCCTAATGAGAGCTCCTTGTACTTCCAAAAGCCTCTTACTTTCACGCCAAATTCTTTCCTAGCTTTCAGCTTTTTTATTTAATTTAATTTTTAAGAATTTAGAAAAACAGCATTCTGTTATAATTGTGGACAAAGTTTCTTAATTTTTTTTCTTATGGAATATTTAAAACATGTTATGCAAGTAGAAAGGTTAGGCTAATGACCCCATCCCAAGAACTCCATCACCCAACCTGAACAATTATCAACTTACAATCATATTTCATCCCTGTCTCTACTCGCTTTTAGCCTCTCTCAAGGTCATATGAAGCACATCCCAGTTATCACAGCATTTCATTCATATTTGAACATGGATATATAGAAGATAAGTAGTCTTTAAAGAAAAGTAACCGCAATACCATTTTTCCACCTAAAATATTACCCGTAGTATATTAATGTTCTGAATACATCCTTCAAATTTGCTTGATGTCTCTTTTTTTGTCCTTTATTATTTTTTAAATTAATTCGCTTTATTTTTCTTGTGTAAAAACACCACATGGTGGCCACAGTGGGAGCCCAGGTCCTCTGCACTAAGACTTTGGTGTGAGTCTTTAGGAGTCGGTCAGTGAATTCCTGATAAGAGGCTCTGTTAATGTGGTCTCTTTCCAGAGGTGGGTTGGGAGGTAAAATAGCCGAAGGTCTTAGAGACCGCATCAGAGGTGGCTGTGGTGAAATTGCCCTAGGTGGCAGTGTAGCCCCTGGCCAACATGTAGCATTCATAGATACCGGCCTTAAGCAGCAGTTTCTTGGGCACGGGGATTGAGATGATGCCAGTGTCTCTGGAAGCCAGGAGATGCGCCAGAGCCACGGAGGCCAGTCCCCTTGCAAGGGACCACTTGGGGATCGCCTATCTTGTTCTCCCCAGTGTCCTCGAGCAGACAGGTGATGGAGAGCTCAACCAGGATGTTGGCCTTGCCCATGACAGCAGCTACTCAGGCTGACATGGCTATTAGTTTCTGAGGGTAACAAATACCTTGAACCTAGTCTGCTGGCTGGCACAGGTCTGCTTTCGCATGAGCTTAATACACAAAACTTCATCCTTGAGGGACCTCCCCGGGAAAAAGTCAATGATTTTAGACTCCTCGATGGGCAAGGAGAAATCATGGCTAACCTACAGGGCCTTGATCTTCATTCTTTGGGCAGGCAGTCCTGCATGGTGGCCCAGAACCACTCCTTGGCCTTGGCCTTGCCTTTGTGACCCAGGCCAGGTTCGTGACCCTGACCCTGGACACAGCTGCCAAAGCCTCCACAGAGCTGTCATGACCTCTCACTGCAGGCCCCGGAGTAGCAACTATGTCATTGTCATTGGTGTTTTCTCAGAGAATCAAGACTGTAATGAGGTTCATACTTAAAACTGGTTCACATGTCTTCTAAGACTCTTAAATCGCAGATCTGAATTCTCCATTGCTTTTCCTGACAATTTATTTGTGGAACAGCCTGTAGAGTTTTGTATAATCTGAGTATTGCTGATTGCATTTCCATAGTGTCAGTTTTGATAAGTTTCTCTGTTTCTTGTATCTCTTGTAAACTGGTAATTAGGGGCTTTCTAGGTTTGATTTAGAGTCAAGTTCAAATTTTTGGCAGGAATACTTCCCATGTGGTGTGGTACATTTCTATTAGGAGGGACCAGTGGTTGGCTTGGTTTTCTCTTTGGGCCATTGGCAGTCACTGACATGGTCTAGATCTGTTATTTCTTTAGGGACTATGAAATGGTGAAGTGTGGTTCTGTCATTCCTGCTTTGTTTATTAGCTGGAGTACTTCCATGAAGAGAACCTTTTCCTCGTCAACTCTTTGGTTACCCTGAAGTCCATTTCAATACTTCTTCAAGCCTCTGACCCACTTATTCTAGTTTCAGAGAGATGCCCTTTTTCTGGGTACCTAACGGGTACCCAGAAACAACTATAGGAAATAAAACCTCACCCATAAACGGAGGTATTGAGCAGCAGAAATACCCCAGAACAGGGGTCTTCAGGCTCTTGGTTCAACCTCTGGCACCTGTGTGATGTTGGACAAGCTGCGTAATTTCTCAGAGTTAATGGACTGCAGGCTTCTATCTACATTCCAACCAGAGAGGCAGTTTTTTTCTATTTCATTTAAATAGATAAAGCTACAGCCTTAAAAAAAAACTGTGTGCAGTTTATTACTAAGGTATCTTTCAGCTTAAAACAGTTTATGATTTTCATTTATGATTTAAAAAAAACAAGTCCATGTTAGGAAACTTAGCAATCTGATGACCAAGAAGAACCAAGTGTTATTTCTAAAGATGCATTATTTCATTTATTAATTCAATAGTTCATTTATTTGCCCATTCTTTAAACAAGTGTTTATACTATCTAAGTCCCTATAAAGCATAAAGCTTAGGTGTAGACATTGTAGGCACTAGCATTTTGGGAATCACTTGGAGGCACCATTCTTGAAGCCTCAGCCTGAAATGCACAGAGTTGAGGAAAGGATGCTGGAATTCTTGGAAGTCTTTCTAAAAGTCATCCACAAGAAGGATTCCAGGTACATGAGAGCTAAACTTGGAATTTTCCCCATGGAAAGTCTGTTTGCTATGCAGAGCCAGCTTAGGGAATATTTAACAACATCCCTGGGAGGGAAAAGCAATTTAGAACATCTGGAGACTGCTCATTAATTGTTTATATGATAATGTTGATCTGAAACTGTAAAGACAAAAACCTCATCTGTGATTCCTCCGTCTCCACCCATTTTCCATTTCTTTTTTACCCATGCAACTGATGAATGCATACAGGTCAGAAGCATGAAGTGTAGTTTAAGGACAGTCTCCGGTTCCAAATAAGGAATATGGACCCTACTTTCTCATTAATGCATCTTATATTCCACTGTGAGTGTGTGCATTATTAACAGTCGCTAAGGTTGAGAGGCTGAACAGGGAAAGGAAAGCAGAAAACAGAATTCCAGAATCCACCATTTGAATCACACTGGTTTGTGATGGAGGAAGCACATAAATAAATCTACAGTTCTCACCTCCGAAACTGAGAGCAATGGGGGCTTCCCTTCTTCACAGTTTCACCCAGTTCTTATTCATAGAAGGTGCTATTCTCCTAGCACTTAATAATTCAATAATGAGAGTTGGAAGCTGTCCCTGGCAGGAGATGTTATGAAACAACCTTAAAGAATAGTAGAGGGGGAAAAAGAGCAGTGCTCTATTTTTAAAAAACAGAGCCTTTCTTGGAGGCCGTGAAATTCTAGGTTCAAGTTTTCACCAACAAATATTTATTCATGTGATGAATATTTGTTGAATGACTCCTTTGAGCAGTAGTATAGGTGTCATAATGGCACAGAGATGACAGGAATCAGTTCCTTATAAGCTAGTAGGGCAGAGACATTTGACATAACTCATTATGAAATGAGGCAAATTTTGAAAGCACTGCATTAAAGGTACACAGAGAAAAGCTTTATGAGAACGTGATAGGAAGAGATCCCTTCTAGGTGGAGGGTTGCAGGGCAGCTTAATAAAGGAGATGATATTGATGCTGAATGTGAAAAATTGGATAGAACTTCAGCTGGGGGAGCTGGAGGGGACCATCAGTCCTGAGGGTACAGCGAGTCAGGAAAGGTTGTTGGAAACAACTGTCCTGCTTGGCATCCATGTCTTTCTTAAAGACCATTAGAGCTTGGTGTCCCTGTGTGTGCCACTGGGTGAGACCGTGATACAAGCTGGGACAGAGCTAGAGAAGAAGGAGATGCTTTAAAAATTTCCCTCATTTGCACCAACTGCACTCCTCCTGATCCTTTTAGAAATAACGTGTTACTCAAACTCTGGAAAAAAATCAGTTTCATCAATTTTTTTTTTTTTTTACCCTGAGTCAACACATCTGCTTCCTTATCAGATGCTGTTCTGGTTTCAGGCCTCGTATCGCCCTAGGCTCCTCTGAGTAGCCACCCACACAGTAAACAGTTGTCCCACTTTTCAGGGCTCCAGGCGGCCTCTTGGCTCTGGCTCGGTAATCCTGCGGGACCAGTAGGGCTCTCTGATTCCAGATCTATACACAGATACAGTCACATGCAGCTGGGACTTGCCTCCCATCCCAGCAGGCACGATCTCTGTGATCCTCCCCTGGGAGGTGGAGGCCTACTAGGCCTTGGGTGAACACCCACACCTGGCTAGACAACACCCCCAACCCCTTGATTCCTGGATAACAAGCTACCAATGGAGTCTGGCTAGCAATCTTAATATAAATGACTTTCTTTCTCAATTTAATGAGAAAGAATAAATTCCTTGCAAATAGGAGGTTAGGTATGGTTCCGATATTGCAATGTTCTCTTCAGGTTAACAGCAGGCATTTAATACGTGCTCAGAGAATTTTATGATTTATAAAGAACTTTCCAAAACAGGATATAATTTGATTCTTGTTAGAGGCTCGATCATTCTCACTTTATAGATAAAGAAATCAAGGAATTCGTTTGTTAAGATAACAAAAATAGCCTCTCTTGTTGGGCACATGGCCAAGCCCTATTCTAAACACTTTAGATTTAACTCATTTAAGCCTTTAAATCATCTTATGAGGCAGATACATCATTATTGTCCCTATTTTGCTGCTGAAGAAAACAGGCACGGAGAAGTTATGAACTTGCTCAAAGGCCTGCAGCTAGTAAACGGTAGAGGTGGGGTTTGAGCTCAGCCATCATGGCTCCGAGGTTACACTAGATGGCCTATAGCTTGGGTCTGGAAGAGAAGATCTTTCCAAATCTGCCATTCACCCAGCAAAGAGGACACCTGGATCTCACAGGGAATGTTCCTCACTGGTAAATGTTTCTGCTGGACAAATGTCTTCTCTTTTATTGGCCTGTTACAACTAGAGTGGACTTTGAGAGCGCTAAAAAGAGAACATTGTTTGCTGCCTGTTTATTTTTCCCTGTCATTCTACGCTGAGACAGGCACCATCCTCTTCAGTGAGAAAAACCACACAAATAAACCCCCTTCTTGAGCCAGGCATGGTGGCTCATGCCTGTATTCCCAGCTACTTCAGAGGCTGGAGGATCACTTGAGGCCAGGAGTTTGAGACCAGCTTGGGCAACATAGCAAGACCCTCATCTCTAAAATAAATGTGTCACATACATAAAAACCATCATTTGTGAAATAAAATAAAATAAGCCCATCCCTGTTACTCCAGGATGACAATGAAGGAAACCCTGAGAATCAAGAGGGCATTTCCAAGTCTTGTGGGGAGTAGAGGCTCATAGGAAATAGCACTGAACACAGAGCCAGACAACCTGGATTGTGGTCATGTGTTAAAGGTGAGATCTTAGGTTAGTTGTATTTTCTGAGCCTCAGGTGTATTAAGGAAGAGGCAGAGCCTCTTCTGCCCATTTTGTTATAAAAAGAGATGTAAAAATTATTTGAAATACTATACATTCCATGCCATACTTTTAAAAATGAAATTTGATGGGTCTGTAAGCCTCTGCATAATTTGGGCATCATATTAATAAAATAGACTTGATGAAGTGAAGGTTCTCAAAATAATAACTTTTAAAATGGTACAGTTTTAACTTGGGGTATATTTAATCTGTATAGATAAGGGAAACAACTTTTGCAATCTTCTCATAGATTATTCTAGAAAAACTCAGGACAAACCAAACTTTTTAGAATTTGTTTCACTTTGTTCTTGTTTTATTATTATTATTTTTGAAGAGACAAGGTCTCACTATGTTGCCCAGGCTGGTCCTTTAATTTCTTCCATACAGAAGTCCTTTTATTTCTTCTATAACTAAATCCATTTGGAAAGGGGGGGTCTCACTCATACCTAGTGTCTCAGTGAACAGTGCTATAAGGGAGTTCTGTGATTAAAGAATCATGGAGCTTCTTTTCCCTGTGCAAGCACACCTCTAAGGCCATGTCTCAGCATCTCCAGATCTTCACACTCTGTTGCCTAATAAAAGATCATCATTATTTCTGGAGGAAATTTTCTCAGGTAGTGAAGGTAGGCAGAAGGTAACAGTTTCTAGATACAAATTATATTTGGCCTCGTGGAGATACTAGGAACTGTATATCCAGGAAATGCTTATTCCCTCCTCTTTTCCATAACTGGCCTCAGGCTGGCCCCATTTTAACCCTCTCATTGACATCCAGAGCCACTATGGTCAAAGAGAAGGAGGCCACGAATTGACCTGAATTCAATAATAAGCCTATCCAGTCAACCACTTTAGAGTCAGGAGTTGTCTATACAGATAGCCAAGTCTTCCTAGAAATCCTGTTACCAAAGAGAGAATAAAATGGAAAAAACACACAGTCTGTGATCTAGTCAGTATTAAAGAATAAAGGAATACTTGCTGGAATTAACATTTCGCAAACCCAATAAGAAGTCCCTAAAATTAATTTCACCTAAATCCCAGCCCCAAATTTGGAATTGAATGCTAATCCAAAAAGTTATGTTAAATCTCTACTTCCAAAATAATTTTAGAATGATGTGACCATTTCCACAGGCCTAATATGGCAGCATCTCCCAAGGGCCATCAGAACTGAGTGGCCTCGGAATTGTGCAGTGAGACTAGGACAGCCCCTTGAGACATCCAGATTAGAATCAGTCATAAGGTCCGATCTAGTCTTGGCTTGCCCTGGGGATTCGGGGTTAGGGGGTGGTGATCACAGGGCATCCACATCTCTGGTAGCATAATTCTTGCCAGGTCAGGTGGTGTGCAAAAAATTATAGGCATGCAGGGTCACTGGAAAATGTTGAGAGCCAGAAAGTTTGGGTTATGATAGTTATGAACAAGGGAAAGTATTTACAATACCCCTTTTGCCCCAAAATAGATTTTAAACACTATACAAGCACAATGGAATGCGTTCATTCATTTCTAACTGGATTGTCTTCTACTCCCATGTTTAGGTCATAGCTATTTCTAGGCTTTCATGTGACAAGACCTTCACAGACTAAATTCAGTAGTGTCACCTTCTGAACAAAGTGGCCACATGTGCTGTGGTTTTCCCTTGTTTATTTTGTCTGTTTTGTTTTACACAGCCAGTATCACTAGCCTCCTGATCAAGGTTAGTAGATAGAATTCAACCCTGTTCATTTAAAAGAGTGATAAATTTATGCCAGCCCATGATCTCACTCCCCTGAGTAGCAGAATGTGTCTGTGGTGCGCTCTGAAGTCAACCTTCCGGACACAAGTGTTCTGTGTGACCCTGAAACCACACCTGAAAGACAGGATGATGTCGTCATACCAAGCAAGCATTCTGACTGCAACTTAAAGTATTAAGGACCACATATATCCAGAGGTGAAAAGAAAATGAAAATGGCTGATTTATTGTTTTAATTGAGGAAGAGTCTGTAATCCAAATAAACCATGTCGATGGAAAAGACTCACCCAAACGCCAAGGTGGAATTTCCTAATACTTCTGCCAATCTGTTAGCAAATAGATGATTAGGAAGTCTCAGGTGGATTCTACTTGTACAAGGCCAAAAAAGATCTTATTACCAGGGTGGAGGTCAATGATTAACACTGTGATATGAAGTCATATTTCTTGTAAAGCAGCTCTTTGCAGTGTGCCAGGTTTGAGATAGTGTGCAAGCAGTGTGACTACCCAACGATTAACATGTTTGCCTGTGAGCGAAACTTGGTGAGGAGGGTGGCAAATTTCTCTTTTTGCAACATGAATTCTTATACATGTACACACATTCTCTCTCTCTCTCACACACACACACACACACACACACACACACCCCACACACACCCTTCAATCATATATCCCCTTAGAGATGTTCATTTCATCAGCCATGCAGAAGGAGAAAGGAAACCCTTACCCACCTGTAGCCACCAGATGTGCCCTCTAAGGCAGCTATTTACATGACTGTGAAGACATGCTCTAGAAATGAAGGGACATGCAAAGACATAGAAAGAACAAAACGAAATTACACTATTCTATAACTGCCAGGGCTGAGGAGAACAGAATACTAGCTGACATTTCTTAAAGTTGTGTTCTGTGTACTGAGTACTTTATATGCTTTCTCTTATTTAATCCTCACATCAACTTCTTGAGGTAGGGATTATAGTTATTACCGTTTTACAGAGGAAGAAACTGAGGCTCAGAGATGTTCAATGACTTATTTATGGGCACACAAGCCATTCTAAATCACCATGAAATGCAAGTTAAAATACTCCCACCAGCTGGGTATGGTGGCTCATGCCTGTAATCCTAGAACTTTGGGAGGCTGAGGCGAAAGGATCACTTCAGCCCATGGTTCAAGACCAGCCTGGGTAACATAGTGAGACCCCCCATCTCTATTTTTGAATGTAATAATAATTTTAAAAATACTCCCACCTTCTTCTGTTTTTTGTTTGTTTGTTTGTTTGTTTTTGAGACAGTCTTGCTCTGTTGCCCAGGCTGGAGCATGCAGTGGTGCGATCTTGGCTCACTGCAACCTCCGTCTTCCGGGTTCAAGCGATTCTCCTGCCTCAGTCTCCAGAGTAGCTGGGATTACAGGCACCCACCACCACGCCCAGCTAATTTTTGTAGTTTTAGTAGAGACAGGGTTTCACCATGTTGACCAGGCTGGTCTTGAACTCCTGACCTCAGGATCAGGTGATCCGCCTGCCTCAGCCTCCCAAAGTGCTCAGATTACAGGCATGAGCCACCGCACCTGTCCCCGTCTACTTCTTTATAGGAGAATGCATGGAATGGCAACTTATCACTGCGTCCAGCCCATAGGAATAGAGGCATACCTAGAATACGTTCTGAGCATGCACACATAGATGTACCATGTACAGTCGTGCCAATCTTCCTGTGACCAAATGTTTTGACCTTGTGATTGCTTCTAGGCATATTCTAATATTTTTAGCCAGAGTCATTATTAAAGAGTCTTTATATGTCAAAATAGCTTTATAGATCAAACTCTGCATGATCTGAAATGCCGCTTCTCTGTTCGCGAGGGTTAAATGGTTGTCTCAGGCCAGAGTTAGTTCATCTTCTATAAATGGCTCTTACTCCTTGATCTGACTCACTGTATGTATTACAGCAAAGTCACTTACAGATCAAGATTTATTTTTAGAATCTTAAAGAAACAGATTCTACAGGGAGTGTTTGTGTCTGACCACAGACTAATTTGAGTGAAAACATATCTCAGTGAGGAACTTTCTTTCCATTTGATTCCCCTGCCCATGGTTTAATGGTAAGTCTCTTCATGTCATGTTAAACCGTTTTGAATTATTTAACAGCATAATGACAGAATTTTATGCCAACATCTTACATAGCAGAGGAGTTTTGTGGTATGCAAGTAAGAGAATCTTTTTGATTTTGAACAAAGTAATGCATCAGAAAACTATGCAGAATATTAACATTCATAAAGATGGGGGGAGATTGTATTGTCTACCTTGCCACTTTGTAACAGAGATTTTCTCTAAGATCAAAACCCAGGGATATGATAGGAACAATGATGATGATGGTGATGATGATGGTGGTGATGATGACTACCTCCATTATCACCATTAACAGAGATTCTGGATTCATCCCTTAAATAAATATGACATGCTGCCCTCTACAGGTATTCAACCTAAACCAGATAGTCTGAAGCTGGTACAAATAGATAAAGCACTCTGAAATACATAGACCAATACATAAGTGCAAAAGAAATATTGAGGCCAATTAAATAAGGAAATCCTTTAGACTCTGCAGGTCTAATTTGCATGAATTCTAAAGCCAAAGAAGAATCGAGCATTTACTATTTCATTTTAATATTCTCTTCCAAGTTCTTGAGTGCATATACTCGAGGCCTATGTCAGAAGCAGGGAAGAACAGTTGAGAATTTGTGAACCCATTTTCTGTTTACTCTTGAAAAAGCTAATTGCTCTTTGGTTTGGCTAAGACCTATTTGATAACAGATGCTTAATGAATGATTAATAAGTAATAATCAGTGTGGAAATCTCAAGTTTGTTTGCAATTCAAAAAAGTTGAATTTCATACCATATGTAGCCAACATTTTTAAATATTAGCAGGCCGTGTACAAAAAGAGGGTCTATCTGGTTCCTCCTTTAAGCCTCCACTTCTGCCTCACCCCAGTAAATCCTCTTGTTACTTTGGTGTCTAAGTTGAACATTTTTCTCAAATTGCGCTTTGCTCTTCCTTGTTCCGCCAACAGAGGCAGAAAAAAAAAAAAAACCTTGAAGAACTGATTTCTTATGCCTGCCTCCTACCCTGAGTTTACTCGCTGAGCTTCTATTAATTGTAACTCTTCCCTATAAAAGGAAAAGCTGGCCCAGATGGTCTGACAGCCCTTAGTGCTCACTTTGTGATATGGGTCAGTGAGTGCTTGGAGCATCAGCTTCAGAGCCAGGCAATCCTGGGTTCATGCCCAGTTTCCTACACTGATGTGCCTGGGTGACTCTGGGCCAGTTATATAATATCTCTGAGCCTCAGTTTCCCATCAACAAAATTGGTACAATAGTATCTACCACGTTGGATTTTTTTTCTGTGAGGATTTAAAAATACAGGGTAAGATAAAGGATTTTATAAGCAGCATTTCATTTAATTCCCATGGCTACATTATAAGGCAGAAACTATTATTAACCCCGTTCTACAGATGAGGAAATGAGGCTTAGGGAAGTTAAGCAACTGAATTCAAGTTACAGGGCTAGTACTTATGGAGTCGGATTCAAGCCAGGCCCAGGCCCTGTTTTGACCTCTGTGCCACTCCATCAGAGAGCTTTATCCTCTACCCACACATGTTGATAGAATGAGAAAACGATGTTTCATTCTACTCTTTAAGATGGCCCTTTCCTCCATCATTCTGATTTCTCGCCAGACTTTGATACCTCCAACTACGGGAAGTGCAAAGGACAAGAGAGTTGTTCTCTCCTATCCACATTCTCAGCGCGCAGGAGACATGGAAGGAACTCCAGAAAAAAGTCATTCTACCCCATGGCTCTCAGAGTTGACTTATATAGTCAAAAAGAAGGGGCTCCTTGTTAGTGGCTGGAGTTAAAATCCCAAAGCACAGTCCGCCAAAACCTCATCCAGATGCGAGTGTGTGGTCACTGGTCATGCATTTCTGTTTGCTGAATTCCATACAGCCAAGGCAACTGCCTTGCCTTGCTGAAGATCCACAGGGGAAAAAAGTTATGTGTGCTAGGATGAAAAAAACATGCAAGCAGAGTTCTCCCTCATTGTCAGGAATGTTTGATACAGCAATGTTTATTCCATGGCCTCCATCCATGGAAAATGTGCTATCAGCCTTTATGCGGAGTAAATCAACACAGGTCTTCCTTATTGGCCACTCATTTTGTTAAAATGACATAATATCATAGAGGATCATCTATTTCAATAAAAAAATAATTTTCTGAAATTATAATAGTACATGCATTTTAGTAAAATAACTACTGTAAGAGTCTTTTTAAAAAGTATCTAAGTTGTCATTAGGTACCATATGCTTTTCTTCAACTAATTTCTTACACCCTCTGGGAAAAGTTTATGATAATGATATCCTAACCGATTGTTGTCTTTCTTCATTGGAGTACATTCATTTTATGAGGTCATTCTTTTCGGGTGTGTCATTTTTTATTTAACGTATGTATTATTCACATTAAGGTAGTATAATTTATTGTTTCTGTATCTTCTTAGTAGAGATCACTACAATAAGTCATTTATTTCTGCCTTAAAAGATCGCTTCTTATCAAATGCTCCGCTGGCTTTACCATTCCTGTGATTTGAGTTGTATGATTTTTAATATAAAATATTTAGAATGATTGAAGTGTGGAAGAGTTCAAATTTGAATTGAAAATTTCCTGGTAGTCCCTTGGATAATAGCACTAACTAATACTCATTGACTGCTGGCTATATGCCCAGGCTTGTTCCAAGTTTTATGTGTATTAACCCACCCATCCTTACAACGATCCTATGAGGTGTGTTATTATGACTATCCCCATTTTAAAAACAGAAAAACCAAGACCTGAGAGGTTAAGTAACCTGCCCGTAGCTAAGGAGCTACTAAGTGCTGTTTCTGGGATTCAAACCCAGGAAGTCTGGCGCCAGCATCTGCTCTCTTAACCCCTCCCCTCTGTTGCCACTTCAAACCCTGGGGTGATGGAACAGAATCGATTTTATTGCTTCTAAAGAGCGTTTACTTACTCTTTTAAACAAGTGCAAATAGATCGTCCTCTTTAGCCAGGGAGAGAAGGAAGAGCTATTCAAGAAGGAATCTAAACAAGAAGCAAGAACTTGTTCTTTCTCATGCTCTATGGAAAGGCATGGTGAACGAGGCAAACTATGTCTTACTCCCCCTGGTGTTCAGAAAGGGAGCCTACTGGGGGCCCTTCATCGGATTTAGGGAAAGGGGCCCCAGGAAGGCATCATTTCTTTTCTGTTCCTAGGCTGGAGAAATAAAAAGCAGCCAGAATGTGATACAGGAGTTTCTTTTCTCATCTGTTTTTGCTCTCAATGCTTGCAATAAATTAGAAACAAGTCGACATCCACTTGCAGCCCTTGACGGACAAAGTTATCAAAATTTCTAATTTCCTGAAGTTTCTCCTGTCCTCCATCCCTATCCATTCTGCCACGCCCCGGCCTTCTGCCAGGGTGTCTGGTTTTCCATAATTAACATGGTGGTTCATATAATATTTTTTTCACTGTCTTCTACCGTGGCTGCTGGGCATCTGTTCCAAAATGTCTATCACAGTTGGCTTGCTATTGCCGGCTTGGAGTTTCTGATAGCTCAGCACTTGATACAGAAAAATTTAAGATCACCTCGAATTTTCAAGGCAACTTGGGACCTTGATTCCTTTCATTAGATAAAATGATGCTTTAACCATTTGTTTAAGAGAGTGGCTCAGCCCTGGCTACCTGTTGCTCTCACTTGGGGGCTTTAAAAAAATACCAATATTTGGGTCCATCCCCAGAAGGTTTGAATCATTTCTTCTGGGGTGGAGCCCAGGCATCAGTATTTTTTTTACATGAGGTCATGGTTAAGAAACACTGGGCTAAATTAATCTTTTGGCTTAAATTTGAATACCAAGACCCTGAAAGGCCTTGGCTCAGAAATATGTAAAATTCATTTAAATGACCAGTTGTAGCTCCCATGACCTGCCTCTTGAAATGCAAAAAAAGGGTTTTCACCATGCGGTGAGAGTCATTCACAGATTGATGGGATAACATAAAGTTCTTCACACTTTCTAAGCACACCCCCACCCCCACCCCTGGACCTCCTCTGGCCATATCCTCTTCTTTTCAGCTTATCTTCAGCCTTAGACAAACCTCAGGGCATTCATTAGAAATTATTTTCATAACAGTGGCTGGTGTACTGAGTGTTCCTTGGATCAAAATCTGTATGTGACTTAGTCCAATAAGCAGAGGCTCTTGTTATGGTGTGAGGTTGCTTCTATTTCTCATCTGTGAAATAGAAGCAATGATACCTACCTCGCCAAATTGTGTACGGTTTCTATAGTTTATATGAAATATCCTGATCTACCCACTATCACACAGCAGTAATGCCTCTCTTTTCCGGTGATTTGGAAACTTCTCAGTCCGGTGAAGGGAATTTCTCTTATTCTAACAGGCAGCCAGTTCCTCTTCTTACTACGGTATTGCTCAACAGGATCTGCTCAGTTTTTCAGGGATGTCAGAGAGGAATGGCTGTCATATCTCTCATCTGTAAGACCCTAAAGACTGACAGCAATCCAGGAACTTTGTGGTCTACACTTGTAGCACAAACGATAAGACTGAGCAGGTTTCCTGAACTTACCTCTGTTTATTTACTGAAACCTCTTACCACTGGGGCAGCCACAGCAACCCACCACGCCTGCTTATTGTCTGTCTCCTGTCTGGTCGCCTCTGATAGTTCTGATTTGCCCCAGAAGGCTTAGCATCTGTCAGTCTACTTTGCCCTCAAAACCTTCCAGAAGATGTTTCAGCACCCAAGGAAAATAAACGGGCTTCTCTGGAGCCCACGGGACAAAGCACAGGAAATCTGCATTTCAAGGGGTAAGAGAAGGAGGAGACCATGGTAGCCGGGGCAGAAGAAAGTGTAAACTTCGAGAACATCCTACTGTGTGAGGGTGGGTGGGTGGCTGTCATGGAGATGAGGGGACATGCTGGCCAAGGGATGGCCTCGTAGGGTCCAACAGCAGCATCCAAGGTGCTAGAGACAATATGCTGCATGTTGTTGATTTTCATGCAACATTTATCTGGCTTTTCTAGGAAAATCCTTATAGACATTTCCTCTGCTGTGACTAAGTCCCTCTCATTGGCCAGACACTGTGCTAATAGTTGGGAAGAAGAAAGACTTGACTCATGAACTACAGTCTAGTTGGGGGGAGAAAAGATTATTAGATAGGCATTGAATATTGATAGATTTAACTACATTAAAAACAAACAAAAACCCTTAAGCCAAACTTCCAATGCCTCTTCTCCCCCATGTCCCCTCTTCCCGCTTAACTTAAGATACTGATTAAGATCCCAGACTTCTAAACCAGGTTGTCTCTGTAATCGGTGAGTTTGCCTCTTGTCACTGTGTCATCTTGGACCAAATGGTGCCTCGGTTTACTTGCTTAAACATTGATGTAATAGAAACACTCACAGGTTGTTGTGGAAATTAAATAAAACAATGCATGCAAAATCCTCAGAGATGAGTTTAGCCCATAGCAAGCACTCAACAAAGGTTAGATTGCTAACATTAATCCATTGGCATATGTTTAAAAAGAGAAGCTGAGGGTGGACACAGCAGCAGGTTCTGCAGGGAAGTCCAAGGGGCTGATTTACTGCCCAGTCCTCCTTCCACCTCCTCCCTTTCCTTGGAGAGTTGTCCTGGAATCAGGCGCCCAGCATGCGGGTCAGCCAAGCTGTTCAGCTGCTGTTGGTCCCTGAATTCTTCTTTCTGGCCTCTCTAAACAGAGCAGAGAGGATCTGGGGCAGCCAACAGACAACTCTGTATTCACTGTTGAGCAGGCAGGCTGGCAAACAGGGAGTTTCTTTGCTTTAAGCGATAGCAGGGACAGTCAGGGGTTGAACAGTTGTGTTGCTTTCAGGAAACACGTTGGCCTTCTAGGGTTAGGAAGGGCCCCTTTAAACACAGAGCCACAGCATTCTCCTGAGATGACCTTTGCTTCATGGGAGTCATGAGTCTTATTCTCAAAACTCTGACCATCCATGATTCATATGTTCCCAATTGCTGTCTCAGCTTTGTATAAGGGATGTCATCTAATACATTGTAAAAGTTCATTTTTGTTTGTCAGAGACATCATAAACATGTAAAGGTTCTTCCCTGTATTGAGTGTCCACCCTCAAAGCATCTTCAGTACTGATTATGCTTCTGTAAGTAGAACTGTTGGCCAATGATTGACAAAGGAGTATAGATTTGAAAGGATAGACTTCTATGGCACATTCAGAAAACATGGACTCTCAGTGTTGAAAGGAACCTTGGAGACCTCCCAATCCAACCTTCCAATCCAATGTACAACTTCCAAACAGCCCTAAGAGGTGGCCACACACCTTCTGCCCCAGCCATTCTGTGAAACTGTGGACTCACTGCTCATATGATGGCTACTTGGATAGCCTGAACTGTTCCTGATTTGTTAGAAAGTACTACTTCTATGGAGCCAGTTATATTTTTCTGGTATTTCTACCCGTAGGACTTAGTTCTGCTAATTTGACTAAGCCCATCAATCTCTTCTCCCAAATCATACCTGTCTTGTTTCTCTTGAATTTTCTCTTTTCAGTCCCAAATCTCAGTTAGGTAAAGTTTTTGTCATTTGTCATGATTCTCTAGTACCACCCGATTTGTGAAAGTAACTAACTGCTCACTTCCAGTGCCCACTGATTAATTACCTATTCCAAATAGCAACTTCAGGAACAATGGGAAATGTACATCTCAGTCTAGTCTGTTTGAAAATCTTATTCTCAAATCTGTGCTTTTTGGAAACCCATGAATACTTGAAACCAAGTGCTGAAAAAAACATATGTTTTTCATTTTCACCTGACATATTGCATCTTAAGGCATCATGCTGGGTGTGCAGCAGCTGAAAAAGTTCGAAAAAATGTGGCTGCTCAAAACTATAGCAACAGAGGGACACATGATGAAGCAAAACAAGCAATGCATAAAGCATTTTGGTTTATAGCTGGGGAATTATAATCATTCTGATTAAGTAGATTTCCATATAAAAGGACAATAGTGTGGTTAAGAGTCTCAAAAAAAATTCCAAGTATATTTTCAACCATTTTCTACTTCGATCACCACCCTACTTGCTAAGAGAGTGACATTTTGCATGCAGAAAACATATGTTTATAGATTCTTTCAATATTTAGTCAACATTAATTTATTGACTACCTCCCTTGTATTCCAGGCAGAGTACGTGTGGTACAGAATACTATGTGGTATATATGACTCTTGCCCCCATGTAGGATATGAGGA
Source organism: Macaca fascicularis (assembly GCF_037993035.2). Taxonomy (NCBI): domain Eukaryota; kingdom Metazoa; phylum Chordata; class Mammalia; order Primates; family Cercopithecidae; genus Macaca; species Macaca fascicularis. Next base: position 101,642,491 of record NC_088377.1, on the reverse strand, counting down.
AACCAGGCAGAAACATTAATAACCTACCCAGAGTTACACAGCAAGTAAGTGGGTAGACTGAAGTCAGAATCCAGAGATCTGACCCCAGAGCACATGGCTCAGCCACCACAGGGACTCAGAGACGTACAGAAACTTTTCAATACCAACCCGCTCTGAGTGCATCTTGGGCAGGGCCATTGATTCTTCTTCTCTGTGATAAAGATTTCAGGGATGTTGATTCCTAATCATTGACTGCTTTAATTTGCCTCCCACTGGGATACTGAAATAACTGGGATACTCTGTAGCACCCGTCACAGCCGTTTGGGAGTTGCCTTCTGTGTGGTGTGTAATCGAAGGAGCCTTAAAAACCAAGCATTAGAAGCCCTGCGTTAAAGCCTCAGCTCTGCCAAATACTAGCTGTGTGGCTTTGAGAAAGGCACTCAATCCCTTGAGATTCAATTTCTTCATTTGTAAAAATGACCACCTCCCAGGGTTATGGCATGAATTATTTTGTTTAACCAATATTGAGCATCTTGTATGTGTCAAACACTTGGCAAAGATTTGAGTACGCGCTGCAGATGAAAGAGATGCCAGTGCTGCCTTTTTTTGTGGGGAGCAGGGGGATGAAGTCTCCCTCTCTTCCTCTGTCACCCAGGCCGCAGCGTAGTGGTCGCATGATCTCAGCTCACTGCAGCCTCCGCCTCCTGGGTTCAAGCGATTCTCCTGCCTCAGCCTCTCATAGTGCTGCCTTTTTGTGGAGCTTGCAGTCAAGTAGGGAAGCTAGACAAAAAGAAATAAGCAATTATATGAATAATCACAAGTTGGGATAAGAGTTGCAAAAGGAATGAAATCTCAACCTTGAGGAATTGAGTAGAGGGAAGCACCACAAGGCAGCCAGGGATGTTGTATCGGAGGACAATGTGTTTGAAAGATGAGGAGGCACCTGCCAACAGACAAGCAGAGAGAATGACAGGCTTAGGCATGGCATCTTCAAAGACTGTGCTGGAGGAAAGGAATCAATGAAAATTCACCATTTTATGCATATAAGGGCACTTTGTAACTAAAGTAGGCTAAACCCATGTCAGAAATTTCTCTTGCAAATAGAAAATAGCACTGGCCACTTGCAAAGCACAGCTTGGCCCATGTTCTTCCCATAAGAGTCAAGACTAACATTCCAAACCAGTGAAGTTTGTTCCATTTCCACAAGATAACAGCCTTTATCCCCCTACACCAAAATTGTAGGTGCCTGGACTGAACAAACATAAGCACCAGTGTTTCCCCTGATTTCCAGCATCTACCAAGGAACAGAACTTCCTCCCTCTCTCACTTTTCCATTTCCTCTACCTCCTGTCCTTGCAGATTGGGCAACAATTTCGAAAAATTTCCTGAAGTTGACTGATGACAGGACATGGATGTCTGAAGTCTGAACCGCCTGGCCAGGACTAGGAAGAGATGTCAGGAAAGGAGCAGTGAGGGTCCTTTTCTGATTCTTCTCTCCCTCTCTCCTGTTGGTGCCTTCGTTTGGGGGTGACTGTCTGCAGGGACAAGCTCCTTCTTTTCTTTTCAAGTGTTTTGGCCTTTAAAATTTTGTTCACCATCATTAAAAATATCTATGGAACTTAAAGAAAACGTGTAATGCTAAGGCAGGAAGGATCTATTGTCCTGGGATCCTGGGAGGACGGAGAATGCTGCTACTTGCTTCTGCTTAGTGTTTCTTACAGGAGATGTAGTTAAGGTCTCAGCTCCAGTGTCACCAAGGAAGGATTTTCTGTCCCTTGGCTCGAAGGTTAGCCAGCCCCTGATCTCAGTCACCCTCCATGACATCACCTGTCATTGTTTTCCTCACAGCATTTATCATTGTCTAAAATGATACTGTGTTTTTAATTTTTTGTTTATCATCTACCTCCTCCACTAAAATAGAAACACCGTAAGTTCAAGGCTGGCGTCTATTCTGTTCACCCTGTGTCCCCAGTTTGTATAATAGTGTATTATATCACGGGCACTCAATGGCTGAAAGATGAATGTTTGAATGGATTGAGTGATAACAAGAGCTAAGACTTCTATAGTTCTTATCCTGTTCCAGGTACTACTTCAACACTTTAAACATATCAATTTATTTCACCTTCCTGATAAACACATGAGGTAGGCACTAGGATGGTTCTTATTTACAGATTAGTAAACTAAGGCACAGAGAAGCAAAACAATTTGTCTAAAGTCACACAGTAATAAATGCTGGAATGACAATTCAAACTCAGACTGGTTGGCTATAGAATAAGTACTTTTATCCACTCTATAGGATGCCTTTTTATTCCAAAAGAAATACTGGTGATACCAAAACAAGGCTCTTTTACAACAAAATTATTTCCTACAAATGAGAAGCTTGATCAATTTAAACCAAGGATTTAATCATTCTTGGGTGTGTGTGTGTGTGTCTGTGTGTCTCTGTGTGTGTGTGTGTGTGTAATGAAATACAGAAACTCAAACACTGAATATTCTCTCAGCTAGAACTCTTGGGTTATCAAGAGTTACCTCTACTTCTGCCTATATTGCATTCAGAGAAAAAGCACTCTGGAGAACACATGAAGAAGTAAAGAAGGTTTTTCTTCTATCTACAAATTCCATTTCTAACCTGTGCAAGGTGCTCACACAGTGGTCAGGCCAAGCTGAGAATGATGAGTTGTGGACTTACCGGCCATCCTTTTGACTGGCAGGTTGCTTTGTGTCTGAACACTCTGAAGCTAACAGCCATGACAGTAGTGGGGGTGGGGTTCATGGTAGAGTTGAGAAAAAGGATGATAAATGTGTGAACTCCATGAGCGTCTCCAAAGACATAAAGACAGAGGTAGTGGTCCTACATCTGTCTTTGAGTTCCCTTGGTCATACATCTTCAAATCTAAAAGATAATGATCTAGCCTGTCTCCAGTTATTCGGCAACGCAGAATTTGTGCTGCCTATAAAGTGAGACCAAATCTCTAAATCACTGTTATCTGTAGCCAGGAGTCTGCCTCTTAAACAAAAGAGTGAAAAGAAAATCAATGTGTCTGAAACTTTAGCCTGTCTTCTTGGCTATCTGATCAGTTAAGATTCCCAGAATAAAAAGTAAAATGGAGGTAATTGATAACCATTTTGAGCCTCATCTGTTTCTCAGAAGTTGACAGTGTTTCCTAAGTGTGATCTTGGTCTTTCCCATTATACCCTTGTAAAATGGCAGGCAAATTTCAGCACAAATTTCATTTGAGCTTTAATCTGCCCATCCAGCCCGTCTGTGAACAGCAACTAGCATGTCTTGACTCCAAAAGAAGTTTTTTCTTTAAAAAAATATTTTCACCCAAAGCTTCAATTGTGTCACTTCCCTTTCAGACCAGTTGAACAGATTAATGCGTGCTCATGGATTAAATTAAACTGGTATTTTTTAATTGGAAGGGTAAATGGTGTCTATGCATGTCTATCATGTCCTTTATTCTTAATGAAAAATATTTTAAAATATATATTGTTACATCATTTTGAAAATATTTATTTAAAAATTATGATGGGCTGCATATCATGAAACTCTATTTTCGTCTTGCCATTCATTGCTCAAAAACCTTAGATGGCCACAATTTCCCATGTGCCTGACTTCTAAGAGCCTTACAAGCCCTCCCCTGTGTATCATGCCTTATTACTTCAGTTGTCAAAATGGTAATCCCAAAAACATTTAGTCTTTACCAAAGCTCTAGATATGAGGCATTGAAGAGAACCATTTTCTCTTTTTTCCATGGGCTGCATTCATACCTACCCATTTTTCAAGTTCTGCCTTCTTCCCTCACTTCCTAGCTCTGGTCCAGCTCCCTTTCTGAACTCTTAGAGGAATTTAGACTGTATCACTGATGGCTTCTTTTAATTGTATGTTTTCATATATTTTTATGTTTTATACAGATTACTATTGTCTTTTCAAGGAGATAGAAACAGCTTCAGGGTAGAACACTATATCAGTTAGGAATGCATTCGCCTGCAAGTAAAAAAAAAATCCCAACGACACACAAAAGACATTTATTATTCTCATGTTACAAGAAATTTGGAGGCAGGTAGTCCAGGGCTTCTAACCCAAGGGTATTATCAAGGAATTTACTTGGGGCTGTTTATTCCAGGGACTTTTTTCTGGGTGTGTTTTCTTTTTTTTTTTTTTTTTTTGCCAGAATTATGTCCCATACCACTTCTAGTTAGTAAAGAAGCTAGGAGTCCAAGGGCTTCACCTTTCAGCTTCTACAGTCCATGAAGAAAAGGAGGAGGCTTGGAATGACTGTCGAGTGAGCCTGCTGAGGGTACCTACCACAAGGCCACTGATATTGCTCATATTTTATCCTGCAGGTGTAATACACATTTGGCTAATAGGTTTTCAATTTGGCACATTATTTCTCTGCTATATCTTACACTCATTTATTCCACTCTTTAACATTTCTTCTCCATTTAAAAGATGAATGCACAGTTCTAGAGGAGGTGGTAGTGGTAATAATCCTGGAAATAACTAATATTTGTTGGCCACTTAACTATGCCAGGCACGATTAAGCACTTAATATGTGCTTAAATTAGTAGACCAGTTTTGACCATCTTTCAGTCTTTTTGATCATCATGAGAAGAAGGTTTACTAGAATGTCCGCCTCAGCTGACAAGGTGCAGAATCAAAAGATGCTAGTCATTTTGAATCCATAAACTCATCAATTTAGTCAACACTATTCTTTCTTCATGTTTCTTGTGTACTTTCTGCCTATCATCATCATCTATCTATGTTAATTTTGGTTTAGGGTTTTATTATTGTACCCACCTGTTTCAGTTTTCTACTCCACTAGGTCTTTGTCGACTTTTTCATTCATTCACTCATTCATTCATTCATTCATTCATTCATTCATTCATTTTGTTTTCTGGGCCCAGCCACATTTCAGATTGGCATATGCCAGTTGACATGGTGTCTCCCAAACTCCTGGCAGTCTACCTAACAATTCAGAATTGCTCCTGAGCCAGGCCATTGTTGCATGTAGCTCAGACCTGTGAGCCCAGCTTTCTGAAGAGATTAGCAAAGCATGTCCAGCAACTTCTCAGCTGAGCATGCCAAAAGAATCCAATAAAACCAATAAATAGTTATTGAGCCACAAAATCAAAGGATTCTTGCACTGGATGAAACCTTAAGAGATCATCTGTTCCAATTTCCTCTTTGAGTTCTTTAAGTTGAGTGTGCTGTTCTGTTATTTTTATATTTTCATATTTTCTAATAATGTATTCACACAATGCCCTTCACTTGGTGAAAGAGAAACACGAAGGGCAGGATCACACAGCTGTGGCCAGAAGCCAGAGTGTGCTGCTTGTGCATGCCCTTTTTTGAGGGACCACGTCTAAGGCTCTCCACTGGGGGGTGGGAGGCATGAAGGACACAGAGGAAGAGGAGTCGGGAATGTGTTTAGAGCATTCCAACATGGGATTTTCATCACATGTGAAAAGATTGGCAGGAATTATGGACACCATGGTACTGATGACTTTATCATCTTCCTCCTTCTCCAAATCTGCCCCTCCTGTATCCCCTGCCTCCCTCCTTGAGGACAAACACCATATACTGCTCACTTCTTTCCTGTGTAGCACTTATTTCTGCTATAAAAGAATCAATCCTTTATATAATTCTTTGTTTAATGTTCCCTTTCCTAAACTCCATGATGATTGAGAGATACTACGCCTGCCTGTGACATCCCCAATTATTTGTTGGATTAATAAATTACCACAGTCATCCAAGACTTTTCCCTTTCAATCATAACCTACACCTTGAAAGTTTGTGTTCTACATGCTATTTATCTACTTGGAAAATCTCATATTTGTCTTTTTGTCTTCATCCTTACCATACCTGCCTTAGTTTAGGGCCTCATCACCCTTTCTCTGGTTTTCTAAATGGTCTCTTTTATCCAGCCTCCTCACTCCTGCAGCTAGAGCTATTTTTCTCAAGTGAAAATTTCACCAAGTGCAGTGGCTCATGCCTGTACCCAACACTTTGGGAGGTAGAGGTGTGCAGGTTGCTTGAGCCCAGGAGTCTGAGACGGGTCTGGACAACATAGTGAAACCCTGGCTCTATGAAAAGTACAAAAACTACCCAGGTATGGTAATGTGCGCCTGTGGTCCCAGCTACTTGGGAGGCTGAGGTGATAGGATCACTTGAGCCCAGGAGGATGAGGCTGCAGTGAGCCCTGATCATGCCACTGCACTCCAGCCTGGGTAACGGAATGAAACCCTGTCTCAAAAAACAAAACAAAAAAAGAAAGAAAAGAAAGGAAAAGAAAAGAAAAGAAAATTTGACCACATGAATTATGTTTCATAATTCGTATTAGAATTCAAATTATGTTTATCTTCAGTAGTGAAGATAGTGAATTTCTATCCATTCATTTGTTTATTCATTCACTCAAAAGATAGCTTTGAGAAGCCATAGTATGCTGGACACTCTTTGGGGGGGCTTTTTATGTAGAAGTCAACATAAAAGTTTGCTCTCAAGATGCTCACAGATTAGTGAGAAAGACTGATAAAAAACAATACACGATACTAAAATATGGACTTACACTTCGTGATGACTGTCAATGTGAAAGAAACAAGTAAGATGCTAAAATGGAGATTGAATAGAGGGGCAGAAGGGGAGGGAGAGATGGTTTAGATAGATTAGGTAGGAAAAGCTTTTCTGGAAAGTGACATTTCAGATGAGACCCCAAGGATCAGAAAGAGCTGTTTGTGTGAAGACGCAGAGGGCAAACCATTTGCACAGAAGAAACAACACGATGAAGGTCCTTTGGTGGGGAAGAACTTGCACTGCTTAGTCTGTGAGTTGAGGGTGTTGCTAAAGATATCTGAGTCCTTCAACTTCTACAAGTCAACCAATTAAGAACTTATGTTTAAACATAAAATATTGGTTTAAACAATGCATTTACAGTTGTTATTTTTTACTTTTTACTGTGTTTTTCCAACAATAGTTGGTGAATAGTTTGGCCAAGGAAAATTAGACTAGGTATGGAAATGAAAAGGAATTTAGACAGCTCAATTTGCTTCAGACTGCATGGGCTTGTCAAATTGTAGCTTGAGATCGTTTTTGGTGACTTAATATGCATCTTTTGGAATCTTCATCATTAGCCTCATTAGCTACAGAGACTCTTTCCTGAGTGTAAACATTGATTTATGATTTTTAATTAATGACCTTTCCTAGATTTTTCCAATGTTTATCAAATTTGGGGGCTTGTACTATATGCCAAATGAGGTTTATCAGCAAAGATATGGACTAAGAATTTTTAATATGGAACAATCACTGTAGTGTTGGTTAAGAAAATCTTGATTCCAGCCTTCATTCAAATTACTATCTTAAAGAAAGAAACCACACACACACACACACACACACACACACACAGAGTGAGGGTTGATTGCTAGGAAGGTGTGCATATGGAAGGTGTGCATATTCTTTTTTTTTTTTTTTTTTTGGAAACAGAATCTTACTCTGTTGCCTAGGCTGGAGTGCAGTGGCACAATCACAGCTCACTCCAACCTCAACCTCTCCGGACTCAAGCAGTCCTCCACCTCAGCCTCCTAAGTAGCTGAGACTACAGGCACCTACCACCACACCTGGCTTATTTTTGATTTTTTGGTAGAGACGGGGTTTCGTCATTTTGCCCAGGTTGATCTCGAATTCCTGGGCTCGAGACATCTGCCAGCCTCAGCCTCCCAAAGTGCTAGGATTGCTGGTGTGAGCCACCACGCCTGGCCACATTCTGTTTCTTAATCTTAAACAAGAGAGAATGCACCAATACAATTGATATGATTACAACTTCTGCAATTAATAATAATACACTCGACGTAATGTTTATAAATTAGTTCATTTTATATATGAAAAACCTGACAATCTGCGAATGATCTTTTTCACCTCCAATAGCAAATCAGAGAACAAAACTTGGAAATATTGCTCCTCTAAAAAAGTGGTCAGATCTTAAGTAGAGAGTGCTTTGTATACTTCTTCCCAAATCTCAGAGAGATAAAATGTCTATATTCATTTCTTACCCTGCTTATTTATTGTATGAGAGAAAAATTAGCAGATCTGCTTATTTTGAATATTTGGCTACACTTAAAGTTTTTTAATGAAATATATTAAGCTGGGAACATGTGGTGTGCACACCTGGCCCAGTTGTTCCACGCCACGCTTCATGAATGCTTTGTAGTATCAGTTCCTCTGGACTATTTGAATAATTATGAGTCAGACTAATGATTTCAATTTCTCCTGATATTTAACTAGGGTGTGTGATAAATTTCTTGGCTTTAATCTTATCTCTGTTTGGCCTTTAGCATTTTCTAGAGTAAGTCCAATATTCTGATGCAAACATGGGTCTGCTCTTAGAACACAAAACAAAATTCCTTAAAACAAATAGGCTGTAGCAAAATATCAACAGGCATTCCTTAGCTCTAGAAAGGGATTAAGCATTTTGGGAGGCTTAAATTTTGTGTTCTAAGTGGTAAGAAATAGAAGGCCGGGCACGGTGGCTCAAGCCTGTAATCCCAGCACTTTGGGAGGCCGAGACGGGCGGATCACAAGGTCAGGAGATCGAGACCATCCTGGCTAACGTGGTGAAACCCCGTTTCTACTAAAAAATACAAAAATCTAGCCGGACGAGGTGGCGGGCGCCTGTAGTCCCAGCTACTCGGGAGGCTGAGGCAGGAGAATGGCATAAACCCAGGAGGCGGAGCTTGCAGTGAGCTGAGATCCGGCCACCGCACTCCAGCCTGGGCGACAGAGCGACACTCTTGTCTCAAAAAAAAAAAAAAAAGAAAGAAAGAAAGAAATAGAAACAGAAATATGGATTTTTGTTGGTATTACATTCTGCCTTAGCTGCATACTTTTTCCTCAAAAATGAGCATTGAACAATATATGTAAATTCAATAAAAGGAATCCATGTTTTAATTTTTGATAATACAAGGGTAAGTTGGAATCAAGACCTCCATCATTTCTCGCTGCTTTGGTTTCTCACTGGAATTTGAGTTGTGGAGGACAGGCACTAATCATGGACCCGAAGACCTCACAAAGCGTTACCTGACAGTCATCAATAACAGACCTCAAGGAGCCCTGAAATCATGTCTTACCTGCTATGTAGGAGAACCCAGTTCTCCACTAAATTTGAATTGGGACAGGCAAGAGTTTGTTATCAACAAGCTTCCTTTGATACTTAAAAGCATGTCAACTTGAGACCAGCAGCAGTGTTGTACGGTGAAAATCGATTTCACGAATCCTACCTGAAACTCACAACTGGCTATGTTTGTGGTTTTCTATGAACCTACTCCTGCAAAAAATGATGCCACACACATGTACAAAATCAGTTAGATGTAAAAGACAAGTACTTCCTTAGTGTATGAGGAATATAATCCCACCGTCATTCCCATGCCTCTTCACTCTGGCCTCACAGACTGTAGGATGTGCAGGAAGAATTTGGTTGAAACTGTTAACCTTAGTTACCTGCACCAGAGCAGAGTAGGTGGGTGTGTCTGCTCTCCCTTCTCAGATACTGTGCACTCTCAACTCAGCCCTAAATGGTGAAACTCTAGATAATAAAGCAAGAGCCTCGGCCACAGAGCCTAATTCTCCATCCAGGCTGCTCACACCATAAAAATGTTGTGATGGAGCAACCTTTACTGCCCTGCATTGCCTACAGGTTTTCCATGTTTACCATGTGAACTCGATGACAACATTTCTGTGGTATTTTGATTTTGATCACACATGAAGTAAAAAATGCCCCAAACGCTATGATATTGGTGAAAAGCTTACCAAACATCTTTCAAAAACCAACAACGCAGAAATAAGAATTTCAGCAACAACTAACCAGAGCTATAGCTATTTGGATGTTCATTTTACCATTTGGATAAAATGCCTCTTTTATATTATTTCTATCACATGACTACTTGTGACAAAATTAGATTAACAAAAATGACATAGAGAGTGTTTCTATATTTTATGGCGATCACAAGAAAGAACTATGAAAGTTCCTTTCATACGGTAAGTTCCACAATTAGGATATAGTACAAAATATGGGCTGGCCACATGCTGGAAGAAAATGAGCCTGGGAATTGGGTGTGTTGCCAGGACAGCATTTTAAAATTACACACCTCCTGCAAATGTACGATGCTCATTCCTCCCCTTCTTCAAACTGATGATTCCTACCTAGTTCCCCAGATCGAGACCCCCTTCCCCAGAGTACTGAGGGAAAATGATTTCCTCACCTTCAGTTCATCGCTCATTGCAGCAGGGCACCCTTGAGAAGAAGTTTTAATATCTAGTTTGTTTTCTGTGAGAGCCAGTGCTTTAAAATTGAGTTCTATTCTCAAGCACATTTAACTTCTTGTCTCTAAATCTTTGGTGCAGCTGGGGCCCGTTATAGAATGTTGGTTTTCTCCAGATGATTGAGTGTCATCCTGAACAACATCACCCACAATGACCCCTTCGTCTCTGCATCAAGTCAGGGGCCTACATTCCATTATCCTCATTCAAGAGTCAAGAATCCCTAGTGGAAATGCAGTGTTCCCGGGAGCTGACTCAGGTTAATGTTAGCTAATGCCCCAAAGAGGATGATTTGGCCCAGGTGATTCTCCCAGAACTCAGGAGCTGCTGCTTAATAAGTTTGAAGGGGACCATCCAGAAGCTGGGTTTGCAGGGTCATGAGAAGGAATACCCCGCATCGGGTGATGGCTGAAGGGACTGTCTTTGGGTTAGGGAAGATGGGGCTAAAATTTCAAAGTGGAATTTTCTTGTGGAATCAAGAAAAGCTGGACCTAGGCAGTCCCCTTGCAAAATCCATTGCTTGGACAAAGAAACTTGGACCCCCAAGAAATTTAGTGACTTGCCAACACCCACATAGCAACTTTGTGGTGAGCTAAAAGCAGCACAAGGTTCTCCTGACTTCCAGGTTATACTCTTTCCACTCTGCCGGAGTGCACTCTCCTTCGGGCATGGCAGATGTGGACACTGCAGGTGGTGTTTGCTTCAGGGGAAAAAATAAAACTAAACCAAACACCCAAAATGGGCTTTGGGTCCTTCACGTTTCTAGCTACATCATTTTCTCTACGAGAGAGGAAATGGTGAGTGAGACTAAAATTTGAAAAGATTTTATAGATTCAGCTCCACGAGAAGAGTTGTCACCTCCTCAATCTTATCCCAGATGAAACATCCTAAATCCTTTAGGATTTCTCTTTCGTTCCTTACCTTCTGCTCCTCTGACCTGCAGTCCCCGTCCCATTAGTTTTTTATGGATGGATCATGGAAACTGGAAATACACACACAGCAAACGCGTCTGTCCTTTGGGTCAAAAGGCACGCGTGTGCATGAGTGTGTCTGGGCTCCTGTGTGTGCACATGTGCCTGAGTGTGCATCTCACAATGCGAAGCAAGTTATAGGAGGACCAAAATTAACAAGTTCTCCTACAAATACCTGGGTGCAAGATGGCCTTTATCCAACCCAGCAATTGTGCTGGAACCCCGTATTAGAGTCTTCATTGTTCTTTGTTGCCTTTGTTTTAAGTTCAGCATGAACTGGTTTTTTTCTTTTTTGCTGTAAAAAAATAAATCTGAAAACAATAAGTCTTGTTCATTGACATAAACCTGCTGTCGGTTCCTTGTGGGACCTATGCTGATAAAAACCAGGGAAAAACTATTTTATTTGCAATGCAAAGAATTTTTGCCTGTGGAGATTTTTGTAGTTCAGCAGCAGTAAAGGTATGGATAGCAACCAAATAAGCTGTTAAAATCTACATGCCCCGCCCTCACCCTTCTCCCAGTCCCAAGAGACATAATTAAAACTCCAGAAAGTGAGAAGCTGTTACTAATACAAACATAACTATTTAGTTCAACAGACTCAGGCATTTACCAACTTCATTTTTACTTCATTTTTAAAAATAGTTCAGGCTGAACTTTTTTTGCTATTTCACATACAAAGGCCTTTTCTGCATGTTAATGCTTTAATACAATTTGCCAATCAGCCTGTTAATATCTGTCAAGGAATAAACATGCTGCCCGGCAATTGGGTAATACTTTTTATTAGGGCCTCTGTGTACACTTCAGATGTGAACTTCACTCTTTCTGCTGAAAATGTTCCAATTGATTACTCATGTATTAGTCTCATCTCAATTCTGTTAACAAAGTTATTTGCAGTCCTAGCCGACTAAACTGCCCATCGTGAATTTTTGCATGTGATCGGAGTACAGATGGGAGCAGATGTAAATGGCATATGTAATAGCTAGCATATTTTTCAAGACGGATGAACACAAGCATGCTAAACCTTGGCCCAGAGTGTATACAGATCTGTTCAAGATATGCCAGAAAGAAGCTGAAAGGAAGGTAGATTTACACACCACACACACACACACACACACACTCTCTCTCTCTCTCTCTCTCTCTTTGGGCTTGTCTAGCCCCAAAGTTCTAAAGACCCTTTGAGAAAGCCAGTTTCTCAAGAATAAATTCTCAATTGTTAGGTCCTGAAGGTTTGCAGTGGTACCTGCATTGAACTTGTAGGTGTTAGGAATTTTTTCTCTCACTCAATTTGTGGAACAGTGTGAGTATATCTACGAATTCATAAACAGAGTCATAGATCTGCCTCTGGAAGCAGCCTTCCTGGGAAATTCCAAAAACACTTGCAAATTCCCATAGGGAATCTTCCAGCTAAGTTTAGGGCATATTTGTCCAAGGTCACTGACAGGGTGAAGTATATGGGTCAAATTTCTAGGTGTCTGTATGTATCTGGCACTCCAGTTCCATTCCAAACTGGCTAGAGAAGAATGTTTCATTTTTCCATTCACTTTCAGTGTCTGCCCTGGTCCCGTAGTAACCTTTGGCCGTCACCCTCCCCTACCTTACACAGATAGATACACATCCTCTCTGAATTAAATGGAACTATAAGATGTAGGTTATTTAAGTCCTCTGTATCCTGTGTTTGCTCATCTGTAATAGGGTGATAATAGAAATACCTACTTCAACAGGTTGTTGTGAGGTATGTAAGGAGGCTAGAAAGTACCTAATACATACTAAAGAAGTCAAGAAGTGTCAGGTTTTACCACAATCACCATCACTACTTTGCACTAGCGGCAAATCTCCACAAGGAAGTTGTCCCTTTAAGTCTCATGAATAGTTCATGGGACAAAAAAATAAAAAATAAATAAACCACAAACCTGGAGTCTTGGCTGGGTGTGATGGCTCATGCCTGGAATTCCAGCACTTTGGCAGGGCCAAGGCAGGAGGATCACTGGAGCTCAGGAGTTCAAGACCAGCATGGGCAACATAGGGAGACCCCATCTCTACAAGAGAGAATAATTTGCTGGGCATGGTGGTGTGTACCTATAGTCCGGCTGCTAGGGAGGCTGAGGTGGGAGAATTGTTTGGGCCCAAGAGATCAAGGCTACAGTGAGCTAGGATCCTCTGACTGTACTCCAGTCTGGACAATAAAGCAAGATTCAGTGTCAAACAAAGAAAAGGAAGGAAGGAAGAAAAGAAGGACAGAAGGAGGGAGGGAGAGAGGGAGGGAGGGAGGGAGGGAAGGAAGGAAGGAAGGAAGGAAGGAAGGAAGGAAGGAAGGAAGGAAGGAAGGAAGGAAGGAAGGAAGGAAGGAAGGAAGGAAGGAAGGAAGGAAGGAAGGAAGGAAGGGGAGAGGAGAGGAGAGGAAGGAAAAGAAAGAAGAAAGAAAAAGAAAAGAAAAAAAAGAAAGAAGAAAGAAAGAAAAGAAAGAAAAAGAAAAGAAAAAAAGAAAGAAAGAAGAAAGAAAGAAAAGAAAGAAAAAGAAGAAAGAAAAGAAAAGAGAAAAGAAAAGAAAAGAGTTCCTGTAGTGTAACTGAGTGTCTTGGGACAAGCAGACTGGGTGATTCCTGTGTCTCACACTCAGCCTTGGGCTGCCTGATGGCTTATCATCTTTCTTCAAAAGGTACAAACCCTTTTGTCATTCCCTTCCCTATTCCACAATAGCACCAGAGGAAGTGTTTTCAGCCTACCCGTGGGAATTTCAGATTATTTTGATGTAAACCCATTTTGGGGGGCCAGACTTTATGAATAAAATTGAGTCCCATTATGGTAAAAACACAACTCTATCTAGCATAAGAACTTTTCGGGCCTCACTAGGGAACAAAGGACATTATCTGTGAATGAACGTGGAGGGGGGTGAAGGTCAAGGGATTAAAACATTCTGTTTCAATTTGAAATTTTATTGGTGAATATTACAGGTGGTTAAAAAGAAAAGACAAAATCCAGAAAGATTCTGGTGCATCAGTCTGCATCTAAATTTTTTCTCTATTAAAATTAACAGTGCTTACTGACCTGCAGCATTAGGGTTTTCTTATTATTATTATTTTCAAAGAGCTAATTAGTTTTGTTGTCCCACCAATATCAATTTCTAGCAGTTTTTCTAGATTGCTCTTCCTTGAGAATGAGGATCAGTTTTATTTAGCACACAAAATCCAATGAGTGTTTATGCCAGTTAGAGCAAAGGCATGTGAAGAGGTTCACACACGGAAACTCTTGATCAACAACGTGCAACTTGGCCAACCCTCTTTTCAGATGGAAGATCCCCAGTGCCATTGTCAAGATAGGAATATCCAGATCAAGTTCTGCTCTACCCTGATTGCAGCCCCCCAACCCTTGAATCTGATGGCTAGGTTTTGGCCCAGCCTTCAGCTGAGTAATAAAGAATAAGCCTAGAACGACTTGAGGCCATGGAAAGATGATGGCCAGCATTAAGAATAATTTTCTTTTCTTACCCTGCAATCTGTGGGCCCTTTATATTATAATTACTATGGTGATAAAATCCTAATTACCTTTGAATCTTCATGAGGGAGAAGATTTCAGACTGGAAATGTAATCTCCCTGGATACTAACATAAAACTACAGTTGTTCTGTGGATGGTGATTGTACTTCTTATTTGAAAAACCTGATGAAGTGGCTGGTTTGCTTGTGGGTTTTGAATAAAGCTAGTTGTTAGCATCATAGGATACTGTGCCCAATAGGGTGATTTTGCTGATCTCAGAATCTGTGTTGTGCATACACAGGACTCTTGTAAATGCCTGAGCTGATGTTAATTATAAAATACAGAAATGTGCAGAGAGAGAGAGAATATTTAATCATATGTTATGATTGGAGATTTTTGTTTTTCTTAATGGTCAGAGGAAGAACTAAAATGCCTATGATCAGTGTTTCTATGATGCTGATATGTACGAGGAAATAAGCGGATCTGCAAATGAGGTTTCTACTGTTTGGAGAAAAACAGCTCTGCCAGTGTATTCTTTAATTTTATATGTCAACTTGAGTGGGCTGAGGGATGCCCAGATAGCTGGTAAAGTATTCTTTCTGGGTATATGAGAGTGTTTTCAGTAGAAATTAGCATTTGGATCAGAAGACTGACTAAAGATCACCCTCGCCAATCCAGGTGGGACATCATCCAATCTGTTGAGGGCCTGCACCGAATGGAAAGACAGGGGAAAGGTGAATTTGCTCTCTGAGCTGAGGCACCCATCTTCTCCTGCCCTCAGCCATTCGCTTCTGGTTCTCAGGTCTTGGAACTTGTGCTGGGACTTACACCATTGGCTCTGCCTCAGAGTTGAACTAGAACTACACCGCCAGCTTTCCTGGGCCTCCAGCTTGCAGACAGTGATCATAGGACTTCTAAGCCCTCATTGTCATGTAAACCTGTCCCTCATAATAAATCTGTTTATCTCTTTATTTCCCATTGGTTCTGTTTCTCTGGAGAACCCTGACCAGAAGCTAGAGAGTTAGAAAAACCTAAAATTTCCTCTTCAGTGAGAAATCCTTCCACTCTTATTTTTCCATGAGCAATTTTTCAGTCCAAAGATCCCAAGCAAACCTAGAGAAATCATTCCAGGTAGTCTAGTGGTTAGGGGGAAAAAACAAAAAAACAATAGAAAGTAGAAAAGAGAAACATCAGTCACATCTTTCTCTAAAGGCCTGGTGCTGTCATCTCCTTAAACATTTTGAAGGAACCATTTGAGGTGATAACTGCTGTATGTTTCAAAACCATCCCACTTGCACCATCTCTGCACTGACTATGTTAACAGTGCAAAAGGTCATCCTCTGAGTGCCTTCGGATCAGGATTATTTCATGTGTTTTCAAGAGAGATATGCCAGTTACCATGATAGCATTAACCAAGGATAAAAGAGAGCAAAGCTTTTAAACTTAGAAGAAAGAAATCGTCCAGAAAGGAAAGAATGTTTTTGACATGGAAACCCAAAGGGCAGGTTGGAAATATCATTAAAAATTGGAATGTGTGTTTTTTTTTTTAATGTTCTTATTTGTCTGTGGACTAAAATAATCCTTTTGCAAATGAGACTTTTAAAAAAAATTGAGCTGCCACCATTATTTATTTTGCAACTAATAGTGATTTTTGTTTGTTTGTTTGTTTTTTGAAACAGAGTCTCACTCTGTCGCCCAGGCTGGAGTGCAGTGGCGCAATCTCGGCTCACTGTAAGCTCTGCCTCCCGGGTGCATGCCATTCTCCTGCCTCAGCCTCCCGAGTAGCTGGGACTACAGGCGCCCGCCACCATGCCCAGCTAATTTTTTGTATTTTTAGTAGATACAGGGTTTCACGGTGTTAGCCAGAGTGGTCTCGAGCTCCTGACCTTGTGGTCTGCCCGCCTCAGCCTCCCAAAGTGCTGGGATTACAGGTACGAGCCACCGCGCCCGGCAACTAACAGTGATTGTAAATTTTTTTTTTTTTAAAGTAGCTACCGGTACAACAACAACAACAGCAACAATAACAACACTGTTTGCATCTGGGCTTATTTCATTGGCCGAAAACTAGACTAACCTGTAAAAGACATTTATAGAATGTGAAAATAACATAGGGGCAACACACCAGTGATACATCAGTGGATATGTATCTTGGCAATGAGAAGAAAAAGCTCACTCCTGTTATCTTAAGCAGAAAAGGGGAATTTATTCAAAGATATTAGGACTCCCAAAATTAGCCAGAGGCTGGAAGGAATCAACCACGCTAAAGAAGCAGAGATCAGAGTAGCTCCAGATGGCCAGCAGTGATGGTGGCCAGTGGCCAGACACCAAGGCTGCCAGCACTGGCCACTGGCCACTATCACTGCTGAGCAGCATCACAAACATGGCACTAAAGGGCTCAGTCTTCCCTTTCTTGGCCTCACTTGTCCTAGAATCACAGACTAGGGTGGAGCATCCAATTGACCAAGTCTGCATCGTGTGCTCCGCTAAGACTTGATTCAACAGAAATTCCCCTCAAAAGAGGAAAGTAGGTTGTAAAATGGCACGTGTTTAATGTAGGTGGTATGATTAAATGTATTTTGCTAATTTCTGCTCCTAAACATGGGAGATAGAAGGCTTGCAGTAAACAAACAAAAAATCCAGCCTACGATTAGAAGGCATTGCTTTCTAATACTAAGACATTATTAGTACTTGTAATTCCGAAAATCTGTAACTTCTGGAGAAATTAAGAGCCAAGTTGGCCAGGATAATTCTTAGCTGATATAAATAAATCAAGATGGACGGACATAACTGCATTGTCTTTTTATTTATTTAATCTAGCTCAGCATGGTCCAGTAGAACTTTCAGCAATAATGGAAATGTGGCTGGTGTGACTGAGGAACTGAATTTAAAAATTTTATTTAATTTTACTCAATTTGGGCCAGGCACAGTGGCTAACACCTATAATCCCAGCACTTTGGAAGCCTGAGACAGGAGGATCTCTTGAGCCCGGGAGTTCGAGACCAGACAGGGCAACGTAGTGAGACCCCCAACTCTACAAAAAAAATAAAAATAAGAGAAAATGAAAAAATACATAGTTTAAGCTCAATTTGAATTTGAAAATAACCACATATAGCTAGCAGCTACTGTATTGAACATAGCAGATCTAGAAGAAATCTTGTAAAAATCATAGCATCATAGCATAGAGTTGGAAGGAATATTCCAACTCATAGCATAGAGTTGGAAGCATCATAGCATAAAGTTGGAAGGGAAACTCATAGCAAGTTTGAAGTTATTTTTTAATGCAAAATATGTTGAATGCAAGATAATTAGGTTTATACCTGGTGACAGGGTCTGGGAGAGTATAGAGACTGTCATTCTCAGGGGTAAGATAAATTATAACTGGATCATAAAGAATTTATGTTGAAAAAAGACCACTGATTAGCACCAAAGTGTGTGATTTCTCTTGATAGTCTTTTATTTGAAGAGGAGATATAAAGACTATGGGATTTAGCCCTTTAAAAAAGGAGTGTCCAACTCAATTTACAAACATAAACACTGGTGTGAGACAATGAACAAGCTGTATTGCCCTCAAAACTGAACCTCTTGAGATATAAAGAGGAATAGGAAGATGATAACTTTGGTCAGGTGCTGTGGCTCACACCTGTAATCCCAGGACATTCAGAGGCTTAGGAGAATTGCTTGAGCTCAGGAGTTCAAGACCAGCCTGGGAGATATAGTGAGACCTCGTCTCTACTAAAAATAAAAAGTAAAAAATCAGCTGGGCTTGCTGGTGCATGCCTGTAGTCCCAGCTACTCAAGAGACTGAGGTGGGAGGATTGTTTGAACCCAGGAGATTGAAGCTACAGTGAGCTAGCTATGATCATGCCACTGCACTCCAGCCTGGGTAACAGAGCGAGACCCTGTCTAAAGAAAAAAAAAAAAAAAGATGACAACTTTGAAAAGGTGCTATTAAATTTATTACTAAAATATTACTGAGAATTTCCATAGTATACTTAAAGATTCCTTTATTTAAAAACAAAACCAAACCAAAGGAAGCCTGTGCTTTTCTGAAGTCTCTCTTCTTTTGCTCTCTTTCCAATTAAAGCTATGCCTTGAATGCTTTAATGTACCAATAAAGGTTTTGTGCTTTTGGAATCTAAATAGAGCTTTTCTGGATGACAAGCAACATTAGGCAGTTACACCCCACCAGAGAGGAAGGGACTGGTTTTTGTAGGTGTGCAGAAAGCCCACAGTGGTTTCCCTGGAAGACATAAATAAATTATAAAGGTAACTTCACATATGTGGTCAAAGGTGAACTATACACGAAGCAGGCAGTTGAAATCTCTGTAATTCCTGGCCACCAGCAAGATTTTCCAAGGAAAGGAAGCCACCAAAACGCCTTCAACCTAGGACAGGAATTGGTAAACCATGGCCCATGGGCCAAATTCAGCCTGCCACCTGTTTTGTATGTCCCACAAGCTAAGAATAGTTTCTACATTTTTAAATGGTTGGAAAAATAAAAAGAACCATGTTTCATACCATGTAAAACTTAAATGAATTCAAACGTCAGTGTCCACAAATAAAGTTTTATTGGAACACAGCCCCATCCATTCATTGATGTGTTGTCTATGGCAGCTGAGTGGAGCAGTTGCAATGGAGAACAGATGGCCTGTGAAGATGAAAATATTTACTATCTGGCACTTTAAAAAAAGGTTTGCCAACCTCTGACCTTGCGGATGATGTATAGTTCGGGTCATCCTCCAAGCCACCAGAGAGTATTGAACCCACTTGGAATATATTTGACTCAGCATAGAAAGGGTAGTATTGCCTTTCATTTGAGACCTTTTTCATCATTCTCCAAATAAATGCTACTTGATTTTAGGAATAGACCATATCTTATTACCTTTTATATTCTCTGTAGTTTTTAGAAATAGAGGGTGAACAATAATTTTTGATGAATGATTAAATGCATGAATGAATAAATAATGTTGAAGCAAATGACTTACCTTTTCATTATTACCTCATATGAAACATCGGGATTATAATACTTTCATGAAGTAATGAGCTAAATAGTCAGTTGATTACTAGAAAACACTTAGGACAATATCAAGAACAGTAAAGTGTTACAGAAGAAGCTCTTGCAATTGAAAACCACCCTTTGAAACATGCAGACTCGTGGCCATGTCACAAGGAATGTGCAAATCCAGTAGATAACTTTCTCCAACTCCCATTTACATCTGTTGAATTGTGTACACACCAATAGTCCCCAGTATCTGCTAATCACTGTTATACCTAATACCGAAAATACATAATCTAATGAAACATTTGAAAAATTCTGTGTCCAGAATAGAGAAATGGAAAGAGTAATATTTGTTAAACACCTTCTTTATGCCAGGTGCTGACGTGGGCATTTCACATACACTTTGAAACTCAGATTCTCTGGAACAAGATTTTCTGCCTTAAGCATTCCTGGTAAATTGTATCTACTTGTAGCCATGGAGTGGGACTGTGGCCCAGCTGATCTGTTTGGTTTTTTGCTGTCTTCATAAAGCAGTATTGATTGCCTTGGTCAAATCAATTGTGTGGCCATTTCCATTTACACATCATTTAGCTGCCTGAACTGATTGCTTCTGCCAGGACACAGTCATGCCATTTCAATCACGTAGATCCAGATAGTCTAAAATCCTTCAAGTGGAAGGCTAAAACATCACAACATCAGGCTACTAGGAATTAGCCTTGTGCGTTCCCCCCCCACCCATAGGAAATTAATGTTCAGATGAGTAGGAAACAAATCATCATAAGGTTATTGTGTTCAACGATGTAAAAAAAAAAAAAAGCAGAAATTTCTGAACTACATATTTCTTAATAGCAAAGAAAAAGAATATTAGCAATTATTTTCCAAACTAAGTATGTGCTCATCTATAGTGGTAGCAGACGGCTCTTTAGATCTCAAATTCAATTATCTTTTTTGAAAAAAGAGACAACAAATGGTGATTTTAGTCATCTTTGATTATTGGACGTTGGCATATTGGACGGAAGTTTTCTGATGTGTTCACTTGGTTCACATAAATATGGCAAGGGTCTGTGCCCTAGAAAAGCCAAGTACTATGATTAGTGGTAACAGAACGCCTTTTACAGGTAATTTTCAGGAATGGCAGCAACCCAACATTGGCAGTGGTAGTAAAAGGGAGAATGGGAATATAAAGACAGCTTATTGCTAGAGGACAGGATTTTGTTTTTACTATTTTTTTTTTCAATTAATAGGAAAAATAGGTTTGCACCTTCTGGCAAATTAACCTGTAAAACAAATATATCTTTTAACAAATGTACTTTGGCATACGCCAGGCAATTTTTATTGAAAATCATAGTAATGACTTCGGGCCAATGTAGACGAATACTACTGTTGCTGTCCTTTCAGAATGTGATGGAGACTATGCTAAAAATAATACAAAAGGCTGTAAATGCATTCTTGGGGAAAGGGCCAAATGGAGAAAAAGCATTTCCCACCAAATATATTCAAAAAGTGGCCTGGCCAGGTGCTTTGTTAATGTCATAGCAGCATATAGAATAAGCCTCAAATGAACTTGAAACACAGGTTTCAGAAAGACTTCGGAGCCAGGCATGGTGGCTCCTGCCTGTAATCTCAGCACTTCGAGAGGGCAAAGTGGGAGGATCGCTTGAGCCCAGGAGTTTGAGACCAGCCTGGGCAACAAAGCGAGACCGCATCTCTACAAAAAAATTAAAATAAAGACTTCTGGACCTTTCTATTTCTGTTTCAACTTTTCCTGGTCCTTTTTCTTTCGCCAGGCACTCGATACCAACATGTGTCAGACGTAAACTTTTGCTGAACTTTCTTTCCTCCTATCCAAATGTACCTATCTTTTCAAGGTGCTGTTTTGCATTCTTAACTGTGCATATTACATTTTGATTTTAATTTTAATTTTATTCTTTTATTGGAAGTGCTACACCTGTCTCTTGCACTTTCACTCTTTCAAGCTTTTGTAAACTCATGGTTCTAGGTAGCAAGGTAGAGGAAGCACCACTAGATAGGAATCATGAGAGCTGAATTCCAGTTCTGGCTCTGTGACTTTCTACCTGTCTGAGCTTCAGCTTCCTCACTTGTAAAACAGGATAAATAATATTTGACCTACTGGCCTTTTGTGGTTAAAAGTGAAAGATATTGACATTATTATTATTAGAAGTCTAAACAAATGTGTAAAAATAACCAAATTATAAATTTTGGCTATGGAATAATCTCTTACTCCCAAAATAATTGACTAAAAACTTTTGTTTTAAGGTAAACGGATAGCCATATTTCAATTCTTATATGAATTTCTCATATCTAATAATTTATATTAATGACTTTTTCTCCTCTCAATAATAGTTATTAAAATTAGAATAACAGGGTAGCATTTCATAATTTATAATGTCATAATTTCACTCCTACTGTGAAAGCTCCTATTTTCAAATTGCTTTAAGGTTATAATGAAAGTTATGGTTTCACACTATGGTTTTAAAGATATTTATTCTAGTAACCTAAACTTTTAATGGTTCTAATTTGTAAAGTGTCAGAAACATGAGTATTTATGGAAAGCCAGCATAGATGAAAGAATATGATTATGTGGTCTATTTAAGATAGCAGTGTATTGGAAACAGGTGGTAGAGTGGAAAGAGGCTAGCCAGAGTGGGTCTGAATTCTGTCTCCTCTATTTTCTGTGTGGTCCCTCTACTTTCTTTGAGCCTTAGTTTCTCCATCTATAAAATGGGATTAAATAATAATATCTTGCAGTAATGTTGTGAGGGTTAGAGAGATTGCACCTAAATGCCTTGTGCACAGATTAGGTGCACAATAAACTGTTATTATGTAACTATCCTATTACACATATTCACCTGGGAATAAATTCTTTTAGGCTTTTGTGCCTGTTGCTAATGGGTGGATCACAGTGGATTCCTATGACGCTACCCAAATGTGTAATTTTATTGTAGGCTGTCTTTTAAGTACAGGGAAACTCTGATTCAATAAAAGATGATTAGTAACCAGTTGCATTTGCACACATGCCCAAAGGTAAAAAACTTTGTAATGGATATTCCAAGTTCATTCTTCTTTTTTCTGTCTAGGAAAAATCTTTAGACTTGGTATGGCATTGAGCTCTGTAGCCACAGATATGAGTGAAATTAAAATGAGGAAGAGAATAAAATTAGGAAAATGAGTAACAAGTTGTGTGTGATTTGGCAGAGAGTTTAAGAGATTGCCTTGGAAAATTTCCATGTAAAGTGTAACGTCAAATATAAACTATTCCTTTTAATCAAAAGATGTGAAGACACCAACTCTTATTCTGGAAGAGCCATCCATAAATCAATTATAGCTATCATTTGAAAAATAGAACTAGGTGTATTCACTAAACGTATATAAGATTGTGCTGTTTTTCTCCTTGAGGCACTTTAGGGTGATGGGATTTTGAAATGCAGGTGATTTTCTAAGGAACAGAAGTCATTCTGTAACTTGTCAGTGTGTTGACATGGCATGCCCTTTCAGATTTCCAGCATGAAGGCAAGTAGTGTTTCATTGAGCCTGACTGAGTGTGGGTGAAAACATTCATTATACATTTATTTTATCCCTTTAGAAGTAGCTATTTCCATGCTAGCCATTTCCTGTGTTACACTTTGGGAAAATGTGAGTTTACTACTCAACCAAGAGAGCATGCTAGACATCACCTCACATTATTTACCTGTCAGGTATGATGATATTTTTGCATTCAGCTATCTGAGAATGAATCCATAGGCATTCAAAGACTCTTTTCAGAATTCAGTAAAAGTTAAAGTCCAAAATCTACCACCCAAAGATGCATAGAAGTAGTGGTATGCTGGTAAACCAACTCCCTGGGGGAAGAGCCCTGATTTGTAGTGTTTGCTGGGTTTTGCAGCATAAAGTCTCTTATTGTGGTCCATGTGAAGCTACCAACAGTTTACGAACCTGCTTGCAAGATTCCTGACCATTAACCAATTGGCTCTGGCAAAGCAAGTACGACAGATCCCACCACACTACTCCCTTCGGAGCAGATTTTAGAATTTCAAGCCTGACCGTTTGAATTTCTTTTGGATCCAGAGACATTTTAATGAAGCTGACAGCTGCCTGTCACTTAAAGCTGTATATAGGAGCATGTGGATTTTCCCCCATTTACTTTCCTTTACTGCATTGTTTAAAGCTGTTTTTCATTTCCAGTAGCCAATATACATTACACCTGTGACGTTCCAGATACACCAGACCTCTAATGTAAACATTGATTTATACAAATAAGATATTGCCTCTTTATGCAAACCATTAAAAATCTAAGATATACTATAGCACATACTTCCTCAGCAATTAGCCCAAGGCTTGCTGCTTTCAGGAGTCGATACAACTCACTCCCCCTCTTCTAGTTCTCAGCTTACTGAGGGGTTCTGCTGACACCACTCGAATAGCTGGGCTCCTAACTGAGCTGCTTCTGCCTGTCAGTGGCTGGCAAAGTGATTTGATTCCTTTATGTGTGTAATACAGTACAGCACTTTGAGGCTTGCAAATGGCACTGTTTAAATCAATACATAATGATTTATTACATATTGTGGAGCACTTATAAATATATTATGAAGCTCTAGAGCATACCAACATCATAAGCTAGTGGTAGGCAAGGGTAGGAGCCCTCTATACTATTTTCTTCTACATTCTGCGATTGAGATGTCCTGTGATCCAGGATAATCCATTTACCTTTGCTGTACTGCATTTTGTAAGTTTGCAGAACAGGGTCGCTAGTGATGAGATTGTAAATGGTTTAGAGGTATGGGTGGTATATAGGCGATATTCATTCAAACTAAAGAATTACTGTATTTTAATATCTTCCATGTAAACAAGCATCACAATGGATAGCAATGAGGCATCCTGATGAAAAATGAGAGGTTCAAATGTACACACAAGTAGTAAAAGTCTAAAGCCAGGCATAGGAATGATAATTAATAAATTCAAGACCCCAGTGACCTTCGGAGCAGGGAAGAGGGGAATGACTCGGACCTAGGGGGGTTTACAGGTGAAAATTCTTCTTTTTTTTTTTTTTGAGACAGGGTCTGACTCCATCACCCGGGCTGGAGTACAGTGGCACAGTATCAGCTCGCTGCAGCCTCAACCTCCTGAGCTCAGGTGATCCTCCCACAGCAGCCACCAGAGTAGCTGGGTGTGTGCCACTATGCTTGGCTAATTTTTGAATTATTTGTAGAGACGAGGTTTCACCATGTTGCCCAGGCTGGTCTCGAACTCCTGAGCTCAAGAAATCTGCCTGTGTCAGCCCCGCAAAGTGCTGAGGTTATAGGCATGAGCCACTGTGTGAGGCACCATCCTGTTTCTGATGTTTATTTCTTAGCTCGAGTGGTGGCATGTAGGTGTTTATTGTATTACTCTTTAAACATTTTTGCCTGTCTGAAAACATACACTAAACAGCATTTGAACAAAATAAGGCTGGGCATGGTGGCTCATGCCCATAATCCTAGCACTTTGGGAGGCCTAGGTAGGAGGATTGCTTGATTCTAGGAGTTCAACACTAGGGTGGGCTACATGGCAATCCTGCTTGTCTCTACAAAATAAATTTAAAAAGTAGCCAGGCACTGTGGCACATACCTGTGGTCCTAGCTACTCAGGAAACTGAGGAGAAAGAATTGCTTGAGCCCAGGAGGTCAAGGCTGCAGTGAGCCATGTTCGTGCCGCTGCGCTCCAGCCTGAGTGACAGAGACCTTGTTTCAAAAACACAAATTAATTAATTAATTAATTTAAGATTAAAATGGTTTCTGTTAAACTGAACTGTGCATGTAAAAATGGTTAAGATGATAAATGTTTATATAATGTGTTTTTTTTGGTCACAAAAATAAAGGTTTCTGTTAGTCATGTTATGAGTACATTTAGTTTTCATAATGGTACCATCTTTGCATATGAACACATTTTGGAATTTTTGTTTATATCTTTGTTTGTTTTACACATTGATGCAGATTGGGGAACTCTAAATGTCCACAGTCAACTGAGCTTTGTGCAGAGACTATGATAGGAATAACAGGATTTAATTAACCCCCATCAAGGCCAACAGTTAGAGCTGGACAAAGAAAAGGCAGGAAAAAAAAAAAGTCAACAGTTCATTAACACATTCTAAAACATTTTAAAAATGTAGAACATTGAGCATATTGAATATAATTTTTATTGATTAAAAAAGAAAATAAATGGAGATATGTTTAGGTACTTGTCTAAAATTCAGCCCAGCTTTACCTCTGTGTGGACTGGTCACATAACATCATAACATTTACTCATAAGCTTAACCAAAAAGGCACAATTAACAAAATCTAGAACCTATTTGAACACAAATTTATCTTTTCCAAGTTATTTCAATTGAAAATAAAAACAACAAAGAAAATATGAAGACGAGAGAGTTTTTTAAGATAATTATGAAACCTAAGAAGATTAAACATACCATCATGGACATAGCATTCCTCATTCTCAGAGTCAACGTGATAATATAGTGTTTAGCCTCTTGAGTAATATCACGGAGTACAACATTCTTATGAACAACCAAAAAGAAATCACTCTCATTTATTTATACCTAATCATTTCCCGCTTTGCAATATTTCTAAGTTAAAATCAGTTTATTTTCATAGCAGCGTCGTATATAAATGATCCAAAGCCTGAATCCAAAGTATAAAATGGAGAATAGCAATATTCCAACAATGCTAATTGGCCACAGCCTTGGATTTGCACTTTCAACAGTTGTCAGTCCAAGCTCCTGACCTCCTCTCTTGGGAAAAGGGGCCGAGGAGTGTGTGAACAGGGGAGACCTGTTTAAGAAAGTCCATCTCTGCTCAGCCAGCATTTTCATGCATCTTGAGAGTTGAGAGAGATGTTTAGTCCAGGGCACTTTATTTGTAATGCATTTCTCTTTGGTTATTACAAACCAATTTTTTGACCTTGTACATTTACATCTAAGAAGATTTTCTTTTTCTCTTTTGAGGATCAGTTGTGACCCACTAAGAAGGTTTTAACCCTTCTCTCAGTGTCCTCTTGTTTTGGAAATATGTCAGGACAGCCAACTCACAGGACAACACAAGAGACGATTATTGTGTATGGAAAAAAAGTAAGGAAAAAAAAGGACTTTTTGAGAGAATTTCAAGTGATTGGGTGCATGTAATATTTTTCCATGCAGCCAGGATCCCAAGCACACATAATCCCCCTGGAAATACACCTGTCCCATCTGCAAGACACCAACCCCATTACCCACACCTGCCATACTTACAAAGGGCCATAAGTACATGGTGGATGTAGTTGTAAAATAATTTTTTCGTGGCATGTGTTGGAGAAGTAGGTGATAGTTAAAAGTTTCAAGGGGGTGTCTCTGAATGACTGGTTTCCAAATATATACCCTATCAAGTCAGAAGGAATTCAGGGACCAAGCCAGAGCCTGCTTTGATAATTCTTGCTAGTGATATTAGAGCGGTGTTGATCCTCAGTTCCCCTTGCTGTTGCAGTTGTATTCTCCACCACCCCCACCGCCATATTGCCTTGGCCTACACTTCAAGAATAAAACTGCAGCTGGGTGTTGTGGCTCATGCCTGTAATCTCAGCACTTTGGGAGGCCGAGGCAGTCAGATCACGAAGTCAGGAGTTCGAGACCAGCCTGGCCAATATAGTAAAACCCAGTCTCTACTAAAAATACAAAAATTAGCCAGGCATGGTTGCGGGTGCCTGCAGACCTGGCTACTCAGGTGGCTGAGGCAGGAGAATCACTTGAACCCAGGAGGTGGAGGTTGCAGTGAGCAGAGATCGTGCCTCTGCACTCCAGCCTGGGTGACAGAGCGTGACTCTGTCTCAAAAAAAAAAAAAAAAAAAAAAAAGAATAAAATTACTCCAAAGCACTATTCTAGTCATTATGTCTCCTTTGTAAAAGTAGTGGAACCAATCAGCTATCCTAAGCCAGCTGCTTAGATACATGTTAGCATGGCTCATTAGAGTACAGTCATAAACTAATTCATAGAAATATTCTGAAGGATGTTTTTATGGCTTTATGTGTGTATAAATCTCTTTGTTTGCACACAGAGAACACTGATTGGACAAAATGATGAACTGCTGGTTCCATTTCTGGTCTGCTCACTGAGCAGGCACATTATAGTCTATCTTAGGCTACTGTGGTGTAAACAATATATTTGTGACCATGAGCATCGTTTATTCCACACCTTTGTCCTCCTTAATGCAGAGCATGTGATAAAAGTAAATACACTCATAAGGGTGGAGCACGGCTTGCACATCAGGGATAATTATGGCTCTAGAAAAATGAGAGAAAGAGTTTTTAACTGCCTTTTGGAGTCATTTCTCTCATGCATGCCGCAGACTTGTTTTTCAAAGAATCAGGATAAAATTTCCAAAGTCAAAGAGTAAAATTCATTTTATGACCTACTCTGTGGTTGTATGAACTCAGAAAGAAACAGAATTGTGGCCAAAACAATAATTCCTACCTACCTCTGCCCATGAACTGATTTGAGTGTTCGTTTTGCTTTAAAGGCTTTGTTGTTAGATCGACTTTTATTTGGAGTTTCATGCAGACTGGAGATGCTTAACAGTGGTGGAGGAGGCAAGAGTTTCTGTTCTGCACATGCAGCAATTATCTTCATTGCAAGAGAAGCCAGTCCTTGCAGCTGCGCTGGGGAGCTCAGGCATCCCAGAACAAAGCACGTCTGCACTCATGCACACAGAAACGTGAGAGACACTATCAAATAGACAGCTCACTGAGGCCTGGCCAAGTGGCCCACCAGCAGCTCATGGCATTCCCAGGAGGATGCAGCCTGGCTTTCTCAGACTCTGAACTGATTAAAGCAAGGGGTGACGGGAAGGCCATGTTGAGTCTCCAGTTTTGGGAGGAGGATAAGGAAAGGGCTGACAGCTGCTGTACAACTGGTGAAAACCATGGGTAGCAATAGCAGCCTCCTGTTGTAGGGGGAAAAACAGCATAGACGTGGGCTACAGACTATTTCCAATAAATGAATGCTTTCTCAATGGTCCCTCTATTGACTCGGTCTCTAATCTTTAAATCATTGCACTAAATATTATATATATTATATATATATATATATATATAATATATGTCATAATTTATAATAAGTTTTCATGTTGAGGGATTTCCAAAATGAAATGAGAATGAATACTTTATTTGGTCCTCTTCCTCAGAACACTGACCAACTGACTCATTCCTTTCACAAATGTGGAGGAGAATCCATGTTTTAAACAGCCTACTTAATAAACATACTAGGTGGATGGGATTTTTCTTGTTTATCAGGGATGCCTGAGTAAGGTCTTTGCAGGAGATTATTTCGCATCTGGAAAGTCCCTCTCAGCAACTGGAGTTGGTTCCTGTGGCACTTCAGAAGATGGAAATGGTGTTCAGAGTTAAATGCCTTTTAGGAGCTTGGATATTTTATGCAAGAGAAGGGCAAACTGAGCTTTAAAAGAGGCAACAAAGCATTTTTTCCAATTATGAGGAAGTTTAAAGTTAGCTGCAGAACACTCTAAACTCAAGAATCCTTTTTATTCTTCTCTCAGTATGCTATGACAATGTCCTATAGCCAGATATATTTTGCGTGCAGAGAGCACAAAGCCCTAGACCAACATTATTGTTAATCCTCACGGTATCCTTTGGCAGAAGGAGCTGGAAACCAAGTTATATAAATATACAACTCTTTGTGACAACATATTTTACAACTATTTCTAGTTTTTAAGCTGCCTCCTAATTTAAACATACAAAAAAATCTGATGCAATATGGACTAATTTGAATTAAATTTCAGTATGATTTTGATATTTCTAATGAATGATGAGTTTAAAATACAAAAATTAAA
This sequence comes from Macaca fascicularis, assembly GCF_037993035.2. Lineage (NCBI taxonomy): Eukaryota > Metazoa > Chordata > Mammalia > Primates > Cercopithecidae > Macaca > Macaca fascicularis. The sequence goes on along the minus strand of NC_088377.1, from coordinate 101,612,891 downwards.
TACAAATACAGTGGTTCAAGATGGCAAACCGAGTCCATATACCCACCTCCTCTCATAACCTCCTCTTGATATAAGAAATAAAAATAAGAAATATGTATATTAAACTGTAACAGCTCTGGGAAATGACAGTGGTATCATTATTGGATCAGACATTTTGAGAATTTTCTAGAAGACATAGTAAGAACAGTAGAGAAAAATTAAAGGAAACTGCCGCCCTAAACACCAGGAGAAAGTGGGTGCTTCCTCAGGTCCCTCAGCTACACTCCAAACTTTAACAATATTGAAGAGCAGCAGTGGCCTTAGAGCAAAAATGTATTAAAGAACTGCACTGAAATGAGTTGAGATGATTGGCAGTTTCCCTTGTCTGTAAATGGTGCCAAAAATGTGATGATCTAATGGGTTGAAATGGTTCTCATTCTCATTTCATTTGGAAATCCCTCATGGTATAGCATTGCTATGATAGCTTATAGCTTATCTATAAAAACAAAGACAACATCCTATAAGTGTTTTTTATGAAGAAAAAAAGTTACAATTAAAAGAATAGAATTCAGAATGGCCTCAAATGTCTTATCAGCACCATGTGTTCTTAGAAAGCAAAGAACCACTGTCCTCAAAAGAACTGAGGGAAATTATTTTGAACCTAGCATTCTATACCCAGCCAAACTATCATTTATGCATTCAACAATTTTTTTTTTTGAGCATGTACTATGAGTTAGGCATTCTGTTATTCTGAAGAGATACAATAGTAAGCAAAAGCAGAGTTGGTCCTTGCCCTCTCGAAGCTGATAATCTACATGGGGAGGTGGAGATAATCACTCAAATAGAAAATTACAGACAGGGATAAATTGCACCATCCAGTACTGTCCACGCAGCCATGGAAATAAAACATTATCTTATTAGTAACTGAGAAATCCTACAGTAAAAAAAGTCTAGAGAACTTTGTTTAACCTAATGTTTCCTAAACTTACTTAAATATGGAATTATTCCCCTACCCCTTCGCCTTTTCCTCCCTTTCTTCTTCTTCCCATTCTTATTCTTACATTAATATTCTGTGGAGCTTGTGTCCCCCACAACTCACTCTGGGAAGTGCTGGAATCCAAAGGAAAAAGCCATCCTCCTTGGCACTGCCTTTAGACTTTTTCTCAGTCTGACCCCAGCTTACATTCCCCCGCCTCGCTCTTCACAAACCTCTCCCTTAGACATTCTCTATTGTTTGCCAGGCCTTGAACGTTCCAACCGCTTTGGCAGTTTCTTGTCATCAATTCTGTTTTCTCTGTCTAAATAAATTTCAACACTCATTTACTGAGCACTTTTTGAGCTTTTATCCCAGGAGATGTTGGGGGAGGGTAGGGAATGGGGTGGTGGGAATGCGGGTGAGGGGAGAAGTAGAAATGAAAACATGGCCTTTTCTTCAAGGATCTTGTTGTCTCTTGCTTCTGGTATTTTTCTTCCTAGCCTCCAAGCCCTAATTCAGATGTAATGTCCTCAGTAAAGCCTTCTTCAATTGCTTCCTTCCTCCTTAAGCCCCTGGTACAGCCCACTCTGCTGCCATAGCGTTTATTATATCATAATTGTTTATGATTTGTATGTGTCACTCTTTCTGGATGCTCAGTGTCTCTTGAATTCATATAATGAATGAGAATAAAGATTTTCCCATAAATATTCTCTCTTTCATTTCCCCATCCACCCTTCCCACCCCTCTGGCTCCCATGGAGCCCAGGCTCTATGTACATGTCAAGGAGGGGAAACTGCTTCTCCCTCATTCTGCACAAAATCAAAATTTTCTCAATACATCATCTATTTTTTTCTCTGGGCTATGTGCATGTCTGCTAGCATAAATTACTTGCTGCATTTAGAGACTAAACTTCATAAATATAACTCCCTATCTTTATTGAAACAGAGTCACAGAATTCAGGAAAGCTCTGATATTTTCCGAATTTTATTTTTCTCTCAAGCAACAGTTGATTGGTTTTTCAGGTTCATTCTGACTCTAGGTTTACAGCACACTCATTTATTGTCCATGTACTAGGAATCCCTCTCTTTACAGAAAGTTTGAACTCTAATGTATGTTATTTTTAAGGAGGAAGATAATGAAGATTTAACATGAAAGTTGCAGGCAAATTGTAAACGTTATAAATGACAACCGCTTTTCCTGTAACAATCTGCAAACACACCAGCTGTGAAGGAAACTGACATTCTGTACTTGGGCAGAAACATCATGTAATAGGGAACATAGTTCTTTGTTTGGATCCGTTTCCTGTGAGTGCATTTCACATTAGGTCTGTGCATGCCAACCCCTGGGGACAAGGTGCTTGCCCCGAAGCGAACAGCAGAAAAAAGGGCTGCTCTTCCAGCGGCCTAGACCTGATCCTCCAGAGAACTTTGTAAAATCACTACGAGAGGAGACAAAAAAGGAGCAGAAGAAAAGCCGGGTCACTCCTTTGATGATCTCATGGGTTGAAATGGTTCCTTATCACGCAGGGTCAGCCATCAGCCTTGATTTAAAAGGTGAGAGAAAACCTAACGTGGTTTGGACAAGATGTTGAAGGGGCCTGGGCTTTTACGAGGCAGAGACCTTCAAGTACCTAAAAAGATCTAAGGGTAAGTAACTTCACCAGGTGGCCTCGCCCCAGCTCAGCACTGTATTTCAAGCTACTGAGAGGAGTTCCAAACGCAATGTGGGTTAAGTGTGCTCTCGTGCTTGCCTCGGCAGGAAATGGCGGTGGTTAAACTTGGCCCGCTCAAACCCGTGCAGTGCAGGGTTGTTGATTTTTGCTCCCCACAGTAAGTCTTTGGGGGCCAAACCATAAAGCTGACTTGTCATCTCTCTCTGAAAAGTTTGATTTAAGCACTTACCTATAGATGATGAGCTACTCAACCCCCAATTCCAGCTCCCTGCAACACATAGCCCTGATGAGATGACCTGTGAATATGCTGTGAGGCGCTGAGGAAGTTCTATCTGTTTCTCTCCCCAGGAAGGATAAGAAAGGGCAAAACAGCCTTTGATGAATGAGTTAGCTATTGTCTGCCCATTTTGCTTCATTATCAGCTTTACTGTTTAGTACTCATCGATTGCTGCAGAGGATGGTATGCATGAGGATGTCGGTATAGATGAAAGATCAGGCTGGGCGCAGTGGCTCACACTTGTAATCCCAGCACTTTGGGAGGCTGAGGTGGGTGGATCATGACGTCAGGAGTTCGAGACCAGCCTGGCCAAGATGGTGAAACCCCATCTCTACTAAAAATACAAAAATTAGTCAGGCGTGGTGATGGGTGCCTGTAATCCCAGCTACTCTGGAAGCTGAGGCAGGAGAATTGCTTGAACCCGGGAGGTGGAGGTTGCAGCAAGCCAAGATTGCACCACTGCACTCCAGCCTGGGTGACAGAGCAAGACTCTGTCTCACAAAAAAAAAAAAAAAAAAAAAAAAAAAAAAAAAGAAGAAGAAGAAAGATCAAACTGTTCCCCCATACTAAAATCTACTTCTTTTGTGTATCGTTAGAGTGGACATGCTACTGCCTAGAGAAAAAGCTCTCCCTTCATTTTATTTTTCTTGAGACAGGGTCTCATTCTGTCACCCAGGCTGGAGTGCAGTGGAGTGATCTCAGCTCACTGTGACCACTGCCTCCTAGGCTCAAGCGATTCTCCCATCTCAGCCTCCCAAGTAGCTGGGACTACAGGTGTGCACCACCAAGTCAGGCTAATTTTTGTGGGTTTTGTAGAGATGGAGTTTCACCATTTTGCCCAGGCTGGTCTCAAACTCTTGCACTCAAGAGATCCACCCTGACTCGGCTTCCCAAAGTGTTGGGATTATAGGTGTGAGCCACTGTACTCGGCCAGCTCTCCCCTTCTGAGTGAAGGCTGAAGGATCCTCTAAGGCAAGATCTCTGGCCTAAGATTCCATTTTCATACTTGCCAGTTGGAACCATCTCTGGTTTCTACACGGAAATATCAGAAACTGAAAGCCTGCTTTTATATGGTGATCTCATTTCTTTACACACATAATCCTAGTATTTATTTTTCTTCTAGAAATTTAATGTTTGTAATCTGTAATAGATACAGAGATTCTAATAATCTCTGTTTACATTCGTGTGTTTGTGTTAATTTATTCTTTCCCCTCCTCTCATTTGCTCATAATAAACATGTTCTTCTACTCCTTGAATTCTTTCATGTGCTTTAGTACTGCAGGTACTGCTGTTTCATTGAATGGGGGCTTAGTAATTACTATCCCTTCCCAAAGTGCAGGCTAAATTCTTCTGGGGGAGAGTGTTACAAGGGCTTCTCAAACTTAGCATGCAGAAGAATAACTGGAAAACCATACAGATTCCAGGGCCCCACCCTCCCAGAGATCTCAAGTAGGGTCTAAGAATTTGCATTTCTAACAAGTCCTTAGGTGATGCTGATGCTGCTGGTCCCAGGACTTCAATTAAGAGCTGTGCTTTCCTAGAAACCCATGATCCAGGACTTTTCTGCTCACTTGGCTTCTAACATCTCTCTCTCTGAGAGCTTTCAACTTCATCATGAAAAACAAGCTGAACAGTGATCTTGTCCATGGAGATGGAATTAGCATTCTTGTCTTCTAGCTATGTGTCACATCAAATCCTTGGTTTGATTAGCTTGAAGAGCCAATTCAGCCCTTCAAGTAAAACTTGGTATTTTAGATTCTAAATCTTTTCCAGTTTCAATGGCTTGTAGGACTTTAAGAATAAAGTTTATCAAAGAAAAGATGAAAAATACTACCATTTTTTTCCTTCTTTCTCTTTCCTTCCTCCCTTCTTTCCTTCTTTCCTTCCTTTCTCTCTCCAAGGGTGAAGGTTTGATTAAAATGAGATTTCCCATTTTATTCTTCTGAATTCTCTTGTGCCTACTGTTTTTCCATCATAGTTCCTGTGTTCCTAGGGAAAGGGTAACCATTGAGTTGGAAGACATGATAACTGTATACTTAACATTTTCTCAAATGTGATCACTGGTGATTTTCCTGAAGTATGCCACAGAAGACTATTTCAGCATGCAGTTTATTTTTATATATCTAAGATTCACCAAGATTCATAAAAGATTAGGAACGGAACCCTTCTAGTCTGCATTAATGCATTTTGTTAACAAAATGGACAGCCCTTTCATGTGGAGGAGGGGAAATTAATATCCCAGAAGAGCAAAAAGGGAAGAGAGAGAGAGTTTTAGAGGTAGTGTATTCTCCCAGAAGTCACAGAACAGGTACAAATAATGAGGGTTCTGAAAGGAAGACAGACCTGGCTAAGTGTTGTGTCAGGGAAGTCTGTGATCTCAGGCTATTAAATATTACCCACCTCTTTCTGGTCATCATAATTCAAAACCACAGTGACAGTGTGCCAGTTGTGAGCCAAGTGGTTATCATGCCTTTGCCCAAAAGGCTAAGAAAAAGACAAAAGGTGGGAAAGATCAGAGAGCATATTGGGTTGCGATAAGGAGGTTATCTCATTTTTCTATGGAAACATCACAAAATACGTAGCTTGACCTCTGCTGCTGGGTAATGAATTTCCATGAAGGACCATCAGGGAGGGCCAAGGAGGTATATGGGGAGGTGGGGTGGGGGAGAGCGGAAACCAGTGGTCAATGTTGCCTGCGTCTCCTACAGCCCAGCTAAAAGGGCCAGGCAGAGTTGCATTAAACCTGATTAGAAAACTCTGCTTAATACATTAAAGAAACAACTTGCAGAAACATCTACCTCCCTTCCTTCCTCCCCCAAACAGTAATGAGTCCAAATTGCTAATAAAACATAAAAACTCAAAGATGTTGTACATGGGCCATTTTTCTGAGCTGGTTATTTTTTATGTCAGTTTTCCCACAGCTGTGAGCATGCTATAACTATCAACTTACCAAATGCCCTAGTTTAAATGAAACTTAAAAGAATGTATTTAGGAACTTTATAAAGAAAGTAGGGGGAAAAACAGACAAGCAAGATTGTCCATTTTTTTAATTTGGTAAAAAAGAAGAATTTGGCCAGATATAGGGGGAATATGGCTTGAACTGATAATTCTCAGAAAATAGTGGTTGAGAGAATAGATTTATCTGTCTTCTTGCAAAGCCATTATTCAAAGATCACATTCAGCCTTCAGCTGCTTGGGAGGCTGTGGTGGGAGGATTGCTTGAGCCCAGAAGTTTGAGACCAGTCTGGGCACCATACTGTAGGCGTGATCTATATTCTGAGGTTAACTTATGCAAGTAGAATTAAGAGGCAAGTCTAAAGCACAAGTAAGAACAAAGAGTGTTGCTGACATCCTTAAAAATATCCCATGTAAAAGTCATTCCACCCATGGTGGATCAAATGGCCTAAACTTTCTAAAGAAAAAACAGTAAGAAGAATCGATTTTTTGCTGTCTTTTTTCATTTCATCTCTCAAAAACACAGTAAACATTATTATTTGGAAACCTGTGAATGTTGAGTTATAAGGAATGATTGCCAAAAGTTTGGATAATAAATGAGAAATGCATGTTGTGAAGATGAAACTTGCATGTCATACACAAAATTAGAAATTGAGCTCTGTCCCTCTGTGCACTCAGCAACACCATTCAAGCTACAAAACACCTTAGGGATATTTAATATTCTGTGCCCACCCCTTATAAATGTATATGACTCAATATCCCCAATGAGTAATGTGGCCGGCAGCCATACCACCTTCAGCTAAGCTCTCATAAGCTGAACAGGGTTGGGCTAGATCCCTGCTCTTATGAGAGACCTCCAAAGAAACCCTGGAGGTGTCAGCGATGATTCAGTGGGTAGTTCCCTGACTTGAGTCAGTCTCAAATCACTTTCCTTTACTGATGTTAACGGATCCTTTACACATGCAGGTGCGGCTTTTGTGAGAATGAGTCCAAACCCTGTTTACTTTTAAAAGATTTTTTTTTAATTTAAAATAAATGCCGTGGTCCAGATAGCCGAAAGAAAGGGAAGAGGAAAAGGAAGGGTACAACAGAGCCAGAGAAAATGGATACATTGCAAGCTAAATCCCACTTCAACAAATGTCATCAAACTTGGGCATGGTGGTTCATGCCTATAATTCTAACTACTCAGGAGGCCCAGGCAGGGGGATCAGGATCACTTGAGCCCAGGAGTTCAAGACCAACCTGGGAAACATAATGAGACCCCATCTCTATAAAAAATAATAAAAATAGCCAGGATTGTGTCCCAGCTACTTGGAGGCTGGGTGGGAGGATCATGAGCTCACTTGAGTTCAAGGCTACAGTGAGCTATCATTATGCCACTGTTCTCCAGCCTGGACAAAAGACAGAGACCCTTTCTTCGGGAGAAAAAAACCTCAAAATGATTCCCCTAATTATTTGATTATAGTGGAGCTTACTTGTCACAAACTTTGCTTGGATCAAGTGGGTCACCAGTGACAAGATTTGGGGATCTGCTTTTTTGTGAGAGTGAAACCAGGACTGATGCTCTTGGAATCACGTAGAAAATTCTGTCTTACCCCTGACCAAGCCACTCTAAACAAATCCAAAAGAGATGCACCTTCAAACAATTCTCAGGTGCATGCTGTCCCTGGGGGGCATGTTGAATCCCACTGCGGGAGCTGGAATGCCAATCAGAATGATCAAGGATACTATTTACTGGCATGAGCGTGTTCTTATAAGAGCTTACCCTTCCTATCTAGTTGCTTGAAACTGCCAGCAAGTTTTGTTTGGGGCAATTAAAATGCTATGTGATCCCTTCGAAATTGCTGTCTTGAGGGTGTTCAAATTTTTAAAGATACAGAATATTTTGAGGTTTTAGAATAAAAAGCACTTGTTAATATATAAAAGAAACTGTGGGCATATTTCCTTTCTTCCATGAAATATGCTTAGCCTGCTTATATCCTTTTTAAACCAAGGATATGAATAAATCTGCCCAAATATTTTCTTTGGGATAGGAATCATTTTCTAAGTAGATGATGTTTTAAAAAAATAAAAGAGAGAAAAGGAAAAAAAAAAGATGAAACCGTTTAAAAAAAAAAAACTTCTTGGTGTTATATAAGAATTCATTCTGTTTATTTGTAAACTCACAAAATGTTTCTAAGTTTGCAAATAAAATAAACGTTTTTCTATACAACCGTTTTTGAAGTCACATCCAACCTGACTACATAAAATGACAAAGCCCAGGAAACGAAAACAAATACCTGTTCAATGGACTTGAAATTAGTTCACATTTATACTTTTCTTTAATAAATGTGTTAGAAAAAAATTGCAAGTGGTTAATATTTGGTTCTTATTAACAAAGTTTTCAAACTTTTGCTTTGCCGTTAAAAAGAAGAATATTTACATTACGTGAGACAATGTAAAGGTTTAAAAAATGCACGTCTGCCTTTCAGTCACATGAAGTTAATCATACTTCTTCTTGCATAATTTCCCCAGCCTTGAATACTACAAAGTTGTATATAAAAATCACACATTTTCATAAACTAATCTACAGTTAGGTTGTACCACATTTAAGTCTCTATTAAGCTCTACTTGTTTCAGGACTCATTCTTATGAGGAGACGGAAAGAAACTTCATGAAGTTTCCCTTCCCAGGTCTAATGCATGACCTCACTTTATGCTGTTCAGTTTTTATTAAATTCTTTGCTAACTTAATGCTAAAAGATATATAAGAAAACTAATAAAAAGAGTATAGCATCTTTTAATTGAAGGAAAAAATGAGTGCTTTGCATTCCAATATGAAGGGTCATATATTCTTTTCCATTGTCTGGGTTTTATAAACATCTCTGGATATGTCAAAGTTTATTTCTCATTACTTTAGTAATTACTTTTATTATATGTTTGTAACTATACAGAATTCTGTTGTAATTATGCAAATGTGAGTGTAGTTTTATACAACTACAAAAGAATTGCTGTAGCCAATGAAATATATGTTTTCCTGTAAAGTTTATGTTACAACAAAAAATACTGATTTAATCTTTAATATGGTAAGGAAGGGAGAAGGAAGTATGTACAAAAATCAAAACAAAATGAGTTTACAAAGGGTTAGGTTTTCTTCTAAACAGATTTGGATGAAAATAGGTTTTATTACAGTGAAAGCAATGGGGAGTATTTTAGGTAGGAACTATCTGGTTCTTTTATATTATTTCTATAATTTCAGTCTGTATTAGAATCAAATCATATTGTTAGGCCTCAAGCGTGCTATGGCATTCAGTTTTACCGGTGGGTGAGAGTGTGAAGTTTCATATCAAATTCACCACTATGCTCTGTCCACGGCCCACTGCTACCCTCCTCTTTCAGAGGCTGGGGCTCTCTTGCTGACCCTCAGTTCTAGACCTTGTCCTTTCACTCTGCCCTGCTCTGAGGCCCCGTGTAGTGGTATCCTTCCCAGTATGCAGCATGAGAAAGGCACCGATACTGTGCACCAGGAATTCTTAGGCAAGAGAGAACACATCTGGCTTGAGGTACCAGGAACCCTTTCTTGCAATGAAAACATTTGATATGAGTCTCATAGAAACTGCACAACTATGAGCTGTGGAGGATGTTTCAGGTTGAAGGATCAGCATAAGCAAAGTTGTAGATGTAGGGAAGATCAAGATATATTGAGAAAAAACAATCATGTCCAGTTTGGCTCTAGCCAAAACGTATAGGGTACGTCTTGGTGAATAGTGGCAGATGACACTAAAATATAGGATGTGACAAAATAACTAGGCAGCGTTTACTTTGATTTGTTAGCAATTGAGAGCTTGTTTTTTGAGTAAGGGAATAAAATGATTAAAACCCCATTATGTTTGTGTCCTGGATTGGTTCCTGGAAATGAAATTAGTGGAATAAACTAATCCAAATAAAGCCTGTAGCTAAGTTAATAGTACTATACCAGCGTCAGTTTCTCAGTTCTGGTAAATGTACCGGGGTTGTGTAAGATGTTACCATGAGGGGAAGCTGGTGGAGGGCATACAGGAAGGCTCTGCTCTAGCCTTACAACACTTCTGAAAATCGGAAGTTATTTCAAAATAAAAAGAAACAACAACAAAACACCACTATGGGACTCTATCTCCAACACAGGCCCATCACATCAAGGGCATCAGGGGACGGCTTGGCTGATTTTTACAACAGTGGCTACAAGCCAAGCTCATAGACGTAAAGCATTTACTGTTTTACTGTAAGCTCTGGAAATCTATTTCCTGTGTCAAGAATCTTTGTTGCTGTAATTTCACCTGCTCCTAGGGTCTGCGTCTTCCTGTGCCCTGCCATAAGGATGTAAGCCAAGGGCTGCTCAAGGGACAGACACACCAGGCACAACAAGGGGAGCCCCCGCTTCCTTGGGCTTCTCTTCTTGCTTTCTGTACCAGTTCTCCTGCTGTCATTATCCCCTTTGACGGTATTCTCATGTTCTCTGCCACATGCAAGAGAAAATAAAATGTTTTTGAGACCAGTTGGTACATGGTCTGAAAACTGTTTGTAGTAATTCTCCCTGTCTACAGGGGACACTTTCCAAGACCCCCAGTGGATGCCTGAATCTGTGGATCATACCGAACCCTCTATATACTGCTTTTTCCTATCCATGCATACCTGTGATAAAGTTTAATTTGTAAATTAGGCACAGTAAGAGACTAACAACAATACCTAATAATAAAGTAGAACAACTATAGCAATATACTGTGATAAAAGTTATGTGAAGGTGGTTTCTCTTTCTCTCTCAAAATATCTCATTGTACCATAGTCACCTGTTTTCTGACTGCAGTTGACCGCAGGTAACTGAAACGGCAGGAAGCCAAGCCGTGAATCAGGCAGGGTTACTACATGTGAGCCCATTGCCTTTTAATGGCTGATTTTAAATGTATCTCTCCATTAAGACCATTTACCTGAATTTGGGCTACTGTGTTTCCATCATTAGGAATGTTTTTTATAGTCATTAATGCAGACTAAGAGAAGCTGACACTTTACCCCAAAATAATATAAACATATTTCATCTATGACTACTCTGATACAGAGTACGGCATAAGGGGATATGTAGCTTATATGAGGTAATTGTCTTAAATTTGTCTTTAATTCTACATATCTTCCATGTGCCATCTAAAAAGCCTGAAACTATAAATCAATACAAGTCAAAACAACAGAAGTTCACTAATATAAAAATGTACAGGTGTGTGCATGTTGATACGGTGTGTATTCTTTCCACAATTCTAGTGGCCTGCTTTGTTAAGGAAGTTACCATTACATTTCTTTAAAACAATTGGTAAAAATCCTTTCCCCTTTCTTTTTAAATAGAGACAGCGTCTCACTACGTTGACTAGGCTGGTCTAGAACACCTGGCCTCAGGTGATTGCACTTCGCCACACACTTTTTGATAACGGACTGTTGCAGAAAACAGAACTGTGGCGGAGAGTGGTGACTCATGCCTGTGCTTTGGGAGGCTGAGGCGGGAGGGTCGCTTGAGGCAACGAGTTCGAGACTAGCCTGGGAAACATAGCAAGACCCTGTCTCTACAAAAATTTTTAACAATGAGCAGGGCAGGCCTGTGGTCCACCTACATGGGAGGCTGAGGTAGGGAGGATTGCTTCAGCGTGGGAGGTCAAGGCTGCAGTGAGCCATGATCTCACCACTGCACTCCAGCCTGGGTGACAGAGTGAGACCCTGTCTCAGAAAAAAAAAAGTGTATACTAAATTGGTTGAGTTTTTTAGCGATATTTATTGTCAAATGAATTCAGACGCTTCCTTTTTCAAAATATGTTTCCTGCTTTCTATGATCCCTTTCCAGAAAACGGAGGTTCTCTTATCACTTGCTTTACCATAAGCATAATTTGGGGTACCTTGGGTCTCTTAGATGTTGCCAGTTCAACTAGAACAGAGCAATCCTAATTTTTCAGATTGGGGAGAAGCAAGAGACTTTGGCCTTTTTCTCTGTCTCAGGTACCTCTTCTAAAATTCTGGTAGGACTTGGGTTGCTTGGTCGCTGGTCAACATGTGAAGGTTACAACCAGACAGAGAAGCCAAGAAAGACGAATTGAGCCTTTCAGTTCTTATTTGTTTTGTTTAGTGGCCTCAAAGAAAAAGCAACAAGGTGTGGTGGATTATAGTGTGAACACATCAATCAACTGCCTGAGTGTGTGACTGGACTGCCACGTGCCAGCTGTGTGACCTTGGGCAAGTTACTTAACCTCTCCGAATTTTTGTTTCCTCATCTGTAAAAGAAAGATAAAAATAGCCAGATTTACTTTTAGAATTTCATGAGACATTACAGATTAGCTCTTAGCACATTGCTTGGCATTTAGCAAGGACTTTCTAATTAGCTTTTATTTTTATTATAATAATTATTATTACACATTTGTAATCTTTTTTACCTTCAAAGTTTCAACCATGTACTTAATGCCTATGAGCTTTACACCTTAAAAAGGTTAAAATGGTAAATTTTGTTATTATGTATATTTTACTACAATGAATTAAAAAACAAGTTGCAATCATCCCAACCAATTAAATACAAAAATCACTTTGTAAAATAAAACAACACACATTCAGGACACCAGACAGGGAGATCAGTTGTATTATGGAAAACACACACAAACACACACACACCCCCACCCCCCCCAAAAAAAACACTGGACTAGGTGTTAAAAGACCTGGGATCTAGTTAATAACTCTGTGTTCTTGACCAAGTCATTACACCTTTCTAACCTCAGCTTTCTCCTTGGGAAAAGTTTTAAGAAGATGAAAGGAGATAACAAATCGCTTTGTAACACATATAAATTGGGATTATTGTGGCTAGAGTCCCTATTGCTTTTTATCTGCTTCTAAGAACAGATCCAGGATGTTGTAGAGAACTGCAGAAAAAAAAAATGCTCGGTTCATAATGCATTTATTTGGTTACAAAAACATCATGGCATTTAATAATGTACTATAAAATAGGCTCTGATCAACTCTGACTGACAGAGACTGGCTGTCTTGACCGGGTTAACGGGAAGTACCCTGGGTCCCAGACCCAAGGCTGACATATTGTTCAGGTTTACATCTTCCACTCCCCAGCCCAAAGCCAACAACGAATTCAGGGAAATTACTGAATGAGGCCTCCCCTACAATCCAGAGATACCAGGCCTCCCAGTGCTGTCATAGAAAGAGCTCTGAAATACTCAGAAGGGGTCTGGAGTGGCTGAGCAAGTAAGCAGCTTAACTTCTCCCTACTTCAGTTTTTTTCACCTGCAGAATGAGGAAATTTAGACTTTAAAATTTTCATGCTCCAACACTGCCTGAGGTTGTGTTAACAAAGTACTTAGAAATTTTTAGGATATTTTCCTGTTCTTTCTCCCTAAATTTGAAGTAACCATTATAGCATTTGGCCTCTTAGATTACCTTAAGCTCCCCCGGACCCCAGAAACCACCTGCCCCATACCTTACCTCTATTGCTGCCCTTTTCTAAGTCAGTGTAGGCCATGTTCTGGGGAGGGAAAGATTGATTTAACCCAGTGCCACTACTGTTGAGCAAAATTTGGATTTACCCAGAGGAAATACAAGGATTTTCAGAAACATCCACAACTTAGCTTTTAAATCTTAAAATGTATTAATTGGTGTTTGCAATCTGGGATGCTGAATTTCTCAAATCTTTCCTTTTGTTTTTATACCCAGGGCCTCTTGGGTCTAATACAATGGCTATCATCACACATTCTAAAAGGACCTCCCCACATTAAAACCTGTCCCAGGATACCTGTTTCACAGATGGAGAAAAATCCAGAAAACATCTGCTCCTATTGTCCCCTGGAAAGCAGCTCTTAGAACCCACTGGGCAGCCCACATTCCCAAACTGCCCTGGGAGCCTCTCAAAGTGAGAAATGTCATAGAAGTCTTAAAATCGCATACATTAATAAAGTGCATTGCTTTAAAACATGCTTTATGATTCTCTTTTTCATCTTACTCTCTAAACTTGGAAACTAAAGAAGGTCTACCTCTCATGTCCATGAGCAATTTTAATTTTATCATTTTTGCCAAGTTTCAAAAGTGGTAATGAATAAAGCAGAGCCTGTGTTGACATGAAGTTTATCTCTCTTTTTTTTTTCCTTTTTTTTTTTTTTTTTTTTTGAGTCTCGCTCTGCTGCCCAGGCTGGAATACAGTGGTGTGATCTCGGCTCACTGCAACCTCCGCCTACCTAGGCTCAAGTGATCCTCCCCGCTCAGCCTCCCAAGTAGCTGAGACTACAGGTGTACACCACAACCACACTCAACTAATTTTTGTATTTTTTGTAGAGACAGAGTCTCTTCATGTTGGCCAGGCTGGTCTCAAACTACTGGGCCCAAGGAGTCTGCCCACCTCAGCCTCCCAAAGTGCCGGGATCACAGGTGTGGCCGCCATGCCCAACCAGTTTATATCTTGCATATGAAAACTACATATATTTATTTAGGTGTTAGAGCAGTGTTTTAACTCCCCGAAGAGAATCGATGGTAAAAGGACAGGGTGCATAGGCAGCAGGGTATTTAAAAGCTTTTGGACCCAGGTAGATTTTTTTTTAAGTTCTTTATCTTTTCTTGCCTGCAAAGAAGATCTTCAAATTTTCTGCATTACGAGAGTCCCTTTCTTGATATTTTCAACCATAGGGAAAAGGGATGGAGTGTTTGCAGGAAGGGGTTAGGTAAAAGGAGGACTATTCTCCCCCTCAGCTGAGAGTGAGTTGACTTTTAATCTCCTTCCTGAGCAGAACCCAGCAACAGGAGCTACTGAATAGTTGATGTCTAACAAATGTGTACTTTGGAGTCATCTGAAGTGACTGTTGTACTGACATTGGCTTCCAGGACTCTTTCCTGTCCCCCTTCCTGGTTTTCCTCCCAGCTCACTGGCTAATCCTTCTCTGCCCACCTCTTACTATGAGAGTATCCTACATGACTCATTTCTGAGATTTACTCCGCCTATGGTTTTAAAGAAAGTCAATCAGAATTGATTCCCATTGGATGTGTTCAGCACTGACCGACTTGCTGAGCTCAGACGTTCCTACCCCTCTGTTCTCCTGATTGCTCCACCTGTATGTCCAAAACAAAACTCTTGATGTTTTCAAACCACATGTGATCACAGTCGTCTTCACCACAGTTGGCACAAGCCTGTATCACTACTCATCCAGACTATTGCAAAATATCTTACCTGTTGTCCAATCTCCAATTCTTTCCCTCTGACAGTCTGTTCTCCACACAGCAATTAATGCAATTTTCTTAAAATAAAAATCAGATTATGCTAGTCCCTTCTTTAGACTTTCCAATGGCTTCTTCTCAACAATTAAAATAAAATAGAAATTCTGTAGTGACTTGCAAGACTCCACCTACCTCTCCCAGGTTATCTCTTTTCCCTCTCTTTCTCCTTCCCTCCAAGGTCTTCTTTCTTTTCCTGCCTGAAACACACCAATTTCCTTCCTGCCTTAGGGTATTTATCTACGTGGTTCTCTCTGTATACCTCTTCCCTATAGCCATACCTGGCTCCTTCTCACTAATCAGTGCTCAGGTAAAATGTCATCTCTTTGGAGGGGAGTTCCCTAAATATTTGATCTAAAAGTCTTCACCACATCCAATGCTCCCTGTCATCACCATGTTTTATTTTCTTTGTAGCCATTATCACGATCTAAAATAAGAGTATTTGCTTGTTTTCTTGTTGATTATCTCCTTCGACCCATTAGAATGCTGGTTCCCTGAGGTCTGACATCTTGTTTGTTTTGTGTTCTCCTGTGTCTCTGAAACAGAGCCAAGGACTCAACAGCATCCTTGTACAAAACACAGTCCGCAGCATCTTTTGTCCTGGTGTCTCAGAGCCCACCTTAAGAACTTATGACTTTGGTTTTCCCTGTGCTATCAGCATATGAAATAAGGATAATTTGTCTTTCTCAGCTAAAGTCTTTTGTGAGATGACTTGAAACCAGTTAGGAAGAAGAGGGTATCAGGAAATATAGAGAGAGGTAGTGAAAGGGGAGACGAGAGAGAAACAAAAGGATCTCAATTGTGCTGAGGTTTGGCCAGGCCAGGAGGGATCAAGTAACACCAAATAGCCTTTGTTAAAATAACAGAAACTTTGACAAATTAAGACGGAACTGCCTCAGACTGAGTTATGGGGCCTTCTAGACTCAAAACCACCTACCCTTGCAAAATAGTGCAGCGTGGATCCTATTTCAGCTTGGGATAAGGTGCTCACATGCTGATGCATATGATGGCAATGCAGATTTGAGATGAGGAAGACTCTGGGTTCGCCTACAAGAAGTCAACACCAAGGACATTTTTACCAAATGGAAAGGGTGACTTACAGGCTTTTTTATAGCTTATTTATTTCTGAAAGTCTCTAGAATTTTAAAGAGGATTACTGCCCCAAAGCTAATTCATTCAGAGATTTGTGTCATTCCTAACAATCACTGTCTCTTCATTCTCCATGTCTTGGAGGGTCTCTTCTTCTGTCAACACAAAGCTTCTCTGAGTAAGGGGGTGTAAAAATCTCCAGCAAGGGTCAGGATGAAATAGGCTTGGTGGCCCTAGGCTAGAAGATAGTATGTGACCAAAGAACTAGGTAGGAGGCCTCCTTGCTTTCATCATAACTATCATTACTTTTCAGGTTCACTGCCTCTTCGTCCAAATCTACACACAGATTACTGCATTATTATTGTTAGTATTTTCCCAGACATTCAGCACCTACCCAGGTTTTTCATTTTGTCTATTCCCTGGGCTTGTGTGTGTGGTGTCTGTCTCCGTGGCTGCTTCTGTGGCGCTATGACAGTATTAATATGACAAAGAGTTGGTCAAATAGAAATTATGTAGGAGTCTCATTGTAATTCAGACACTTAATTTCCACTTAGCAGGAGATGCAGCCCTTGATGACTCACAGGTCGTGATCCTCATTCCCCTTCCTGGGTCACTCGTGTTTTTGGGTCTGTGGATAGACTGGCATTTTCTCCTCTCAAGTGCTGTGGCTCTTTACAAGACTACAAATTCAAGACTTTTGAAAAACATTGTTAACATCCTTTTGGGAGGGTGATGGGTGAAGAAACCCAGAGAAGGAAACCCTGTGCAATCATTCGTATCCAGAGACCACTGTTGATATGTAACTAAAGTTCAAGAGGACAATCAAGGTATGCCAGAGTCGTGGTAGATGGGTACCCTGTAATGGACTTCTCAGTTACCACTGGTATCCCTTCCCCCATCCCAGCACACCCTCCTCATGATTGTCACCTTAGGAGACTAGGAATATTGCAAAATAAACATCGGGAAATGTTGATAGTAAACACAGAAGAGAAATGTCTTGCAAAACTAGCCACAGGAAACCCTAATCTTATCATGGGTCCTGGAGACCATAATGCCATAGACTGTTCAGATGGGTGTTATGTTACTGCGAACACAGATGTTTTCTTTCCATCCACTGTGGGCATCCTGTTTTGGAAAAGCCACTATAGCCAATGTCTAAAGGCTTGATCACTTTAGGACAGATTACTGTATACTTTTTACCTTAAAATAGAAGAGGGGACAGGAAATCACAGCTCCTTTAGAGCATGGAGGGCAGAGACATACACATGTATTTATACATTTTTTTCACTTACTTTATCAACTTAATTAATTTATTTATAAAATTTCCATGACCATAGGATGACCACCTAGAAGTGTGGACTATGGATCACGAGCATCAAAATCTCTGGGGAGTTTTGCTTAAATATACATATTCTGTCATAGCACCACAGAAATAAATCCCCACCTTGACCTATATAATCTCCAAGGTAATACCTGGAGACCTGCATTTTAATCTATTCCCCAGACATACTCAGGCACACCACATCTGAGAACCACTGACTGATGTTTGCTGGTTTGAGTGCCGGGCCAAGGGTCAGGGATTGAGATTCATTTATTTGTGCCTGCTTTTCTTTACCTGTGAAAGAGCATAGCTTGAAGTTTAGCACAAAGTGAGCATGCTTTTTCTCTTGGGGGTTTTTAACCTGGGGTCCATGGTTAAAAGGAGGAGTCAGAGTGTTCATTAGATTTTTTCAAGGAGGATTATTGCCCAAGAAAAGTATGTTCTAACACCAGCTTAAATGCCTGCTTTCCAGTTTGTGTGGGTGCTAAAAGAAAAGAATTCGCCAGATGTGGTGGTACATACCGGTAGTTCCAGCTATGTGGGAGGCTAAGGTGCGAATATAATTTGAGCTCAGGAGTTTGAGGCTACAGAGAGCTATGACTGTGCATGTGAACAGCCACTTCACTCCATCCTGGGCAATGCAGTGAGACCCCATCTCTAAGGAAAGGGCACTGGGATTGACCCAGACAGTGCATGAATCTCATTTTCCTTCCCATTTCTATTAATAAAGGAAGAATTCTTAACTTTGTAAGAAATGAGAAATGTAGGATCTTTTTACTCCTAAATCTATAAATCCCCTTGGACATCATAATATCTACTTTTCCTCTTATAAGAATGGAAAAGAGGCTGGGTGGGGTGGCTCACGCCTATAATCCCAGCACTTTGGGATCCACCCAAGGCGGGTGGATCACTTGAGGTCAGGAGTTCAAGACCAGCCTGGCCCACAGAGCGAAACCCTGTCTCTACTAAGAATGCAAGAATTAGCTGGGTGTGGTGGTGTGTGCCTGTAGTCCCAGGTACTTGGGGGGCTGAGGTGGGAGAATTGCTTGAACCCAGGAGGCAGAGGTTGCAGTGAGCCAAGCCGGCACCACTACACTCCAGCCTGGACGACAGAGTGAGACTCCGCTCAAAAAAAATAAAATAAAAGGAAAAGACAAGCCTGCATTATGTCTAAATCATATAGTACTCCATGTCTAGAAAAATCAAAACTTATACCAAAGCGTTTAAAAGAGTCACTATGATCATTTCATTAAAGTTTAGAGCTGAATTTTAGCATAAAGCAGGATTAACTGCACCTTTCTCTCCAGGATTCTGGTGTAAATAGAGAAACCACAGTCATGTACGGGCCTGAGAGGGACAGTAGAATGTGGAAGTGGGTTTGGAAACCAAAATATTATGTCAGCAGTTTTCTCTTTCATTTATTCACCCTTATCAAAACCAACTTTTTAACTCAGGGGCCCAGTTAATAAAAACATAGATAATTTCATTTGGAAGACCCAAGAGCTTCATGTTTGGGGTTTAAAAAAAAATTCTTCTCATCCCCTCTGGGCAAAAGTGTTGGAGGGCGAATTCTCCTTGCAGAAACCCTCTTAATAAATCAGTGCTGGTGAACTTCTCTGCTCAGTGTAAGAGAAGGTCAGTTATTAAATAGACACAGAGCTCTACAGCTGGAATCCTTGTGGAAAGAAATGAAACCACAAATACAATTCCTTAGTTTAAGCCTGCCTTTTTATTTCTAATACCTTCAAAACCTCTTCAAACTCATTCTTACTTTTGTAGTTCTTTTTTTTTTTTTTTTTTTCATTTAAACATGTTTTAACAATGAAAACAGCCAGCAGAGTATATTTTCAGGGTTATCCTATAGATACGTAAGTAATCCTTTTCTGAGGGTCTTTATGTGGAATTGCAAAGTGCTGAGGGGAGACAGAGGGAGAATATTCAGAAAGTAGATACTGCAGTGTTTTGAATTTATCACGTGTAAAGGGACAACAATTTTCCACTGATTTTGAAAGTCCCCATGAACTGCTTTTCCAGATAAAAATTCTCAGTGAATGAGGGTCAGCTTCTGGCAGTCCCAAGTTTTCCTCTCTGTGAAATGGGGAGACCCACCAGGGGAGCGTCGGAAACCAGCAGCTTGGGGGTTCCAGGAAAGGGGCAGGCATTGACTTTGCAGGTTTGGCTCAGAGTGTGGCCCCTGATGAGATTTCAGGGTGTAAAAGGGAGGGGACGAAGACCAGGTGAGCAGTGTAAGGCCCTCTTAGGACCTGAGGGAAGTGACCTTCTGTGTTTCTTACTTTTTGATGTTATGCCTTAAAAATGCTCTATTCTTCTCTGCCTCTACTCCAACCCTCATCCCTTGGAAAATCTCCCTGGTCAGAATCATGATGTTCCTAAGACCGTCATCTTCCCACATTGCCTCTCCTGATTCCAGGGCCAATAGCAGTGCTTGCTTCTGGACACATGAATTAACCCAGGTCATGAGGAACACCTGGATTATAAAAGGTATTAGTGTACCAGTACAAAGCAGCGAATGGTCGCATTCCCAACTTTGGTATCAGACAACTTTTAGTTCAACTCTCAGCTCACAGTGGCTAATTGAGAAGAAGGAAAGACTGATGAAAGTTGACACTCTAAGGAAGAGTCTAGTCTGTTGCAGGCATCATTCCCCATCTCCCCAAAGAGCCAGGCAGGCCCAGAGCTTCACCTGATATTATTCTACTAACCCTATCAATGCTCATGAGTACACAGAGAGTAGAAAATCATCTCCAAACAAGGCTTGGACCAAGGGGCACAAATGAGCCCCCTACGGCTCAACATTTAAAGGGGCAATTATTTTCAGGGTTGGGCAATTATTTTCAGAGTTGGACAATTGCAGACCTGCCCCTGAGAGTGAGCACCTCCTTAAATTTTGCACCTAGGCACCTCACTTGCTTCAACCTGGACTGGTCCAGTCACCACACTTGGTCAAAGGGGAAACGAGGAATTTGGTTGATAACTTCCTTTAACCGAGGTTCCCCATAGAGCCTCCAGGAAAGGCCTCTTTCTCCCACATCATCAGTTGGGTTGTCCACCTCTCCCAAGCATAGCTGCTCTGAGCCAGTCTTGATCAGCTACTATGCCTTGTCTTGGCTCCACTCACACCAGAACATGAATTCAGTGTAGTTAGTCTGATAACATCGTTAGGCTCCAATCCTATATAAACTTTCACCCACAAAAGTTTGGACCTCCTCGGCTGGGCACTATGGCTCACACCGGTAATCCCAGCACTTTGGAAGGCCAAACTGGGAGGATCGCTTGGGTCCAAGAGTTCGAGACCAGCCTAGGCAACATAGGTAGACTTTGTCTCTACAAAAAGTAAACAAAATTAGCCAAGCATGGTGGTGCACACCTGTAGTTCCAGCTACTCAGAAGGCCAAGGTCGGGGAATCGCTTGAGCCCAGGAGGTCAAGGCTACGGTGAGCTGAAATGCCACTGCACTCCAGCCTAGGCAACAGAGCAAGACCCTATATCACCCTATCTCAAAAAAAAAAAAAAAAAAAAAATTGGACCTCCTGTCCCCCACCATTATTTGAGTTCTTCCTGTAGTTCCCACTCTAGTCATAGAGATTGGTTAGAACTGACATGACCTTTCTTTGGACATGAAAAAGTCCTGGAGGCAGTGTCTCTTTTTTAAGGGCACCTCAACAACCATGCAAGAAGTCCCAACAGGAGAATATTTAGCTGCTCTCACCTCAAGTTCCAATTTCCCTGGATGCCTCATGTAGGAAGCTGGTGACAATAGTCTAGGATCAGCTGCTCTGACATCAACCACTTAGTGCTCATTCTGCCATCCCTGCTGTGGGGGTCCAAGAAAAGGGGAGCAAGAGGAATCTGAAGCCCTCCAGGGAGAAAAGGTATAGTGCAGGGATGGAGAAGGCTGACCAGTAGATTTCCTAGGATTTTCTTATTCTAGGTTTTCTAGATGCTTCAGATCCTAAGGAAGCTGCAGAAAAAGTGTGAGCAATAATACAAACAGGAAAAAGAACTTTCAGGAGGGAATATATTCAGGGAAGACCGAGCAGTCTGTGTTGCTACTAGTTCAGGCTCAGTTACATTTCTTTTTCTTTAATTAATTTATTACTATTATTATCATCATCGTTATCATTATTAGAGACAGAATCTTGCTCTGTCTCCCAGCCTGGAGTGCAGTGGTGCGATCATGCCTCACTGTAGTCTCGAACTCCTGGGCTCAAGTGATCCTCCCACCTCAGCCTCCCACCTCAGCTCCAGTAGCAGGACTATAGATGTATGCCACTACGCCCAGCCTCAGTTACATTTCTTAGGGACCTACTATGTATGGGCGAGGTGCTAGGTGCTAGGGAGAGAAAGACAAATAGCACAGTCTCTGTCTTGGAGGAGCAAATGGCTGCTGAAGAAGACAAGCACGAAGAGATCCTCTCCATAGTTGGCTTATTGCTGGGATAGAATCTGCTTCAGGACGCCAAAGGAGCACAGAGTAATGGCCACCCCTACACCAGCCTGGTAGCCCAGCAAGGAGACCGTGGAAAAGATAATGCCAGAGCTGAGGATTGTATTCATTCATTCACATATTCGTTTATTCAACAAATATTCCAGGAGTGTCAACTGTCTTTCAGACATTGGTTTAGGTTTAAGTGATACAATGACTTGCACATTTTAAGAAGTTAGAGAAAAAACACTATTGGAAGCAGAATTGATATTATTTTAGGGCTAATCAAACGGCTGTTGTGACTTGTTAATATCTATCCCCAAAAGTTTCCTGATGCCTCCACCATTATAAATTCATTCCTTTGTTTGAGACATATTCAGCATTACCACATCCGTGAATTACAAATAGGTTTTGACACAGGAAAGGCTAGTGAATTGCCTAAGGGTACTTAGAACCAGGGTTGGGGTATAGGAGGTGCAGTAGTTACACGGCAGGAGTCACCAAGGGCAGATCACTCGCCTGTCTTCTCTCTGGGAGCACCTGGAGCTGACTTCAGCGGGGCTGACAATTTAAGCCAGCGAATCCTGCTTGCACATGGTTCAGGATGCATGCTGCACTGGGTCACCTAGGCGGCCCCTCATCCTCTGTCCACTGTGAAAACACGGGACACCCAAGTTGAAGGGAATGCTGAATGACACCATGTGGGTGTGCAGTGGTCTGTGACCAGAGGGTTCACTGGAAGCAATTTGCAAAGGAGGCCTTAGAAAACCACCTGGATGGTTATTGTAAATTAAAAAAGGAAGAGATGCCACTTTTTTCTGAATAATTTTTAATACTAGGTTTATGGCTGGGTACATGTGATAGTCATTACGGCTTATTTAACTCTGAAATTATCTGGCCCTTCAAACTCCACTGGGACTGTAGAAATCTTGGGTTAAATTTTAAAAACAATGTTTGAAAGAAGATGATATGCTTTTCCTTGAGGAGAATAAATTCAAACCTAAAAGAGGGGGGAAAAGCAAAACAAAACAAAAAAACCCCAGCTCTCTCTAGGAAGGATCTCCATTGTTTCTTATATTTGCTGTATTTCTCATAACGTGTCTGAACTCAGAAATTCACCCAGGCACACAAAAAGTCTACTCTAGTCGGCTGTTGAGCCCCTCCATCCCTGCAATCCAAGTTGTGTCTCTTCTATTGGGTTGTTTGGAAAGAGTCCAAAAGCATTCTGAACTCTGAGCTCAAATCTCAAAGGTTTCCACTTCTTCGGAGCCGAACATTTCATCAGGAGCTGGGAGTGTGTGAGTGAGTTACACCGAACAGCTGCGCGGTACCCACCACCCTCTCCCCAAGGATGACACGCTCTGCAAAGGAGGGTGTTGTAAGCATTCCTGAGCAAGCCAGCTAATCTGGAGACCTAGCCTGTTGGCCGGGGGCTACTTCTAAGAAGCCTCCCTCTGGAATTACAGCATCTTATGACTTCTATCTATGAAGCCCCCCTTCTTCAGAGGAGCAGCTAGGACATGGGGTAGGGGAGAAGGCCAAATGGGTGAAAAAGGAATCTCTTGAGTCAGAGGGGAATTTTGTTTTGGGAACAGCATCTTATCTCTCTTTAGCTGCACACAGGAAGGAAAATGGGAAAGTAGGGCTTCTTTTCAAGTGGGGAGGCACCCAGCAGCCAGTGGAATGCCTGATTTGGAAGGGGCAGGAGGGAATACTTATGTCCTGAACAACAAGTGCAAATATAAATATTCAGACCCTTTGAACTCTGAAATTG
This sequence comes from Macaca fascicularis, assembly GCF_037993035.2. Lineage (NCBI taxonomy): Eukaryota > Metazoa > Chordata > Mammalia > Primates > Cercopithecidae > Macaca > Macaca fascicularis. Next base: position 101,589,159 of record NC_088377.1, on the reverse strand, counting down.
ATTTCAATTCAGGCCAGCACTCCAAAGTTGTTTTATTGGGATGTGGAAGTGTTCTGACACATTGGTGGCTTAATGGCATCATCATCAGACACAGACATTTCCGGGTCCTTGGCATTTGTCTGGGTTTTAGAAACACTGTACCCATTGGCGATTTCACTCCCTGATCAGAGGCACACTGGCCGCCTTCAAACCTCTTGTTCTCTTGCTCCCCCTGGTAGAAGCAATGATGCTGGTGGGCCTCATCTGAGGTCCGTGCCTGGCATTGGCCGAAGCAATCATCTCCTTTGTTACTTCCCAAGCAAGGCACTGGAAAGCCATCTTTACATCACCTCTATTTAAAGCACAGGGTCCCTTTTGCCTATGTCACTGAAAAACCGCAGAAGCCTGGTATCTAGTGGATTCACCCAGCCCCTGTAATATGGTGTAAGAAAAATCCTACAGAGAACATTTTCCCATTGAGCTTACAAAAAGATGTAAATTTGGAAAACTCTACCACATTTTGTACTAAAAATAATAACATAAAGAAAACATTTTAATAAGAAAACTAAAGTGGGGAGGGGAGATTTAGGGGGTAGGGAAGGGAAAGTGAAAGTCCATAGCTTGATATTAACCAAGATGGTCAATGGCTCATTTAAAAAAGAAAAAAGTAGTTTATACAAAATCTTGCCAACCTGCCTTGAAGTGTAAAGGCTTGTAGAAGCTATTGAAAATTTTGTTTTATTTATTCTCCTCAGCAGAAGAAAAAATCAATGGCTGCTTGGCAAGTCAGACGTAAATGAGTTATACAGGCCACTGACATGGTGGACCAAACTTTATAACAACCACATTTGCCGCTGTCAGGCCACAGGCTTCAGTGGCGCCAGCTGTAATTATGGCTGATCACCTCTAATTCAGAGCTGCCTGCCTTGATAAAGGTGTCACTCGGAGCCACTGTGGCATCGGCATCAATTGAGGATGTCAAACCAAAGGGCAGCCTGCTGGAGAAAGCGCTTCCCCACCCCAACCCCCAGGGTCCTGGAGACCCTTGGGCAAATATTGCTTTTTAACTCTTCACCCTGAGTACAGCGACACTCCCTGAAGCTGTGATTTAAATTCCAGGGGATTCAGATGAATATCCCTGACCTCCATCAGTGGACATCTTTAATAAGCCGAGAGATTCCTCCAAAAACAGAGTTTAGAAGTCAAGTTCCTCTCTGCTTTGCAACGTGCAAAGAGACAAATGTTTGTCTTATCTACCTGATTCATTGGCCACAAAAGGCTTTAGGGGCAATAGACTGTAGCACAAGCCATGGTCATTTTCGGAAAAGGAAAAAAAAAAAAATTGCAGCTTCATGCCTTTCTTCTGCTTTTGTGGTATTTAAAAAAAAAAAAAATCCTAGCGAACTTCCCATTTTCATGTTACTTTTTTCTTTTTGAAGGAAGCATGAAGGGTAAGGAGAAATAGCAAAACGGAGAGACGATGGGGTTAAAAAGCCCTGTTAATAGAGTAGAGAAGTGTCTGGAGTGTTGTCCTGGTGGAACCCTGAGTGGGGAGGTGTGAAGTGAGGGGTAGAATTCAGCCATTAAAAGGGCTTCACTGTCATTTGTGAAGGATCATGCTTGACTGCCCCCACCTCCCCAGGCTGTTTTTCCTCACTCTGTAATTAAAAAAGAGACACACATACTGTCTGTTCTCCTCTTTAAAGTCACAGACGGCTCCACCCGCACCAGCACCCCCTCCAGCGAGTTGAGTTGTGGGGGCACAGCCTGTCTTTGATTTTAAGGGGGGACTTGTCTTCCTTCCCTCTCCTTTGGAAGGTTTACCTGAGAGTGGAGTGCTGATCTCAGAAAGGCAAGTGTTGTGTCTTGTGGCTGGGGTCTTTTTCCTTTAGCACATGACAGGGTGACCCATAGGGGACAAGGGAGAAGTGACTGATTTCACAGCCCTTGGTGGCTCCAGACACGGGCACATGTTTGGACCAGAAGTGGTTTTGCCCTTGCTGACAGGGAGGTCAGATGCGAGAACTCTCCGGAGGGGTGGCGGCTGGCATTCAGCAACAGAAAATCCCATCCAGCTCCAGGAAAAAAGGGCCCTGGGCGATGGAAACCCTGTCACCTGGTTCTGAACCAAAGCCCAAGCTGCTAACTGAGGTTGGTTTTTAACACTCAGACCTTCCAACCGGCCGTCTTTCACTCCCTGCTTCCCCATCTCTACACGTGTCTTGATGTTATTTCCCTTTCTCCAAACACAGGGCACTCTTTTTTTTTTTTTTTTCAGCAGAACCAGCTGACCCCTGCCTGCAGAACTCCGGGTCCCTCTTGGAGCTCTCTGATGGCAGCTGTAGGGCCATCCCCAGCGGCACTGTTTCCCCCTTTGTTTACCCGTTTCTAAGGGCAAGTGCACCACGAAGGCTCTCTGAGTCTGGAACTCGGCCTGGGGCTGTTTTGGTTACATTGAAGTTTTTGCTTCAGTTCTGCCAGATTTAAATGGTGACTTCACTAGCACTGAGCTAAAAAGGAGAAGGGGGAGGAGGGCGAGACCAGGAGAAAGAGAGCAAGTGAGCGAGAGCCCAGCCGGAGAGAGAGCCAGAGCTAGGCGCAAAAGAAGGGCCAGCACATTACATCATCGCTTGGCCTGGAATCAAATGGGAAGGATATGACTCACTCAAGCTAGTTAAGCTTTGGCTCAAATTCTACACACACTCATTCCAGAGCTCTCATGTTCTGCACCTCAGGAGGGAATTCAGCCTCAGTGATGTCCATGAGGTTTGTTTTTAATTTTATTTTCTTTTCTCCTGATTTTATAGATTTTTTTTTTGCCCCTACTGCCTTCTGTTTTTGAGCCTTCGTCCTCCTCCTCCTCTTCATTTTCTCCCCCTTCTCCCTTTCTGCCCGTCTTTGTTTCTCCTCTTCTTCCTTCTCCTCTTTCCCCAGCCCCTCCGCTCCTCTTCTTGCCCGAAGAGGCATTTCTTTTCACTTCGATCAGAGTTTTTGTTCTAGCACAGAGACCTGAATGAGTTGAACAGAGGCCGGGTTGAAGGGGGAAAAAAAAAAAAGCAGAGCAAACCAAAGCAACCAGAGCAAAAGGGCCACAAATAAAAAGCGAAGCGAGAAAGAGCAAACTCGGGCGAAGTTTCTTTGCTGCGGTGTCGCTCCTAATCGGAGGAGACAGGGAGAGAGTTAAAATGCAGGAACCAATCGCTTGAATGGTGATGTAATGCAAGAACCGCAGGGTAGTTAAGTAATGTGAGAGCGAGGGGGTCAGGGTTGCAAAGCATTTACCTGCTCTCAAGGGGTTTTCAGTTTATTATCAATTGCAGTGACTGTAACCGGCTTCAGACTGCAATCTCTAATTATTCACAGACGCTCCTTTTTTATCTTTTATTATTAAAAGTAAAACTATATTGTGGTATTTTAAAATAACACGATATTATCACAGCTGTGTATTATTTTCTGCCAGGATTCTCTCTCTCTCTCTGTTTTAAGTGGCTCAAAACTGTTGTCTTTTCATAAAAGGTGGAAGTGATGGTGTGGTAGTGGGGCGGGGGGCGGTTGGGGGGGGTGAGTTTTGAGTGTAGCTGGTGAATTGTAAATGACTGGAAAACTGTGTGTATGTTGTATGAAAAGTGATTGTGCTGTTCCATTTATTATTAAGAATATACTGCAGGTTTTAAAAGTAATAGATGATGATCCTTAAAAGTAGTTATAGTCTTTCCCCTATTATTTCAGCGAAGGTTAACAGCAATTGTGCATTTACTTGAGCGTGTTGACTTTCTGTTGTTCCACGTGCTAATTAATCCGGTGCTGTCTTTAAGAGTTTGATGTTCTTAAATTAATTTTTTAGATGATATGCTTCAGTAGTGAGGGGGTGATGATGAAGACTTCATGATTGAGTTGTTAATATTTGAGAGTAAGAAATTAACATGAAATACAGCAAGAGAGGGGCAAAGGATTGTGTTCTTAATGTTTTAAGGATCTCGTGTACTCAGAGAGACTTTGATGTTTCGAAAATTATTACCACGTTTCTGTTTCATAGAAGAGATTTCGTATTGTGATATGCTGCCTGGGTTGAGTGCTTTCTGACACCATCCAGCATTATTAGATAGTAATAAACTGAAACCCTCTGAAACAAGAGGGCAAGTCCAACACTTTCTCATTCTGGGCACTTCACAACTTCTCTTGGGCTTATTTAGTTGTGATCATTCTACAGCTGGATGCATATTGAGGCATGCGGCACATACCAGAAATATGTCTATATTTATTTATTTAACGCATGTTTTGGATATCATTAATTATGACTTTATGGATCTTCTCTCTTTCCTCCTTTTTTGGGCAGAGGTGGAAGTGGGGAGCAGTGGGGAGAAGTAATTTTTGGAGGAAATAGCATGATGTGTGGGGAGGCCTGAGTGTTAATTCTGATGCTTGACCTTGAACAAATCATTTAAACCACCTGGGCTCTGCTCTAAAGGTCAGGAAAGGGCAAGGTGGGCTAGAAGCTGCTCGCCGCATGGGGAACCAATCTTAGATAATCTCTGAAGTCTCTTTCCACTCGAAAGTTCTGTGTGTATATCCATGTTCTATGCAAAAGTTTGCTAAAGAGTATTTGGCATAGCTTTTCAGAGAAAAGTACATTTGAAATTCAGGATGAATTAGTACTTGAAAAGAAGTGAATGGGGGAGGATGGACAGGAGTATTCTTTCTCCACTTTGAAGTTTGATTTTTATTTGTTTACTTTTTGCTTTTTGGCAAAAAAACAAACACGGTAAACTTTTTAGTTTTCAAATGCTACCTTTGAGGAGACTCAATGAGATAAATTACCTAGGTAAGACTGCCAAAAAGAGTGGCAGAGTAGACGAGGGAGAATTCACCTGCCCAGAAACTGTTCTAAAAGATCCTGCACACCCTTCAGGTTCATGAAATGGTGCCAAAAATGCAGCAGACACAGACCCTTGTGCTTCAGTTGCTCACATGGAGCAGAACAGTATTTTTAATGAATTTATTCCCCCAAAGATTGCATGACTACTTGATAAGTTTCTGTAATTTTAACATAAACTCAAGTTTTTAAAGGAGATTTAAGGCTACATTTGAAAACCTTCAAAGATCATGAAAGGCAAAACTGTATGTGCTTGTTAGATAATTCTCCAGACAATACTCCTATTCTTCAGCCAAATTCCAGGGTAGTAGCCTTATTATAAAGTATATATTTATGTATCCGGGGTAGTAGCCTTGTTGTAAAGTATGTATTTATGTACTTATGGGCCCAGCTTAATTGCGCACAGGGAAGGACCTTAACTATGCCTATCTGTGGGAAGAAATTACCCAGAGCTAAAATGAAACCAGTGGTGAAGATTATTAGTCATTGTGCATAGTTTGATGAGTGCCAAGTGTGTGCTTGGGACTCTTCAGGAATAAAGAGGGCATGATTTCTTTTTTTAGAGCATTACAATTTATGTTGACTTGGCTCCGAATTGTTCACTCATATTCAGAAATGCTCTGCTTGTGACTGACAGAGACAAGGCCAGGAGCGCTAGCCTGTCTGTGGCTTCTCCATGCCAGCTGTGATACCAGGTTGCACTTACATGATCTCAGCTCATTACACTTACCCACAGTAACCCAGAGGGCTACAAATTAATTCCACTGTTTGATGACGGTTTGGTTCTGTGTCATGGTTTTTGTTTAGATTTTTGGTTTTTAATTAAAAATTTTTATTCAGATAAGTGTAAATTTACATGCATTCATAAGAAATAATATGGAAAGGGCCAGGCACGGTGGCTCATGCCTGTAATGCCAGCACTTTGGGAGGCCAAGGCGGGTGGATCACGAGGTCAGGAGATCGAGACCATCTGGCTAACACGGTGAAACCACGTCTCGACTAAAAAATACAAAAAATTAGCCAGGCGTGATGGCGGGCACCTGTAGTCCCAGCTATTCAGAGGCTGAGGCAGGAGAATGGTGTGAACCCGGGAGGCGGAGGTTGCAGTGAGCCGAGATCACGCCACTGCACTCCAGCCTGGGCAACAAAGCGACACTCTGTCTCAAAAAAAAAAAAAAAAAAAGTAAATAAATGATATGGAGAGATTCCCATGTATTCTTTGCCCAGTTATCCTCAATGGTAACATCTTGCAAAACTGTGGTAGTACATTACTACAATCAAAATATGGACACTGTTACAATCCATCCATCCTGTTCTGCTTTCTGGTATGAACAAGCACACAGTTTTGCCTTTCATGATTTCTGAAGGTTTTCAAATGTAGCCCTAAATCTCCTTTAACAACTCGAGTTTATGTTAAAATTATAGGAACTTATCAAGTAGTCATGCAATCTTTGGGGGAATAAATTTATTAAAAATACTGTTCTGCTCCTTGCGAGCAACTGAAGCACAAGAGCGTGTGTCTTCTGCATTTTTGACACCATTTCATGAATCTGAAAGATGTGCAGGATCTTTTAGAAAAGTTTATGGCCTGTAAATTCTCCCAGTTTGCTTGTATTTGGGGTGTGTGTCTGTGTGTGTGTTGTTTTTGTCAATGTAAAAACTGAGAGTCAGGCTTACCCAAGTACATATAAGCTCTGGCGACTGGAGTCCAGTTCACTCTAGGTCTAGCTCACCATCACCAACAAACTTTCCATCACCACCCTGACTTGGTAAGGGAAGGGGCATAATGCCCTTGCCTGTCAATGAAAGTCATCAAATACCCAGTTGGGGAGTCCTGGTGACAGTGACCGTGTTTTACCTTCCCTTGGGACATGGCCATTCCATGGGTTTGCCTTCCACAGGGTCCCTGGGGCTGTGCTCCACAGGTGAGCAGGTGGAGGAGGAGAGATGGCTTTGCTAGCACAACAAAAGATGCATCAATCTCTTCCCTCTGCCCACCAGACACAGAGCAGAACAGTGCCAGCTGTCCATGCCTAAGCATCACCATGGGCGATGCTGAACTCACATTCTTCCTCCTTGCCCTCCCATGTTTCCCTTGGTGAGACCTTCTGTGACAGGAAGGATGGGGATAACATCAAGCAGGCACTGCTAGTCAGAGAAGCAGGGTGGGGTCTCCCAAAAAGACCATGGCCTTTGGGGTTCAAAAGGCCTGGATTCAATCACTCTTCTACTTACTGGCTGTGTGACTTTGACAAGGCACTTCACCTCTCTGTGCCACAGTTCCTACCTTCTCTGTAAATTATGGATAACCAGACTGACCTCATGGAGCCATTGCAACGGTTGGAGATAAGGGTTTGTTTGTTTGTTTTTGTTTTTGTTTTTGTTTTTGAGACAGAGTCTCAGTCTGTTGCCCAAGCCGGATGGAGGGAGATAAGGTTTTAAGGCCCCTGGCACATAGTGAGCCGATGGGGAAGAAATCTTGGTGGTTTGTGTTGTTGAGGATTCTGTTGGATAGGATTCTCCTCACAGCAGTCCCTGCTGCAGGTACGGCCTCCCTGACTCTAACTGGGCTTCTTGTCCCAGCATTACTCAGCCTTCTTCTTTCTCTAGCCTTTCTTCTGTTATGCCCTTTTTTTAAATTCTGGAAATCAAGCAGGTTTGAGATCACACAAGGTCCTAGAAACAGAGAAGTACAAGGACCATTCTGACTGAAGTGACGTGAGGATACTAGCGATTAAAATGCCAAATTTCCCATGATCTGGGTGGAGGGAGGAACACAGGACGTCACAGTTTGGAAGAAAGGATTCTTACTGCCCATCCACGGTCATGTGGCACCGTGAACAAGAAAAGAAAGTGAGATGGAGGTGAGTGAATTCAGTCATGAGAACTGAATTCTATTCCTAGCCTGACTAAAAGAAGTTTCTAGGCCAGGCATGGTGGCTTGCGCCTGTAATCCCAGCACTTTGGGAGGCCAAGGCAGTCAGATCACCTGAGGTCTGGAGTTCGAGAGCAGCCGGGCCAACATGGTGAAACCTGTCTCTACTAAAACTACAAAAATTAGCCGGGTGTGGTGGCGGTTGCCTGTAATCTCAGCTACTTGGAAAGCTGAGGCTAGAGAATTGCTTGAACCCAGGAGGCAAAGGTTGCAGTGAGATTGCACCATTGCACTCCAGCCTGGGCAACAGAGCGAGACTCCGGTTAAAAAAGGATGTTTTGTAGACTGAAGAGAAAGGGACTTCCAAGGAGGCAAGTGGAAGAGAGGATGGCGGGTGGTGGAATTATACAACATCTATGCGGCCCAAGAGGCATCTTGAGAGTTCCATGCTGGGATCCCCGAATCTAAGCTGCAAAAGAGCCTATGGTGTCTCAAGCTGCTTGAAAGAAGCATTGTCTCAGATTTTACTTAGTAAGCTTTGGTCAGGAAGGCCAGGTCAACATTAAGAAGCAGAAATTAGTGTAGACTGAGAATGAGCCCTGTCATGTGCCTGACAGAAAATGGGCTGGGCCAATCTGGACGTGTACTTTAAAAAGAAGCAGCTGTGACCAGGCGCAGTGGCTCACACCTTTAATCACAGCACTTTGGGAGGCCGAGGTGAGTGGACTGCCTGAGCTCAGGAGTTTGAAACCAAGCCTAGGCAACACGGTGAAACCCCCGTCTCTACCAAAATATAAAAAAAAAAAAAAAATTAGCTGGGCATGGCAGCATGCACCTATAGTCCCACCTACTCAGGAGGCTGAGGCAGGAGAATTGCTTGAACTTGGGAGGTGGAAAGAAGCAGCTGTGGAATAAAGCACTAGCTTCTCCTTTCTGCTCCCTTTTTGTTTGTTTTTTTGGGATTCTGACCTTCATAAGGGGACTCCTTTTACATTGGATATTGCAGAAAGATGCATGTGCAAGTATCTGAGTGGGCAGTCACAATGCAGGGATGTGGAGAATGGCCAGGAAGAGGAAGGAAAATGGGTGGCATTGGTAAGTGTGGGCCAGGCCAATACAAATGTTGTGGTCTGAATTTCAATTTGTGATTTTTAAATGGCTTTGCTGTTTGTGATTAAAATGTATGCTATAAGACTGGGTGTGGCCAGAGGTGGTGGCTCATGCCTGTAATCCCAGCATTTTGGGAAGCCGAGGCAGGCAGATCACTTGAGGTCAGGAGTTCGAGACCAGCCAGGCCAATGTGATGAAACCCTGTCTCTACTAAAAATACAGGCATCTACTAATCAGAGAAGCCAGGTGGGGTCTCCTGAAAAGTGCATGGCCTTTGGGGTTTAAAAGGCCTGGATTCAATCACTCTTCTACTTACTGGTTGTGTGACTTTGACAAACCGCTTCACCTCTCTGTGCCAGAGTTTCTATCTTCTCTGTAAATTGAGGATAACCAGGCCAACCTCGGGCATGGTGGCACATGCCTGTAATTCCAGCTACTCCGGAAGCTGAGGCACGGAATCTCTTGAACCTGGGAGGCGGAGGTTGCAGTGAGCCGAGATCGCGCCACTGCCCTTCAGCTTGGGCGACAGAGCAACTCCGTCTCAAACAAACAACAACAACAAAGACTGGGTGCTTTCAGAGGCGTGCATTTCATGTGTTTGGGTTACAACAAGAGTAATTTCTTAAAGACTTACGCACCGTTGAAAACTGAAATTGACTTAGCACTCCAAAATCCACTCCATAGTACACAAACGCTTTAACACAAGTCCGTACATCTTTCCTTCCTGTACCTGCACTGGCAAGAGAACTTATTTAATGATTGATGAAGCAATGCTGCACCCAAGAAGAATTAATCAATAGTTCACAATTATTATGGAGAGTGGGACAGTAGTTAGACAATAGCCAAGACTCATCTAGCTAGCAACAAAGTCTTTCTTTCTCTCTCTTCACATGGTGCCAAAACACTGAATTCTACCTTATGATTTTTTTTCTTTTCCATCTGAATAACTAAAATAGAACTGGACGTGTCCAAAAAGCAAAGCCTAGAAAAAGAAATAATATGGCCCCCAATGAATGTCAAAGTACCTATTAATGCGTAGATTTGATCAGTCATCTTAATGGGAAAATGGGGTCAGGAGACTGCGCTGTGTGAACTGGAATGCCTACCATGAATTACCATATTTTAGGATTCCACAAACTTTTTATTTTGCAAGTCAAAGATCTTGAATTGAAGTCATGTTGAGCTGTACCCATGTGCTGACACGGCAGACAGTCCAGCTGGCCCTCTTGCAGCATTTTGGGCCTGTCTGCCCACTTGGCTCTGCCCCTCTGCCCTCAATGGGGCTTGTATCACTGCTTAAAAAAAAAAAAAAAAAAAGAAAAAGTCTGCAAAACAAACTTTTGTGCAGAGAGGGGAAGCCTAATTCCTCATAATCAATATGGCCAGATGCGATTGGGCCCTGTGGATTGTTTTGGAGTCAGACAGATCTGGGGGCAAACTCTGGCTTTGCCATTTTCTAATTATGTGATTTTTGACACTCTATTGAACATTTCTGAGCCTCGGTTACTTTGTCCATGAAATGGAATCCACAAGAGCATAATACACTTAGTTAGCATAGTGAGTGCTAGCAAATGTTAGTTATTTAATAATGGAACCAGTTGACTTCTTTGGAAGTCTGGATAATAATATATTTTGGGCATTAATAATGTAGAGAGAAATACTGTCATGTAACAGTTCCTTCCAAGAAAAGTAAACCGAGTCACAGAATGCAGGTGAGGTCATGAGCGGGTGGAGAGGTGAAGAGAGAATCATACTCTGGCTGTACATGTCATTGGTCAGAAAACGAGGTTTCAGCTCTCACTTCAATGTACTGTAGTTTATTTCAACATCAAAAGGGCAGGGTCTTTTTTCACCGCTTTTAGTTAAGTAGTAGATTTCTTTTTTAGATGACGTAGAGTAACTTTTCTTTTGCATCTGCCTCTTCTTGACCTTCTTATTTATCATAACACTTCCGTCAGCTCAGCAACACTTTGCAATAAAGGGCTGATCCCATTTAATTCCTCTGAAATTAATCATAATAACAGCAATTATAATAAACCCATTTAGTATAAACGTAGATGTAAATTGCTCTTGCGTAGCATTTTCACCTTTAGTTTTGCTCTCGCCAGCATCCACCCTAATATGGATCATGCAGTGGCCTCTCTATAGCCATATTATTTTTCTGAGTTCAGATCTTGCCCTACTTCAATACATGGCTGCTTTTTGCCATTTCCTTCCTGTGAGGGCAAACAGGAAGCTCCCTGTGATGTGTACAGGTCACAGGAAACGTCATTTGATTTGAATTTGCTCTCACCATCCAGAACTTCCTTAGTAGTAGAATAATCATCTATAATTCTTTTTTTTTTTAATTTTTCTTTAGAGACAGTGTCTCGCTCTGTCACCCACTGACACAATCACAGCTCACTGCAGCCTCAAACTCTTGGGGTCAAGTGGTCCTCCTGCCTCAGCCTCCTGAGTAGCTGGGGCTACAGGTGCACACCATGACATGTGGCTATGTTTTTAATTTTTTTGTGGAGACTGGGTATCCCTGTGTAGCCCAGGCTAGTCTCAGATTCCTAGACACTAGCAATCCTCCCGCCTCAGCCTCCTGAGTAGCCAGGGTTATAGGCATGAGCTACTGAGCCTGGTCCAGTCTTATAATTCTAAATGCACTGAGGAAGCCAGAACCTAAAGATTGATGTTTCAACCCAACCCATTCACCTTACAGATTAAGAAATCAAAGGCCAGGCATGATGGCTAACTCTTGTAATCACAGCATGCAATTTGGGAGGCCAAGATGGGAGAATAGCTTGAGCCCAAGAGTTTGAAACTAGTCTGAGCAATGTAGGGAGACCTCCTCTCTACAAAAAAAAAAAAAAAATTAGCCGGGCGTGGTGTCATGCACCTATAGTCCCAGCTACTCTGGAGACTGAGGCAAGAGGATCACTTGAGCCTGGAAGTTCCAGGCTGCAGTGAGTCGTGATGGCGCCATTGCACTACAGCCTGGGCCACAGAGGGAGGGAGAGAGGGAGGGAGGGAGGGAAGAGAAGAAATCGAGGTCATCCAAAAATATGAAGAGAGTTATTCTGTATCATAAAACCATTGGTGTCGGGGCCCAGACCAAGCTCTAAGGCAGTGAGGAGCACATTTCTGCCCTGCCAGGTCAGTGAGCTTCCTGGTGCCAGGAATTCTGTCATATTGCCCAGGCTAATGCTTTGCAGTCCCTTTTTGAGTTCTGACTCCTGGGGATGGTGGAGTGGGAGGGAGCAACCAACAGGCAGGCCCTTGAGACGCTGGAAATCATTCAGGCAGCTGTGCAGAGACTCCACCCTCTGGTCTGGAGAGAGGGGTGCAGAGGCCACAAGATAACTTGCTTTTTGCCTCCAGCCATGAGCCCCCCTTGGGTCTAGTTAGTGGGCCCTGAAGTTGTGGGCCCTAATAGCATTGGGGTAAATGTCCTGGAGTCCAGCTCTTTGCTTCCCACCAGTCTCTTCTCTCCTCCCTCTCCCTGCCTGAGCCCTGGCTACACTGAGTGCATGTCTGATGAGGACAGAGCTTGGAAGCTGCCCCAGAACCAGCACCCACCCACCTGCAGGATGTGACCTCTGGGCTCTGAACACACTGCTTCCTCCCTCTTCCTCCCCACCTAGGGAACAGTTTTAGACCACAATTCCCAAACAGCCCCACTTTGCACTTTAATCCCAAAGAGACTCCAGCACTTTGTGACCACAGAAAACTTGTCACTTCATTATGATTCTGAAAAAAAGAGAGCAAAGGGTAATTCATAGTTGTTTTAATGACTTTGCATCCTTTCCCATGGAGGCAGCTTTCAGCTGTTAGGCACAAAGGACGCTGGCCTTCTCTGACATCTGACAGTGCAGTGGAGCAGCATTTTCACAAGATTCTTCACAGCCAGTTAACCCAATTAATCTTCCCACAGTCATTACCCAGGTGCCGTACCATTCGGCTGCCCGGGAGCCTCCAAAGCTCCGTTGTGTGGAGATGAACTATTGTGTCTCCCGACCTTGAAAGGATGTTTCTAACTAATTAATGATTGTTAAGTGCTTGGAAAATGCACTGTGGAACTATGCTGGAGCTCATATGTCTGCATCTTCAGCTGTGCAGATGCACTGAATGCAAATCAGAAATCCTTCCTGCCATTTGTAAATAAATCATAGGAAGATGGATATGACGCTTTCTTTTCTCAAAGAGTTATCTGTCCTCCTCCTCCTCTTTTTCTTTATTCGTTTCTTCTGAGCTGTGTATTTAAGCCCCCTTTGAAATGGACCAGTGTTTTGTAGGATTTCCTCTACTGAAGTGAGAAGGATCTTATTGGGTTTTTCCAGCCACGTGATCTTTAATGAGGCAAATTGAAAACCACTATTGACTGAACCATGAGGGAACAAAATGTGGTTTTCTGTATAGTAGTTTTTAAATTTTTTTGATATGAGCAATAGTGAGAAATATATTCTGTATCACAGCCCAATATACCCACACATATGCATATATATGTACACACATATATACACCTGCACATGTACATATGTACAAATATATACACATATACACATACTACATACACACATATACATATATATACACATATACATACATTACATACACATATATGTGTATATATACACTTTACATATATGTGTGTATATGTGTATATTTGTGTATATACACATGGAAATATATACATGTGTGTATATGTGTATATTTGTGTATATACACATGGAAATATATACATGTGTGTATATGTGAATATACATTGGATTATGTGTATAATATGCACACACACATATTTATATATACACACATAATTTTTATGGAATAATACTTAATTTTTACTGTGTATAACATTATTTGGATATCTGATGTATTAGATATGTATGTATTGTTCTAAAATGCTGGTAATGTCAGATTAAGCTGATTTCACCAATTTCTCACTAATTGGCCCCCTAATGAAGTGCAACCAGCATTGGAAACACACTGGTATCATAGAAAGGCCACCGGAATGCTGGGCAAGGATCAGGGGACCTGGGTTGTATTTCAAGTTCTGTCCCAACTCCAAGATTCCTTTCTCCAAACTCTGTGTCCTCATGTAAAATTAAGGTATTTGTTTTCAAACTGAAGTTATCCTGAGACTACTTCTTAAGAAATCCTCTTGTGGAAAAGCCCAGTATGGAAAACAGATCCCTGACTGGTCCATATCTCCTCCCATAAGTCACCCCCACCCCCACTCAGAGGTCCTTGGAACAAAATCCAAATCCTACTGGATTAGAAATTTCATGACATCCATCTAGTTCTGGCCTTCAATGATTATTTTATTTCTCAGGTAATAGATTCATCTAACAAAATGCAACTGGATTTATTCCCATGGATGCTGAGCTGGGAATCTCAATTGGGAATCTCCAGAACCAATGGGGATCTTTGCTATAGGACCATCGTTCTTTTCTGCCTCAGCGTTGTAATTTGTTCTTCGGCCTTAAGGGATAGACTTCTTCAGGGAAGGAATGAGTTAGAAAGGTCTTCAGTTGATGTATGAGCAGGTGGACACATGGGGATGTTTATTTATGTCATTGTGTCTGCTGTATGCCTCCTAAATTCAGCAGGTTCTTGATTTTTAACACAGCTCAAATCATTTGGCCTACAGCTGGTAAAATACAATTTTCTGGGTTCTCAGAAAGAAAGGCTTTTCAGACTTATAAAAAGAGAAGCTCATAAGACTTCTTGAACATCAAATAGCTCTTACAAAACACCATTTTGATGAGTTAAGTGTAAATGAATCAGAAACATACGGATTAAATTTCCCTTGAAAGACACATGGGTTTAAGAATTAAGGGGGGGAAAGTGCTTGGCAAGATGGATTTCAGGTTTGTGCCAAACCTCAAAATGTTTGAAAAATGGTTTGAGACATTTTTACTGGACGCAAAATGCCATGGAGTTTCCCTATCCCAGACATAATAGTGAATCTTTTTGACAACAACTGTATGACAAGAAAAAAAGGCCTGTGGGGCTTAGTCATTTTCTCAATTCTTTAATGCTCTCCTTCCTCATCCCCCAACCTCCCTGCCTTCCCCCCACCCCCTCCACCCCCCCACCCCCCACCCCCCCATCCCCCCCAAAAAAATCACTCACAGGGCTAAGAGAACTTCCTGATTAAAGTTTCAAGTCAGGCGATTACCAGAAAGTAACCCCACAACTCAAAAATACATGAATCCTCTCCCAATACTATCCAATTTACCATTTTCTAAGTGGAATAATGCACTCTGAGGATAGGCAGTATTTTCTATATTTTATTCATTGGTGTCCAGAGCAGTGCATGGTTATTCTAGACATTTGTCTGACATTATAGTGCCAGGATCTTTGGAGAAGGAAAGTAAGTCCACTAAAAGCAAACAGATTGGAGAGAACTATTCATTGGTTTATTAAAACAGCCACAGTGTGGAAATGCTATGTTTTATGAAGGCAAGATATGAGATGAGGCTTTCAAGTTGCTGGGAATGGTCTTGGAAATGTGCATTCTTTTATAGCTTCTCTGTTGAGTAAGCTGTGATATAACTTCTCCACACCTCAGAATTCTTCCTGGCGTGAGGAACCTCAGGAGCAACACAGTAAGGATCCCGGGACTAATTATCTTATGAACGGTGCACATCGTCTGTATTCAATGCCCTCCAATTATTTTTTACTAGCTATGCCTTTTACAGGCTGACCCTTTTACAGCCTCATTTTTCATATGCAAAAGCACAGAAGTGGGTTTTGAGCGAGATACACACAATAAGGGAGGGAGAGGGCCCGGGTGGGAAGCCATGGGCTGGGCCATTTGCTCTGTGAGGCTGCCTTGTCTCATATTCTTGTTTCATTTTCATATTTAAGCCAGGATGACCAAGGTTTGCTTCCTTCCTTCCTTCCTTCCTTCCTTTCTTCTTCTTCTTTTTTTTTTTTTTCATTTGAAAGAAAGGGTGTATTCAGTGACTGCCAATATCGGTTTAGAAACTAGGGTATTAACTTTGCTGCCCTCCGAAAGTGAAAAAAGAAAAAAAGAAAAGAAAGAAACTAGGAGATAACAATGTATTTTTTCAAAATATTTCAAGTCAATGTAGCCAAGAAAAAGCTATCTTTATATGTTTTAATTCTATGCTGGAAGTCATGGAAAAATCTATTTATTCTCTTGTTAGGGGAGCATCTTACACAGCACTTTGAGGTAGGAGTGTGCTCTCTAGGAACCAAAATTAATTTGTTGCAAAAGCAGTACCTAAAAGGGAGAGGAAATGTCACACTAAACTCAGAAAACTACTTTCAGTACTTCCAGGGAAGATAGTGCATAACAGTGATTGATAAAATCTACCCCCTGACTCTCACCATCTTATGCTTATCTGTATTTATTGAACTGTATATAAAAAAAAAAAATGAAAACTGGAAATACTGAAGAGAAAACATGTTATATCAACTTTCTGTCTTGGAAAAGGCTTTTTAGAAACAGAAATAGTAGGGCCAAATTATGGCTCTATTTTCACCTTTTCCAAAGGCGCTTAATATAGAACAATAGGGTCAAGAAGGGGTTTTTTAATTCTGAAAAATACCGAGTCCCCTGCCCGAGAGCTCCAGTGCCTCCCCCCAACTTGCCCCAAATGTCTCTCTCTAATGCAAAAATGACCAAAGTGTGCAGTATAGTCTATCAAATGGTTCTTTTAATTTGTAACTCAGGCACCTACCTGAAATACTGGGAAATCAGTTTTAACATTTTTATATGTATATAGTTCCCGATTTGATGTATACAAGGGCATCATCTAAATGGGACATACATCAGACAGTCGATATTTCTAGAAAGGATTGTTATCATCCAGAGATCATTTTCATGTTATTAAGTTATGAATGACAGTAGTTGTTTAATATCTTCTCAGCCTTTGTTGACACATTTTAACAACCCACCTTTCACAGACAGTAAGCTCTGGAGCCTCTACTACCAACATCTCTCTGACTCACAAACACATGCGCGCATACACACACATACATGCGTGTGCCCACGACGCAGGGCTAACTTCTCATCTTTCCTGGAACAATTCATGTGTCTCCTCTTCAAGGACCATCCCCTGGAACCCCCAGGGTATTAAATAACACTTTGGGGGGTATCTCCCATTACACCATTAGCTGACTTCCCTGGCTATTTGCCTTCATAAATGATGAATTCCTGCAGGGCAGCAATGATCTTTTATTCACGCTAGGCTCTCAGCACAGTTCCTGAGATACAGCAGAAGCTGAGTAAAAGTTTAACAACAACAACAACAACAACAAAAAGCCTAAAAAAATAAGTTTAGCTGTATTTCTGTTGTATCAAATGTTTATTGAAGTTACCCAAAGTTAGGTGGGACTAAAATTGCCCCTCTGGACGCTTTCTGGATTCTTAGTCCTCCTAGGAAAAATGAGGAGTAAAACGCAGGGGAGTTTGTGCTCAGATGATGAGCTTCCTGCTTGATTTCAACTCTCTCCTGTAACCTGTGTTTATCTTGATGGCCTTATTTATATCTATTTCCTTTCGATAAAAATAGAAGCTCCAAAAAGTGAATCTACCACCGAGGGAGGATACTTTTAACTCAGGCCTAAGTTTCACAGATAGAGTTAGGATGCTGCCCTGCATGTAGGCACCCAGCTAGATGGTCATTTTCTGAGTCATCCAACTTCTGAGTTTTCATTTTTTTTAAGAATATAATTAAGATAGGTTCCCAGGGATTTAAAAAAAAAAAAAAAGAACCCACCAACCCTGTGAGTAAAGTAGACAGTCTGTATGTGGAGACCCATATAAGGAGATTTGTGGGCACCTGCCCAAATTGAGAGAAGCATTAAGAGCTATTCGAAACCTACTGAAATGTCAACACACTTTTGAAAAAGGTCCATTAGGGATGCAAATGTGCAGCTCCCTGATTATGATAAGCACTGGAAAGAAAACAGTGAAACCCATTAGGAGGCTTTGAGAACTGGGTTCTGAGGCACAGGGAAGACAAGTCTAGTTTCTGCGGGGGCTGTGGAGATGAAGTCCAGCCCCTCTCTGTACCCTGAACCAGCCATTCTAATGATTTAAATGGACCCCCCAAATCCCTCTTATTTTGGATAAAGCAAATTAACTCATTTGTAAATGGGCCAACTTTGAAATTCCATCCGTGGCAGATAAAATTCATTTTAATAAGATTTATTCTCTGAGTTACAAACTGTGACTTGCTTCTGTAAAGGATCTGACATTGGAGGCTCACTTCAGGCTTTTGATGTGTTTTGGTTGGTTCTTGCAGGGGATTTTCTTATAAAAGGTTGATTCCAATTTAAAATCTATAATTCTTATTACATACTCTTCTACAAATCAACTCAAACTAGGGGTATATATTTCTATCTAATAGTCACTTAGAGCTCTTTGAAAAATTACCTAGTCAGAAGGATACCTTTCATTCTGGCTGCCCAAGTTGTTTACATGTGACATCAAATGATATTCATAGTAATGGACAAATTGGAGCATAAATTTTTTGTAATTGCTCTAAAAGTAAAAAAAATATAATTGATTTTTATCATCTTCCTTGATCTGGAAGGAATTGTATCAGTTTCCAGGACATTATAAAACAAAATATTTAAAGTATGTTTCAAATAATAAAAAGAGAAATACTTAATAAAGATGTGGAATTCATTTATGAAGACAAATACTGGCTGTGAACCAATAGGCCAAAGCGTCTGCCAGAAATTTGCTGTAGACAGTCATTCTCGTATGTCCACTCTGCCCTATCACTCTGAAGTTCAATCCATATTAAGAAAATGAATTTTCTCAGCCATGCTAGACTTTGAAATCATTGATTTTGTTTGCTTTGTTTTTGAGTAATATAACAGAAGATCTTTTTTCAGTTTTCTTCCTTATAAGGAATAGCAGTCCGTGGCACTTACAATTATAGCTCTTTCAGCCTTGTTTTAATTAAAGAGGTTTGTTTGGCATATATATTTGATACTTGGCAATTTTATATAAAAGTAGTTATAGGTTTTAATCCTTTTGGAGGGCTTCAACAACTGAAACCATGGCAAAAATGGAAAGCACTTAACTTTCATAAGAACACTTGAATGTTTCAGCATTACCCGAAAGCAAAATTATAAGCCTTGGAAAGAAAACATTTCCATTTGGCATTTTCACTTTTGTGCTTGTCAAGAGAAATAGCCTCAGGCTGCAGAAAAGCAGAAAGATCTATTACCAATAGCATGAGGCAAGCACTCTGGTGCTCACTTATGTTGGATCAATCTTCTTCACTTCTAGAAGCCTTTCCAACTATGTTATGATGTTCTCCTTTCTGCTTCTCCATCCAGACAGAGCAGTGTCCTCCAGAAAGTAAGTGTACATTTTCCCAATGGTGAAAGGAAACCAGAATGATTTTACCCAAATGCATAGCCCCTGCCTCCAGGGAGATTTGAGACTAATCACAGAGATGGATACTAAACAAAATAGCCATACCTATTAATATATTCTTAGAAATAGCATGAAGGAAAACCAGAGGGGGCGATGTGACCCTTTAAATTTGTGGTTGCTAAATTTGACTTTTAATTTGGGGGTCAAAGAAAGTTTTAAGAAAGGGATATTTAAAAGGAGACCTAAAGGATGAATGAGAATTAGTCAACAAAAGAGCAGATGGCAAAACCTTCCAGGCAAAGATCAAAAGATGCTTCAAGGCCCTGGGGCAGGAAACAGCGTGGCACATTCTAGGAAATGAATGGAAGCTAGGGTGGAAAGACCCTATCAAGCCAGGTGGAAAGTCAGTACTACAGGCATCAATGAGGTAGAACATATAAAAGATACTGAAAACACATCCTAAATGCTGAGGAGAATCATGGAAGAATGTTGAACAGGGAAATGTCATGACCATATCTTTGGTTTATGAAGATCATTCTGGCTACAAGTCAGAGTTTGGATAGAAGAAGAGCAAAACTGGAGGCAGAAACTGTTGGAAGAAACCAAGAGAAACAACGCAGTGTTTTGGACTAGGATCTTGGCAGTAGGGATGGAGCCAAGTGGATACATTTCAGGTCTATTTTGGGGGTGGATTGAATAGAACTTGGTGAATGATTAGAAGTACAGGATGAGGAATCTCAAAGTTAATGCCTGAAATCTGCTAATTCACTTCTACCAAATACATTTAAGGAAATATGAGGGGAAAGATCTAAAGATGGAGCACTGTACTAGTCAGGGTTCTCCAGAAAAACAGACCAGTAAGAGAGAGAGAGAGATATGGTTTATTATAAGGAATTGACTCACCAGATTATGGAAGCTAAAAAGCCCCCATGATCTGCCATCTGCCAGCTGGAGACCCAGAAAAGCAGATGGTGTAAATTCCAACTGGATTCTGAAGGCCTGAGAACCAGAAGCACCAATGGTGTTGCTCCCAGACTAAGGTCAGGAGAAGACAGATGTCCCAGCTCAAGCAATCAGGCAGAGAGAGAGATCACTCAACCTTCCTCCACCTTCTTCTTCTATTCAGGTCCTCAGTGGATTAGATGAAGCCCACCCATATTGGGGAAGGTATACTGCATTACTCAGTCTACCAGTTCAAATGTCAATCCCTTCCAGAAACATCCTCATAGGGGCACCCAGCAATAATGTTTAACCAGCTATCTGGGCAACCCATGGCCCAGTCAAGTTGACATAAAACCTACCATCACAGGTACCATGGACTGGATCATCCACAGGGCTCAACCTAGGCACTTAGGGAATGTTGTCTTAGCTCTTTAGCAGGTAGTATCAGGTAGCATGTACTGTGAAGTAGTGAAATGTTTTTCCTGGCAGACCTGGAGGATTTTTGTCATTCTCAAAATGTGTGATTTAAACCTAGTCCCAATGAGTCTGATGGCTCCAACACTGAAAAGACAGAACTGCTTATTTGGGGACCTGTCCTACCTCTCCTAAAAGATGTTATTGTGCTTACTAATAAATTACTTATTCTAGTGCACAAAGAGTGAAACCTTTATTTCCTGCTCATCAAAAGGATTATTGTTCATATGTGAGAAGAAATGACCTCCTCGCCTACCCATCACGATTCCTGGTTCCTGCTGCCCTCCTCAGCTAAATGTTACTTGCACTCAGAGATCATTGGAGCCTTTCTTTTGTTCAAGGAAAGGAAAGTCCAAGAACAACCAGTAAGGAATTACTCATCTATTTGTGTCCAAATTTGAGGAAAATCTACTTTTAACTGATGTGTTGCTTCCCTGAAATAAATAATCGTTCTGGATCTCTCACTTTTTTTTTTTTTTTTTAAAGACAGAGTCTCTGTTTCTGCAGTGACACGATCATAGCTCACTGTGTCTTCAGACTCCTGGGCTCAAGTGATTCTCCCATGTAGCTAGCACTACAGGCACCCCACCATGCCTGGCTCATTTTTAAATTTTTTGTAAAGATGAGATCTTGCTATGTTGCCCAGGCTTGTCTGAAAACCTGGGCTCAAGAGATCCTCCCACCTCAGCCTCCCAAAGCACTAGGATTACAGATGTGAGCCACTGCACCCAACCGGATTACCCTCTCTTGATCATGTCTACTCATTTAACTTTAGGGTTGAAAATGTCCTTGAAGATTGTTGATTCAGCCCTTTTTTTTTTTTTTTTTTTTGTACATGAAGAAAGGGAAACTCAGAGGCACTGAGGACACAGCCTAAAATCACCAGGTAAAGGACTGGCTGAGTCAGTAGACACTCTTGCTGGTGTATTCATATTCAAAGCCATACAATGCAGGACTCAGTTACTTCACTTTGTCATTTTATGATCTTCAAGTTGACACATCCTAAGAAAGCACAATTTGGCCTTTCTGTTCTGGTGTGACTAGTTGTCAGCAATCTGAAGAGAAAACCAAGCTATCGACCAGGCGTGGTGGCTCACACCTGTAATCCCAGCACTTTGGGAGGCCAAGGCAGGCGGATCATGAGGTCAGGAGTTCGAGACCAACCTGGCTAACATGCTGAAACCTCATCTCTACTAAAAATGCAAAAACTAGCTGGGTATGGAGGCAGGCGCCTGTAATCCCAGCTACTCAGGAGGCTGAGGCAGGAGAATTGCTTGAACCCGGGAGGCAGAGGTTGCAGTGAGCTGAGATCACGTGCCACTGTACTCCAGCCTGGGAGACAGAGTGAGACTCTGACTCAAAAAAAAAAGAAAACCAAGCTATCATGACAGACCAGTGAAGGGATTTTTGGGGGAACACTTACCACCAGTGAACAAGCATAATGTTTTGCATGTTCTTTAAGTGTACTGTCAGTCACTTTCCATTTCTATTTATACTAGGGACTTATTGTCTATAGCTAAAATTGACATTTACTGTGCCCATAACCCTACCACAAATTAAAATCAGACCCCAAGTCCCTCTGGGGAAAATGTTTATTAAGCTGTAGGAAGACATCTGAAATGATACCAAATTACATTTTGAACTTGAAACCCCAAATACCACATTTGTTTGCAAGTAGGAATAGGACTGTCTGAGGAATAACTTGAGAAACTGAGCAAGTCACTCTCTTTGGCGAGATGCAGGGCCACCAGGGAAGGGAAACGTACCTTAGAAGAAACACTTTATATAAACCCCTGTGTGGCTTTTAAGTAATCATTTAAACCTAAACAAAATATTCTTTAATGAACTTAAAGGAAAAGTAAGTCTTTTAAAATTCCATGCCTTTAACAAACAGACACAGACATTTCAATTGTACTTTTAAATACCCTGAGAAGAGGGTTGAGAGACATATCAAAATAAAACAAGTCTATTAAAATGTAAACCTGGGTTCCAGAGTTTCTCCTGCTAATACAGGCAAAAGTGTGTTAGAGACAAAAAATCTTCAGCCGGGTGCAGTGGCTTGCGCCTGTGATCCCAACACTTTGGGAGGCCGAGGCGGGTGGATCACCTGAGGTCAGAAGTTCGAGACCAGCTTGGCCAACATGGCGAAACCCCGTCTCTACTAAAAATACAAAAAATTAGACGGGCATGGTGATGGTTCCCTGTAATCCCAGCCACTCAGGAAGCTGAGGCAGGAGAATCGCTTGAACCTGGGGGAAAGAGGTTGCAGTGAGCCAAGATCGCGCCATTGCACTCCAGCCTGGGCAACAAGAGTAAAACTCTGTTTCAAAAAAAAAAAAAAAGTCTTTCTAGCACTTTTGCCTTTTAGGATGTAGGTATCTGTGGGTGTTTGTATGTAGCAGGTGTATTTGTGTACATAGATTGAACACAATGTCAATCTCAGAACCTAATGATGGAATCAATTTTGTCTGCAGGGAAGCCATACTCAGTGGTGTCTTTGCTTGTGTGTCCAGTCCATGAGTAGCTTGGAAAATAGCAAAGCCAGGTTGAAAAGCCATTTGAGATCCTTGAATGCAAAGTGTAAAGTACCTGCCAAGTATCATTATTATGAGCTTTATTGCTACTATTTTAATAAGTGTTTCAGATTAATATCAATTCTGCTTCATGATAAGTGCTCTTGCAAAGTGGGAGAACTTGAAAGGTAGCTCAGGGAAGGTTGCACAAGAGAGAGCACACAGTTTCCTAGAAACTTCACCCTTCCCCCATACCCTCTGTTCAAGCCAATGGTAGCTTGACTGTCCCTAGAAATCGGGATAGTGTTTCAAGTTATCATAGCCCTTAAAAAGATGCCTGTCATGAATGTGACATAGGGGTATAGCTGCCAGGAAATAAGAGATAGTAGACCATGAGGTAACTTCATTACGTCTTTTAAGAAACCTCTGTGGGGCTCCTATTGTGTGCCAAGCTCATTGCTCTCAAATATTCTCCCTTCAGCCTAGGAGAGAAACTGCTACCCGCTGTAAGAGGTCTGGCATGGAGAGAAAGCCGGCTTCCCCGAGAAGATGATAGGGGATAACTGGGGACTCACAATAATGGAGGAGACACCCATACCCCTCAGAGAGGCTGGATGTTTCTGGGTCTTTTCCCCAAATGCTTCACCCCCAAATTTAGAACAATATAGCTTTACTTTGTGTTTTAAAACGGCAGTCTTATAAACTGTATTTTCTACAGAAGATCACTCATCTCTTAAATAGATTAGGCATTGATCATCTTCAAAGGGCTAAGCACACTCAAAATATTCTCCGAAGTCATCCTCATGCTATACCTGTGACATGGATAATACAGCCACATGGTTTTTGCCAATGAGGAAACAGAGGAGTTAGATGCCTTGCTAAGAGCACACACTCCTGGGCAGTGGCAGAGCCAGGAGGCCAACAGCCTATGCCTGTCAGCCCTACAAGGCTACCTTATTGGATTTCCTGGTTAAGGATGGGAGTCAGCGTTATCTCTATCATTTCTGTCAGCCACTCTGTCTGGAATAAGTGAAAATAATAGACCTAATTTAGGACTCCAAGAGGTTTGCCAGTTCTTCCTCCTTCTCCCTAGAAAGCAAGCCAGACAGGGACAAGTCTATTTTTTAAGAGCCCAGTAAGAGGAAATTTCAAAACCTCTATTAGCCGTTTAATTGTTTTACACTATTTGTTCTTGGGAGATATTCTTTTCTAAGTTAAATCCACATGCTGCTGATGTACTGTTACTATTCTGCTTCAGTTGTGTTTGAAAGTAACTGGTGACCATTCTCAGATTATAGTAATTTGCAACTTTGAAGATCATCATCATTATCTGCCAGCCTTCTCTAATGTCTCCCCCATGGGCTAAAGAAGTCTTATTCCCTTTACTTTTTCCGGTAAGTCTTCCCTTCTGGCTTTTTAGTATTTTCTTATGCTTCTCTGGAACCTTCTCCAAATTTTCCACACATCCCCCTTCTCCCCATGATGCCTGACAAGGATCTCTTTGGGAATCCTCACTCTGTTCCCAGCGTTTTCAGTGATTTGATCATAGCGGTGATTGAGATAGAGCCTGAAGCTCCCTGTTAGGATGTAACCCAGCGAAGAGTTTGCTCAGCCTTGTTAGGCAATGCCCCTTTCCTTGTTTGTGTTTCCTTAGAGAATAAGTGATCCTCTCAGCACGATATCACTTTATCATTAAGAATAGAACTTGAGAAATCAGGCTTTTAGCAGCCCAAGGTTGCATAGTCCATGCATGTAGTCACAGCTGCTGAAAACCACTCCCTCTGGGCCACTGACACATCCCTCCCCTGCCAATGTATCGTGGAGCTAATAAATTCTAGTGCTGCCTTTTAAAGAGCTGAAATAATCCCGGCGAGTGGCTGGGTGGAGGGTGTCATAAATTTGGTCTCCCAGGAGAGGTATTTGAAAACTGCCTAAGAGACCCTGCCTTGAGATTCGCGAAAGGGTGAAATAAGCACGAGTGAGGGCAGCAGTGAATTGAAGAGCCTTGCAGGAGGCACCGGATAAGCAGAGGCTGCCCGGAAGATCCAATAGATCTTTACAAGAGTTCTGTTTTCATGGAAGTCTCTTGCTGCTGGAGCTATTGTCATTTGGCTTCAAAATTCCGTCATCTGTTTGGAATACAGATATTGGAGGATTGTGCGAGGTGTGGATTCCGCCACAGATTATTCATTAAAATACACTAACCGACAAGCTCAAACCTAAACAGAATTGCTGACTTAGAGCTCAGAATGGGGGTGGGGCTCTCCATGTGGCCCTGAGCTCAGGGAACTCTCTGCCTCTACAGAATACCCAGGCAAGTGTGCCAGTGAATGTTTTCATGAATTATTCATTTATGGTGAATGAATGCAAGCAGCAATCACATGTAAATGACAAGACTCATAATCAGAGGGCTACTTATTTGTCCTTATGAAGCAAGGAGGAATCTTTTTAACAACTCACAACAGAAAGAAATGTAACTGAGAGATGTCTTTCTGAGGATATTTTTTCCCAAATAATCAGACATACAGCACTTGTTTAAGCTGCGTTCAAAATCATCTTTCATTTCATCTTTTGATCTGCATTTACTTGCCTTTTCTAAGTGTAACTTTATGAATAATTGATGCAACTGAGAAGTTATTGGCTGATTGAAAAGCCATCTCTTCATGTCTGTAAGTCTGACCTATGGGTAAAGCCAACTGTTCAGGCATTTAGAGTCTTTAATGAAAGGTCTTTATAAAAAGCTTTTTGCTCTTTGTAAGGAAAAAAAATCAGATTTTGAAGATGGAATTTTTTTTTTTTTTTTGACAATAGTACATTAGAAACCAATCCAGCCATGTTTTTGGTTAATAAATGAATCAAGCTGACTGCATGACTAATTCAGATTAATGGTGCAGAAATCAGTCACTAAAGAAGCCAAAAAGAGGTTGCTTTAATAGTCTTAACAGAATGATCATAAATTCAGATCTCCCCTCCTATTACTACTCTCTGTGTTTAAAACGCTTGAAAGCCCTAGTAAACATCTCCTCCGCCTAAGTAGATGCAGTGTATATGCTATAAAACAAGGCAAAGGCTCCAGCAGGATGCAGATCTGTTAGCTGTATTATGTTTTATTACTACCATTGGCTTTCGTGAAGCCAGGCTTTTCTTAAAAAAAAAAAAAAAAGAAAAAGAAGAAGTTATTTCCAAAACAACAGATACTACATCCATAAAATAAAGGCATCAGTAGTACCAAATTGATAAAAAGGAGGCCCAAATTTACCTCGTGTGGTAAAGTTAATTTCCAACACCCTGGTGATAATGATCCAAAAGTGCCCTTGTCAATATCGGTAAGTCCATGCAAAGCAAAAATGAGATGTTTAGTTGACCACAGTGTGGGTGTAACTGGTGCCTCCTTGTGCAGAGCTTTGAGCATTCTAAAGTACAACCTTATTGCAGGGCAGGCATCCAATTTTTAAAACATAGTGTAGATTGGAGACAGATGAGTGTTCCTGAATTATCCTTGGCCTTTTCTTATGAAATGCCTAAAATATAATTTCAAGTGGAAATTGATTTAATTGATGTGAAAACAAATGGGTCTAGAACTCATCTAAAAGCTTGAGTTTAAGGGGTGCTGATAAAAACTACACATTACCTTTTATGCTTTTCAAGAACAGAAATGAGTTGTATTAAGCTGTTAATGTAAAATGGAGTTTCACTTATGACTTGTAAATCAGTTAATTTATTCTTATTAGTAAGTGAAGATATCTACCGAACATGATTCCTGGACTGTCCGTTGTTAGAGTGATTCTTGATATTTATGTTTTCATTAATAAAAGACATATTTATTAAGCACCTACTAGGTACCATGTACTCTCTTAAGTTTCAGAAATATCTGCTGCGGTAAACAGGTAGACATAATATCAGACTGATGAAGTTTATTGTCTAGTTGGGAGAAGAGACACTTTAAAAAATTACTCAAAATTAATGAATTGCTAGATGCTATGGTGAGTGCCTGCAGTCCCAGCTACTTGGGAGGCTGAGGCAGAAGGACTTCTTGCTCCCAGGAGTTTTAAGCCCACCTGGGCACCATAGCAAGACCCCATCTTTAAAAATTAAAAAAAATCATTGATGAATTACAATCAGGAAGCTGAGATGATACATTCTAAGAGCCTACAGAACACATTTAATTTATCATTATATATACACCAATTGGAAATTTGTAACTAAATTATTAATTAAATGATCTAACTGGCCAAACCAGTTTTCTTTTCTAAAATGAGAGAGTGCACAAAGCCTGACACATATTTGTTGTTTAATTGATCTCTGATGACTGATTGATACATTGATTGAATAGTGACAAATGTTCCTAGAGAAATGTACAGGGTATACTGAGAGCACTCGAGAAAGGGCTCCAGTCTGATGTGGTTGCCCAGAGAAGGTGGTGAAGATTACATATGTCAGGCTTTGTGGCAGGAAGACAGATGGTGCTTCCATGAAGGTGAAAGGAAATCACTATGGCAGGTATACCAAGCCCAGAGCAAAGAGCGAGAGAGGTAGTCAGAAGCCCAATGGTGCAAGGTCTTGGAGCTTGTCATGTTGTGTCACAGGGAGGTGGGCTTACTGTTCTCCCTGATAAGCTAGAGCATTCGCTGTTTGACAGTGACTGTTTTAGGACAGGATAGGGGCTAGGGAAGAGGCAGAGAATAGGCTACAGATACAAAGGCAAAATTCTCTTCCTGCACACTCAACATTCTGTGCCACCAAAAGAAAAGCAGATGGGGAAATCCCAGATCTTCCGCCAGCAGCCCTCCCTTGAGCCTAGGAAAGCTTGGAAAGAGAGAATACATGTTTTAATTGAGTCTGCTGGCATTTTGATGCCTTTTCTAGGGCTAAATATTTCTACTTCTTTGTGTCATTTGTTAAAAGGGGAAATATTATATCTGCTGTCTATCTTTAGGAGCTTGATGGTAAGATTTGGTTCAGAGCATGAGCTCATTCACAAAAAGATATGGGTAATAAGATGTCTTTTAAAAATATGGGTCAGGCAGCTTTCTTGTGTTCCTAATTCTTGCTTCTGTGTTCCCAATTTTTGTCATTGTTTTTAGGAAAAACAAGATACTGGGGAATTAGTTTTGTTCCATTTTGAGGAAATATTTTCAAGGGCTTTTTCTGAGAAATAATGTGAAGTCATTTTGAAATTCTGTAAAGTTGTGGGTGAGAGAAGTTCATTTGCGTCTGTAGAAGGGTTTGGAAATCTAAAGTTGATGGATTTTTAAAGAAATATCTTACATGCAGCCAGTGTTGGGCATTTTACATTTGTTGGACTGTGGTTCTTTAAAGCTAAAGCTTGGTGTTTTAGAGCAAGCCATAATTTTTTGATTGTAGTATGGTGATTAATCTGCTGTTAGATCAACATTTCAGAATAATAATAACAAAAATAACTCAGTATATTCAACAGCTCATTTAGTATCATGAGATAAATATCTCTATGATTTCCATTTTATAGTTGAGGAAACTGAGGCACAGAGAGGACAAGTAATTTGCCCAAGGTCACACAGCTGGTAAGTGATAGAACTAGGATTCCAACCTTGGTAGTCTGGCCCATGTCCTTCGCTTTACACATCACTGCATTTTACAATGTAATTATTACCCGCCAAGGAAGCTAAGTATATTGTCTTTCTATTTAACCTTCTACTTGATTATTCTAACAGTTTTCTTTCTTTATGAAAATAGACCTGTAATCCCAGCACTTTGGGAGGCCGAGGCAGGCGAATCCCTTGAGGTCAAGAGTTCAAGACCAGCCTGGCCAACATGGTGAAACCCCGTCTCTACTAAAAATAGAAAAATTAGCCTGGCGTAGTGGTGCACGCCTGTAATCCCAGCTATTTACTGAAATGGAATCTCACTCTGTCACCCAGGCTGGAGTGCCATGGTATGATCTCAGCTCACTACAGCCTCTGCCTCTTGGGTTCCAGTGACTTGTGCCTCAGCCTCCCGAGTAGCTGAGATGACAGGTGCCCACCATCACATCTGGCTAATTTTTGTATTTTTAGTAGAGATGGGGTTTCACCATGTTGGCCAGACTGGTCTCAAACTCCTGACCTCAAGCAATCCACCCATCTCGTCCTCCCTAAGTGCTGGGATTACAGGTGTGAACTGCTGCACCCAGCCAAAAATAGAAATTTTTAGATTCCACTTTGGAGAAGAATGAGGAATAAGCATTTTGCATTAGTAATTGCCACCTCTTAAGATTTAAGAGTTTGTATTCCTCTCTTTAGCATTTCAGTCTCCTATCCCAGACCAAAAACAAACAAACAAAACAAAACAAAAAATAGTTTGCCAAATTAGGCTACAAGACTTCATTTAAGAAGTTCCAAAAGAAGCACACATTTAAAACATCTATTTATTTACTTATTTACTTATTTATTTATTTATTTATTTAAGATAAAGTCTCACTCTGTTGCCCAAGCTGGAGTGCAGTGGCAAGATCTCATCTCACTGCATCCTCGACATCCCAGTCTCAAGTGATCCTCTCACCTCTGTCTCCTAAGTAGCTGGGACTATGCCTGGCTAGTTTTTCTATTTTTTTATAGAGATGGGGTTTTGCCATGTTGTCCAGGGTGGTTTCGAACTCCTGAGCTCAAACCATCCGCCCACCTCAGCCTCCCAAAATGGTAGGATTAAGGCGTGAGCCACCTCACCTGACCAGAAGCACCATTTCTTTGCGTAAGCAAATACAAGTACAATGAGCAAATACTCTTTTTGTGGTCTGTGTGTGAAATTTTGTTGTATTTAAGTGAGAAAGAAGTATGAATCCCATGGAATGTAAAGCCTTTTTAATCAACTTCTCTTAATTTTTAGGAACACCTTCTATTTGGGGTTTAGTCGTGTTTTAAGTGCAATTTTGATATGAAGAACTAAATGCTGGACCAGCTTGATTTCACTGAATGAAGACACTGACCACCTACTGTGTGCCAGATGCTGGGTTAAGCACTGTGGATGCTGCAGTGAGCAGTGCATGATACCCTTATCATGATGGAAGTCATAATCTAGTTGGATTAAGAACATCTTATTTTCAAGGCCTGAAATCTGAATTTTAGAGCTTCAAGAGCCTTTGAGATAGCCTATAGGCGTATCTGTTCATTAGAAGATGATGAAATGGAGAGCCTGAAAGTTACGAGTCTTTTCCCCCAGTCAGTAACTTTAATAACAATGACATCTGGATATCCTCCTGCTCCCTGAAGCTTTTTGCTTTTTAATTCTATTCTCCACCAAGTCTTTATGTTATTATTAAAATTTTTTTCAAGATTTCTTCCATATCAATGGTCTGCTTTTTTTTTTTTTTTTTTTTTTTTTTTTTTTTGGAGGTAGAGTCTCACTGTGATGTCCAGGTTCCCAGATTGGAGTGCAATGGTGTGATCTCGGCTCACTGCCACCTCTACCTCCTGCGCTCAAGTGATCCTCTTACCTCAGCCTCCAAGCACCACCATGCCTGGCTAGTTTCTGTATATTTTTCCTTTTATAGAGACAGAGTTTTTCCATGTTACCTACGCTGGTCTTGAACTCCTGGGCTCAAGTGGTCCACCCAGCTCTGCCTCCCAAAGTTCTGGATTACAGGCATGAGCTGCTGCACCCAGCCTATGGTCTACTTTTGATGCTCATTAAAAGAAAATGGGAAGATCAATATCTTCCCATCTTCTAACCTACTTTCTTTTCATTATTGACCCTCTTTCCTTTGCCTGGCCACATATGTGGCAGATCTGTCTGTCCTGAGAGTGTAACAGATAGTCCTAGTGTGCCACAGATCTTCTGAAGACCTGAGAAAGGAGAGCAGGGTGGAGAAACCCCTGCGCACCTTCCAGACCAAAGCACTGGCCTGAGGATAGGCTTACCCCACGGCAAAGAAGACCTGTAGACACAGTTCTGACTTTTCAGACACCCCTAGACAGGAAAACATCCTTCGGGGGGAAAATGAGGACATGAAATCTCTCGCTGCGGTGCCTATCATTCTGCTAAGGACAGTGAAAACACAGTCTGTCATCCTTGACATTTTAATTGAAAGAAAAGCTTACATAGATTTCAACCGTAAGCAGTATGTTTATACAAGTGTAGAAAGAGGAATAATCTGTCAAGTTGGAAAACTCTTAATGCTGCAGGACTCAGTTTAGTAATTGAACAATCCAACATGAGCTCACACATCTTACCTTGTTCCATGCCTCAATAATTTTTAGTAGGAATACTTTACCTAGAGGCATATGGTTATTAAAAGGGAGGCTTGGCCTGCACAAAGTCTGGAATTATTAGCTCATGGCAACAAGCCTGCACTGGAGAAGTACTGTTGGGTCTTTGTTTTCACAACTTTACTGCAATTTGCCATATTATTTTCAGAGTCTAACTGATGTGTTGTTTGGGAAGTTTTGTTTTGTTTTGTTTTAAAGGAAGAAAATGTAATTTCATGTGGATGAGTGAATTCTCACGTTAGCAGTATTACAGGATTTTGCTACTTTATAGAAAGTCCAGGGAGCAGTGTGAATATCAAAGGAAATGAACTGTGAATTTTTTAGCATAAAAAATCAATAATAATGTAGTTATGGGAGCCATCCAGGTGTGATGGGGGAAGCCCTATACTGCAAGTTGAGTATAAGCCCCATTCCCGTTCATGACCCA
The DNA here is from genome assembly GCF_037993035.2 of Macaca fascicularis. Taxonomy (NCBI): domain Eukaryota; kingdom Metazoa; phylum Chordata; class Mammalia; order Primates; family Cercopithecidae; genus Macaca; species Macaca fascicularis. The sequence continues at coordinate 101,557,393 of NC_088377.1, read as the reverse complement.
TGTGACCTTGGGAAAATTTAAATGTCTCTGAATTCAGCATACTCCTGACTTAAATGGGAAGAATATGACCTAACTACCTCACTGCATTGTTTCAGGGCACATGAAGTGAGGGACAATAAAATACCTTAAAAAATAAGAAACGTTATTTAAGTGCAATAGAAAAAGTTTTATGCAAGTATAATGTATTAAATAATAATCCTAATTTCAATATACACAAAGGGAATTAGACAATGCAATTATTCCAGTGCCATGCTTACTTTAACGATATGAGCATTCTGGACAAATGATTGTTTCTTGGACCTAGCTACGTAGCTACATGCCTCAGTCTAGTCCTTTATATACCTAGTGATGGGTAGGCACAGGTCATTTTATTTACTTTTTTCAGGTTTTGTAGTTTTAAAAATTCAAGCAAGAAATGGAGAGAAAATTCTGTTGGTTTGGTAGGTGGGGGGTGGGGAAATAATTTATGGAATCTGTGTAGAACACTCTAAGCTCAAAATTATTCAGAATCCAAACATACAGAGGTCGCAAATAATCCTTTCCCTTCTATACATCACTAATTAGCCTGATCAGTATCATTAGGAAATTATTATTATAATCCCAAGAGAATCTAGTACCCTGAAAGGCTATCTTAATGAGGAAGTACTTGATATTTTAAAATCTGGTAGGTCTCTACAAAGTGTAGAAATAACTTACCTAATAAGAACACTGAATTAAATGAAACATACCATTCCCAAACTATTTATATAACTGAGAGTTTTCCATGGTTTCAGGAAGAATAAAAACTCATTTTAAATGTAATTACTTTTGCATCCCCATTTGCATAACCATTAAGTTGTTTAATTAATTTTTTTTCTCTAATTTTTTTAATTTTTATTTTTTTAAATGGGCAATCCCCTGAACCAGAATAGGTTCAGAGAGATCCCCTGATTTCTTTTTGAAAAAGAACGCCTCAAAAACATCCTAATGAACACTATTATTTTTCGTATGTCCCACTGGAGACAGAATGTAAATGATGATAGTATGTTGCCCCTTGTCCCATGAGCATGATATTGTAAACCAACATAATAAAAAAATGTTTTTAGCTGTCTTTGCTATAATATTTTTACTTGTTCCTAACTGTCTATACTCAAAACATTCCCCTCTGGTGACTAGGAATACAAACATATGGTAAAAGGCTGTATGTGTGTATAGATATATTGTGTACATCTATTGAGATGGATATATAGATGGATGATTAGCTGTATGTTGGGGTCCTCTCAATGAATCTTTCTCATTATGGAGGTAGGGAGTTTGGATTATTTATCTTGGATTTAGAAGAACTGACCATTATTAAACATTACATACTTTGATATTCTACTATTTTCTATTCAGTAAATTTTCCAGACAAAACATTAAGACTGGAGGATATCGACAAATTTGGTTGACTAAACCACATCCTATACCGAACTGACTCGGTCTATCCACCTCTGAAGGAGACTTTAAGACCTAGTGAAGGCACAACCTGCCATGGTATTTTGGAGCAATTGAAACCAGCAGTCTTCTAGATCTGTAAAAGCCAAAGAACCTTCAAAGGCCCTCTTAGTCGTTATTGTCAATCTATACTCCAGAGGTCCAAGAGTACATGTCAAGAAACACCCATAGCACTTCATCTGCTTATCCGAAAGCACTCATCATCGTTACAAGCTGCTTCCATTAGCTTCTCTGTGTATCTCCTCACATACACATTCTACTAATAAAACTGGGTGTAATTTGTGTACATCTGCATAACCTCTGTGGAAAGGCTTTATATTCTTTTTTTTTTTTTTTTTTGAGATAGAGTCTCGCCTTGTGGCCCAGGCTGGAGTGCAGTGGTGGATTCTCAGCTCAATTCTCCAGCCTCAGCCTCTCAAGTAGCTGAGATTACAGACATGTGCCACCACGCCCAGCTAATTTTTGTGTTTTTAGTAGAGATGGTGTTTCATGATGTTGGCCAGGCTGGTCTCGAACTCTTTATATTCTTTTATATTTTCATATATACACCTTTCTAAACTGATCATAAATCTTGACTGATTAATGACTAATCGTTCTATGATGTGTGACTCTGGTGGTTAGCTCTATTTCCAAAAGAGCTCTTGGGCAAAGAGAGTGGAAAACTTTATCTTCTTTGAAATTGTAATAGGCATGTGAAGGAAGAATATGTTGGCATTCTCTCCCCCACCTCAATCTTCCACTTTTCATGGGAGTCAAAGGAACTCCGGGGAAGCAGCTCCTTCTCCTACTCTAGTTGAGGGTACTAGACAGGGCTGTCTTCAGAAGCACAGGACAGCATTGTCCTACCCAGAACATCTCTGTCTGCAACCTTTGCCCAGCACTTAGCACGAGGGAGCCTCTCTCTGTCTCTCTCTCTCTCTCTCCGTGTGTGTGTGTGTGTGTGTGTGTATGTGTGTGTTGTTCTCTCTCTCTTAACAGAATGCATTCATTCTGGAAGCACTAGTTTCTAGCATAACTTTCGGGATAGGTTGTTTAACATGGAAGACTCAGAGGTCCTGGGAGGTTTTTGTTTGTTTGTTTTGTTTTGTTTGTTTGTTTGTTGTTAGGTCTTTAATTTAATGATTTGACATTTATACAGCTCCCTAGAGCAAAAGCGTGAGGAGATTGAGAATTTATGTGGAGAGGTCACTTGTTTGCCATTTTTAATAAACACAAATAATTCCCTTTTTCCCTCAGCTCCACATTCTCTGGCTCATTAAATCAATTTAAGGCCCTTAAATTTTTTTTCTGGCAAATTGAAGCAAAAGCTCAAACTATGTACAATACTCCCCCGAGGAGTGCTTACCCAAGTCTTGTAGGTCAGGCCCAAATCAGTTTCTGTGAAACAGCCTAACACCTCACGTTATTATGAAATGAGAGGCTGGTAATTGGAGGCTAGGCTCCGGACTCGCTCTGAGAAAGGCCAGCTGTGCTGCCGCCCCGGGATCCAGCTTCTTTGGTTTGTTTTTTTCCATTCACGGTGGAGAACGATGACAGAGTCAAAACAGATTTCTGTGGGGAATTCATGAATGAAGTTTGCTCTGCAAATCCAGAGAGCAAAAGTGTTTCCAGAGCAAAGCCAGGCAGGCTTCCAGGCAGAGGTGTGGGAGAGTGTGGCTAAAATAAATGTACGCAGATCTCAGGCTCTAAGACACTTCAGAGGGCTGAGATTTCTGAGTAAACAAAGAATTTCACCACCAAGTTCTTTCCCTAAGATGCGAGAGTTTAGGAGACTTATTGGCTTGTTCCTATTGAACATCAGTTAGATAACAGAGGTCAGGAAATGAAGTGGAATTTGATATATTAACTAGGAAGCAGCAAAGGAAGCCAGGCTTGTGTTTTATTTGTTATTATTTCCCTAATATCCTCAATTATGTGACTCTCCCATCAGTGGATCTGATCTGCTGCACATGTGACATTGTTGTCCCCGCTGTTCTGGACACTGGGGAAACAGGCCCAGGGCACCAGGAATCATGTTTGTTTTTTTTCTTTGTCCCAGGCCTGTCCCAGGCTCTCTATCTTCTCTGCTACATCTCCACAACAGACAGAGACAGCCCATGCCAGCCTCCATGCCTGGGACCCTGCCCAACCCCACAATGCCAGGATCTTCCGCCGTCTTGATGCCAGTAAGTGTTTCTATGTGTCTCACAATAGCTTGTCACTTGCACTGAGGTTTGCCACTCTTGAAAGGGCAAAGAAAATTCTGAGATCCAAGCTGATGGGAAAGAAGGCGACTGCTTCTGAATGGAGGGTTGAGCTGTGTGCCAGTTTGCTTTGAGGGCCCAGTTGCCCATCCCCAGGCATTGTGTTGGCTTCCCCACCCTTCAGTGCTTTGCGATGAGATATGGTCCCGTGGTGACAAGTGGGCCTGTGACACCCAGGGAATGGAATTTGTTCAGGGAGATGCGTTTCGTATCTATTCCAAAGTCTACAGTTTGGGTTGTATACAGAGTGTCCTTAAATTGCCAGTGAGTGGTCTCACCAGGACTCAGGGTAATAACTATAATAATAACAATAACAACGATGATACATAATAGCTGCTAACATACATTTATGCATATCATGTTCTGTTGTTCTGTTAATCGTGCTAGCAGTATTTATTGAGTGTGTACTGTATGCTAGTCACATCCAAGCACTTTGTCAACACACAAAACAATTCTACAAAGGGGGTGTATTACTGTTCCCACTTTTTGAATGAGGAAAGAAAGGCAAGTAACTTGCTCAGCTGAGAAGCAGTTTTGAACTGCTTTTGAACTGGCTGAGTTTTGAACCCTGGAATTCTGGCTCTAGAGCCCACTCTCTTAACTACTATATGATATGCACACACTCTCTCCTTTCCCTCTCACAACAAACCTGTGAGATAGACACTGTTACTATGCCTATTTTACAGATAAGGAGACTGAGGTATAGAGGGGCTGAGTAACTTGGCTGGGTTTACAGAGCTAGCAGGTGATGGATTTAGGACTTAAATCCAGGTACTCTGACTTCTGAGTCTCGACTCATAATCATTATCTAATGACAAACAATAAAAATAATGGATAAGGCCAGGCATGGTGGCTCATGCCTGTAATCCCAGCACTTTGGGAGGCCAAGGCGGGTAGATCACAAGGTCAGGAGATCGAGACCAGCCTGACCAACATGGTGAAACCCCATCTCTACTAAATATACAAAACTTAGCTGGGTGTGGTGGCGTGCACCTGTAGTCCCAGCTACTCAGGAGGCTGAGGCAGGAGAATCACCTGAACCCGTGATGCAGAGGTTACAGTGAGCCGACATCGCGCCCCTGCACTCTAGCCTGGGTGATAGAGTGAGACTCCATCTCGAAAAACAAAAACAAAAACTAATAGCAGATAAACATAGAAGGGAGATACCCAGTTTTCCAGAAGAAACCTTCCTCTCCTTCCATGGACCTCTTCCCTGTACCTGTTCTTCATCCTCCCTGGCATTGTGTTTTGGTGACGTTGGCTGGTGTGTTCACAGGGCCACAGAAGTTCTCAGAAGCCCTAGAGGCACTGTAACAACTCAATTAAAATCCTTCCCACAACAATATTAACAACGCCTTGCAAAGCCTCTTAGCATTTTAAGAAATTGTTTCTATTGTTATTTCATTTTATTCTCACAGCAATCCTGTGGGGATGCAGTAGCAGTAATTATTGATATACTCATTTTACAGATGAAAAGCTGAAGAAGAAGTTGAAGGTAGTTGTCTAATATCACACAGCTTGTGAGTGAAGAGTTGTGGCTGGAACGCACATCTCAATTAACACTGAGTAGCTCAGATCATCCCAGGTTGAGCAATTTGCTCATTTATCTAAGTGGAAGCAGGGGAAAGGTGAAGGGTCTGCAGACTCAGTCTAGAGAAATGGACTTGCCCACTCTAAATACTGAGTAGTCCAGATTAGAAACAGTCTTTGCAACATTGGGCCAGAGGACAGATCACGTTGGTTGACTTTACCTATGTTGCTATGTTGCTCTCCTTAGACCCCTCTAGATGAAAGAAAACAGCACCATCAATGCAATTATCCCACATTTTATTCAACCCAACCAATTATGTGAAGACTTCCATCACGAGCTGTCTTCTTTTAGGCTTTAAGTTGTTCCCATCCAAAAACTATTTTTTTAGAACTTCCATGCATTGCCCATTGCCCAGAAAAATACCACTGCTGAGACTTTTTTTTTTTTTAATTTGGCTAAGCTGTGCACGATTCCCAGGGACAAAGATGAGACACGTAGGCTAAAAAGACCCAGAGAAACCAGTTTCTACCACACAATTTATTCCTACAGCTTGACCTCCTGTTAGTGCTTCAGAGTAGCAGCAAAGGTTCAGCTGCATGGTCAAGAGCTCGCAAACCTGTGACATTGATGTGTACAGCTGCCATGGGAATAGGTGTCAGTTTAGAGCAGCAATGCTCACCTAGGGGGTGATTTTGTCCCCCAGGGGATATGTGGCAATATCTGGAGACTCTGTTGGTTGTCACAATCAGGGTCGGTGGGAAGGTACAGGCACCTAGTGGGTAGAGGCCAGGGATGCTGCTGAACATCCTGCAATGCACAAGACAGCCCCCATAATGAAGGATTATTTAGCCCAATATTCAACAGGCCTGAGGTTGAGAAGCCCTGGTCTTGAGGGACATGAATGTAACAAATAAACATTAACTTAAGATCTCTAAAAAGCATATCGTAAGAGTTCCAGGCCCTAGAAGCCTACTCCCTTTCTTCCTTATTATCATGTCACCAGTTCCTGTACTATAAATTGGGCATTTCAAACCTGGTCACAGGGGAGCCTCTTCCCCTAGAGCTTCTGCCCTGGAAGACCATGATTCCCTGTGTCTATAAGTGAGGACAAGAATCTTCACGGATTTGTAGTGCCTGCTGCTGGACCACACATGTTATGAAGTCTAGGCGTGAAACAAAATGATGTATTATTTCATCCATTTGCCCATTCATCCATTTCACAAACTTGCTGAGCACCTCTGTGTGCCAAGTACTGTGCTGGGTGCTGGGGACAGGATGAACAACAAGGCAGCCATTGCCCTCAAGGAGTTCACTGGGTTGTGATTTCTTATCTTGAAATTCAAATGCTTTAATAATTTGGAAGCGTGAACACACATTTATAATGACAAAACCTCACTGAACTACAGACATGCTAGCACCTGTTTTCCAGTGTGTGCAGAAGGCGAAATCCTTTACACGGGTATTTTACCTGCAGTGCCAAATGTTGCCCAGAATTCAGCAAAGCCACTCCCATCTTCTGGGCTTTTTATTCTAATCAACTCCTTAAAGTCAAGCTCCTGGTGCAGACAGAGCCTTATTAGTCCAAAGCACCAAATATTTATTTTGAAGAGGCTCTTGCTGACACTCTAGGTCTGTAAGACAACGGTCATGAAGTTGGAAATGTACTTCTTTTAAATAGGTAAATCAGCCTGTTTAAAACTGGCATTTTGTGAGTCACAGGTTAGGTAGAGACTGTAACTTTTCCAAAAAGTGGGAAGCATTGCTGACTACAATTCCAGAAGCTGTGAGCAGGCTACTCTTACCTCTTTATATAACTAGTAGCTTGGAAGGCTCTGGACAATTATCTGTACTCCTGAAAGATCCTTCTTTGGCAAACTGGAAGCAAAAGTTATTTTGGAATTCTATTTCCCTCTCTGAGAGGGTCACCAGTCGGAATAAGGGGTCAAATACTATTCCAGCTCTCCCATCCACCAGCCTCTGGAAGGGGAGATAAAAGTGAATTTTTTTAAAGCAGTGAAACTCTTGAATTCTTCATGATTTACAATTACAGTACATGAATGTACTTAATGGCCCTGAATTTAATGTACCTAATGATACTTTTAAAAGGTTAAAACGGTAATTTTATGTTATTTGTGTTTTACCACAATAAAAATAATTTTAAAAATTAGAGTAGCTGTTCAGAGATTTAGGGGGAGTGTGTGGGAGTGAACATTTTATTTTACTGAATTGTCAAGGCCTCACAAAGTTGTATGGAAATGCTTGGAAATGTACAGAAAATTCACCTTTATTAGGTCCTCTTGAAACAGTTTCACACATCTGTACAGTGCCAGATGACTGATCAGCTCATTCAGGCTAAGGTAAGGCTGATGACTCTTAACTGTCACAGGGAGTAGCTACCAGTCAATTGAGAGAAAGCTTTTAGCTAGCACCTCTACTAACCCACAGATTTATGTCATAATTATACCCCTGCCTCCAGGGCAGACACAACAGAAATTGCAGTCATGGAATCGCAACAAGGGAAGAGACATTTAAGGGTCATTTAGTTCAATGATCTCTATCAAGCTTCACTCTCGTTCATGAGATTTCAGTCCTCCACTCTTTGAACACCTCCAATAGTAAGCAACTCTGTATTTTCCAAAACTTAAGCAGAAACCTGGTTTCTTAAAATTACCAATCATTGTTTTCATTTCCATCCGATGGCAAATGGAAACACGCTTGCATTAAAGAATCTATTCTTGTTCCCTTGAGGAAAGTCTAATTCTTTTCTGTGTGATTTTAGTATTAAGTGTACTTGATTTATTCTTATTCTTTTAAAAGTGTTCATTTTCCACCAAATGGAAAACATTATTAATCAAGCACACCCTTCCTGGATGGAAGTAGACATTTTGCTGTATTTACTTCTTAATAGGAGCACCCTGGAGATTAAAATGCCAGAACTCGATTCAGGTATTTGAACGATGTTCATTTTAGACACAATGGCAGGCCAGCAGGAAGACAATGTGAGAGCAGCCATTCGTGTGAAATACAAAACCCTCGGCCGCTTTCTTCACTTACCCAAAGACCTAGCCCTGCTATGAAGCCAGGCCTGAAACTGTGGCTGCATAGAGTAACAGGGTAACAAGGAAGAAGAGATGCACTGGGCAGCACCTCAAATGCCTGGCTGGATCATAATGATTGTGTTTGGGAACCAGGGTGACAGGAAGGCCCACCACCTCTGAGGGTGTTGCTCTTCTAACTAATTATTTTGACTGCCCAAAAGATTTATGTTTACTGTATAAAATTTAGAGAGAAAAAAAAGCCATAGATATCCCAAGTTAACCATTTGGTATATTATTTATCCTTTCATAGTAAGTAAGCTTGGTGATTATATTCAGTGGAGTTACTTGAAATAGATCATTTAGTTTTCGTATGGATATATTATTCTTTGCATCCACAAAAATAAGCACTATTGGTGGTAGTTGGAGTATATACAAAAGTGGAAATATTTGGTAATCTTATTTGAAAGTGATCCGCCATGACAATGTAGTTCTCTTTGGCCTGGGGCACCGTGTATAGAAGCATGGCTTTGGATGATTCTTTGATATGCTTGAGTTCAAGGCTCAGGAGGGCATTGCTTACCACACACCAAACCATAGGGCTTCTCAGGATTTCTTCAAAGAAATACTAAATGATCCATTGGACAGAAAGAGTACAGCTTTGTCTAATGACCTAGACTGCCTTTTGCAGACTTCTAATTCTTTTCTTTCCTTTCTCTTAGATGGAGAGACAAATGTCAGTGAACTCCAGCATCATGGGGATGCAAGGTCCAAATCTCAGCAACCCCTGTGCTTCTCCCCAGGTCCAGCCAATGCATTCAGAAGCCAAAATGGTAAGTAACAGTTATAATCACCCTTTCATTATTCTGTGACTTTTTCTTTTGACTTTTACTCTGACTCCAAAATCTTAGTTAAGCCAGGTAGAGGGCTCCGTCTTTGTTTTGGTGAATGAAAGGCAGTGCAGAGACTGCCCCTCTTTTTGAGGATATTTGTTACAGAGCCTTGGAGTCAGATAATCATGTAACAAGCATTGGATTGGCATGTGGTGTTAATGAAAGGAACGTTTAGGAGTTTTGGTAGATCCATACAAGTTGGGGTAGGATATACCCAAGTATGTATATGTTTGCTCAACATGTGAAATAATAAAAATAATACAAAACTACTCATTCTTCAAGGTAGTTACAGTTTCAATGCCACTCTTCCTGTCCCCATATTCGTTAAGACAGAAGCTTGATGCTTAAGCACCCACAAAACATGAAAATGTTTTGTGTTTTCTGTTATATTGTCAGAAGTGACATTGATTTGAAAGGATGAGAGCTCTTATTTTCTTGCAACTCTTACTGAAAGGCATGATTTCAGGTGAAAATCTTCAGTGATTTTTAACATATGATATATGTTTGCAGTAAGGTCAGTCTTTCCAATCACAGATAGAGTTATGCATCTATATTCTACCAAATATTAGCAAAACCAATGCAATACGTGTCTGTCTTTGCAATATGAAGTAAGCTTGGTGATTATATTTAGTGGAGTTACTTGAAATAGGTCATTTAGTTTACATAAAGTTTAATTCTCCTACCACAATTAATAAGGTATCACATGACTACAAAGTAGACTGCAGCAAACTTTCTAGCATCTGATATTGGATAAGGATAGCTTTTGCTAGAAGTTGGAGATTAATCTGGTCTGCTGACTGGCAGCATTAGAGACTGTATCTGATGGTTGGTGTGAGGATGTTGTTGATAGTTCTGAAAGTTAGCCATCAATTCCTGTGCAGGGTGGAGTCAGACCCAGTGACTTCCTTTTCAGTGTCAGCAAGAGTTTTCTCATGCCTGCTTTGGTCACTTTCTCTTGGAAACTTCACGCATTTGACTTGCAGCTTCTTGACCCAAGGAATCAACTGAGCTCCCAGTGTTGGCTACCTTGGGCAAATAAAATCTGTGGTCGAGAGAGTTCTCTTTGCTATGCCACAGTCCCTGTGATGTGCCAAATGGCACCAGCATCTGCAGCAAAGCTCGTTAAATCTTTTTGGAATCGGCAAATATTTTTTCAACTTGAGCCCTGCTGAGCCAAACCAAATACTTGCTGGCAGAATAAAGTTCAAACTGGCATCTGTTTTGGAGACCAAAGTAATGCCATGTATCTTGTTTAAAAAAAAAAAAGAAAGAAAGAAAAGAAAAAATGAACTGTGAAGGTACTTAAGAAAAATAAATGTAAGTTCTTCATGTATATGAATAAATACTCAGGGTCCGTGTCTGAGATGTGACTCCCTGTGGTTTACTTCGGAATCTTCTTATCTGCTTCAGGGTCTGTACCTTTTGGAGGGACCTTCCAGATAGATGTTAGGTAGATTCTAAAACAATTCCAAACTGAATGTCTCTGCCAATTGATTTTCACTGGATTTTATGCCACTGCTTGACTCAAAAGTGTCCTTCTCCTCTTCTTGCTGGCAAAGAAGGAAAATGCTTCCAAAGGTGGTATAGGTTTATGCTCATTTATATGTATGAAATAAATCACATGATTTGGCAAATGAATAGTGAATAATGTCAGCTGGAAACAAAGGGAACTGGTCCGTACTTATAAAAATAGTTTTACCCCACAAATGTTTGTTGGGTTAAATTTACTGAGTAAGCACACCACAAGGCTGATTCATGTTCTAAGAAAATGAATATTTCCAGGTCCACAGCATCTGAGCTAATTAACTCTATCACAGGGTTGGGCCTTAGGGAGTACAACTATTCTCTGCTCAAGCTCCCACCTCTACCCCTGTTACTGCCAATACATCAATTTGAAGGGAAAAATGGTAGCATTGGCTGCTTATGTTTGAAAGAATAGCACTGGAAAAGTGTTAAGTGAATTTGAATATGTCACTCAGCATCTCTGTTCTTATTATGCTTGTGTTTTTACTGGAGAAATCAGTTATTGCCCTATACTAACCATATAGTATTTTCTAACAGCTTTGGGCTGCTCAGATGAAAAGCTTTTATGAAATACAAAGTAGTGAAGGAAAAAAAAAAAACTTGCACGATTTTAATGTCAGCCAGAGCCTCCCCAGGTTTCTCTGAACTATGGGCTTTGTTGTTCTATGCCTCATTTTCTTCCTGTGTAAGACTGGAATGGATTCCAGATTTCAACTAAAACTCTTGTTTCACTATTTTCAAGGACTTTTCCAAAGGTCACACATGGACTATTGTGATGAATGCACTCTGCAGGGTGTGTTCCCAGAGCACATAAGTAACCAGAGAGCTGCAAGGGAGGTGTTGCCCACACCAAAACACTGCAGACTTATTCTCCTGGGGACAGTGCTGTCAGAGTGTCCATTTCGAGCTCCCTGTTGGCCACAGACAAAAGCCATTATCCTAAATCTCTGGCGAAAGTTGGAGGTCTTGGAAGTGGACAAAAGTTTAAGACAGGATTGCTTTAAATGCACAACTTTGTTAGAATTTTTCTGACTAGTGATTGCCCATTAGAGTGCATCTGTTTTCTTTGCCCCAAATTAGTAATTTCTATTGTGAGCGCAAAGCAAACCAAGTGCCTTTAACAAGCTCTCCAGTGCATTAATCTACGACAGCCTAGATCAAGAAGCACATGTGCAAATCTTTTGATTTAATGTCCATTAGTATCAATGTACTGTAGCCACATCTGTCCAAGCTATTTTTATCATAATTCTGGCTAATTATAATTTCATTTTATGGATTCATTTTCTGAAGAATTAAGTCAACAGACATGGCTTCACAATGCACATATTGGATTTCTTTTGGAGGTCAGAGGAGACTCAGAGCTCTGAGAGCCTTCTGTCTTTCTAACCTCTCAACATCATAGGCTCTTCCTTCTAGATTCCTGGGAGCAATGTGTGTCTTAGATGAAAGTGGGGTCTGCTAGAAAGAATTTCACTGGATAGATACCTGGTGGACATTTTTAACATTCAAAGGGGAAAAGGAGGAAAGGAGGGGGTAGGGGAAATGCAAACCATACTGGGACACATTTCCAGTCTCTGCAACATGCAAATAATTCTGTAGTAATGTGGTTATGGTGTTCTCAGAGTTCTGTAGATTTGTGTTCATTTCTATTTATGGGAATTAGACCAATTCTATTTAGCTTTGAAACAAGTTATTGTTTTTACTTTAAAGAAACCAGTAATGATTTGGAAGCTAAATAAGCAGTGGGGGTTGGGGGTGGAGACTTGGCCATACACCTGTCTTGTGTCTCATTATCTATGAGTTGGTTACTACTGTATACGACTGATTAAAATGATGGAGGGCTCTGACCACTCTGCCCAGATTTCACCTTAAGTTTAGACAGAGTTAGTGAAGGCTAGGGAGTGTTGATACTAGGAATGAGAATAGGAAAAAGGTATGTACAGGTGCAACCTGATTTTCTCCTCAGTACAGCCCCACGACAGAGATATTGTTACTGTTTGTTTGTTTGTTTGAGGCAGGATCTCACTGTGTCACCCTGGCTGGAGTGCAGTGGCATGGCTGTGGCTCACTGCAGCCTCGAATTCCTGAGCTGAAGCAATCCTTTCACCTCAGCCTCCTGAGTAGCTAGGATAACAAGTGTGCGACTAGCTAGTTTTTAAACTTTTTTTTTGTTGAGACAGGATCTCACTATGTTGGCCAGACTGGTCTCAAATTCCTAGCCTCAGGACATCCTCCTGCCTCAGTTTCCCAAAGTGTTGGGACTATAGGCATGAGCCGCCATGCCTGGCCTGTTGTCCCCACTTTACAGCTGAGGCAATTGAGGCTACAAACGGTTAATAAAACTGGCCCAGTGACACACCACTTAGCAAAGACTAAAGTTTCAGACTCCAATAACAAAGCTTTTTGATCACAACATTGATCCTTCGATAAAAATATCATATGGCTACCTGATAGATGTCAGTAACCAGCAGATTAAATCAGATTCTCTTGGTTTAATTTCTATTTACATAAAAATTGGAGACAAGGATTGCAAGGATAGTTTATACCTCCAAATAACCTGGAAAAGATGTAGAGTAGTTAGTAGCATTCCCCCTTGGTTTAAACAGGGTTCTGTAGCCTCACTAACTGGTACAGCTTCACTGTTCTTTATCCAAACACATTCTTGTCTTGACTTTTCTTATTTTACACATGTGTCTCTCTCACTTGATTGATTGAAAGCTCCTTGAAAATAATCTATGCATCTTGCAAGCTCCTTGTACTGAGAAAGGTCCCATAAATGAGAAATGAATTTAATTGAATTGAGTTGAGTTGAATTAAAATAATGAGAAGGAACCAACCCTAGCAATGATGATGAAGGTGGGATGAAGTGGGATAAATCCAGATGAATTCTAAGCTAAGTAATCAGCCTATCAAGAGTAGCTGACTTCATTTGATTTCTTTGAAAAATACCTAAATCTGTCATATTTTTTTTCCTGGAGAGAAAAGCAGTATGTCTGTTCCTTTGAAAACAGAAGTTGGAATGTCATTGTCCTCCTTGGAGTTGAGAGTAATCAATACTAAATGCCATTTCTTCCATTGTTTTGGACTGGCCATGCCGTATTTTGATCATTTATTGTCCATACCTCATCTATAGTTAGGTTTGCAGTTTATTGATACATAATAGATACATAAGTACATGCATTGATGAATCAATGAAAGAAGCTAAAAGGACGAGAAAGACAAGGCATCTTAGAAATGGAGACTACTTAGTTAGAACCTTCTCCAATTTCCCCTTTTCACAAGTGAGGACACCAAGGCCCACTAAAGATTTAGGGAGATAAAGCCTTATTGTAAACACAAAACTGTACCCTGAGCTTGGGCCTTCACATTTCTACCTAGAATTGTGCTTTCTCTGTCAGCTGCACTGATACATTACTAACAGTGCTTCTGTCGGCTCGTGGTTTCCTCCACACAGCCTGGCAGACAAGAACTAGGGAGGTATGGTTGCATATCCACTTTGTTTTGAATGTCAACCTGGGTGTGTTTGTGTTTGCCTTTCCCCTCCCTAATTATCGAGCTGGATAACTGTTTGCCTACAGTGCCCCTTGGCCACCCACTGTCCAACAGATAAATCACAGAGGAGCCTGGCTCCAGATGGGGTTGCCTGGAAAGCTTATACACATGAAAAGACAGTCTCCAGGTAACATGTCTCTGCCACTCCTGAAAAATGCAGTTCTTCGATTTGCCTATTTGCTTTAATCATCCCCAGCATCACTTCCTAAAAGTCCAGGATTAACAAACTATGAATGAATAGGCTGTCTGCTTCTCAGAAGCTCTTGACCAGGAAGGAAGTGCTATTGACTTTAAAGAAGCTCTCATCAACTTTTGAATCATGCCAGCAGCCATGTGACCCTGTAGCCTGTGATCAGAACATGAAGATGATGGACTGAAGTAAGGTGACCACATTTCTCAGAATCCTCCTCCCTCATTGCTGTGAAAACCACTGTCCACCATGCAGATGAATAGGAATCACATAAGATTCCATGACAACAGCAGCAACAATAACAATCTATACTGTCACTCGTATATATGCTGTGTCTCACTTTAAAAGCGATTTTCCTTCTGAAAACACCATGGTAGAAAGTAGTTATTGCCAGCCTGAATCAAGCACTTATGTATGTACTAGGAGCTATGTTAAGCATCTTGCAATATCTTCTCAATTTTTAGAACAATTTGATGAGGTAGATATTCTTTTTTTTTGAGACATCCTGCTCTATCACCCAGACTAAAGTGTAGTGGAGGGACCATGGCTCACTGCAGCCTCAAACTTCCAGGCTCAAGTAATCCTCCCACGTACTAGGTAGTGCAGCTAGTAACTAGGATTGCAGGTGCACCACAACACCCAGATATTTTTTTTTTTTTTTTTTGATACACAGTCTCCCTATGTCGCTTAGCTCATCTTGGAACTCCTGGGTTCAAGCAGTCCTCGCACTTCAACCTCCCAAAGTGTTAGGATTACAGGCATGAGCCACCACACTTGGCCCAGAGACTCTCCTTATCTTATTTTATGAATGAATAAACTGAGAGGTTGGGTATGTTGTAGAACACGCAGTTGGTAAAATATGGTCTGGGATGTGAACCCAAGCACTGGGCTCCTGGTTCTAGCCCTTAATTGTAATGTTTAGCCAGCAGTAGGGATTGTTATCCTATGAGTTTACATTAGTAGAGCCCTTTACAAATTGCAAAGTGCTTCCATGTACATCATATTGTTGGGGCTTCATAGCAACCCTGTAGGATCAACAGGGAAAATTACTATGCTTGTTTTATAGACACAGAGAGGTTAAGTGACTTTTCCAGGATCACTCAGTGGCATAACCAGGACCTGAGCCCAGGTCTTCTTTGATTTTTGTCCTGTTTCTATTATATCATGCTAGCCCTGGCGTTCCCATGGTAACTTATTCTGAATAAAAGTGTGCCTTTGTAAAAATAAAGCTCAGTGGCATAAAGTAAGATTAGGCTCAAATTAGTAGCTCAGGCCCCATCACCTCTTTGCTTATGCCTATTAAACTCTCTAGACCTCATCAGCTAAATATTGGAGAGGAGTCTTCTCTATATTTCTGTCTGGCCGAGACAAGTGCTGAATTTGAGTTTAGCTATTGTTATTAAAGAATTAAAAGCAATAGCACTTTGAGACTAACACTTTGAGAGCTAACAGAAGCCCCATCTCCTTTCTGCTGGCTGGAAGTATGACTTTTATATGCCATTGCCACTCTGCCCATTTAAACTGTAGAAAGTTTAATTTGGGAATACATCATGTCATCTTAAAAATAAAATGTAAATGATTAGATTATGAGACCGTTGATAAGAGAAGGGCTAGCAACCATCTATTTATATTTATACAGGGAAGAGTAAGTTCTTACAGAGTTTGTATTCCATGACCTGATCAGAACTCCAGATGCACGAGAATATACATTTGATTATGTGTCTTGAAAACAAGAATTGAGAGATGATTAATTGCCTAGGAATCACCAAATTCCAAAATAGGAAGGGAGTTCAGGGATTCTTTTGGCAAAATCCTTTCTTTTGAGAAAAAAAAGGCCTGAAGTTCAAGTTAATAACCTGTCTAAGGTCACAAAGCTAATGAGTGGAAGAAGGAGAATTAGAACCCAGATTCCTGATTTTCGAGTTTGTTGAACTTCCCTCTGTATATACTATCAGGGTTTGATGGGAAAGTCATCCGCTGGTTGCTGTGAGGGTGACCTTTGTAAGGTGATAGCTTATGAAGCATTTTCTGCAATTTGGTTATTGAAGTGAAGTGCACAGGGGTGAAGGAGGCCGATCAGCTTTTCCCTTCTATGTCAACTGGGAATTGAAGCTGATCATCAAATCGCCCAAAGGAATGGGCTCAATTCTCTACGATTTTGCCAGAGACTTGGTGGTCTTGACTTGGCTTATTAGCCAGCCAGAGTATGAATACAAGCTGAGGATTTCATCCCTTGGCACCCTTGGCACCCAGTACAAAATGCTTTGGTTTTGCCTGCCACCAACCCAAATCCCTGTGTTGTCTCACTGTTTTCATTGAGCCTGCATGGATCTTACTCAGGTTCTAGAGCTCCATGTCATGCTGGGTGTGGAGTGGTGAATGAATCCACTGCTCACACAAGCACAGAGGGGTTTCAAAACACCCCTTTCCATCCCATCTTTTCTCCGGGCCCTACCTTCTCCACCCTCACAACCGGCTCCTCGTACACACACTCAGACAGACATTCTCCTAGGACTCATTGTCTTTTCAGTTTTATTTCTTTCTCTTTCTGCCAGTATCCACCCTGTTTTGGTAACCACGGCAACTGGTGAAATACAATCCCAATATTTGCTAGCTGCCTGTCACCCAGCCCAGCACGCGCATTGCTGGGTCTTGTTTTTATGTTTGTTTAATGTTCCTGAGCCTGAACTGAGACGCATCTGGGCAAAAAAGAAGCTGCATATGGTTTGGGTCAGAACACCCGCTCTCAGACAAAGTTTTCAGGCGCCTCTTTCTTGTGTATTTGTGGATGTGTGAGCACGCGTGTGTCCCTGTCTGCTTTGGAACATTGTGCAAATAAGTTCGGCTGTGTCAGAGAAGCCAGGGGAAAAAAAAGGAAATTTAACAATCTTGTTACAGGGAAGTTCTGCTTTGCAGAGATATATTTTGGTCATTTTCTTGGAATGTGTGTAGCTTACACTTCCAAGATTTTTGCCAGCACAGCCAATAATGAAAGTTTGCTTTGCACTTTGGGATGATGACTCTGTCTTGCTTTGTTTTTTTTTTTGTTGTTGTTGTTGTTGTTGTTGTTTCTTTGTTTGTTTTTGTGGGAAGCACAGGAAATTTGTGCCTTGAAAGGGATGGAAGGTGGGGCATTCAGGTAGACAGAGGAGGCAAAGTTTTCCTAAAGGTTTAGGGTTTTTTGTTGTTGTTGTTAAAACCCAAGAATCCAATCTTGAAGTTTAAACTATAAAGAGTATGTCTTCCCTTTTGATATTCTTTTAAAATTGTCTTTTTATCACTTGTTTGAGAAGCTGGATTGTACTGAATGATTGTTGTATTGCCATAGTATAACTAAGACGAACCATTAACTTCCTAGGATACTTAGGTCCCAGACAATAAAAGCATGCCTCAGTTATTTTTATTTCAAAACTGTATACACAGTCCCCAGGACAGAAGTGTTCAAGGAGGACGAGATTTTAATCCAACTGTGGCCTTGTATTCCAGAGATTAAAAGAGCTACCAGAGAGCCAAGTCTGTAACCTTGCTTTCAAAATAGAGGCAGGATCTGAGGTGTAAGGAGCACACTTGGGCAGAATTTCAGAGCTGGTAAAGTGTTTCACATGCACCCTTTCCTGGAACTTCCTTCTCCCTTTTGGCATCTTGCATAGGAACGTGCCACACCCATGTTTCCATGGTACCTGAGCCTCAGTTTGGTCCAGTGTTCCTGCCAGCCCCTTCTCCTCCACTCATCTCTGCACACCATGATCTCGCTCCAGGAGCCCCTCTCAGGAGCTCAGCATTTTCCTGACGGCTTCTTGCTGCCTTTGGCTGCCCTGCCTACACTTGCATACAATCCCTGTTTGCTGCTGCAAACTCCACTCCTTTTGTCAAGACTCAGCTCAAAGACACCTTTCCTGTGAAGTCTTCTTGCCTTCCCTAGGTGGGCAGGAGCCATGCCTTCTTCTAGGACAGACTTCACTTGCACTGTTTGTCTCTTCCTCATGGAGCTTTACCGTGTTGTCATTGTCCAAAGGACCTGCCTTACTGCCAGCCTGCAAGCTCCATGAGAGCTGGGGCCAGTTTGATTCAGCTCCATGTCCCCAGTTTGCCATCTCTCCTGTACTTGCTAGGTGCCCAGTAAAGGTTTGCTGACAGAAAGAAGGAAGAAAATCTGATAAACTAATTGAGGTGGTGTTACTGTGATTTAATATGTCATCCCACACTGTGGGCTACTTTTTTTTTAAGTTCCAGGGAGAAGATGAGACTTAAATCATAAGTTAATTCTACCATTTAATCATAATGGTAGAATTCAAGGACCCATAATAAGCAGGTGGGAGAGAGACACTGAACAGGTGTGAATTCTACCCCAAATTCCCCAAATCTCTACGTTGGTACCTGGGGGCTCTGCCAGCCACAGTCAAGTACAGTTCTGCAGAGAAGCCCTGTATGAGGCCTCTTGACCCCTGGTGTGGTACTATCTGAAGGTGTGGTGGCCTTATATCAAATGCTTTAGCACTTTAGTGCTAAAATCCTCTTGCTGTAGGCCCAAGACTTTAGTACTTTAAACATACACACACACACAGGTTAATGGATTCCAGTGTCATTTTGGTCCAAACATATAGGTGTAAACTAAACTTTTTGCCTTTAATACATAGAGGCAAAGGAATGTGTTAAAATGAAAATTTCCTTTGCCTTTTTTCTCTGTTCATATATGTAATACATCAAAATTGGGTTCATACTAAATATAGTTTATATCATGTTTTTAAAAATTTTACCAGTATTTTTTCCTATCAAGTGTCTTTTGAAAACATTTTAATAATTTTCTAATTTATGTTATGGGGTATCACTTAAAAATTTAACTATTTCCTTATTTCTATTTCTGGATATTTGAATTTTCTGTACTAGAAATAGTCCTTTGATTATAAAAATTAGAAAGACAAAAAAAATCTGAAACTAATTACATCTTTACTTAGTTCCTTAGGATAGATTTTCAGAATTAGGATTCACAGGTCGAAGGGAATAAACATTATAACCCTTCCAAATTTCTTAAAATTTATACTAAATTTTCTTTATTTCTATAATATAGGAGGATTTTCATCTTACAGCATTTTCAGAGATATTTAACATTATCATTTTAACAAGACTTTGCCAAACTTTTGTTTGCATTTCTTACATTATAGGTAATGTTGAACGTCGTCTTAAATATTTTTTGGCCACTTGATTTTATTCTTTGATGAATTTCTGTACTTTAAGGTAAAGGTGGCTTTTCTTCCTTGTGGTCCAGGGAACTAGTAATAGAGTAGATTGTCCTTCCTCTGCTGCATTTTGAAAATTCTTATTAATTAACCAGCTTCACCACCTTACTTTACAAATTATACTTTCATTTGCTAAGACTAAATGAATAATTTAAAAAATATACTTAATCTTTTATTTTGTGGATTTTGTGTTTGTTTTGTATTACTTTTTTTTTGTTTGGGAGCAGTGTTTAGAGGTTGGTTTTTATTCTAATCTTAAGCTTTCTGATTTTTATAGTTATACAACTTATGTGATACAAAAATATTGGCTTCTCTAGGAGTATTACTGTGGCTCTTCCACATTTTCTGTGTTTATTTAACCAAGCCTTTGATTATTTAAATATATGCTTAAGTATCTGAAATAAATCAGAGATGTGTTTGTGTCATTCACAATGTTCTGAGGTAGGATTACATGGATCCTGCTCTTATCCCATTTATGACAAATCAATCTCTGGCCATTTTTATTTCCTTGGTCACTATGTAAGTACATAGATTTATATTAGTTACACTTTATCATTATCATTGGATGGGTAAGTGTTGCTGACTCCGATCTCAAGCAAGAAAGTTAAACAGAAAATATAAGGAGCATAAGTGTTATTAATGGAATATTATTTTAAAGTTGAGTGAGTCCTCTGTTAACCAGGTTGTAACCTCCTTACTAGTGTCTAGGCTCCCTGAAAGGGAGGGATCTGAACACCTGGCATATAGTTGCTAGAAAATATCTATTTATCAAATGAATAAATATGAATAATTAATTATATAACAGTATTAAACATGCACTGAGTGGCAATCATGGGCCATGTTACTATGTGCTTCCTCTCTCTCTCTGTCTCTTTTTTTTTAATGGGATCTTTTTCTGTTATCCCTGCTGGAGTGCAGTGCTCCAATCACAGCTCACTGCTGCCTCAAATTCTTGGGCTCAAGGGCTTCTCCCACCTGTTTCCCAAGTAGCTGGGACTACAGGCAGATGCCACCATGCCCAGCTATTTTTAAATTTTTTACAGAGATAGGGTCTTGCTATGTTGACCAGCCTCAAACTCCTGGTCTCAAGTGATCCTCACATCTGGGCCTCCCAAAGCTCTGGGATTACAGGCATAAGCCCCCACACCTGGCCCCGTGTGCTTGCTATGTGGTAAGGAGTCAGCGAGGAACTACCCACAAAGCACTTTGTGTTGTTTTTTGTTTGTTTTGTTTCATTTTGAGACAGGGTTTCGCTCTTGTTGCCCAGGCTGGAGTGCAATGGCATGATCTCGGCTCACTGCAACCTCCGCCTTCCAGGTTCAAGCAATTCTCCTGTCTCAGCCTCCTGAGGAGCTGGCATTACAGGCATGTGCCACCACACTCAGCTAATTTTGTATTTTTAGTAGAGACGGGTCTCCATGTTGGTCAGGCTGGTCTCGGACTCCTGACCTCAGGTGATCCGCCTGCCTCGGCCTCCCAAAGTGCTGGGATTACAGGCGTGAGCCACTGTGCCTGGTCCCACACAAAGCACTTTGTGCACTTATGTCTATTATCTTCTTTAATTATCCCACTGTCCTATGAGGTAGGTGTCCTCATTTTTGTAGACAAATGAACTGATGTACAGGGGACAGTGCCCAGGATCATTTAGCCAGCAAATGGCCAACCAAGAATTTGAATCCAGCTCTGGTTTCAAAGCTCACATTCTGAGTAACCCTAGAGGACTAGCTGACCCTTCCATGCTGTCTTTGCTTTGGTTACCTTAAAGCAACGTGGTGACTGGATTTCAGGAGGTATGGATGCATGGAAGCAGTGACAATTAGCCAGCAAATATTTATTATCCGTGTCAACTGTGTACTTAGGCTCGCTCTCTCTCTCTCTATTTTTTTAACAGTAGGCCCCTGATGTTCCTCGGTGGGTTTTTCGTGGCCATGTTATGAATCCCTAGACCCATGCATGGAGCACATCATTTCCCTGCACCCAGGGCAGCAAGTGGGGAACACAACCACATTGTAATCCTGACCCCAGATGGAGGGCCAGGCTCATCATCCTGTTTCCACCCAGAGCTGTGGAGCAAATGCAGCTCAAATCTATACCCCAGCGGAAGCACAAATCACTATAGGTCATGGAATTTGGGGGGTATTTTTTAATATTCAAAATCTCGAGTGTTAAATTGGAAAATACCAAGTCTCTGTATCATTAACAATAATGTTAATAATGACCACTAGCTCGTATTTTAAGAACTAGGAAACATTTTCATAACTTTCACATAGACAGTAGGCTACCTTTTCAGGGAAACCACAGCTCTCAATTGGAATTAAGAATAAAATGTTTTGTTGTTGTTGTTGTTGTTGTTGTTCTTTTTAAGAAGCAAGGTGAAGCATTGATTGAAAACAAAAACAAGGAATCAGACTCCCTAGCTTCAGATCTATCTGTACCTCCTGGTTTCTTCACCCCTCTGTTCCTCATTTCCCCATTGACAAAATGGGGATAATTTTTAAAGATTAAATGAGGTAACAGAGAAATCACTTAGCACATACTAATTTCTCTCTCTCTCTCTCTCTCTCTCTCTCTCTGTGTATGTATATATATGTGTATATATAGAAATACTTTTAACTCCTGTTTCAAAGGATACTTATGTTTCTTTCACTGGTTTAATTCATATGGTTTAAAACATACTTGTTCAAGGTGCATAGTCTTAGAAAGGAGAAAACTGAGACTAAAAGAGATTAAGTAACTTACTTTAGATCATTCAGCAAAGATATGGTAAAAGTCAGTTCTAGCACTCAACTCCTAGCTTTGATTAATGGATTTAGTTACCATGTCCTTTGTAGAGACTTGGATAGAGAAACTCATGGGAGTTACACAGCTGTTACATTGAATTTACCAATTAATTAATTGAAATATGAAAAAGTAAATGTGACTTTTAAGATTTTTTACAAATAGTTCAAAATTTATTTTAGAAAACAGAGCTCAGTGCAGTATATTTTCAAAATTTAAACACATGTTATTGTTTTATGGTTTGTTAGTTTACAAGCTTATAAGTACAAAAACACTTTATAACATTAAACCTTTTAATGTTAAAATATTAGGGCTAAAATTGCACAAAGACTAAAGGCTCACCAAGAAATATATATTAAATTCTGTCACCTCAAATAGATTTTTACTGTCTGTGCAAATTACTTTGAATTATCCAAATATTTGGAATACGTCTAGCCCTGAGACTTTTTATCTAGGTACCCTAAAATGACATGAATTGTGCCATGCCAACTTTTGCCATTATTTTTTCCTAAACACCTAGGATCATTTCTGATTTGCATAAGAGTTTCCCTTAGGCTTTGCAAGTGTACTTGGAATAAATGCTAGCAAAGGAGCAAGAACTCCCCAGGCCCCTGGATGGAGGTGGTTGGGTCTCCCAGACATGGTTCAGTGGCTCTTTGCCAACACACCCTCTGGAACAACCATACCCGTGATAACAGAGTGTAAAAAACCTGATTATCTTCAAATCTGATGAATGAGTTCAGCTGTTCGGTAGGCCAGTATGGGGTATGTGAGAACATGGGATCACAGCAAAAACCATGTTTATCTCACTCCATCATTGCAGTGAACTTTATCTCCTGGGAATTTTCTTAAAGGGCAAGTCTGGACAAAGTCATGGCTTAATGACCAGAGAGTCTACAAGCGAGTTGTTCCTGTGTTCCAGTGAAGCAGAAGACAGGGCCTGAGCTTGTGAGGAAAGATAAGCTAAAGAACTGCATATGCTCCTTAGACAAAGATAATTTGTCACATCACCACCGTTCATCTCTTAGTTCCCAGCTCACTGTTCCAACAGGTCTGTTTTGCAGATTTCTTATATATAAAAAAATGTCTCTAGTCGTCCACTGAGCAATCAGTTCGTTCATTCATCCTTTACCTCCAAAAATATTTATTGAGCACTTTTTAAATACCAGTATTACACTTAGTTCTCAGAGATACAATGGTAAATAAGCTATAACTTAAGACTCAAGAACTTACAGTCCAATGAAAAAATCAGGTAAATAGAAAACTAAGTATGTTGTGATAAATATTATGATAAAGTCAAGTACAAGGTAAGCACCTAATATGCCTTCAGACTGATGGCCGGGAGGTGTCTAGAGTGGTTCTTCAGCAAGACTTCTGAGATGAGTCAAGGTCCTGTGCTCTTCAATACAGTAGCCTAGTGGCTACCTGTGTTTAGGTAAGTTTTAAATACATGAAGATAAAATAAAATTTAAAAATCAGTGAGTTCCACTATCCACATTTCAAGTGCTCAATAACTACATGAGGTCAGTGGCTATCATATGGGCCCCCACAGATAAGGAACATTTCCATTATGTCTATTCAATAGCGTTGGTCTCAGCAGATCTCAAAGGTGAGAGGGGAGGAGTTTTGGAGGGAGAGTACAAAGAGTGAGCTGAAACCTGGAGATGCTAGGGGAAAACGCATTAAATAACTGTTTTAAAATAACAAGTTATTTTTTAAAACGTATGTATTTATTTATTCAAGAAACATTTATTATTTGTGCTAACAAGCCGCGGGTTTTACAAAGATGCTTAAACACAGTCTCAGTCTCTAAAGAACTTACATTTTTTATGGGCAAGGTAGGGGTCATAAATTACCACCAAAAATGCATATTTGAGTTTAGAGGACAGACTGGTTAGTTCAAGTGTGAAGCAGTGAGTAGGGAAAAGAAGAATTTGCAGGGAGGCTAGGCTTCATTCTTCCTGAAGTTGTTGTTTATGACCTGGGTCTTGATGAACTGTAAGGATTCAGACAGGGCAGTGGCATTAAATTCCTTACCTTGGTTAAAAAAAGAAACATTCAAGTTTCACAAAGTTCTTATAGCTTTAGGGTCCAGCAAGCAACTGGGAAGCTGAGGCTCTCCCCACTGGCATATTCATTAATGTCTTTCTACTAGGACTGCCCCTTATACAATAGAGATCTCATTCGGCCGTGCCAACTTACACGGAATAGTCTCCCTTCTAAATGGTGTTCCGTGGATTAGTTTAGGGAAGCCTGAGCCAGATCTTGTTTGCATTAGGTGGCTGAAAAAAGGATTGGGGGTGGGGGGTTAAGGATTATGCAAATCACTGGCTGATATGTAGGTTGGAAACTGGAGACATGTGTGAAAGCAGTTTTTATGCACCAATAGGTGAGGGAACTAGGAAACAGTTCTAGGTGAACTATGGGGTAGCTAACTTAGGCAGATTGAATGAAATTGTCAGTAAACAACTATATAAATTTATGAATTTTGTTCTCTGAATTGTGTAATTCAGGTCTTATGAAACTCATCCCTGGCCATTTATTCCCTGATTTCTTGGGATCAGAATCTGTTCAATGACCACTTTCCCTTTCTGTTTGGTATTTTTCCTCTGCTGGGAGTGTCTGCAAAGTGCAAGTGAGTCTTGCTTATCACAAAAGCCACTTGGTCCTCTATTTCTAGGGGTATGATGTTCTCTGTTGTTTGGGAAACACCAGTCTCAGAAATCCTTTTGAAGGAATTCTCCCAGTCATCCAGGAAGAGAAACATTCAAGAGAATGACAGAAAAGGATCTTCTTAGCAAAAAAAAATCATAGCCAGTGCTGAGAGGAAAGTTGAGATCAGATCTTTAGAAACTGTGTAACATGATGATGAAATAAAGGAAAAAACAGTTTTCCAGATCACTCTTTAAAATCTCCTTTGAAATGGGGTAACCAAGGCTTGCGTCTTCATTCTTTTCCAGTAGAAAATCCTTTTATTGAAATTCATGTAACTCTTTGAAAAATAAAAAGGTGATTAGAAAGATGGCATGAATTGTTTGAAAGAAAAAGGAAATTTTATTTTTTTCATTGTTACCTAATGTGATTTTAAAAATTTAATTAAATGTAGTTGGATATTTATTCAGGCAAAAAAAAAAAAATCAAAAGGGACATATTCTATCTGAATATTATGTTTTTAGTTTCTCAAGACCGATAATACATTATGAACATATTACCTGGCCATGCAGGGATAATTTTTTTTTTTTTAAACAAACTTGTTGAATTAACTGATTTCTACTTGACTAAAGGTTGTTGAGTTACCAAAAATGTTGTGGAATTGAGCACAATTCAGGAAGTTTTACAGTGCTTCCTCTGGAATTCCAAGGTGGAGCTTCCACAAATCCTTCCATTAAAAACAGGCCTCCATGCACACTCATGAGTGGTGTTCCCAAAGTGTGTTTAAAAGTCAGTCATTCAGAACTCAAAACACAGTTTTCCTCACAAGAAATGTCAGAGATGGTTACTTTCCCAGGGCTGCCCACAAAAGCCTTTTATTCCATAATGTATCTGAAAGAGGCTCCCTCCATCTGTTGAGCGAAGAATGGAGTAGTACTGGACAGAAATCCACCCCGTCCACCCCCACCCTGCAATCCCTGAGGGCAACATTTTTATTTGCTGAGGCAGCCACCTGGACTTCAGGGAGAAAGAAAGGAAACACATTTCTCTCTGAGTGGATTCTATCTCTGAAACCATCCCTGGAATGGTTTTTTGTAGAGTGAATGTTTATCAACCAAGATGTGTTTCTTTCCTTTGAGATAGCTCAATAACAACAATTAAGTGCGTTTTGAACTGTCTCTTCTTTTATTATCGTGATCTTCATCATGACTGTTCTGCACCATTACTGGATTTCGAAACCAGAGGAATGATGATCATATGACGATCAAAATTATCATCCCTTGGATTCGTTGTTTAGCAAGGGCATGCATCGCCCATCTGCCAAGATATTAATATTTTCATAGTCCTTAAAAATAGCCATAATGTGGACCAGGCACGGTGGCTCACACCTGTAATCCCAGCACTATGGGAGGCCAGCGTGGGTGGATCATGAGGTCAGGAGTTAGAGACCAGCCTGGCCAACATGGTGAAACCCTGTTGCTACTAAAAATACAAAAATTAGCCAGGCGTGGTAGCACACACCTGTAGTCCCAGCTACTCGGGAAGTTGAGCAGAAGAAATGCTTGAACCCAGGATGCGGAGGTTGCAGTGAGCAGAGATCACGCCACTGCACTCCAGCCTGAGCAACAGTGAGATTCCCTCTCAAAAAAAAAAAAAAACAATCCATACTGTGGTGTTCTCACATTCAATTAATATATTGTGACTTTCTGATGTCCGATCAAT
The DNA here is from genome assembly GCF_037993035.2 of Macaca fascicularis. Classification (NCBI taxonomy): domain Eukaryota; kingdom Metazoa; phylum Chordata; class Mammalia; order Primates; family Cercopithecidae; genus Macaca; species Macaca fascicularis. The sequence goes on along the minus strand of NC_088377.1, from coordinate 101,530,563 downwards.
TGATTCTTTTTAACATTGAAACCAGAGATGGGAGTGATGGAAATGACCTACAGAAAGATTAAATCTACCCACTGCAAGGTCTGAACTAATCGAAGCATTCTGTATGCTTACTTCACATTAGAAAATGAACAAACCCTTCATCTCCTCCTCTTCATTACTAACACCAACATTGTCTGACATTTTTGTCCACCTAGAAATTATATTCATGATTTCTCAAAATATAAGTTACTATCTCACTAATCCACATTCACCTCTCAGGATATACTTGGGAAATTTTCAAGTAGTATCACACCCTGTTGCTTTTTCTTATTTTGCTTTTTTTTTTTTTTTTTTTTTTTTTGAGACGGAGTTTCACTCTTGTCCAAGGTGGAATGCAATGTCGCTGTCTCGGTTCACTGCAGCCTCTGCCTCCCAGATTCCAGTAATTCTCCTGCTTCAGACTCCTGAGTAGCTGGGATTACAGGCGTGCACCACCATGCCCGGCTATTTTTTTGTATTTTTAGTAGAAACAGGGTTTCACCATGTTTGTCAGGCTGGTCTCAAACTCCTGACCTCAAGTGATCTGCCCGCCTCAGCCTCCCAAAGTGCTGGAACTATAGGCGTGAGCCACAGTGCCTGGCTTATTTTGCTTTTACTAATCGAGGGATGAGACTTGGATGACAGTGCAGGCCCTAAGGTGCTATAGCTCATTGTCCATGGTGACTCGAGGCTATTTTTTGCAAAAATACGGCAGGGAGGAAACCCAGGGAAGTGGACATTAGAAAATGATTTGTCTCTATCCGAGTGCAGTGGCTCACGCCTGTAACCCCTGCACTTTGGGAGGCTAAGATAGAAGGACTGCTTGAGGCCAGGAGTTTGAGACCAGCCTGGGCAACCTGGTGAAACCTCATCTCTACAAAAAAATACAAAAATTAGCTGGGTATATGGGTATAGTGGTGTGTACCTGTAGTCCCAGCTACTTGGGAGGCTGAGATGGGAGGATCACCTGAGCTCAGGAAGTCAGGGCTGCAGTGAGCTGTGCTGTGATTGCACCACTACACTCTAGCCTGGCTTCAGAGTGAGACCCTGTTTCAAAAAATAAAAAAGAAAGAAAGAAAAAAACTTAGGAAACTGTTTGTTTCTGTATTGGTTTGTTAGCGATATCCCAATAACATACCACAGACTGAGTAGCTTAAACCACAGAAATTCATTTCTCCAGTCTCACAATTCTGGAGGTTGGAAGTGCAAGATCAAGGTGTCAGTGCAGTGATTCCTTCAGAGGGCTGTGCAGGGAAGAATCTGTTTCAGGCCTCTCTCCTTGGCTTGTAGATGGTCAACTTCCCCCTGTGTCCTTACCTGGTCTTTCTTCTCTGCTGTGTCTGTCCTAATCTCTTTTTCTTATGAGGACACCAGTTGTATTAGATTAGGGCCAATCCATGTGACCTCATTTTACCTTTATTACCTTTTTTTTTTTTTTTTTTTTTGAGACAGAGTCTTGCGTTGTCGCCAGGCTGGAGTGCAATGATGTGCTCTCAGCTCACTGCAGCCTCCACCTCCCAGGTTCAAGCGATTCTCATGCCTCAGCCTCCCGAGTTGCTGGGATTATGGGTACACGCCAACACGCCCTGCTAATTTTTGTATTTTTAGTAGAGACAGGGTTTCACCATGTTGACCAGGATGGTCTCGATCTCTTGACCTCAGGTGATCCACCTGCCTCGGCTTCCCAAAGTGCTGGGATTACAGGCATGAGCCACCATGCCCGGCCCCCTTTATTACCTCTTTAAAGGCCCTGTCTCCAAATACAGTCACATACTGAGGTTCTGGAGTTAGGATTTCAACATATGAATTTGAGGTAGGGTATGGGAGGAACAAAATTCAGCTGATAGCAGTTTCCTAAATTGAAGATTGCTTAAATATTAAAATCTTAAACAAAATCCTAACCAGGATGCAATGACTTGCCTTTGCAAAATAAAATCTCGGATTCCAGTGGGAGTTCTGTGAGGATCTGTAAAGCCTAACTGTGCTGGGCTGGTCTTTCTCAGGAAGAGCTCTCCCTTGAGAATATTGTAGCTTGCAGACTGGTTCATTTCTGAGGCTGAAAGCAGGCAAGAGAGGTGCCCAGGGTGCAAATATAGGAAGAGCTTGCTCTCGGCTGTCTGTATGCTGATCGTGTACTGTGCATTTGCACAACTCTGAGAGTGAATATCTCTTTAAATCTTGTGCCCTGGACATCTCTCTTGCTCCACCCTGGTCCCTGCTCTTCTGTAGAGGAAGGCAAATAGTATTTATAAGTTGTCCTCACATCACGCTTTCAATGACATTTTGGCAAACATCTAGTATTCAAGTGTTCTCAGAAGCTGACTGATAGTGTGATTGTTAACATGGGCTGGGGGAAGGAATATGAAGGCGTCCTAAGTCATTTCCTTGTTAATAGTAACAGCCACTGAACCAGGAATAGATTTTGAAGTCCTTGTGCCATATCTCTACATTTGTAACCCAATGGCATGCTTGCTTTTATTTGGCCACATTCTTAGCCTTGATGCTAGATGATGACCTAGAGGACAGCCCAGGATTTGGGAAGGGATTCCATGCCTTGATTTGTGAATCCATAGCCAGGCTCAGAATATGCTGAGGTCTTTGGCACTGTGTCAGTGCTATGATCCTCTTATAAGTGTCCAGCTCTATTCTGAGAACGGAGCAGGTGCAGATGCACCTCATCTCTGCCAGTGGCTGTGGCCGTGAACTTTAGAAACCCATTCTGCTATGGCAGAGCAGAACTCCAAGACCTGGAGCAGACAATCCACACCTCTGGAGCATGCTGCTGTTCTAGCAACAGGCCGGAGCTGTCTAAACAGGAGAGAGCTTTCCTTCTTACCCTCAGCAGTGATTGATCTGGCCGTGGAAGCAATGCTGTTTTCTTCCCAGAAGTGGTGTGATTAGTGAGGCAGTGAATGTTGCTGTTTTCTAAGAGACCAGCTAGGACAGCTAAGTCCCAGGTTTTCAGGATGAACATTTTAGTGCTCTGGCTCCCTGCTTTTGCCTAAGAACATGCGCTTCCTCCAAGAACCTGCTCAAGCCCTCCTGGAGGAAGTCCAGATTGAAGCTTCTACTCACTTCCTCAGCTCAGTGCCTTACCATGAATTTGCAGAGCCTGATGAAATATTTTATCATTCTGAGGGGATAAAATTTTATCATTCTGAGGGAAAATAAAAGCCACCTCTACCCTTCCATCTGACTGTTCAAAACGTACCCTAGAATTTCCTTTAGAAGTTGCTCTCTAAGGAGGTACAAAGCTAATTTTGCAATGAGCCCCACTTTTTAGTATTACGTGGAAGGTGCACCATTAATATTAGCAAAAATGAATTCTCTAGTGACATGGAGAGAAAGAAGTTTTCGTTATAAGGTCAGTCTGCCTGTAACTTTCTCATTCTTTCACTCTATGTAGAGCAACAAGAAAAGTTGTAAGTTCAACGTGGCATTAGTCTGTAGAGGCTTGTTTTAATACCTCAAAGGCTATTTGCAGCTAAATTTTAATCATCTAAGGCCTTGCTGCTCAAAGTGGGGTCCCTCGACCCACAGCACCACCGGGGAGCTCTTTAGGAAGGCAGAATCCCTGGCCCTACCTGAGACCTGCATTTTAGTAAGAGTCTCAGGTAGTTCGCCAGCACATTAAGTTGTGAGAAGCACTGTTTTAGGAACTATTGAACCTTAAGAGATTCTATCCAAAGACAGGAAGATCTGAATTGTCTCTACCCAGAAGCTGATAATTAACTTTAGCAGTTGTTACAGGTGATGGTTTTTTCTTATCAAGTCCTTTTGCAGATGGTCCCTCTCTTATCCATCCTGTTTGAGACCCCTTCAGTTTCTAATGAAGCTTAATTGATTAGCTCTATTTGTGAAAAGCTCAGGCCCTAATAAGCACACTCCCACTGGGTACACAACTAAATAGTTTATGAGGTAATTCGTATTTTAATGTCTTTCCTAATGAGCCCTTTCAGTAATGAAATCCCCAGAGAAAACATTATTGGTTCCCAGACGTTTCTTAGGCTCCTAGGGCAGGAAGGCTGATGAAGGTGGAAGCATGAGGCTCTAGAGTAGAAAATAGTTTTCAGTTCAAAACAAGGCAGATTCTTTTTTTCCCCTCAAGAAATATTTCAAATATGGCTTTTCATACCTTCTTTTCTAAATCCTTATCCTCTCAATCATTTTCCACACTCGAAACAAGAATTTTTTTTTTCCTGAGGCTGTTGTGGAATTCCTTTCCCCTGCAGTAAATAAATAATATGAGGGTTGCCAGTGTGTATGATCTTATACAAACGAGAAAGACAGATGGAGAGGAAAAGATACAGGGAGACAGAAATGTGTGTGCTCACACACTTGTGTGCAAATACACACACAGCACCTGCTGGGTGCCTCAACGTTCTTTGTAAGTCTGTATTTGAATCTTCTCAGCATCATCGCTTCTGTAATAGTTGATAAATGTGTCACTCCCTCCTCATTAAGGGTGAAGGCAAAATGAGTCCCATCATGAGAAACAGGCATTTAGAACAGTGAAGTGGCTGAGCAACAAGACAGTTATCTGTAGCATAGCAGAATTCTGTCCAAAGGGAGTTACAGCAAATTCCCTTTGAGTGAGGAAGGAAGCTGTGTCACAGGGGCTAGCTGGTAGCCGTCTGGAACCTGCAGTGGTGAAGGGACTCACCTTTCTGCTCCCAGGCCGAGCACAGAGTAGACACACACATTCTTGAGCCCTAATTTGAAGCCAGACAGCAGGCAAAGAAGACCAGTCCCAGCGTGTTTTTTCCAGTCTCTCCCTCTGAGAAAGCTTCAGACAACGGGCTGGGCTGGCCAGCCTGACACAGTGCCTGTCCTGTAAGTGATGGTGAAGCGTAGCCTGACCCTACTTTACCTAACACAAAGATCAAAGCCTCCCAGCATGTAATGGATGCTGAAAAACAGCCCTTGTTTCCCAGTCTTGCCCTTTAACTTGTTAAGGGCGCCCCTCCCCTGAAGGAACACACTTTCTCAGCTGGATGTGGGAGAGGGAGCAGAATTCTGGAAGATGTCCGTCCTTAACAGGCCCTTCTAGAATCACTGCTCGCAGTGGCGTCTCCATTCCCATAGGAGGAAAGCCAGAACCACAGGCCAGGGTCAATGAACGTATTCCAGCTGGGCCTCTGGCCATGTGGCTGGCTGCAGATTTTGCTTTGTTACCTGATGGCTTTGGATAAGCAGGATAAAAAATAATGACTTAATAGACCATGAGTTTTAATAACATGTCTGCAGGTCACTGGGGACAGGGACAGCATAGAGCTCATGTGTAGTGTTTTGCTTTGTTTTCTTGACAAGCAAAATGAATTGTCTTCATGGGTACTGTATGCAAATCTAAATCTCTACAAGCCAAATTTTGTGGTAAATCCTGTGATCTGTGGGTATCTCAGGATTTTACGAAAGAGACGAGCAAATATATGTGTAGGACTTCTCTGAAATCCCAGTTATCACTCTAGCTGTCACCATGAGGAAGAACAATGTGTGGGCAAGGAAAAGCTCTGCTCCAAGCCAGAACCAGCGATCTTGAGGACAGAGAGAGCATTCTGAGTGTGACCCTGCTAAAACTAGAGAGAATGTGTCCAAGCCAAGGAAGATGAACTACTAGAGCTCAGTGTTATGAAAAAAAGAAGAATCTCAGAGTTCTGGAGAAAATTCTTTAAATACCCTGGGCAGGCTTTGTGGAGGTACCTTCATCCTTGAGAAGTGAGACTTCAGTATCCATGGAACTAGTTAAGCTAGAACTTGGCATCGGAGTATAGTGCTGAGCAAGGAAGCCTCTACTCAGATAGACTTGAGTTACCATGGCATGCCAGCGAGGAAAAGCAGCCTGCACAGGCCCCAGCGTGCAATGAGGATTTTAAGATGGTTTGTAGGTCTTGGCCCTCCAGACAGTGAGTTTGCAAGCCTCTGTGAGATTCTGCCTGGAAAGGAATAAATGCAAGAGGGGAGGAAAATCTGAACGAAGTTTTTATTCCAGAGGGTTCTCCCAGTGTTGTAGCTGCTTTTGTGAAGGGACAAAGAAAGCAACCAAAGAGTGGGTGGCTGGGATTTATGTATTTGACTGTCGGACACTTAACAATCAATGAGGCTTTAATATTCTTGAAAGTTCAGGCTCCTACTAAAACTGCCTTGAGCCAATTGCAACTTGGATTTGTAAGCAGAATCCAAGCCTGACCTTCTGAGGTGTATTCTCCAACCCCTTATTCTCTGAATGTTTCAGCATCTGTGAAAGCAGAGGCCTCAACCCAGAGTGGTAATTTCAGCAACTTTTCCAAACAACCTTCTGGGTGAGACAAGTCAGCTCCTTCCCATTTACTTATGAGTTAATTAGTATTTAAATACAAGTCTTCAGGCCAGTGATTTATTTTAATAATATCTTAGCCCCTTGGCAGGCCCATGACTTCATGACTGCAGCAGTGGAGAAAGGGCACACCGCCCTGATGGATGTCTCAGTGCTGCATGTGGCTGATTTACAAGGCACTCCTCTGATCTGAGTCACTCTTGCTTCCTCCGCTGCAAGCCCATTGAGTGGCACCCAGCGGTTGGAGCATCTACTTGCTTAAAGTGACAGTTAAAAGAAGTGAGTGGGTTGAATACAAATAACGTGGATGAAATTATTATTGAACAAGAAATCACTGGATACTGCACATTGTGAAGCAGTTGTATATTTGGCCAAATAGGATCAGTTTCCATATGTTCATTGTCTGTTGCATGTATTAAAACAAAAGGTTATAGATGCTGGTTTTAAATCAGTCATCTGCATTTTGTAGGTCTCATTACAACAACGTACATAATGATGGAGTCAGCTGATTTTTTCAAGACAATCTTTAAGGTTACTTTGTGTTTATTAGGTTGCTAGGGGTACCTAATACATCAGTACAAGTAGAAGAAGGGTTTAATGCAGTTGCCAGATTTTTATGCAAGATAAATAGTTTTACATGTCTCAGAAGTAGAATCCAGTTGGCCAAGAAGTTGGCCAAGAGCTGAAATTTGACATCATTCTTGGCAACTGATAGTTTTTTTTTTAATGTGCATAATATAAAAAGCTCAGTATATCTTTTCTAGATATAATATTAGACTACAAATATAACTTTTAACAATTAATCAATATGTGCAAATGAAAAGTTAAGTTTCCTAACTGTTGGTCACAGCAATAGACAACATTTCAAATGGAAATAAGCATTTTTTTCTTTTTTCCTTTAGTATTTTTTAAATGAGAATATATGTAGCACATCTTTATGTTGTAGGGCTCAATGATACAACAAATACCTACGAGCCCAGCCCCCAAACCCAGAACCAGAGCATCACCACTAATTTCTAACTATCAGTGTGTTCCTTCCACGTTCCATCCAGCCTCACCCTTGGGGTCGTCACTCTCCTAAAATTGGGGCCCATCATCCTTTGGCATTTAAAAAGTAGCTTTATCACAAATGTATGCATATTTAACCAGAAACTGGTTAATCTTCCTTGTTTTTGAGCTTTATATGAAATGGTATATAGAATGGAGTTGTCTGGGCTTGCTTTTTCACTTAACATTATAAACTTCTGACAAGAAAATTTGTGGATCTCATTTTAAGGAAGAGAATGGCCCCATACACAAATCATTTTTAACCTCTACCATAGATATGTGATACACAAGAAATGTAAGAGATACATGTAGAAGATTAATAGGAAATATATAATTCTTTTTTTATTAGAGTTAGAGATGCTTGCTGTTTCCATATTTATTGTATTTTAATTGGTAAAAGATGATTAAAACATAAGAATTAAGCCTTATTTTGATGTTTCTGCAATGTGGTAATTAAACCCAGAGAAGATATATTTTCTATGAAACTATTACAACTAATTAGCATGTAATAATTGTCAAATTAAATATGCACTAAATACTCATTTTAAATGTGTAATTGAAGCGTCATGAGGTGAAATCTAATTTTTTTGGAATGAATTTATCAGGTAATGTAATTTCAGGTTGCCATCAGCCTTCAGAACTGTACTACACATAGGCCTAATTACTCCTATGGAACCTTTCAATTGTCCATCTGGTTGAGCACAGATTCGGAAAAATTTTAAGTTTAGAAATGAAATGTTTGATAATCTCATGAAGAATTAAATGCCATATCCCTGGGTGAAAGGTTTCAGTTTCGATTCTCTAGGCTTCTGCCAAACAAATATCAAGGCAGGTTTTCCCTTTCCCCATTAACCAACAAATGAAGCCACTTGGTTGCCCACAAGCCTGGGAAGCATCAGGAAGCATAAGCTGACTGCACATGGGCCGGGACAGGCACTGCGGAGAGGAAAGGCATTCCTTCTTCTCTACACATCTCTACTAATTCAGATGCCATCCCCAGCATTCAAAGAAGGCCACAGCTCTGCTGGAAGGGATTGCCACTATTATCCTTTTGTCAGAAAAGAGAAACTGACACATTTGGAATTGGCATGTTGTCCTGTGTGAAGATCCAGTGGATTTTGTCCATAATGTGTTCTCAGATTTCAGCAAAGACAGGTTAAATTTGTCATGTCAGACCTGAGCGGTTTTCCACTCAGTCGTTGAGCTACTTGTGGTTTGCAAATATCTACGAGGATCCAGTGCCTTCCAGATAGGGCTTGCCTCCCTAGTTATGTGGAATAGGCACGTGTGGTATTTTATTTTGCTTATTAATGTTGTAATTGTTTTATTTTTTAACTTTTATCTTGAAATAATTTTAGACTAATGGAAAAGTCACAAAAATGGTACAGAGAGTTCCGATACACACCAAGCTTCCTCTAATGTTAACATCTTTACAACCATAATATAATTACTAAAACCAGGAAATTAACATTGGTGCAATGTTATTAACTAAACTTCAGACTTCATTCATATTTCCCTATTTTTTTCACCAATGCCTTTTTTTCTGTTCCAGCACCCAGTGCCACATTGCATTTCATTTTTATGTCTCCTTAGACTTCCAATCCATGGCAATTTCTCAGTCTTCCTTTGTCTTTTAAGATCTTGACATTTCTTAAGAATACTGGTCAGTTCTTTTGTGCAATTTCCCCCGTTTTGTTTGTATGATGTTTTCTCATGATTAAATTGAAGTTATGCATGGTTTGGAATACTTCAGAGGTGATGTTGTACCCTTTTTGTTCTGTCATGTCAAGGAGTATGTGATGATAAATCCCTGGTGATATTAACCCTGATCACCTGTTTAAGGTGGGACGTTCCAGTGTTCTCCACTCTCAAGTTCCTATCTTTCTCTATGTATTTTTTTTTTCTTTTCGCTCTTGTTGCCCAGGCTGGAGAGCAGTGGCAATATCTCAGCTCATTGCAACATCTGCCTCTTGGATTTAAGTGATTCTCCTGCCTCAGCCTCCCAAGTAGCCAGGATTACAGGTGCCCGCCACCATGCCTAGCTAATTTTTATATTTTTAGTAGAGATGGGGTTTCACCATGTTGGCCAGGCTGTTCTCAAATCCTGACCTCAAGTGGTCCCCCTGCCTCAGCCTCCCAATCTCAGCTCATGCTGGGATTACAGGCATGAGCCATCATGCCCAACCTTCTCTTTGTAATTAATATTTATCTCAGAAGAATATTTTGAGACAAATGAACACCCTGCTTTAAGGAAAATCTTCACATAGAAACCTGAACTTATGAAATAAGTATTGATGTATTTTCTTGCATTAACAAAGGAATTCTTCACTTTTCCAAAGAATTCACCCCAGGATTCAATTTTAAATAACAATCTCAGTTCTGGTACATTTAACATATGGCTTGTCTAATACATGTTGACAGTTAACTTTTTGAGACAATGTTTGCTACAATGGTCTCTTTGAGGACAATGTTTGTCTTCTCAAATAATGCATACATATATTCTTATCCCCTTATATAATGAGAAAAAAACAGCAGAATTTCTCTTACCTGGTAGGTCACTGAAAGAAGAAACAGAGCTTAAATCTTCTACTCTTTATCCTTTTCGAAAGGGATTTTTTTTTTACTGTCAGAAATAGTGGGAAGGTCAGGAAAATATACATTTTTGTGGAAATAAATTTTCAGAGATAATGTTCTATAACATAATACCAAAGTAGATGGGCTCAGAGGATATCAATTATATGCCATACACATGATTCCACTTACTGGAAAACAATTTGGCAAAATGTACCAAACCTTGAGTTCCACCTCAAAGAATCTGTCCTAAGAAAATAATCACAGACCCAAGCAGAGATCTATGTTAAAAGATATTTACTACAGTGCTATTATAAAGTATTAAGGAAGTGATTTGGGAAATTGGCAATAATCTAAATGCCCAATAAATAGGAAATGGTGGGATTTTGTCCAACAATTCAATTCATGTTTTCAAAAACAAATGCCACAAAAACATGTTCAAGTGATCACAATAACATACTATGTGGAAAAAATAGAAATAATGTCTATACAATATGTCCCTAATCTCTCTCTCTTGTGCATGTATACACACACACACACTCATACAATTGGTAGAAATACTGATTAGAAAGTTATCTGTAGGTATTAGAATCATGACTGATATTTATTTTCTTTATGCTTTTTAGTTTTCCAATTCTTGTGCTATAATCTTTTTATATTAACAACAGGAAGATATTTTTGAGAAAATTAGCAGTAATTCCATAGGTACCCTTTGGGGAGATAGATTCTGTGAAATACCTTTACATTTCCTCTTTTTCAACCCTGTGTAGATTACAACTTTGAAAGAAACTAAATGGCATGCACTTGTTGAATTTATTCCAAATATTTATGTGTATAGGCATGCACATACACATTTATAGAGCCAGAATGAACTGCATGATGAAGTGAAATGATTAAAATTTTTTAAATTAGATGTGCATTTGGAGAAAAAAAATTCAATATCTAGCTTTTCCATGGTTGGCTTTCTAAATCTAAATAGAAAATCTATAGGATGTAAGGGCTATGATGAGAGAAAGCTAACCCTCCCAGGGAATACAGTCTTTCAGGAAAAAATAAAATAAAATAAAATAAAAAGATCTTTTTATATTATTCTTTTTCAAGGTTAGTCCTTAAAATTAAACTCATTAAAAAAAAAAAAAAAAAACCCTCCCTCAACCTCATCAAATTACAGAAAGCCAAATATCTAGCTTTCATTTTTAATCAAGCAGGCCTAAATATTCATGTTTATGTGCCTAAATGAAACTTTTGTATGCAGTGTTCCACTCCGTCTGCATGAATAGTAGCATTGTGGCCGGGTGAGGTCACTGCAGAGGGAGAGTGAGGTAAGAACACAGCTGAATCTACAGGCTTTCTGCAGTGTGGTGCACCAGCTCTTTCTTAAAGCCACAGAACTGCCATTCTCACACCAAAGGCCCTCAGTTTGTTTGTGTCGGGCTGCAGCCCCACTTGCCTGTGTGTAGTGATGGTACTGTGTGTCATGAATAATTCAAGTGTTCCAAAGGAGAGCCAGAACTTCAAGGAGTAGCATGTGGCCAGAACCTCAGCAGTGTATAATTTCTGCTTCTTTAAACATCCACATTGGCCACCTGTTCTCAAAGGAAAAGATGGTACCTTCCATTTCCTGCTCCCCTGCCACAAGATTCACGAGGGATCGCTGCTGTGGTTATGGGGACCCCACTGTGGTGTGCTTCCCTCCCAAGCAGTGGCAGGCTAAGTCACCAGAATATTGGTTAAAGATGCATGTCAGTTCATATTTTACCTACATATCCTACTAACTTAGAGGAATAAGTTGGTTGCCAAGAGCATGCTGGCACATAGCTCCCAGTCAACACGATCTTCGTTAGAGCTGTGAGAACATGAAATAACTTCACCCTTTTTCACCCCAACAAGCTCTCCAAACGTTTTACCTCCTGCTTTACAATGGAGAGGGATCCTTTATTCTCCAGTCAGCATCAAGCAGCATCCAATTTAAATAATAAGATATTTCCAAGATATGGGTACCATGCCTTTGCTTGTGCCTACCGTGGAAGGTGCCATGATACCAGGAATAACAACAGCTTTTAAAATCTTTCCTGGAAAGTTTTCACACCTAAGGCCTGAGCATATAAACTCCCATTAAGTGAAAAGATAACCCTCCCTGAACCAAAACTTCAAGAATGGGTAAGATTGATTCTTTAAGTTAACCAAATCCTATAGAGTTCATCTTGGGGATCAGTACTGGGGATAAATGAGAGCATAAGATTGGTTAGGATAGGCATTATGGGGGTTACATGATCCCTTTGTAAGTTTATAGCCAAGAGGAAGTGCTTTAGAAGTTCAGGGAAGGATCTGCCACTGGATCTGGGAGACTTGGAGAAAATACTTGGTAAAGGAAACAGAAAATGAGAGGTCACTGAAGGAGGAACAGGCTTGGGCATCTCCAGTTGAGAAAAATAGTGTAACGAGAAGGGTATTGGTGCCGTATTTATAACAGCTGCTGAAGATACAAACTCTGGACTAGATCAGTCGACTGACAGATGACCACCTCTCCCTGTTCAGGGATCAGCAGTAGACCTGTTGAGTTGAGGGGTCAATTCCTATGAGAGAAGGGAGGTCCAGTTGACGAGATACATTGGATCCCAGCCAGACCACGGAGGCTCAGGAATGCCAGCCTAAGGAAATGGTCATTATCTTTTAGGCAATAGTGAGTCACTGGAGGATTAGGAGTAGGGAGGGACACGATGAAATCAGTTTTTTTGGAAGATAAATCTGGCAGGGATGTGCAAGAAGCACATATCAACTAATACTAATAAGAAAAATCTCACTAAGCTAGGAATATTACAAGTTCCACTCTAGACAGTGTTAAACAATGATTAAATGATGAACCCTGTTCGTTTCTGCTGATGGCTGCAGAACATTGATCCTGACAGCTGCTCGCTGTGAAAAGAATGAAATGAATGCTGTGAACCAAGGACCCAATTATTACTCAGGTAGGCCCTAAAATCTGTAGGTGTTAGTGGCCAAAGAGTGTTTCTGAAGTGTTTCAGAGATCTTCAAGTTCATTCATTCATTCATTTAGATCAAACCTACTATGTGCTGGGTACCACGATAGTCCCAGGGTAGGGCAGGGGAGTGGGCATAAAGAACAATAAAATATATATCTTCTCAAGAAATTTATATTTGCTATAGATTTTTAAAAATATAGAACATAGGAAAGTATAGAAGCCCAGAATTTACAGCATATATAGTACTATTGTATGCAAACCCTCCTACCTTGGGGGATTTACCTACCTGCTGGAACTCATTCACAGGCCTGGCTGAGGGTCAGTGATGCTGTGGTCTATAAGAGAAAAGTGGAAAGCAAGTTGCAGCCAAATGAAGGGCTTGCCATCTCCATTTTTCACTCAACAAAAGTACACTGAGTGGCTGGGCACGGTGGCTCACACCTGTAATCCCAGCACTTTGGGAGGCCGAGGTGGGCAGATCACCTGAGGTGAGGAGTTCAAGACCAGCCTGACCAACATGGAGAAACCCCATCTCTACTAAAAAAAAAATACAAAATTAGCCAGGCATGGTGGCACATGCCTGTAATCCCAGCTACTAGGGAGGCTGAGGCAAGAGAATCGCTTGAACCTGGGAGGCAGAGGGAGGTTGCAGTAAGCCAAGATCGCGCCATTGCACTCCAGCCTGGGCAACAAGCACGAAACTCCATCTCCAAAAAAAAAAAAGTACATTGAGTCTAAGTAGCCCTTGCATTTCAGCAGGATGGAGTCCAGTTTATTTTTTACTTAGAAATCTTCCAGAAGTGTGAGGTGTTCATTGAGGACTCAAAATATCCCTAACCACCATGACTACCACTGGTGCTCTCCAAAGCGGCCCTCTCCTCAAGCACCATATTGGTTATTAGTGTCAACCACAATGGTATACTCTGAACTGGGCACATGCTTTAAGTAAAGTTCAGAGACACTTATTGGAAGTTGACAACAGCAGTTTTTGAGAGAGAGAGAGAGAGAGAGGCAGAGAGAGATCAGCTGGCTATCTCTGCAAGGTGTTTAAATTGCTGGTTACAATTTGTTGGATGATTGGTTCAGGCGCTCACCTTTCAAAGATTGTATAGTCAACTGTTAATAAGTAAATTTTGACAATCTGCAACATATTGTTTATAGGTACCAAGTTAAACACAGTTACTGCCCATCATGTTGCATTATTGCCAGTTTTCAGTTACTCACCCTAATTTTTTTTTAGCATACTGTTACATAGAATTTCCCAAGCCAAGCACTGTTCTAAATGCTTTGTAAATAGTAACACAGTACATTCTTACAACAATCATATGTGAGACATCTACTAATACCATTCTTATTTTACAGAGGAGGAAACTGAGGCACAGAAAGAGTAAATGGTTTACCCAAAGTCACACAATTAGTAAATAGCAGAGCTGACATTTAAACCCAGCAGCCACACTCCTAGAGTTCATGCCTTTAACTACTATGCCACTATAACAATGCGCAGCAACATGAGGAAAGGAACCTATATAGAAGTAATAGTATGAGTCGGGCGCGGTGGCTCACGCCTGTAATCCCAGCACTTTGGGAGGCCGAGGCAGGTGGACCACGAGGTCAGGAGATCAAGACCATCCTGGCTAACACAGTGAAACCCCGTCTCTACTAAAAATACAAAAAAATCAGCCGGGCGTGGTGGCAGGTGCCTATAGTCCCAGCTACTCAGGAGACTGAGGCAGGAGAATAGCGTGAACCTGGGAGGTGGAGCTTGCAGTGAGCCGAGATCGCACCCACTACTGCACTCGAGCCTGGGCAACAGAGCGAGACTCCATCTCAAAAAAAAGAAAAGAAAAGAAAAAAGGAAACAAAATAATAGTATGAATTGTGGTAGTAGTGGTGGTGATGGTACAGGTGGAGTATCCCTTATCCTAAATGCTGGGGCCCAGAAGTGTTTCAGATTTCAGATTTTTTCAGATTTTGGAATATTTATATTAATTACACTGGTTGAGCATCCCTAATCTGAAGAGTCAAAATCTGAAATCCTCCAGTGAGAATTTCCTTTGAGTGTCACAGTGATGCTCAAAATGTTTCAGATGTTGGGCCATTTCGGATTTTGGATTTTTGGATTAGGGGTGTTCAATCTGTAGTCCTAGTAGCAGTAGTATGACAGCAATGGTGGTGCTATTATAATAGTAGTTGTTTTGTAGCAGTAGTGTAGACACAGCGGCAGCAGCAGTGCAAAACATAGTAAGCACTGTAGTCATATTGTCCTGGTGCAGCGGTAGAAGCAGCCATCGTTGTCTCCGTTGCCCTGGTTGTTGTACTCTCCTTTCAGACATGAAGATATTGAGGCTTAGGCAGACCTAATAACGAGTAGGTGGCAGAACAGGATTTGTGCTCACAGGTATCTGAGTCCTTTGCTGCCCCTCAGGATGTTCACGTAAGAAGAAAATGGCTGTTCTGTAGCCTGCAGAAATTCCTGCTCAGCGGCTTGGCCGTGAGTTTGGCCATGCTGCCATACACTATGGCACTTGAAAGGTTTGTTGTCACTGTTGTTGTTGTTATCCTTGGCTGAGTCTCTGTCATGTTCAAGCCACCAGTTTGTTGGAAGTGTGAGGGCTGGTATGTGAATAGAGGGAAGTCCAGTGGGGAAAGTCAGTCAAATTAGTTGTGACTGAACTAGCTTGTCAATTCAGTGAGACAGATCAAACCATAGCCCCATGTAGACACCACCAGGGTCTGTACTACCCGTCAGTAGGTCACTGAGTCATGCCCCTGTGAAATCCCCCAGCCACTTAGAGCAGTAAAGATTGATTAAACATGTTTATATGCAATTTGAAAATGGTTCTTTCAGGAAATGTGTGGTTCTTTAAAGTCACTTTAACACGAGAGACTTTACTTTAGTTTATTTATATTCTAACCAAAAAGAACCCAGAGTTGAGCACAAAGTCCCATGATGTATGGAGTCCTCCAGGAGAAATTGTCGGAGCTGGTTTATGTATTTGTACCCTATCAATATGGCCTTTCACAGTTCCTAATTAGTTTTGTTAGTTGACTTACAGAAAAGTGTATTTAAAGTGAGACGTCAGTAATTCCACTGAGGGAATAGCATTAATGAAAAACACACAGTCAGGAGGCCAATGGAAGAGCAAATGGTTCAGTCCTGAGCACCCCTAATTTGTATGGGGGTGATTAACTCAACTGCTTCTCTTGTTAGGAAACACTTTGGTAGAAACCCCCGGAGATTATTCAGGCAATGGATACATGTGTTTGTGTGTGCATACAGGTACAGGCACGCAGATACATATGTTTTGTTCATAAAGCAAGTAAATAAAGATTAATTGAGCTTTTGGAACACCTACCCGGTGTACTTTTGACAACATATATGCCACAGAGAGTGTACTGGAAACTCAGCGGAGTTTGAGCTAAGATATGTTATATCATGTCAAGTAAAAGGAAATAGCTCCAAAACAAAGAGAACAAACAATAAAATATAAATTTACCCAATTTTGATGTTTACTTCTGCCAGCTATGTGAACTCTGAGTTTGGTTATTTATACTTACACGGGGCTTCTTAGAAAAATGTATTTGAAGAACGCTGTCTCAGAATTTCAATAGCCAGAGCAGATGTGCAGTGTTCTTTGTGAGGTTTACAGTAGATATGTGCACTCTACCAGAAATTATAGATGCACAATTAGATTTTTACAATGTACACATTCATGCAGATCAAACCATGTTCCTTAAATGAGGGCTTAGTTTTCTTTATTTCCTGCTGAGTTTACCAAGTAGAGCATTGGTTGCCAGCATTTCTAGCTAAGTAAGTTTGCTGCAAAACCATTCCCATTCATTTGTGCTCAGGCAAGGATGGAGGGTCACTTTCCTTTGTATAGAGAATGCAAAACAGGAAGGTCTTGTGTCATCACTTCAGCTTTTCTCTGCTGCCGCAGCTCTGGGCAGTGGGAACCGTTCGGAATTTACATACCACGCAACTTTTCAGAATGTGTGACATGCTCAGGTTTATGTTTGTCTGTGGTATGCCGTGGTTGTTTATTATGTGGAAGAAATGGAAAGCTTGCCAATTCACATCACTAATGTGAGTTTGACTAATGACATGGGCAGTAAATTAGAATTTAGCTTCTAACCACATACAAATAGGTCTCAGGCTGCTGGTTAATGCCATGATGTCAGTTCTGATGCCCCCTTCATTAGCTGATGTGCTTTTAAAGGTAGATGCCAAGAGAAAGAATTTGGTTTTGTTTTCCTAATGCACAAAACATGTTTTGAACAATAGAAATACTTCTCTATCAACAGTTTTCCGGCTTGTTGATTTCCCAACTCTGTTAATTATACCCTCTGAGTCTGTATTTCCAGGTCTTTATTAGAACACAACATTACCTACAGGGGAGTTGATTTCTAAATCAGATTGAGTTTCCACACACACCTCTTTCCTCTCCTGGGAGACTCCACTGGGTATCTACATGTGGCAGCAAAACCAGACCAACCAAATTATTCTACAGTTCTGATGCATCACGGCAGGTTAAGACAGTAGCCTAGCCAGTGGGGAAAGATGTTTACAAGGTCCCACTGATTATACCACCTTGAAGATCCCAGAGAATGATTCAGACCCGCCAAAGTTTTTGCTTCAACCCATGCTGCCTCCGCATGTTTGTGTTCATCTGATGGGCAGTCTTACCATAACTCATGTAGGGCATATATTATCATTTGTGGCTGTCTCTTTCTGAATCAGCATTTACCTTGTTAGTAGACTGTTTTGCCACACATGAAAACCTATTAAGAAATATTTGCCTCCAAAATATAGCATTGTCTTATGAATATGTGTCCACTCAGGGCAGGTCTGTGTCTAGAGACAAGAAGGAGTAATAAAAGAACTGAATAAAAAAGAAGAAGAAAAAGAAAGTAGTAAAGCCTACCTATGACTGGCTTTCACAGTAATGTCTCTATGAGCCTACAGTTATTTTCTTGGCACAGAAGCAAATACAAATGAAATTGTTGCGGAATAT
The DNA here is from genome assembly GCF_037993035.2 of Macaca fascicularis. NCBI lineage: Eukaryota > Metazoa > Chordata > Mammalia > Primates > Cercopithecidae > Macaca > Macaca fascicularis. The sequence goes on along the minus strand of NC_088377.1, from coordinate 101,512,615 downwards.
AAGAGAGAAATTTGATTAGGTGTAATAATAATGCTTTTCATTTTCAAAGCACTTTGAAAATGCTAACTAATTAATCTTCCATAATAGTTTCAAGTAGTAGGAACATATATTATTCTACTTGCACACAGCGTAGCACATATAGGGGGCTCACGTTACAGGAAAACCCTTAGAGACTTTGCTACATGCGCTTCCTCCTGCTAGCCACACATTTAAACCAACATGAATGTTGTCAGGTAGAGAACTGACAAAGCACACAACAGTGTACAACTGACAGGGTTAGAAAGAGAGACAAAGAAAAGGAATTCAAATATCCAGAAATTCTAAATAAATGAGCATATGCCCAGTGATCCCAAGTTTAAGGGGAGAGTCAATTAAAGTGGAAAGAAATATATTTTTATATGTAGTTGACCCTAGATGGGGTTCCACAGTTGCTGCTCACCAGTGATGGACCCTTGGGCAAGATATTAACCGCTCTGGACTTTGCTTTCCTCAACTGTAAATTGCGGGTGTTAGAGAGAAGGTCTCAAGATCCTTCTTGATCTGAAATTCACAGGTTTCTGCTCAGGGCAGATGGCAAGTCAATAGACAAGGCTTCATTCCTGAGATGGGTCTCAGGGGAATGTTTTCTGAGGGGGCAACTTTTTAGCTGCTGAGCAGGAACATGGCATAAATCCCCAATCAGTACATTTATCCAATTAGATTTAAACTCAAGCCTCAATTAAAGATTTCTCTTTCATGGCATCGTACCAATATCAGAAATGCAAATACTGTATGGGGCTTTTTTGGCTGGAGCAAGTCATATAGCTAACATTTTGTGACTGGGAGAGAGTCCAAATTCTTTCCTATATGTAATCACTTTAAATGATGTGAGGGGTGTGTGTGTGTGTGTGTGTGTGTGTGTGTGTGTGTGTGTGTGTGTGTGTGTATCATTTGTTTTATGGAAATATTTGTGTGTGGGGGGGTCAAAAGTGATAACTCAGGAAAATAAGCCAATTGTATATGCCAAGACTTGAGAAGATTTCAGTGATTCCTTAAATATTTAAATCATTTTTAAAACTAGTGTGATCCTGCTTGCTTTGGGAAGCAGAATAATTTTTAGAAATGAGTTTGCAACATAAAGTAGTGTGAAACATGTGAATCTAAATGTAAATAACTGGTTGGGGATAGAACTGATCTCATTCTGAAACTTCTAGCAGAAGAAAGTTTGTAATGAGGAGAAAGGCAAACTTACCAGCTAAGTCATTTAAATGAAAGCTTTATATATTTTCCCAGATATTCATGCAGCATTGCAATGGCACAACCCATATTTGTATATTTGTTTTTTAAACTTATGGTTACCACATCTGGCATAAACTATTATTTTGGTTGTCAATTTGGATCGATGAACTTGAAAACCCCACATTTCAAAGTAAATCTCAAGATAAAATAATTATTTTACAGAAAGAAATTTTGTATGGTTAGAATTTTAAATATTTAGATGTCAGAAATGATGTGCTCACATTTTCAGGTTACATTACTTTTAAAGGAATTTTCAATATATTGTGCTTGGTGGTTTGGATTTTCCAGCAACCCTTTATTTAGTAACTTTATTATTTGCTGCTGCTAATGTTGACAGGGACTTAAAATTGTACATGCAGCATTAAATGCAAATATCCTGCTACAACACAACTAATTATATTAAATTTAGAGCAAAATAATGCTATGATAAAATTTTAGTGACCATTTGATAATTGTATTTCTCTATCACCATGCACGAGAACCTTCTGTGCTTTAAACCTTCCCTTCTACCCAACACAAAAGAATACAAAACAAAACTCTGATAAACCTAAGTGGATTGATCTTTCCCTAAGCAAAATAGCCATCTGTCCTAAACTTAAACTCTTGGCTGTGGTTTTTTTTTTTTTTTTCTTCTTCTTTTTTTTTTTTTTTTTTTTTTTTTTGAGACTGTCAGATGACCTTGATACAATATGAAACTGAGAGAAAGTGCATTTCTTTTCATTCATTTATTTCTTCACACATCTTCAATGCTCCATTTTGCTTAATAGCTGTAACACATAACAAATCCATTAAAGACTCTTGGCTCTAATCATTGTTTAGAATAAATACAGTGTCCCCAAAGATCTTATTTATATTCCACTTAAGATGTGGGCCTTGTTTCTTACCTCCACAGCATTTACCCAGACAAGACACACAGATTGTCAGGAGCTTTACTAAAAAATTGGGAATTGTAACAGAAAGAGGCCTAACCTTGCTTAAAGTATAACTTGTGCATCTTGTTGGTTCCAGGGCATCTTGAGGGTGATCAGATCAGAATTTCCCTTGTCTTTCCTGTGAGTTTTTTCCTGATTATCTATTCCACTCTTTAACATAAAAACATGCAAAGAAGAAAATCATCTCAAATAAGAAAAGCACTTAGATGTGCTTCTGCATCCTTAGTAGCTACTGATAGGTATTCAAATTGTGACATGTACATACATTATACACACGTGCCTGTTTATTTTTAGGACTGCCATACCTTCTATTTCAAAGAGAGTCCCCTTTCTTTCTGTAAGTTGCTTTTAAAGACAGACCACTATTTCTTAGGAGCCTGCGGAGAAAATTTGAGTCTTTAGGAATAGAAAAACCTTGGGCTTATTGCTTTAATACTGTCAAGCAACTTATGAAGTTCCCCATGCAGTTAAATACTTTACCCTAAACCTTCAATTAATTATCCTACCACACTTTAGCCTTTAAAAGCGAGTCTTGCTACAACATATAACGTTTCCTCTGTGCCTTGCCACTTTATAGCACAGACCTGAACTTAAGAAGGGCCCTTGAATATATTTTCAGTGGATTCTCAGTATTTCTGTAAATTATCCTGCTCTTATTCTGAGGTTTTGGTGATCTATAACAGATACTTTTCCAGGAGAAAAGTTTCCTTACTTTTTGTTATTATTCATGAGATTTGAAAGCATGATGTCATCACTGTGGGGATATTACTTTTTTGTTTTTTGATTTTTTTGAGACAGGGTCTTGCTCTGTCACCAAGGCTGGAGTACATGGCATGATCATACTTGCTGCAGCCTCAAGCCCCTGGACTTGAATGATTCTCTTGCCTCAGCCTCTCAAGTAGCTGGGACTACAGGTGTGCACCACCATGCCCAGCTAATTATTTTTTATTTTTTGTAGAGAGAGGGTCTCACTATGTTGCCAGGCTGGTCTCAAACTCCTGGCCTCAAGCAATCCTCATGTTTTGGTCTCCTAAAGCACTGAGATTCCAGGCGTGAGCCACCGTGCCTCGCCTAAGGATATTATGTATTGTCAGTAGTACAGAAATTACATTCATGGTGCTGGAGAAGTTGTCTTCAAGGACTACTCAATAGATACAAAAATTATTTTTTATTGACCTGAATACACTCCTAGGTTCTTTAACATTCTCTTACTCTTTTTTTAAAATTTCAAGCAAAATATAAATGATATAACATTAACATTATAACAAGTTATACAGTTTTACACATAAGCCAGAGCTGAAATGCAGGAAAGGCCCTAATTCTCCGGTAAAAAAAAAAAAAAAAAAAAAAAAAACTGACCCAGAAGTTTACACTTTTAATTTACCATTAGCCATTTGGGTTTTGGATGCCAAACACAACACTTTGCCAAGCTATAAAATTCATAATGTTTAAGAGAAAGATCAAAACTAAAACCAGAGAGTTTATTTGCACAAATATTTGCTTGGTGCAAATATTCCTGTTGGATGGTCTTAGACTCTTTGATTTCGGTGGGTTAAAAGAAAGTCTGAGCTATAATTTATTTGTATTCTATTTTCATATTAGGCTTTCCCACTTTTTAAAACTCTTTGCAAATATTGATTTGTAAAGCTACTATCTCCCTATGAGAAATAAATGCTCCTCTCCATGGATTGACTATTATATTTTTTAAAACTTGGGTCAGTTTTATATGTTTTCATAGGTGATTGAGGATTTAATTCTTTTCACTAAACATAAATGTTGATGACAATTCCTGTTTACATTGTTTAAAGAATTTATTTCTGAGAATAATGAGATTTAGAAGGGTCACTTACACTTTGTTACTATCTCATAAATGATGTTTAGTCACTTCGGTGTCTTAGGTGACCACAGTTTTGCCGCCTTTCATAGTCTCTCATAGATGTAGGTATGCAGCCTCGAGCTCCGAAATTCATACTCCAGTTCTCTGCTTAGGCAGCCATGAAACATCTAGAACATGGATCACCAAAATGATGACAAAGATGAGCCAATTATCTCACCGTATTTATGTCACTGACATTTTCATTATTTTGAAGTACAAAATATCTAAAAGGGTCCCAGAGCAGGCTTGTTTTATCAATGTGTGTTTACGTTTCATCTATTGTGGTCATGTGTGCCATGACAGAAACTGTGTATGGAGTAGAGGTGATGGTGGATATATTCACATGGCCCACAGCTTGGTGTGTTATGATTTTCTTGAACACAATCTAGACCTTGGTGCAGGGTCAGAAACATAAGAGTCTGTACTTCCTAAGTGTTTTACCCTTGTACAAATCCAGCACTTTAAAATGTGACAATATTTATTCAAGATTATTTATCAACATTTCATTCCAACAAACATGAATGTGTTTTAGGTGTGTAGTGAAATATTTAGTTGTTGTTCTTTCTTCGTTTGGTATTCCCCTCTCAGGTGGAGCAAATGCCACAAAATCATATTTGCCCTATCCATACTTTTGTGTGTACATGTATTTTTTCTCTCCCATGGAGCCATGATATAAGTGGACAGGAAGGGAGAAAGGGGGGAAAAAAACTGAAGGAGAGGGCTAGCACCAGCAATAAAAAGACAGGAAAATATTTGGTAGAGATATGAATGGCTGCGAGAAGAAATATCTTCTTTGCCTGTTGGTATTTATAGCAGAGGTTTCTCAGATGTTGCACCAGATCTCAAGAGCAGCAGTGTTTATGGTGGGCACACAGTATTGTGCCCGTAGGGAGAAAATGATAACAGATAAAGTATGTTTCCAAATATGGGCCCCCACCATGCCTCAAGCCTCTTTCTACCCAGTGGTGGCAGAGAGCTGCAGCTATTGCCCATGTGCAAGACAGTTCGAGAGTTAATATCAAATTGTCACTGACTCTAATCTCAGACATTTTCTTTGGGTGGTGCAGCAGGGAAAAGCAAGGGCCTTGAAATCAGACTAGTGTGTTTAATACCTTAGGCAAGTTACTTAGATCTCTTGGAGCTACATTTTTCCAGAGTGTAAAACAGAAGTCCTAAAACACATCAACTAAAAAAAAAAAATGAGATATTTGTATGTTCCTAAGCACATCCCTAGGGCATAGTGAGAACTCATTACATATGTTTAGCCACTATCCTTATTTTCTTTGTTATGCACCATCTCTTTAAAGTTACTTTAAAGATAAATGAGAAATAAAAAACAGTCTGTCATCTTTCCCTTCTGAAGAAAGGGAAGAAGGTCCCTTCCCTGCACAGGCACCCCCTCCTCTGGAACAAGCTCCCTCAGACTCTGCCTCCTCACCCCAACTCCACTAGCCATGAGCCCTTGGGTGTAAACTCAGTACTCAGTCACACTAAAGAAAACACATTTATTTGGGGACTGAATGATAAAGCATTAATATGCAAAGTCTGTTGAAAAGATGACAAAGTCATGCTTCTTTTCCCAGAATTTTAGTTAAATTTCTCAACTGGTTCTCAGCAAAGGATTTAAACAGATCTCTCTCAAATGCCTTCTAATTGTTATCCAGCTTACCCTGGAATGCGCAGGAAAAGCTGAATGTGTTAGCGCATGGCAAACACTGGAGCACCCACGGACTGGAATGTCGACCCAGATTGAACACTGCCCTTCAGGCTGTATAGCTGCTTGGTTGTTGAAATGGAAACCAGAATGGCCCTTGTGGGTAACTAAGCCCTAAATAGTGAGGAGGAAGACTCCCTCAAGCATCCAGCTCAGCCAGATTGGTAAACTTTCCTGACTTTCTGATCCCATCACCCACTAGTATCCATGGGAAAAGGTAGGGATGATCATGTGTCTTCATCAAAGAGAAGTTCTATTTACAAGATACCTCTTGGAGACAGGGTGATATCATACTTCAAACCTCTCTAGAGTATGGAATAAGGACAGGTCATCTGCACTCCAGTTCAAACACTGAATTGGACACTAAACGTTATTTCTATACTGATGTCAAGTTCTGCTTCTTTTGTTTGTGTCTTTGTTTTAACAAAGAGCAATACACACTTGGTTTTAAACTGCATACTAGGGGAAAAATCCTGGAAGGAGAATTGCCCAGGACCTTGTGTTTTGTCTTCATGTCATGACTTAATTTTCACAAAATCAAAATGACTTCATTCACAATTTATGTACCCACATAACTTAGCCCATTTTAAAATTCTTGCTGCCCCACTCCATGTATGCATTTATTTTTGTTTTTTATTTTCATTGTAATTATGTGTACCAGACTGGGCTACAGGCAGTGTGACACTGACAAATTGGAAAGCATATTGAACATAGAGAGAAAGAGAACGGAAATTCTGAGATGGGTTAACCAGCCTCTCTTGAGTTGATATATTCATGACATTATTTTCTTTGTTTGAGCTTTGCACTATCCTTTCAGGAATCTTCCTATTAGAAAATATCTTAACAAACCTGGGTTTATTTTGAACTTGGCAATGGTTCTGATTAGAGATGTTGCAAAATAACCATTCAGCCCAACATGGCCCTAAAGACTCAGAGTTTCCAAGATGAATCAGGGCAGATATTGGCATATGCTGAGGAACATTTTTAACCTTTAACATGGGGTGGGAATGGGGGGAGGAGCAACACACTGCAAATTGGCACACATCCTTTCTACTACCCTCAATTTTATTTCTGTGGCTTTTTCCACATAAAAGAAAGTCACTTTCAGAATTATTAAGTTGCATCGCATCTGTATCCATCCAGCCCAAGCTGCCAAGCTCCCAATAGGGGAACAAAAGCAGCTCATTTTGCCTAATGCCTCTTCAACCTAAAAGTAGTTTCTAAACATCAGTCCTTCCCATGATCCATCTAGAATTTAATCTCTGCACAAGGGATTTTTGCATCCATTCAGATCTTACAAATATGATAAAGTTTAATTTCCATTATAAAAAGATAAAATTTAAAGAACAGTCTTTAAAGTATTTGAAAATTGGTCTAAGATCCCCATAAGGATAGGAACTAATTCTATCATTTATAAAATCTAAGGATTTTGCATATTTTAGCCCTATTTGGTTAAAAATACAGAATTAAGTCTGAATTGGATATGCCTTATAGAGAGGAGTTGGGGTGGGGAGGCAGAGTCTGAGGCGTATGTTCCAGAGTAAGGGGTGCATGTGCAGGGAAGGGGCCTTCTTCTGTTTCCTCAGAAGGGAAAGAAGACAGGCTAGTGAAGAAAAAGACTCTTGTGGGAAGTAAGAGGATTTGCGGATGGATGCCGTTTAAGGAGGGGACAGTGGTCATTGGAGGAACTTACACCCAATGCTTTCATCTGCTCATGAATGCAGAAGTGAGATGAAGTTCTTGGGGGAATAGTTTTCTTTCTCAAATGGGTAAAGAATCTGAAAACCATGTCACAAAACAAAAAAGGTTGACGGAACCCCAATATCTAATCTGAGATGAAATAATTATCCTCATATATTTGAAAATCTGCAGCGTGAGAAAGGAGGTAGAGTTTCAGGAAAACTGATCTTACCTTGAGGTGGAAGAAGTTGCTTTATAGCCAGGGAACTTTTCCTGAATTAGAGGATAAAATGGTAACCTTCCAAAGGTACTGTGTGGGTGTATGGGGGAGAATTCTTGCATAGATTGTCTTCCAGTTCTGCTTCCATGGGTAAGGTTTTAAGCACTCACTTCCTGACAAGTGTCAAGAAGGTCCTACAAACACTGAAATTTGGTCATGAATCCAATCTAGTCCCACCATTGATGATGCCGCTTGAGAAATTCCTCCCACTCCAATGAGTTAACGGTGTTGGCCATCTTCCCAGAAGGAGGTGGTTTCATCCAGTTGATAAGATCTGAGTTGAGCTGCTTGCATTTAGGATAGCTTTCCTTCAGCCTCAGCCTCTCCTCAGGCAGCCCCTAGGGCAAAGCAAGAGCTTTCTCATTCTTCCAGACCATTCAGAAAACTCTGTGGTATAAATGAGTGAGCACTGACCACTAGCTGTGAGTCCTTGAGTGTAAACTCAGTCCTCTGGTACACTAAAGGAAACACATTTATTTGGGGTCTGAATGATAAAGCATTAACATGCAGAGAGTTGGGGAGATACTAAAAGAACAACAGTTTTTTCTTTTTATCAAAACTAAACTGGATAAATTAGCTATGCTTTGACTAGGCCTGAAACTATAGCTCATTCAGTGGATATCTGGTTTGCCTATGAACCTTTAGTGCTTGTAAAAAACGTGTCCTAGACTAGTGTTCTGTGGCACTACAAGGTGACTATAATAAACAACAATTTACTGTATATTTTCAAATAGGTACAGCAGCAGATTTTGAATGTTAACACAACAAAATGATGAATGTTTGATAGATGAGAGATATGCTAATTATCCTGATTTGATCATTACACATTGTATACGTATATTGACATGTTACATATACCCATAAATATGTATAATTATGTGTCAAATACTAATAAACTAAAATTAAATTAGTAAATTAATATATATTAATTTAATAAAAATTAATTTGAAGATTAATTTTTTAAAAAACAAAAAAAGTCCTAGGACCCCAAGGTGTATGTCTTGTTGATGCTTTGAAATAGTTTAGTTAACTGTACATTCAGGTGGACAGAATAAGGCTTGGCATTAACTCCTTATTAAAGAGAATCAGGGAAGACTCCTTGGGTACCTGGCTAAGATGTAATTTTTTGGCCATGTAAGGCAGTTAGAGTATGACAATGGCTAAAATGAAGAGAGCCATTTTTTATTTCAATAGGACAATCCAGGAAGCTGGAAATTGAGATCAGATTTAAAAGATGAGTGGGATCACTAGAGCATTCTTCCAGCCTTAGAATCAGACCTTTCCATGACCACAAAAGAGACTACTATTGCCAATGGTGAAATTGGGACAGTTCTTGGCAATAGGCTCCATAGTTCTGTACAACTGTGTCCAGAGTGAGCCACTGCTGGCCCGTGACAGACATGGAGCCTGAGCTCAGAGTGGAGCAGGTCCCCACAACAAGTTCTTGCAACAGCCGTATTCCTGTCTCTAATGGAAAATTTCGTATAGAAGGTGACAGTTGTGAAAAAGTGAGCTGTAAGGAAGAGGAGCCAGTAGAGAAAGAGGAGAGAAGAGTGGAGTTAATATGACAGGGCTTCATCTTCAACTTGGTCTGTTTTGCCTTCCAGAGCAGACCTGTGGCCACTTGGAAGAACAAGCTCCCTGCAGTCTTTCTTGGGCATCTATGAAAGCCTGTAATACTGGAGCTTCTAGTTACTAGTAAGCTTAATCTCACCACTAGAGTTGGGTAGGGAAAGGGAAACAACAAAACCCAGAGCATTTCCACATTCTCTTGTAGTTCTGCCAAGGAACATCTGTGTTAGCCAACCCTCCTGAGTAAAGTATGAGAAAGAGAAAGAATGGAACTTTTTTTTAATATGAGTGGGTACATTTATACCTTTCATCATGATCCATTTTTTATTCATTAGTCCACTTAATGTTTTGGTTTTCATGACTAGAAAAATAACTAAGGAAAAGGGGAGAAAACCCAATTGTGGTAAAGATAGTTACATCAATGATCATGCTATGAATTGATCATCTAATGATGGTTTTTGCCAATGGGAAAAATGTGGGTGGTACGTAAATTTTTAATTGTGACATTAGCAGTACATCTTTTCTCTCACAGACTGGGGTGTTCTCTCTTATGTTTAAAAAACATATGTGGTGGTTACCAGGGGCAGGGGGATGGGAGAATAGAAGAGATGGTCAAAGGGTACGAACTTTCAGTTATAGAATGAGTAAATTCAGATCCCATATGCAGCATGGTGACTACAGTTAACAATACTCAAGGTATACTTGAAATGTGCTTAAGTCTTCTCATCATAAAACAAAACAAGCAGGGGTAACTAGGTGAGGTGATAGATGTGTTAATTGATTGTGGTAATCATGTCACAAAATATGTGATAGCAGATCGTCCTGTGGTGCACCTGAAAATCACAAAATTTTATTTGTCAATTATACCTCAATAAAGCTGTAATTTTTTAAAGTATGAAATAGTGGTACAGCCAAAAAATAGGAGTTTCGCCACTAATTAGTTTCTTTCTTTGCATAAATCACCTTACATCTCAATGCCTTAATTTCTTGCTTTGTTCTGTAAGGGTGTTTGGATGATCTGTTATCTGATGCCCCAGTGGTTCTGTAAGCAGAGAGAAAAAAAATGGCTCCGTCTTTCGGGGAGAGATACAGGGCTTGAAATTCCAGGGCCACATTTTCAAGACTTTTCAATGAAAAAATTCAGAGTCAGTTTATGTTCCCTCATCAAGGGAGCCACCTTAGAATAGGGGGATTTTATCAAATGTGTTTTCTGGTTGTCTTCTGGACACTGCCTGATGTAGACATGGGATTCACGAGGAGGCTGGGGGTGTCCTGCCTCCATTAGGGCCACTCATCCTCTTTAACAGGAAGATAACAATGCCTTCCTCAGGGAGTCGTTGCGTGAACACACGAAATGGTTCTTATCAGGCTCCCCGTACATGTGAGGAGCAGGGCAACCCTTCTCGTGTCATGATCTCTCTGTGTGGGCATTTCATTTATAGCCCTACCCCTTCCAGAAACTTCTAAGTGTATTTTTAAATGGCAAGTACCTAAAACAAAAAAGTATCTGTATTGAGGTCCAGACCTGGCACTTCATAATGTTTAAAGCATCAGCTGCCAATTTGCTGTGCCTGTAATATCTAATTTATAGTTCCCTGTGCGTGGGTGGGAGGGTGGGGCCAATCTCTCAGGAGAAGACATTTTTCTTGTCTGTAACATTTTTCTTTGGTCATTTAAAAAAGGTTTAGTAAGTGTGCTCCATAAACTCAGGGAGCATCCCAGCCTTCCTCTGTGTGGCTGATGTGTCAGTCTCTATTTTCCCTTGGCAATAAATTTCCCGTGAGGAGGAAAGTCACCTTTTTCTTCCTGGCCTGGTAAAAACTAGACAGCAAAGGGCAGTTGTCATTCTGTAAAACACTCCCACTTTCTCGGGCCACCACCTACCTTGGCTGCCCAGCCCAGACGTTAAGGGACATGGGATAGTTTCACTTATAAAATCCACTTCCTCAGAGAGAGCAGACACTGGTGGAGTTTCCTGAAATTTGGTGGAATTTCCAAATTTCCTGAATTTGGCAGAATCTTTCTTTAGAGAGACTCTGCTTCAGACGGCTAGACACTTGGGACCTGTTGGCTCAGGTTTAAAAAATGTTCAGGTTAGTAGCCGAAAACCACTGGAAGTGGGGGCAAAAGAGCAATGAGGGCTGCAGGGTGACCTGGGCAGCTCGAGGGGTGACTGCTTGAGGCAACACTGGAGGTGGAGAGTAGGGCGCTCAGGAGGCCAGGTGGAACGGGGAGCCCAACTCACTACCAAAGGCTGGGAGCCCAGGTGCCGCTCGAGCCTCACCACTTTTTTAGGTGCAGCAGAAAGGCAAGAGTGGTGGGAGCAGGTGCGCCCAGCACTGAAAAACTGGGTAATTCAGGCATGAAATTGCCCGTTCATTCCACCAAAGACTTGAAAGGAAACAAGCAAAAACTGTTGTAACAAAGGAAACACAGGAAGGTTTTAAATTCTCTTTGAAAGACATTTTCAAGCTAAATGTAGCAATATTCTTGATTATAAGTTTCATAGTGCAAAGCAGTAAAGCCTTTATAGAACACCAGCGCTCATTTTTTGATAAACTAACTGCTATCTGGAGAGACTAAAAGTCTCGTCCAGGCTCACTCAGGTTTAAGATGCGGAAGCTCAGCTTTCCTGAGCAAGTCCTCCTCCTCTCATCCACTGCACTTCGGGGCGGGCAGAGTATGGAAAATACTTGGATTTAAGTGACACTTGTGCACCAGCTCTGGCCTACCACTTCACTACTTGGTGATTACAGGCAGCTCTCGTAACCTCCTAGATCTCAGGTTCATTGTTCTCAAATGAGCTGCATTGTATCTAATGTATGAATTATTGTAAGGATTAAATACGTGATTACAAGGCAGCGTTTTCGAGAGCTTTAGACATTGTTAGTGTTATTTTCAACATGTAAATTCCTCCTTTTAGCCCCCATTTAGCATTTCCTTTTTAATATCTGTTTTGTAAAATTAATACTTTCTTAAATAGCTTGGTTTCCAAAAAAAAAAAAAAAAAATCTCTTTAAGACTGTTTGACTATGTGGAACTCTATCTACCTCTATTGCCAGGTTCTTTTGTGCAGAGCAAAATTTTTTCAAAGCTAGGACCAAATATATAACATATATTTACCCTTAATTAGGAAAGTAAAATAACCATGAATAACCCAAGGAGGTAGTTTTCAGGTCTAAAGCTTAAACATAATTACCTAAAGGTTGTTTCCAGTTTTAGAGCTATTCTTATAAATTATTAATTAAAGTTTTTAATAACTGAAGCTATTCCAGATAAATAGTATATTAAAGTAGAATTGGACAAACTTTTTCTGAAAAGGACCATATAATCAATATTTTAGGCTTTGTGAGTCATATGATGTCTATAAGAACTACCCAAGTCTGAGGCGGAGCTTGCAGTGAGCGGAGTTCACACCACTGCACTCCAGCCTGGGCGACAGAGCGAGACTCCGTCTCAAAAAAAATAAATAAATAAGAACTACCAAAGTCTACCATCGTATCACAAAAGCAGCCGTATGCGATACCTGAATGAATGGGCATGGCTGTGTTCCAATAAACCTCTATTTACAAAATCAGCTGGCCATAGTTTGCCAACCCCTGTCTTAAAGAAACCCATATCTTTCTGCTTTCCCTGTTTGGAATGGTTTTAATTGTCACCCCTGTCCATTGAGTTCACAGTATTTCAGACCAGCCCTTAATATGGCTCCAACCAGGTGAGTGACTTGAAGGACTCAGGGAACACTTAAATTCAGGGCTAATTTTTAGTGAGGAAAGTTGGCCAGTAAGAGCCTTAGTCACTTAATCTTTTCCTAGCGTCTTTCATTTCAGTTCCCATGCCAACGCCTTACAATGTCGAGGTAGATGGAGGTTTGTTTTCCAACATAAAGATTTCAGCTGGAATACTGCCCAGGTCATTTCTCTCCTATTTCCCTCCACGTAGAGGTTGTTCATTCACTGATAAACTTGTAGAGGAGAGTTTCATATTCTTGACTACCAAGGAATTCTTTCATCTTTCTTTCCTTCTTTTAACTGAAAGGTCACCAGTATGAGTTATTTCTTATGTTGACTTACCTTCTATTTCATAGTTGCTATTAAGACTTGGAGAGTTTTCTGTTTTCTATCAATAAGTTGCTTTCACATTTCCAGAATTTCAACTGGTGGGCAAAACCAATGGCTATTGCAAGTAGGAGTCTAGACTGAGCAGGAACAATAAATAACTCAAGTCCTGTCCCGTTTTTTAGCATTCATCTGTCAGGGCCATGTCACTTCACTAACTCCGGCCTTCATTTCCTGGGCTAATAAACAGGACTATCAAAGGCCAAATACCATTCACAACGTTGTCTATAGGTCCTTTTCAAAGGCGAACTTGTCCTCGGCTTCTCTTCAAACACCCTGCGTGCTCTTCCCGGAATCCTGCATTTACAGTACGGACATGTGTTATTCTGAGACTGACTGTTGCCATATGGTATTACATAATTATTTTCCCTTTAGGTATAATTACGGAATTGCCAACCCTTCGACTCTGTTTTGCATTATTTCACACGTATTTTCTAGTTTTGATTTAGGTCTCTGCACGGTATGCCATAAATCAGCAGAGTGGGGGTGGGTAACGAAAGGACATCAAAACACAGCCCCCACTGCTATAGAATGTTACTCAAGTGACACTCCATAACTCACATACTGCAAACCATGGGGTAGCCAAAGCAGGGCACTACGACAGGATGCGTTGTTTTTGTTAATAGAGATGAAATTATGGGTGTAACTAGCTGGCAGTCCTCAAACAGACTTCAGCAAACTGTTTACTCAGCTGTCCTCAGGCAACAACTTAATACTTGTGGATAAAATTATTCTCCCACCATCTCCCAAGTGGTATAGTCCAGGGATCCCAATTTGTTCTCACTAATAAAAAGAAGGAACAAGCTTGCAATCTCCAAAGGCAGTTTGAGATTCTGGTTATATTTTGTTTTTAGTGTATCAGGCTTTCGGCACCATGATTCATGAAATTTTCTGTGTCCTTTGAATTCTGCATTTCAAAAATATATAGGAAGTGAAACCTAAAATACTCTGTGTGTCTTAAAGAAACCTGTGGTCCCTAACGCTAAAACCCTGACATATTTTATTTTTGTACGCTATTCCCGTCGCCTGCAATACCTCCTGCTTCCTCTCTGCCTGTTGAAATTCTGAGTCTTTTAGGCTCAGCTCAGCTACCTCCTCCTAGAAGTCTTCCCTGATCCCCCACCTCACCCAATAGAAATTGACCTATCAATTTTGCCTTAGTCTAATTTTTAAAAATTATTATTCCATGTTTAAGACATATAGAACTGTATAAGAAATGATACAATAAACATCCATCTACCCACTACCTATCATGCAGAAGTCCCCTGAGAACTGGAAGACCATTATCTGATTTGGGTATATATCATTCCCATTCTCACATAATATATTATGCCATATTTATATATTCCTTAACCATACATATATATTAGCATATTTTAAGTGTTCTATAAATGGATTTTTGTTTTATGTATTCTTCTGAAACTTGAGTGATTTTAGGGGGTTCACATTTATGTTTAGCAGATTTATCATGTTGACTTCCTTTAGTTCATTTCCATTGCTGTAGAATATTTCATCATTAAAATTTACTGATCATTCTCTTGGTATACATTTAAGGTATTTTCATTTGATCTCCTATAACTTTTAAATCACTATTATGACACTTACTACATTGTACCATAGACAGGTCAGTTGCCTATATACGTTTTGCCCTCAGCCTAGCACAGTTCCAGTAGATGCTTTATGTATGTTTGTTCTTTTGAATTAAATCCTTGCAAGAGAGCCAGCAAATATTATCACCTTTTTACAAATGGGGAAACTGTCCCATTTATATACATGGGACAGTATATAACTGTCCCATGTGCACAGCAAATTAACATCTGATACAGAATTAGAAGTTAGAATTTGTGGTGAGCTTGACTAGAAAGTTAAGCGTGCTATTTTAACAATCATTCTCACCTATTATATTCATAAAACTTTGAATTTTTTAGTTCAGAATTTGGCATTGAAAATTTTTAAATTTATATTATTTCTGCTTTTTATTTGAAGGAACTGCATCTCATAAGAAGGCAAGAGAATTTTTTTAAACTTTCTTTAAACTGAGCTATAATTCACATACCACAAAATTCACTCTTTTAAAGTGCACAGTTCAGTGGTTTTTAGTATATTTACAAAGTTGTGCAACCATCAACACTATCTAATTTCAGAATATTTTCATTACCCTTTTAAAAAATCCCTTATCTGTAAGCATTCCTTTATCTTGCCTTCCTCGCCAGCGTCTGGCAACTAGGAATCTACTTTCTGTCTCTATGGATTGCCTCTTTGGATATTTCATAAAAATGAGATTATATGTGGCCTTTTGTGGCTGCCTTGTTTCACTTACATAATGTTTTTAAGGTCCATCCACGTTGTAGCATGTGTCAGTAATTCATCCCTTTTTATTGTTGAATATTATTCCATTGTATGGCTATACCACATCTTATTCACCCATTCATCAGTGAATGAACATCTGGCTTGTTTCCACTCTTTGACTATTATGAATAATGTGTCTATAAACCTTCATGCACAAGTTTTTATGAGAACAAATACTTTCAGTTCTTTTGGGTATATGCCTAGGAGTAGAACTGCTGGGTCATATAGTAACTCTATTTAATCTTTTGAGGACCTGCAAAATTGTTTTTCAAAGCAATTGAACCATTTTACACAGTAGGTTCTTATAAGGAACTCAACACTCCAAAGACGTTTCTAGCTTAATTGTCTTCATTGTGGTCCTCAATTTAGTGTTCCAAACCTTAAAACAATGTCTGAACTCATTGTACAGTGATGTGCTACTATCTGGTGCTTATATCTAACACTTTTATACTTGCGTTTCCATTTTGTGAATGAAATAGTCTTATGCCAGGTTTCATTTTTACATTAGCCTCAATTCAATATGGCTTCATTGTAAGGAAAATCCTTGTAGTAATTTCCATCCCATGTTTATTTTATCATCTAAATTTAAATGGCTCTGATATATAAAGACTAGTAGAAAAATACCACCTGGTTTAAAAATATAGAAGCGTTGTGTAACTACATTCCATTAACAAGGTAGCTTGTTCGTATGTGAATGAAAAGAAAAAATAAGACAGTGGGAAGTCTTGCAAACACCACTGCAAAACAATCAGGAGAACAAATTAATCCGCCTTCCAGATGTTTGCCTGTCAAAAGTTCTGGGACTTGTGAATCACTCTCTTTTGGAGGCTTTTCTTTACTGCATAAATAAAAACGTTCGCAATATTTCTTTCGAATTTTTGCTCAGTGAATTTTTAAAATTAGAGCATTTATTTTTTCTGATTGAAAGATATATGTGTTAATAACAAAAACAATTTTAGGTAATGCCAAGAAAAGATAAAAGAAAATAAAAATAATAGTAAGTAGCTTGGAACTCAGTTACTCAGAAACGACTATTGTCAACAGAATATTTTCTTTTGGTCTTTTGTCTATGCATGCATATTCTTTGAAAACATAATTTCTCTGGTTGAATGACATGTCCCATACTAATTTACTGTGATTTATGGAACCATCCCCAATGGAGAATGATTTATTGATCTTTTCCATATTGTTTATTGATGTTTCTATACTGTTTTCATACTATGGTGGGAAAAATGGCACAGGCATACAGAACCTGCCTAGCCTTCCCCTAGGAAGAATAGAAAACAAAGTTTCATAAGAAAATACTAGGAACTTGTAGTAACTTGAAAACATCTTTATGTGAACAGAATTTTCTAGTTGTACTTTGTAATTTACTATTCAATTAGTAAAAAGGTATGTAATATTAAACCCACCAGTGACAAGGCATTAGCTTTTGAATTAAAAGCAGAAGATCCCTTGTGCATAGAAAGAGACCAAGCAACACTTTAAGGATGTCTGGCACATCAGATTGGTAGAGACGGGAAGTTACTCCTACACACCTGAATTTTAAGATACAGCTATCGATTATCGTTAGAACTAACCATTGTTATAAATCTGTGATTCTTGATCATGGTGGAGACGTGGCACTAGTTAGATTTAATACAAATTGTCATGCTTTTTTTCAACAAATCTACTTACGGATATTAACACAAGGACTATTTCCATGGGCCTATAAATAATAAGGAGTAAGTATGAAATGAATTCAAATTACTTTTATCATTTTGGGAACTCCTTAAGGAATTAGAAAATGTTCTAGTATAGTGCCAAAAACAACAAAACATGACTGGGCATAGAGGGCAAAGATCACTATTATAATTAATTAATCAGATCCAGAATATTAAACATTATTTGGATAATTAAATATAATGAAAAAGAAAGCCAACACTTATTTCAAAATGGTGACTACTCTTCCCATTCTTCATTATGAGTCAGATATAGCAAATGTATTTTGACTTTATGTTAGGATTTAATCACATATTTTTATAGATTTTTAAACTTATTCATTCTAAACTGAGGAAATTGATTGTTATTATAGTTGTTGTGAAATACCCGCCATGCCAAGACAGAGTTCTTCCTTCTGGATGCATTTGCAATCTTACAAAGAGCTTCTGGTGACTCAGAAAATCCCATGCGTCCATTTTCCAAATTGGATTTTATGTGATTAAAAATAAATTTAAATCAAACAGAGACTTTGGTGTGCTTCTGAAAATTCTCATGTCAGGAGTTGGCATGTATCAACCATGTGTAGGTGTGTGTGTGCTCACTAATACTGTGTGAGCATTTAGGACCTTATTTGAGAAGTTCTTTCCTGGAAGAAGAGCAAAGGGTACTGTTTTGGAACTCAGCCTGCCATATCCAGCTCTGTTTCAGAGGAGAAGAAAGCAGGGTGGATAGACACAAAGGAAGTTCTCAGTTTAAAATGTAAAGAAAAGGGCTCACTGGACTTGTTATCTTGAGATGTTTATTTACTGGAATTTTTGTTTCTGCACAGCCCTCCTTAGATAAAGGAGAAGGGAGGAAACTGAGTATTCTTATAGCACAAATAATGCATTTTTCTGAATCATGCTGCCTCCCTCATCCAGGTCTGTCAACCCTAACTGCCCTCAATTGGTGACAGTTCCCATGTTTTTGTTTGTTTGTTTGTTTGTTTTTTAACAGATGAAATTGATCAAACAAATGCATGCCCTGCTTTTGGTTAGGAAGGTAGACTTAGATAGGTAATAAATAATTGGGGTCACTGTAAATAATGAGTCTTGGTCATGAACAGAGGAAGAAAAGAAGGGGACATCTTCCAAA
This sequence comes from Macaca fascicularis, assembly GCF_037993035.2. Classification (NCBI taxonomy): domain Eukaryota; kingdom Metazoa; phylum Chordata; class Mammalia; order Primates; family Cercopithecidae; genus Macaca; species Macaca fascicularis. The sequence goes on along the minus strand of NC_088377.1, from coordinate 101,493,981 downwards.
AAGCTCTTTGTCAACTAGACTAGTTCTCTAAGCCTTGTTAGAAATTTGGAATTTGTTCCTCTCAAACCCTTCCATAAAACCCATCCAAATTCCAAATTGGATTTTATGTGATTAAAATCACATAAAATGATAGCCAGATACTGTCAGGCTCTTTCTTCTCTGACACCCACTTTCTCTCTCTTTCACTGATTTGACACTTGTGCCACTTTGATCGTTAAGCTGTGGTGTGTACATTTTTTTGTTTTTATTTTTTATAGAGACAGAGGTATCATTATTTTGCCCAGGCTGGTCTCAAACTCCTGAGCTCAAGCGATCTGCCCTCCTCAGCCTCCCAAAATGTTGGGATTATAGGCATGAGCCAGCATGCCCGGCCATGTGCATACTTTTTATTCCGCCAACTGGACAGTCAGTTTCTTGAGAGTAGGAGCCAGATCTTCTGCTTCTCTCCACTCCTTCTCATCTCCCACACATCGTCAGCCCTGTTTGGTTAGTTCCTGTGGCTTAGGCAAGGAAACTGCAATGAGAAGAATAGGGGCAGACCCTTGCACTAAGGAGACGAAAGAAGCTGAATGCCATTGGAACTACCCCAACAAACAATGCCCTGCCAGAGTCAGCGTACTCTGCACTGCAGAAATGGAAGAAATAGCCTTCAACTAAGTAGTAGAAAAGGTATTCCACAATTCACAATGTAATTAATCCTATATTAAAATGATTTAAAATCAGGGCTGGGAGCAGTGGCTCATGCCTACAATCCCAGCACTTCGGGAGGCTGAGGCAGGCAGATCACTTGAGGTCTGGACTTTGAGACCAGTCTGCCCAACACGGCGAAACCCCATCTCTACAAAAAATACAAAAATCAGCCAGGCATGATGGTGCGCACTTGTAATCCCAGCTACTCAGGTGGTTGAGGCACGAGAATCACTTGAACCTGGGAGGTGGAGATTGCAGTGCGCCGAGATCGTGCAATTGCACTCCAGCCTGGGCCACAGATTCAGAATCAAAGCTTATTAAATTCCCTATACTATGAGTCTAGTGGTTCTTTCAACTCTTGTTCTTGAAATATACTGAAGCATTTACCCAGCATACAAGATAATGCTTTTTTATTTCAGCATTCAGTAACTGCAGACTATTTTCTCCCTGTTTGCACTGTAGTTTTGTACACTGTGTAGTTTTGCATTTAAGATGGCAAAACAGTAAAACACATTCAAACTGTCTTAGCCAAAATAGGGCTAGGTTCTGAATGCATATTAAATCAGAACTTGAGGAATAGAATTATGTTATTTCTGTAACTTTGAACTCTGAGGGAGAAAATATTCCTTCCTGCTAGTACATCTCCAAGCATTTTGCATCCTAAAGGAGGTGTAGACTGGATTGGCTGTGTTGTGACATATATTGGAGCCCAGACTGTAGCTGAGTCGACTCTCTGAGCGACAGACACTCTGGAGGATCCAGAGACAGTAATGAATGAGGCCATTTGGACAGATCAGTGCCCTTCGATTATCCTGCATTCAACAAAGCAGATGGTATTCCCATTCCTTATGGAAAATATCAAGAGAAATTCTGAAAAATCCCTAATGTACCTGATTTATATGGAAATTATAAGTCTTGCTCTCATAGAGCTATTTGAAAGGCTTCCATGGTGAAATTAAAAATTTCTAAAATGTTAATGTGTGGTCTTAAGGAATCTACATGAATGAAATGATCTGGCAATGTTTCCGTTTTCAAAGGAATCAGGCTTGAAATGTAAAATTCGTATTCAGTCATAAGAACCTTCCAGAAGCAAACCCCAGAAGTCAACCTGAGAAATACTTCTGTGAAGATCAAGCAGTGCCCAGGGATGAATCATCCACAGCATTTCCTACCAAAGTTAAGAAGCCAGACCTTCAGCGCTAAGGTGGTCTCATGCTAGACAAGAATATTTCTCTCACTTTTAAAAGTATTACTTTTCATTTCAAATAAATCAAGAGGCTGGACAAGATACTTGTAAAGAGGAGCTATGAATGCTTCTGTGAAATTCCCTATCAATCAAATAGTCTATTGTCTGGTACAAAAATTGATTTTTTTTTTTTTCTGGAAACAGTATACATAGTATTTAGACTGTACTGGGGCAGAGGGTTTGGACTGTTCCACAATTTTAAAAACTTAAAATGAACTTTAAAAACCGAACTTTACTAGAGATGTTGCTGAATACAAATATTCATTAAATTTCAACAATGTGATTATTTTTTTTTTTTTTTTGAGCCTGGAGTCTCACTATATTGCACAGGCTGGTCTCAAATTCTTGGCCTCACGAGATCCACCCCTCAGCTTCCCATGTAGCTGGGATTACAGGCATGCACCACATGCCTGTAATCCCAGGCAATCCCCAACAATGTGATTTTTAAATTGAGCAGTTTTTTCTACATAAGGGTAAACTTCTCAACCAAAAATGAATGTACTTACCATACGTCACATCTGTCTGTCCTTTTGCTGGAAATACAGTAAGAGCGTTTTTGACCCAAGACTGCTGAATACATTTTTGAAAGGTTAACAAAGCATCTTTTTAAGATATAAAAGATTAAAGCAATGCAAGGGTAATTATTATATTGGCCTTGCCATCTCCAGATATAATTATCATACAAAATATTTAAAATCTTATTTTGATATATTGTCAGCAGCAGAAATTGAAAACACACTTAATTATAAAATTTGAACACATACAAAAAATTGAATACCTAAAATGAGATAAAATATGTCAGTTTTAATTTTTCTTTTTTGCTCAAGCTGATCTGAAAATAAAAAGAAGAAATGAAAGAAATACTAGCACATCGCCCTAAAATGCTTCCTTCCCATTTTTGAAAGCAGAAGCTCCCCACCAATTGCAAGTGATGAGGCAAAAGAAGTGAATAGGAAGATGGAATTTAATTCCACTTGATTGTATTCAACTCAATAGACACTCTTTAGGTATTGGAATGCGAGTGTCGGAAATATCATCAAAAAGAGCTAACATTAAGGATTTGGCATTTCTTGGGGGAAATTTTAGAAATTAGCAGATTATCAGGGGAAAAGCTAAGTTCAGCAACCAGTGAGCCAAAAACTGAGCTGGCCAATGGTGAGGGAAGAGAGACAGCACAGGCTCTTTGATAAGTTGTGCAGGGCAGACAGTCCAGGAGTCAGCAAGGTGATCCTGCTGCGAGTTTTTCCACACCCATTTATCAGTGCACCTGACATTTTGTTTTATTCTCAAACGTGGTACTGTGTGCATGAAAGATACAGGGAAAGAAGGGAGGGAGGGAGGAAAGGAAGATGATGATTTAAGACACTTCCAGAAGTTGAGAAAAACCTTTGCTTCCATATAATTGGGGATTGATGTGAAACAGTGAAGAGGTTCAAACTGTTAGCATGATATGGAGAAGCTAGCAAAATACTCCTCCAGAATACTAATGTTCAATAAAATACTCATGTGCCTCACTCCACCCCCCTGAGACCTGGCCCCAGTACAGCATCAAAAATCACATTTCTCCTTAATATGCAATGTCCACACTAAAGTTACAGATGTGGCCTTATCAGTGGCATCATTTTCATGTCACATTTGCTGCTTGATTAGCCAGCTGATGAACCAGAAAATTTATCATATTCTTATTAGATTCATTTCTCACCATCCATTTTTTTATCCACAATGTCACTTATTCTATAATAAGTGATGCATGACAATTAGTATTCTTATACATTTGTCTAGAATTTGACTTCCTTCATGTTTGTAAAGCACTTTATTTGTAAGACTCATGAGAAAAATTGTCATACTCTGAACAAAAACAAAATAAAATGCATGCATTATAACCATTTGCTTACCATTAGGTTATTTTGAAATAAAAAAAGTAAAACTTTCCCTCCTTTTCTTTCTTCTTCTCTACTTGCTACTACAGGGTTAGCAGCAGATGTGTCATCTAGAGTCACCAACAGCTGCACTGAATTGAGAGGGGCCTTGGTGGGGTGCCTTGGGTAAATCCATTACAATCTCTACCATATCCGACTCACTGGTAAAATGGGCCCAAACCTCATCTACCGCATGGGAATTAACTCTAACCGGTAGCCTCAGTGAAAGTACAACAAACGGAGCTTGGCACGAAGCAGGCCCTTGATAAACTTTTCATAGATTTTCTTAAGCCACTTACAGAAGGAATGATTTCCCTGATCCTGGGCAATGCTGGCCTGGACAGAGTGCTGATACACTGGCAGCCTCATATATATTTAATAAATACCCACCAACGAATGAGAACAAAGCAAAGGCAACCACCAAAATGCACCTAGAAAGGACGTAGTATTGTATCTGAAAGTGGCCCCTGCAAGGGTAATGAACAGTGATGACTGCCGTCACTCAGATGACTTTGTCCTGTTTGGAGCATCTTTCTATTCTAGTATTTCATTGCAACTGATGGGCTTCCTTGTCGTGCTCCAAGCATTCAGGGTAAACACAGCTCTGGGACACTTCGAGTCTTGGGGCTGAGAGTGTGTGTTTCCACTTGCCTGCAGGGCCCGCGAGAGAGACGGCTTGACACAGGCATCCTTTGGCTTCTCACTGCCCCTGCTGACCCAGCCCTGATAAATAAGCCAGCTAATTGAATTAATAAACAACTCTTTTTTTTGAACAGCCAGCTGGAGTGCAATCAAAATGTGTGATAAATTATCTGTCACTGCTTTAACCACAGCAGGGAGAAAGTGGAAAAATTAGCCACTCTAACCCTTTCTCGGGACTCCCTCCCTCCTGCTCAGTTTGCTTAGCTATAGGATTTTTTCCCCCTCCTGGTCTTCTCACTCTGGCTGAGGTCCAGGATACAGTTGAAGTGAGTGGAGAAACGTATCTGGCTGCCCCGATAATGGATCCTTAAGCCCCGGCACGGCGGTGGGATGCAGAAATTCTGCGCCAGTGTGTGGGAAAGCAAGATCTGTCGGCTACCCTGGCAGGAAAGGTTCGGATATGAGCCTGTGGTTTAAGCCCACAAGATTCTTGTTAAGGGAGGGGGTGTGATGTGGTTGATGAGCGAAACGAAGGGTTATGATGTCTGCTTTCTGTCGCTCAACCTTTAATGCCAAACAGTTTTTGGGCCTTTCTGGAATGAGTGCAAAGGCCTCACCAGAGTTGTGGGGAATCGAAGCGGCTGCCTGACGCACTGTTTGCTTTTCACCCAGTTTTGCACCTTAGCAACCTGCTTTAGTTTCTCCCTCCACCCTCTTTTCTTTGTATCCTAGGGCCTCATTTCAAGTCACAATTGTTAAAGGTATTGATTTTTACAAACCGTTCTTCAGGATTGTTCACCGGAATCACGCAACCTATTAATAGTCCTGTACAATTTAAGGAGGCTTTTCTTTATTCATTTTTCTGATGATCTCCAGTGCAGTTTCTCCAAGTTAGAAAAATAAACAGTCACCATCAGGCTAAATTCATGTGTAGACATCATTAGGCTTTTCTGTGTCAGCTCACTCTGTGGTGTGGAGACCTCCCAGGGCTCACTGGGGTTGGGAAGCATCTGGGTCGTATGTCCCAGTTTAACACCATAATTCTCTTAGAGGTGCTTGCATTATAGGATGTCGCCTTGTGTAATAATATACAAATCATGTGCATGGAACAGCCTGGAACTGGCAACAGATGTAGGTTGCGTGAATGCAGGGTTCTCAATTTGTTTGACTCATGGGCTTCTAAACACACTTTGAAGGAGCTCTTCTCCAGAGCATAGGCTCTTCACTGCCTGTATGGAGGAGAACTTCCATCCACTGCCCTAAAATGGGATAAAGCAACAGTTTTTTGCAGGAAACAGAGCTCTGGGAAAACTTCACGTCATTGCTTAAGTCAGACCTTGACCACTATCAGGCAAAACTTGAGCCCACACTCTTTGTTAATGTTTGATTATATTCTTATACTAGAATGTTTACTGAGGGGTTTTGTGCTTTCATTGGCATTTTCAGTCCTGGCTGTGCTAGGTCCCTCCGCAGATCCAGGGCTTCTTAGTGGGGTGGGGGTGGGGCAGTGGAGGGAGGAATTAAAGTAATTCTGAACCAACAATGTGAAGTATTGTGCTTGTGAAACTCCAGGACATTCACACCTCTGTGGAACTGTAACCGGCTGCCCTGAAGAATGCACTTGAACTCCATGGGACAGAATCCAAAAATTCCAATAAGGATCCTGTTTAAAGGGCCATACAGAAACCTCTGAGCAGACTTCTACATTATATCTAGAACGTGGTCATGTGTCATCATGCCTCCTTCCTCCCCTTACCCTCATGGGGCAGATCCAATGGCATCAGGGGGACAGATGATGATAGTTTCAAGAAGATTAGTGATCATGTCAGAAGGCTGAAAGAAGATACAGCCAATTTGTATTCAGTTTCATGGCTGCCCATTTTACAGGCCTTTCTCCCCACCTTTTCAAAGAAAATGAGTAGCATAAAACAGAACATTAAAACTTAAAGTTGGCTTTGATGTGCCCTGGATTTTACAGAAGATCTAAGTAGAGAAAAGAAGGCAAGTTACCTAGATACTTACTTACTTACTTACTTACTTTATTTATTTATTTTATTATTTGAGATGGAGTCTAGCTCCGTTGCCCAGGCTGGAGCGCAGTGATGCAGTCTCGGGTTACGGCAACCTCTGCCCCCCCAGGTTCAAGCAATTCTCCTGCCTCAGCCTCCCAAGTAGCTGGGATTACAGGCACGGACCACCACACCTGGATGATTTTTTGGTATTTTTAGTAAAGACGGGTTTCGCCATGTTGGCCAGGCTGGTCTCAAACTCCTGACCTCAGGTGATTCACCCACCTCAGCCTCTCAAAGTGCTGGGATTATAGGCATGAACCACCGCGCCAGGCCTATGGCCTATCTAGGTACTTTAATTTGAATATTTCCAGGCCCCTCTCTTGAAATTCCTTACAGATAAAAGATAGAGTGGGGATGGAAGGCAAATCCTCCTCCCGACTCTTATTGACTAAGAAAATGTTGAGTCTGTCTTCTAAAAAGGTTTATGTGAGTGTTATTGGAAAATTAAAGTGTTAAAGTCACTACCTAACTCAGGGCCCCACTATCATTGTTCTCCTATGAACAAGTGGAGTCTGTGCCTCTTCTCCCACCCCACGAGCCAAAGTCCATGTGCAAATCTACTAAGTCACCGAGAAGAGAATGTCAGGGCTAAAGCTTTTTATGTAATTGCTTTCGGAGAACTACGTAGGGTTGGAGTTATTGAAAGATAACAGAATATAGTTTAAAACCATGTTAGGAAGCCAGTGGAAGAAAGCTGAGAGAAGTTCTCCAGCTGCTGTTGGTCAGGGAGAATTGGGCGATGGCCTGGATAACACTCCTGAGTTCTAGGGTCTGCCCGTACCTGCTGTGCGGATGAGAAGGTTGGCAGATCCTACCTGGACAGCACCTGTCCCCAGCTGAGAAGGGACATCTGCCTGTGGGTTTAACTAACTCTGCCCCTCCGCATGTGGCCCGGTGGCTGACACTGTCTCTGTGGCTCCTGAAAAGAAGTGACCCAGTCTCAAAACACATTGACTCAATGCCACAGAAATTACATAGTACATGGTCTGTTAGCACTTTCATACTTCCTCCTTGTTTCTTATTTAGTATTCTAGATGCAGTTGAGTGCCAGACTAGTCCCTAGGGCAGCAGAGAAAGCCTGGACTGGCCATCAGGAGGCATGGGTTCTAATACACCTTCAACCTTAAACTTGCCATGTGTCACAGTGGCTTTTAATCTTACTGGCTCTCAGTTTTCTAATCTGTGAAATGAAATATTCTTGGGCCAGGTGGGCTCCACATCTCTTTCAGTTATTAGATCCTACGGTAATAGAAAACTAAATTCTTTTTTTGTTGTTGTTGTTTTTTTTTGAGACAAGGTCTTGCTCTGTTTCCCAGGCTAAAATGCAGGCTGCACTGCAGCCTTGACCTCCCTGGATCAAGCCATCCTCCCACATCAGCCTCCTGAGTAGCTTGGACTACAGGCATGTACCACCACACCTGGCTAATTTTTGTATGCTTTATAGAGACAGGTTTTGCCTTGTTGCCTAAGCTGGTCTCAAACTCCTAGGCTCAAGCAATCTTCCCACCTTGGCCCTCCAAAGTGCTGGGATTACAGGCATGAACCACCACGCCTGGCCTGAAAACTAGACTCTTAACTCTGCTATCATCATTGCCATTCTTGAACCACAGAGTGGTTTGATGAACTTCATTAAGGACAGAGAGGATATGTCACAAAGACATTTTGTTATTTAGCTGAATTTTGATACCAGTCAATTTTAATACCACATGATAGTGGTCCTGTGCTGTCTCCTTCAAAGTAATAAAATAAATAACATAGATAAATGTCGTTTAGTCATGGTTTAGTTAACCTGGCTGTCAGGTTAAGGCAGGGTTTCTCAGCTGTGGCATTATTCACATTCTGGGCTGGATAATTATTTGCTGTGGGGCGAGGGGGCAGGTAGTCTGTCTTGTACATTGTAGAATGTTGTTTAGCAGCATCCCTACCCACTAGATGCCAGTACCACAGCACCCTCCTCCCACCCCAAGTTGTGACAATCAAAAGTGTCTCCAGATATTGCCAAATGTCACCCAAAGGGAAAAACTGCCCTCAGTTGAGAACCACCAGGTTAAGCCATGACCAGGTTAGGCCAGGGTTAACTACATAGATTTGATGTATTACCATCTAAAAACACTAGTTAGCCCCAGAGCAATAGTACCATCTATTTAATTCAAGTTAGAACAATCTAACCTCATTCTAAAATCTCGACAGAAACAATCCCTTTAATCTATCATGTTACAGTGCATCGCAGGCAATGGACCCTACTGCATTTGGAGTTTTTTGGAAATAGGCAATATCATCTTTGTCTTGGTATTCTTACCGTGCACAGAGTAAACGCTTAGCAAATTATTGAAAGAATGAACAACTTGCTCCAAAACACCAGAGAAGTGCAGAATGAGGAGCTGCCATGCTCAGGCAGTCATTCTGCATGATTCTTATTCTACAGGAGGAAATGAAGCAAGTGTTTGCCAGTTGGAAGGGTAGAAGGAATCTTTGGGAGGGAGGCTGCCATTACCCTCGCTGAAGTGAAGCCAGGTTAAAAACCTCTTCTGGTTAAAAAAAAAAAAAAAAAAGGCCATGGAACATTTAATGACGAGCCTCAGTACATCACAGCCCACGCTGTACATCACCCAGGCTCCCTAAGGGGAAATAAGAGTAAAAGATTCAGTTGCTTTACGTCTTCTGTATTCCTACATTGACGTATATTTTGGTGGCATGGGACTGTGAAATCTCAGATGTGCATCTGCCATGTTAATCTCCCTAACATGGGAGTCCTACTGTTTTTTCTGATGTACCTGAAGAGTATGACTTTAAGTTGCATTTGAAATGTTTCACTCCGTTGTCCTGACAAGTTAACTTTCTCAGAATACACAGAAACCACCTGTATGTGTTACTATAGATGCTAGTACTGCATTGAGTTTGTTTTAATGTTTGTTGTTTTATAGGTATTATTTGAATCACTGAATGCAAGCATTAGGTCTGATTCATGAGGTTTGTGGATTTCATCTGATATGACTTTGTAATCATTAAGTTCTGAAATGAACAAAGTTGATTTATTGTGAGAGTGTTCACCTCTTAGCTGGGTATTCGTCATTTAGGAGGAAATCCACCAGACTAGTGCTCCACCGTATCTTTCAGTCCCCTCTCCCCATCGTCACCGGGGATGTCTTAGTTTCAGAATAGGTCTCCCCAATAGGTCCATTTATTGAGTTTGAATGGCAAGTGCTTTGGAAACACCCTGCCTTATCAGCACTCTACAAAATGTTCTCTGTCGTAGCATCCTTTTGATAATATAGTTAATTAACAACTGATGTTACAGAGATTTTAATTGTGAGATCAAAATTAAGCAAAGAGCAATGGAGTAGAAAGAGCACATCTGTAGGACTTACCATCTCTGCACATGAAACCAAGGCTCAAAATTAGGATTCGAAGAGAAGTGTAACTGTCATTTCAGAAGGTGGATTCATACAGCAATGAGTATCAGTTTCATCAGCATGGGTCATGAATACACATTCCTAGAGTCCCAGATTTCTATCTAATGATACATACTCTATCCTTAAATTTAAAAAACACAAATAGATCAAAATTTTAGAACCTGGGGTGAGAGAAGAAAGAGAGTTAGGAGAATGAGAATATGCCTCTGTTTCCATTTACTTTCCCTCTGTCTCTGTCTGTCCAATCTTCCACCCCAAGAACACCAAGGAAATCAATGTTGTAGACCCAGATTGAATTAAACATTTTTGAATAGAATGAATGAAAGCACTTAGGTGCATTTTCTCTTGTTGGAAACTGATTTTAAAACTTTTTTTTTACTTTTGTTTAGGGAAACAGTTGGGGTTGGTTGCAGAACGGAATAATATTTATTTATTTCTTTGTTTACAAATTGAATTTTAGTACGTATCCCTCCTTCTTCCAGAAAGGATTTTAAGCTTCTAAATAATACAAATCAGTTCAGTTCATTTAAAAAATAGTCCTACTCATAGCAAATGTTATCCAACCATAATAAATTGAGTATTTGGCTATTGACAGTTGCCCTCCTTGGCAAAGTATGCAATATGTGGTGTCTCACCAAGGAAGCTTAATGATGATCTACTTCCCGTAGTGAATGGGCTTTGGAAGGCAATCAAAGGATACATTTTAGCAGAAAGAAAAAAGAAAGGGAAAAACTAGCAGGCACTGAATCAGTACCAAGGAAAACAATCCCTCCTCTACTTTAAAAAAGATTCACACTCAGATGGGCTTGGTCCCATCAGTTAGTCAGACCAGAACCAAGTGGTGAGCTCACTTTTTGGGGACATGTTGGTGGAGGAAACGTTTCAATCCAAACCCAGAGTAGCAACATCTGCCTAGCAGGAGAAGCAGTCACTAAATGCAGAAGGCCCTTCCCCTGGTAAGTTGAGCTTCACCTTTGTGAGCTCTCCAGATACAGATATGCTCCTTAAGCATGATGCTGTTCATATGAAGTCAGGCTGGTTGGAACATGTCACAGAAATGGAAGAACTCCCCACTGCTAGACCTGCCATCACCATTTCCACTTGGCTTAGCGGTTGACACATTTGGTTAACCATTTTGTTAGCCTCTGGTTAACCACTTATGGTTTGAAAACCTTACAGAAGTGGGAAAATTTCCATACATAATCTTATGCATATAAAAACAACCCTATAGGATGCAATTCCTTCCTTATCTGCCACACCAAATCCACACCAAATCTTGCTGGCGTATGGTGAAAAGAAGAACCCACTTGATAATACCCCTTTGGTGATTAATTTATCTGGAAACTAGGGTGGAGTGGACAATTCTCCAAAAAAAGGAATTGAGCTTCTTTTGAGTTTGGAATACTTTGACTCAATCTTGTATTCACTTCTCTTTTGGAATGATTCTGCCTTATCATTATACATTTATAAATACTAGTGCCCTTGGATCATGTATGTTTTCTACCTTCAGCTAGAGCTAACTTGTTTTCTTTCTTGATACTCTCACGCATCTTCTTTCTTTCTGTCTGTCCTTGTTTCTCACCTTTCTTCTTGCCTTCCCCATCTTGCTCTTTATCATCCACTATCTTTCTTTTAACCAAGAGGCTCTCCAGCTAAGTAGGTCACACCACAAAGAAAAGCAGGAGGTTCAAATTCCTTCCCTTTAGTGACTCCTAAGAGATCACTTAACATTTCTTCACAGGAATTTTCTACATCTCCAAAAGGTAGGGAATAATTTTTGTCACCTATTTCATAGTTTAATATCTGCAAGGTACTGATTTAGGGCAAGCTACTACATATTATTGTCAGTCCCTGGTGAGCAGTTGCTTAAAAGAAATTTGGAGTCAGAAAAGAAATTGCTTGAGCTGGAAAGGAAGACAGATCATGAAAATGATATCTTAAGCTTGTAAGAAGATAAATTTTTAGAGAGGCCATTTTCAATTAATAAATCAACCAGAAAGCTTTCTATTTGGCATTTTTAGAATGGTACTCAGTTGTGACAATGTGATTTAAAGAGATGGTTCCACACTTTCCACCCCACCACGCCCATTACTTGTGTTGTAGGCAGTAAAATAGTAGATTCAGATATCTGGTTCATTGAATTGTACACCATAAAGACAATAGAAATGGAGATGTAAAAAGATAGCTTAGCAAGGGCCAGTGATTCTACTGTCAAAAATGTGCCAAATAGGATGGATGTGGTGGCTCACACCTGTAATCCCAGCACCTTGGGAGGCCGAGGAAGGCTGATCACTAGAGGCCAGGAGTTCGAGACCAGCCTGGTCAACATGGTGAAATCCCATCTTTACTAAAAATACAAAAATTAGTTGGCATAGTTGCAAGTGCCTGTAATCCCAGCTACTTGGGAGGCTGAGGCATGAGACTTGCTTGAAACTGGGAGGTGGATGTTGCAGTGAGCCAAGATCATGCCACTGCATTCCAGCCTGGGTGATAGAGCAAGACTCTGTCTCAAAAAAAAAAAAAAAAAATGCCAAATAATTAATAATTGTCATATCACATGGAAAAAAAAAACAAAGCAAAACTAGAAAAACTCTGAAACTAGAATAAAGCATAGAATGCTCAATATTTTCTAATACCTGATTATTACTGAAATTTTAACAATTTGGTTGAGAACCAGTATGATTTGGATGCATATCAGCTCAGAAGGAAGTTGTTCCTCATTTTTCAGTTGGAAATGCTGTGCACTGTCATCTTCCTGGGCATAATTCAAAAGCTCTTTTTAAGCATAACTTTCTAGACACACACACACACACACACACACACACACACACACACACACACAGAGCACCAGATTCTTAGTAGATTATGAATGACTCTTCTTTAAATGCCTTGAATGTAGACATGAAGGGGAAAGAAGAAAAGATTCTGTATTTTTTGTTCTGGCTTTCTTGAGCACAGCTTTCTTCTCCTTGGTGTGGTTTACCTGAAATACTGAAGACCATGCTCTTATCAGTGATGACTGGCCTCCATCCTGTGTCCCTCAGAGGCTTCTATAGGTCTGGCTCAGGGAGACCAGGCAGTGGACAAATGGCATCATGGATTCTCATTGTGCTCAGAGTCCAGGAGCTATTTATAAATGGGCTGTTTGGGTGGTCAGGTGACTGCTGGGTTGGGTACCATATGATCCAGACCACTCACAGGCAGACCTCCTCTTTAGCAGGATGGTAGAACTGTCACAGCAAGTTGATTTGGCTATTGGTCCGATGACTTTGGACCACTAATAGAAAGTCCAAAAAGGAAGTAAGGCAGCTGCTTAAGAATCAGAGAGTATTGCAATCCCTCTCTCTCTTGCTTCCCCTGACCCCCACTGACTTCTCCTCCCTCTCACCACTCCTCTCATATCAGTGGTGAGTACTGGGGGCCCCCACACTTTGAGGTCTCAGGCAGGGGTGAGATTCAGAGGCAACAGATAGCAAGCAGGACCCAAATACACCATCACTCTTTTCCCAAGGAGAAAAAGCAGGACTGGACGCCCACAGAGCACATTAGACAGTCTCAGATATGGATACCAAGGGACGAGACAATCTAAACTTCCATACAATCAACTTACCCTATCATTAGAAAAACCAGGAGACTTCTTACTAGAAAAAGTTTGAGGCCCTGTTGGCCAGAACACCAAATGTCTACAACAGGGGCCCAATGGTACACATCTTGCTATTTCCCAACAACTGGAGGGAAGCCAGATGACAGCTGTCTAGAAGGGCAGACATGTGTTGGGAGAAGCTTCCATCTCCAGTCCCCTAAGGGCTTTTTAGTCAAATTTCAGATTCAAAAGTTTAAGCATCAGTTATTGAGATGCCCTCTGGGAATGGAGCAAGGGGCAGTGTCCATCAAGCGAGCCGAGCATAGCCACCCTCCCAGGGCCGTGGGGGAGGATCTGCTAGAGAGCTGGGTGATGTGGTAGCAATTGGCTGTCCCACCCAAGCAGCACACTGCCAAATCCTGCACCTCCTGCAGCACGCACTGCAAAGGGACTGTCGTCACGATCGTCACCAAGCACATACCCAATGACTACTATGCATTGAAAAGGTGCCATTTATGTAGCTAGAGTTGCCCTCTGTCCATCTTGCTTGGGATTTGGGGACGTGTAGCATTGAAGAGAAATCCTTTCCATCACTATTCATTGCACCCCTTTTTGCCAAATAATTAGGTCACCCACTCAGGAAAGGCCCTGTGATACACATGTGGAGTAAAGTTTGCTGTGGGAACTTGAACTCCGAATTTCCTGACTTCTGTGCAATTAAAACCCCAAAGTTAATGCTGCATTAGCACGCATTTTCCATGGTGGGTTATAAATGCAAAGTTCTATGTTTCATATGTATTTTTCTAACATATGTTACTGCCTGTGTTTCTGATTAAAAGTTCATCCAAAATAAAATAACAAGGGATTACTTTTTTCCAATAGAACTTTCTTCTTCTATAAAAGCTGGAAATAAGCCCTCACCTAAAGTTACCCAGGTTTGCAGGTGCTGAGATATTAGAGGTGAGTAGTGTTTGTTAGCAAGACAAAGGGCATTATTCTCCCTGCAGTCACTACCAGAAAGTGTTCTTTCTGTAAAGAAAATTATAGGCCACAGCTTCAAAGATATTACAAAATTAGGCACTACTACTGGAGACTTTCAGGCAGCAGGCAGGCTGGCAATCAACAAATATTTATTCTACATCCATTGTGCATTTAGTGACTTTAAAATTCCCAGGGAAACTAGGATATAATATTTTCTAGATTCAAATTAGTACCTGAGGTTATGCCGTAATGCTTAAGGAGCTCAGTGGCCGGAAAGGAACAGGTGATCTATAATATCTCACCTGAGTATGGGGATATTAATGGAATAAGAAAATCAGACCCCCAAAAAGGCTTTTTAAAGCTGAGCTTGTCAGGGCATTTCTTCCCTTTAGATATCCTTTAAGAGACACCCAGCCTTCATTCCCTACATGTGCACACCTGCACACACACACACTCTGTCACCACCACCACTGTCTCTGCCCAGAAATTGAACCCAACTAAATGGATCAATTCATCAGATTTTGTTAAAAAACTAATGAACACTTTTTAGAAATCATCAAACATGCCAAGATGTGTATATAGGGATGTTCATCCCAGTGTTATAGAGGAAAAATAGAAACAGCATGCCTGCCCATCAATTCAGAATTGAGATACTCCCCTAGAGAAAAATCCAACACTATTAGATGTGATGTTTAGATCTTTGGTGGGGGCAGGCAGGTGAGGGATCTGGACTTGTATGGCTCACATCATGGCCCTGCAGAGAACAGGACTCACTCTCTTCAGTTCTCTAATCTAGTTTTATTGATACAGCAGAAAAATCACATCAGCTATTTTGATGTCTGCATTGCATAATGATGCTTTATGAAGTCAAAATCCCCACACCCTTCTGTTATATATATGTTAGCACCAAGCTATATATTTTCTAAGCTGCTTTGGATAGTAGATGCTTTTTGTTTTGTTTTTGTTAACCAAGCATAAGATGTTATACTGATTCCTGTTAAATTTCTCATTAGACAAGATCTTTGCGGATACTGATTCTTCGTCCAGTGTGTTAAACACTCTCGACTAGCTTTGTATTATACACAGTTGGATGGCTGTGGCTTCTGCATTTTCTCTTTGGTTCTAAGCCAGCTGGTAGATAATAGAATTGTAAGAAAAGGAGGGTACCAGTATCTGGCAGAGGAGCCAAATTCTGAGGCAAATACTAAAAGCCTGGCATTGACTTTAGCCATTCTAGGGCAAATATCTTTTTGGTGTTCATTGTTTCATAATACAGTGTTTCACATAAGGTGACATCAAAATAAATAGCAGTAAGTCTCAGATGAAGTCAAGCGTTCTATATCAGCCCACTGTCAGAAGAGGTTCTCATTTTGCTTTACTTTTTAAAACATTTTTAAATTGAGATAGAATGCACATAAAATAAAATTAACTGGTTTTTTGTTTGTTTGTTTGTTTGTTTGTTTTGCTCTATTGCCCAGGCTGGAGTGCAGTAGCACGACCTCGGCTCACTGCCAACTCCACCTTCTGGGATTCAAGCAATTCTCCTGACTCAGCCTCCCAAGTAGCTGGGATTATGGGCGCGCATCACCACATCCTGCTAATTTTTATATTTTTAGTGGAGACAGGGTTTCACCACGTTGGCCAGGCTGGTCTCAAACTCCTGACCTCAAGTGATCTGCCTGCCTTGACCTCCCAAAATGCTGGGATTACAGGCATGAGCCACCGCACCCACCCGGCCCAAATTAACCATTTTAAGGTGTGCATTTTGGTGCCATTTAGTACATTCGACATGTTGTGCAACTATCATCTTTGTCTAGTTCCAAAATATTTTCATTATCTCAAAAGGAAACCCTGGGACCGTTAAGCAGTGACTTGATCCTCCCCTCAGCCTCCAGCAATAAGTAGTCTGTTTTTTTGTCTCTATGATTTAAGTATTTCTAGGTATTTTATGTAAATGTAATCATACAAAATGTGACCTTTTGTGTCTGGCTTGTTTCGTTTAGTATAATGCTTTTGGGATTCATCTATGTTGTAGGATATATCCGTGTTTCATTCCTTTGTATGGACAAATAATATTCCATTATGCTTTATTTTTCATCAAAAGCTGATTATTAACCTCACCCCTACCCACCCACTCCTCATCCACAAAACAACTCTACTCAGTCCCATCGACTCTGCTGTATATCTTTATGGTTTACACAGATTCTCATCTCATTATGTACCCCCATTTCACAGAAGAGGAATTTGAAGCTTAAGGTGAATACCCAACATCCTGGAGCCAGGCTTTAAAAGCAAGACTTCTCACTCTAAGTCTTCTGTTGTTTTTCTGAAGTTCTCTGCAATGATAACTTTTCTTTCTTTGTTTTAGACATTCACCCAACTCATTTCTCCAACACATTTCTTTACTTAGTAAACCTCAGCTTGGATCCTTTCTCTGATGAAATAGGGAATGAAGAATCCTGCCCTCCTTTGTTAGATAGATGAAGGCACATGGCGCTAAGTGGTTTACTTCTCTAAGGACCTAGAGCTGCCTTATAATAGAGCTAAGACTAGCTCTGGCTCTCAGAATAGCAGTTTGTTCTAAAAGTTGCCAAAATGCACAGCCTCTTAAAATGCTCACCCTCCTGCTGAATTATAAAAGACAATCACTGAAATATAAGAGACACAGGGAAGTGGTATCTGAAATAAAATAATTCTATAAATGTGCATTCATTAATTTCTTCATTCAGCAAGAATAAATTAAAGGCTCACTCTTACAGAACTGTAATTAATATATGATTTAGATATTAATATGAAAAAGGCTGGCAGGGAAATTGCTAAGATTTGTCTCTGGGGTTTGACTTTTTAGACATCAAAGTGCAATGTATCACCTAGCAGTTAGGTCTGATCAAGCACCAAATTCTTCTTCTTGCTTACATGAGATCTGCGGAAGTTCCACTTTTCTGAAATACCATCCTTACTCATGAGCTAGCATGGTACTTCATCCTGTGATACTCCGTGCATCATTTGCCAATGGACCAGAGTATTGATTTATATATAATACAACTCCTTTGTGTTTACTAATTATATCCTTTCTAATATCTTCAGTTAATAAGTTTGAATGATGTAATGTGACAAATGAAAGGAATATTTATTTTTCCAGGTCTTATGGAATCCTTTTCCTCCTGGGTAATGTTTCCTTCCAACCTGGCGGACTTATTTGAAGTTTTATTAGCAAACCAAAATCTAAATCAGAATACTTAAATTGTGGAACCATCAAAACTGAGTTACCTTATGAAAGGTTTTAAAGGAACAGATTTTATTCCAAGTGATTAAGCCAAATATGATCTTAGTTAATCCCGTGCACAGCACAGAACAGTTTTTCTGTCTATTGCCACATCTCCAAGTTTTGAAAGCATTTGGGGATCTAAGCTGGCCATTTATAGTTGTTAAAGTCAGTGGATAAATATCAATTTGGGCTTCTTTAGTAATTCAGAAAGAATTTCAGAAATCTTTGATACCTAGAGGAAGTCGGTAATCATTGCTATTAAAAGCAATGAAGTGAAGGCTTCATGCAGTGAAGGCTTTTGGTCTCAAACCACTGACTGGACCATTCAGAAGCCTGTGTTGACTGCTTTTGTGGATCAACTGTGTTTGGAAAGTGAAAAAAAAAAAAGAGAAATTACAGTAATGCTTTGGAAAGGCTACAGAGGACAATTATTTTGTATTCAAAAGGAAATATGAATTCAGATTTTGTCATATTTGTATGTAGACAGCCTCTTACTTCTGTGGTCAACCCAGAAACACTACCTTTTGATATTTTCACATTTTTTTTCTGGAGCAAAAACCAACAGCCATTTATAATTAAACCCTTTCTGGAAAGAATACTCCAACCTTCCTCACTCTCACTCAATTGAATTTCAATTAATGTTTAATAATTCGGCTCGGCTTTCAGAGTCTATAAAGCATAAGCAGTCAGCCTTGTCGAAGATGGAGAAGTGATGTTTTCACAGTTCCACAAATGTTTCTAATTGGCATGAGCCACTTGCTAATGGGAGATAAATTGCCCTGGGTGGGTGTGGGTGGGTGTGCTGTGTGTGTGCACACTCACGCAGGCACACAAGCATGCATGCTTGTGGCGGTAATGACGTGTGGGTGTACCCAGGCTTCACCCGACATGCCATGATGCAAACTTGAGCTAAACGGGAAATTAAAGAGGGACCAGGGCTGGGCCATGACAGCAGTGGCCACACTGGGATGGGAGGAGGTGGACAGTTGGTTCCTTACCAAGAACCCGGCAGCAGGCCCACCCTCCCATCACAGACAGTGGACAGGAGCTTAGAAAATACATGGACCAAATGAAAATGACCCCTTTCGACTGAAACTAGCTGTGCGTCAGGCTTCTCGCCGCCTCTCCTAATTTTCTCTCATATAAATGAACATGGTAAGAAGATGACAGAAAGTTGACAAGAATCATATTTCTTTCTTTCTTGCAGTCATGTCAGTAATAGCCCTGGGTTTTATAGCTGAAAAATATATGTATATTTACTCATTAATTTTCCTCTCTCTTGGCATTAGGTGGAATGCTGCCTTTTCTTGGTATTAGGTGGAATGTTATTTAAAACAAGACACAGTTCAACTTCAAAAAGAAAAATCATTCTGCAAAATACAGCCTAGACCCATTTACTGGTCATTTATCATCCCTAAGAGAGTGGAGTAGAAATTTCTATATTTGGGAGATTTGAATGATTTACAGTGCAACTGCGGCTCTTGTTGGCACCAGGATCCAGGGACGCAGTAGGCTCCTTAGGACTTTGAGGAGTGTCCCAAACTGTTTTGAAATGACACGGAGAATATTCAATGTGGCATATGCAGAGCAGCTGGATAATCACTTATCTTCACTGCATTCACACAGGCTGCTGCTCAGAGGGTAGACTCAACCCAGAGGCCTGTGATTTTCTGAGGGGTGATCAAAAGTCTTCATCTCCACATCTAAATGTGTATTTCTTCTCTCTGGTGTTTTAAAAAACTTGGCTTTATGCATCTTCCATTTCCTTCAAATAGTGGGCAAATAACAATGTGCCTATTATGGTACTTGGCACATAGTTGAAGCCCAATAAACATTTGTTGAGTAAATAAATAGTTAAGTAGAATGTTATAAGCATTGCTAGCATTATTGTGTTGGCCTGAACAGTACAAGAATAGACTTGAGGCAATCAAGTAATTTCCCTTAACAGTATAAGCTAATTATTTGAGAGATGAAGATCTGGTGCATCATATTTATTTGTCAGGTTCCATTTGCTCCTAATTAAAGGTGGAAAAGTTGCTTGTAGCTTTGAAGGGATGGCACAATGACCCACTCCTACATAGATTTTTTATTTTCCTTGCCAAATTTTCAAGGAAAATACATCAAGATAAAATTAACAGGCATTCCTCTTACTTACTTCTGTTTTCTTTTCTCTGTTACTGTTTTCTAAAGGGCAGGCAAGGTGTGGAGCAGGAAACTGTTTTGACTGTATTTTTACAGCCCATCTGCCTACATGACTTCTGTAGTTGATTCTGCTAACCTTGGTTGACTAATAAAATCATCCTCCCACATAAATAGCAGATACAGTGATCCAAGATTAAAATGCTGCATTTATCATAAGTCTCAGAAAGTTTAATTCATTCATTCCTTCATTCATTCCACAAATATGAATTCAGTGTATCATATGTATCAGGCTCTGTGCTAAAGCTGTGAATTTAACACTGAGCAAATTCTAACATGGTTTCTGCTCTAAGCTTACAATCTGAGATGGTTGATGAATATTAATTAATCATACTAAAAGTATATAGCTACAAACTAAATTATTTTTTAAAAGAAATATGGTTCTACTAGGATCATATAACAGGAACTGATTTACACTAGGAAACCAGGGAGAAGTTTACTAAGGAGAAGGCTGGACTGAAGAAAGGGAATGTCTGAAGAAAGGGAAAGAGCATCCTAGGCAAGAAGATTGTGAAACACGAAGGCCCCATATCTAGGGGTGCATGATGCACTGAAAGTTGGTCAGTGTGGCTGGCTGGGAAGAGAAAGGGCTGATGGGAAGGCAGGCCCATGCCCTGCAGGGACCACAGCTAGGCCATATTAAGGGCTTTGACCTTCATCCCCTGAGCATTAGACAGACTTACAAGGGTTAAAGCCAAGGGTGAGGAAGTAGAGGCAGGGAGAACGGATGCATGGCCCTTATCATGTCTGTGTTTTGGATTGGGGAAATGTAAGTATCAATTCTTCACAAATACAAGGGAGATGAAGATGCTGAACCCTGGATAATCCTTTCTTTGCTGCAGATGAAGTTCCTGGAAATTCTTTACCATCCATTCTCTCTTCCACTAAATTTCAGAAAGAGCGCATCCAGGTCCCTAGCCGTGTGCTGAGTAACACTTGCACGTGGCCATTGCTGGACCACGCAGCAATAACTTCTCCTCTTGTCAGCTCTTCTAGCCCCTTCTCACTCCTTCTGCTTTTCCTTTTGATGATGGGGCGGTGGCAAAACACAGTACATTTCTGTTTTTGGCAAAGTGTGAATGGCATGGCTTGTGGCACCTTCTCTCCTGGTTTAGAGAACAAGCTTTGGAGGTAGAGTGGCTTTGCCTCTCGTTTAGCCTTACATGGTTGTTCTGAGGATTAGGTGGCTTGATATTTGTAAAACATATAGAACAAGAACTGGCACATAGCAAGTACTTAGCTAATGATAGCCATTATTATTACCTATTTTGTGGATATATTGCTAAAGGGACAAAAAGCAGGATACAAAACTATGTATTAAAAGGGCTTGCACAAATGTATCCTAATAAATGCAAAGCAAATGTCTGAGGATATGTGGTGGTTACATCTGAGGAATGGGACTGGGGTTTAGGGGAGAAGGCTAGGCAAGTGGCTTTTACTTTTTCATCTAATATTGTTGTAGTAATTGATTTTTTATTATAAAAAGTATACTTTTATAGTAATGAAATTACAAGGGATAGTTTAGAAAAGTCCATCCATACTTTCCATCATGTCAGTTTTTTTAAAAGGCATGATGATTTCAACATAACCTCTTTTCATATTTTTTCATCCTTAAATTCAGAGATATCATCTAAAAACTTTTCTTAGGGTAAAGAAACATGTATCTAAATCCCAGCAATTTCCCGGATTTTCATTTCTTTGCTATGCCATAGTCAAATAAAAGTTTTTATAATTACATGCTATTTTAATTCCACAGTTATAAAATTATTCTAGTTATTCTTTCATCTCTCCATATACATATATAGAGTTGTCTGGAATGCTGTTCACCCACCAGATATAAACAACACGTTTGGCTTCATTGTTGCTGACTTCATTGCAAAGCATTGCTTAAATTTTTATAATAAGCATTTTTATAAAAACAATGAAATCATTGCTCAAAATTGGAGATGAGAAGTGTTAGTTCACTCTTCTGTTTAGAAGTAAACATGGCCGGGCATGGTGGCTCACGCCTGTAATCCCAGCACTTTGGGAGGCCGAGGCAGGCAGATCACGAGGTCAAAAGATGGAGACCATCCCGGCCAATATGGTGAAACCCTGTCTCTACAAAAATTAGCTGGGCATGGTGGCACACGCCTGTAGTCCCAGCTACTCGGGAGGGTGAGGCAGGAGAATCGCTTGAACCCAACAGTTGGAGGTTGCAGTGAGATCGTGCCACTGCACTCCAGCCTGGCAACAGAACAAGACTCCATCTAAAAAAAAAGAAAAAAAAAAAAAAAAAGGAAACACAATACCCAGCACCCAGCATCTCATCTTTTCCAGACATTTAGGATGCTGAACTGCTTCAGGATTATGAAGTTGAGTAGCTGTTGTGCAGTATCTGTTGCTCATGAAAGAGGCGAGAAGTGGACTATGTGGTTACTGAATCAGGATGCGAAAATATTTGAAATGATGATCTCATATTAACATACAATCTACCATCCTTTCCTCTTGTTTTTTATTTATTTTTTTCTTAGCAGGTAGAGGCTTTTTATGTTTAACTAAGGATTTTGATTAATTGAATTGGTATTTTTCAATAGTGTATGTAACCGGTTGAGAATCATTAATATTGTACAATGTTAGCACATGGTAGCTTTGATCATCATTTAAATACAACTGTTTCCTTGCCCAGCAATTATACACCACTATCATGGATCAGATAAGAACATAAATCTGGAGAGAACTTTGAGTCCCCTGGTAAATACTTCATGAAGCCAATGGGAGCTTGCCAATTAGACAATCATCTCTGCATAAGATATATTTCCAACGAGTAACTGCATTATACAGTCCTTAGCATATTGTGCCCCTCGGGATATGATGATAATTGACTGTGTCACAGAAGAAACAATTTGAAGAAACTGGGACTAAGCTGATTATCAACTGAACCTTTAGAACAGGGTTAGCAAATGATGGCCCAAGGGCCAAATCTGGCCCGCTGCCTAATTTTGTCCAGTGCATGAACTAAGAATGGTTTTTACGTTTTAAGTGACTGGGGAAAAAGAATCAAAAGTAGAATAACATTTCATGACATGTAAAAATTATATGAAATTCAGATTTCCTGTCCCTGAAGTTGTATTAGAACATAGCAGATTCATTCATTTACACATTGTCTGCAGCTGCTTTTGCACCACAGTTTCAGAGTTGAGTAGTTGAGACAGAGAAGATAAGAGAAGAAAATATTGACTGTCTGACTCTTTATAGAAAAAGTTTGCTGACCCTTCCTTTAGACTCAGGTACAAGTTATTTGGGTGCATGTCTGCTTATGAATGGATAATGCTTCTGTGTTAGAAATATATCTGGCCGGTTGATGTGGCCATCAAAGGAGGTACTATACTCCATATTCTTCTATTTTCCTCACTCCCTTCTCAAAGTCAAAAGAAAGCTATTGAGTGAGAAAAATTAGAGTACTGGAAGGGACCATAAGAAAGATATTGGTAACAGAAAATACCTACACATTACCTCCAAAGCTCATAAATTACTAACTCTAATTTTAAGCCCTAAAATCAGATTAGTTCTCTACATTTTAAATTTTGAAATTATTTATTCTCTGTGTCTGAGAAATCTTTTGAGAAGCAAGAGCATTTGTTCTTGTGACTCTTACAAAATACAGTGGCTGGCCGGGCGCAGTGGCTCACGCCTGTAATCCCAGCACTTTGGGAGGCCAAGGTGGATGGATCACGAGGTCAGGAGTTCAAGACCAGCCTGGTCAAGATGGTGAAAGCCCATCTCTACTAAAAATACAAAAATTAGCTTGGCATGGCGGCAGGTGCCTGTAATCCCAGCTACTCAGAAGGCTGAGGCAGAGAATTGCTTGAAGCCAGGAGGCAGAGGTTGCAGTGAGCCGAGATCGCACCACTGCACTCTAGCCTGAGTGACAGAGTGAGACTCCGTCTCAAAAAAAAAAAAAAAAATTAAAAAACAAAATACAATGGCACACCAGATGGAGGCTCTTTGTTCAATGGCATTATCATATTGAATGGTGCTCTTTGGTGTATGCTTGCATTCAGTTGTAGATACGATATAATGCCTGATTGGATAATAGGAAATACCTTTTAGTAGAATGTGTAATTCTTGATAGGATATCCTGTCCATTGGCTTTGACAGTTGAATTAACCTATTTGGCTGACATGGACCCTCCTAATGACCACAATATGTAAGAAAATATGAAATTAATACAAAAGCTATCTTGTACTGGTAGCAAGATAGCTACTGGTAGGAAACATTAACAATAGTATCTAAAATATAGAATTGAAAATGTGAGTCATTTTGCTTTTAAATCTCTATCATATACATGACTGACTTCAGTTGTTCCCTCTCCTCCCTTTTGTTCTGTTTCAGAGGTTGAAGGCTGCACTGACTCACCACCCTGCTGCCATGTCAAATGGGAACATGAACACCATGGGACACATGATGGAGATGATGGGCTCCCGGCAGGACCAGACGCCACACCATCACATGCACTCGCACCCACATCAGCACCAGACACTGCCACCCCACCACCCTTACCCACACCAGCACCAGCACCCAGCGCACCATCCTCACCCTCAACCCCATCACCAGCAGAACCATCCACATCACCACTCCCATTCCCACCTTCATGCACACCCAGCACATCACCAGACCTCGCCACATCCGCCCCTGCACACCGGCAACCAAGCACAGGTAGACCTTTTCTGTGATCTCTTTCCCCTTCTTATTCTCTTTCTTAACAGTGCAAGCTCTAATGCTGGGGTCATTTGCAGCAATCTTGTTTGACAAGCCCAGGTGTTCTATCTCACATTCTAGGGAGCTCTGTTTATCTCCTAGGAGGCAACCCTTACCCATAAGACCCTACCAGATCATAATCTCTATAAATAATATACTAAATAATATCAGGTCTAGTCTCTAAGGGCAAGTATAAACTTTAAGTTCTCCAAAATCTATTTCTGCAGTGTGTCAGAAAGTTAGCCCCTCCCAAAAGTAATATGAATCGATGGATTAGGAAGAACTTAAATTTGTGAAGAAAGATGTGAATTAAGAATGAGAAAAACAAGTTAATTCTAACCCTGGTTCTAGCTGCTGTTTTAAAACATCATAGAGACTGAATTTTGTCACCTGTAAAATGGAAGTTAAATACAACAGGCAATCTTCTGAGTAACAGTGAATGTTAAAAAATCTAAAGAGTAACAATTCAAGGCAGACAAAGAAGCTCCATCACGGATGCTAGGGCATAAGGTGCTGTGTAAATGGTGAAGAGAGGTGACTCATCCCCCTGAATGAGAAATGCGTTGGAGGGAACAGAAAGAGAGCCAAGTTCTGTAGATGATCAGACCAAGAGAAAGGCCAAATCCCAGTGGGGGAGAGTCACAAGGAGTGGCTGTAAAGAAAGCCAGCATTTAGACAAAACTGAAAGAGGGTTGGGGGACCAGGCAGACGTTATGTCACCCACGGCCAAGAAGAGAGGCGAGTCCTGTACTGGAGTGAGTTTTAGTAAGTGGATGAAGGGCATGTCCAGGAGCATGGCTGGGCCTAGACACTTTGGATCCTCAAGCAGAATGACCTTCATCCATACCCTCCACCCAGTCCACACTGCCAGCTTCCAACCAGCTGGATCAGAAGGGTGTCGGAAGCGTGGAACCATCAAATAACACTTATTCACCGTCTCCTCTGTCATCTGCCCCTGGAGACGAGACCTTACACCAGGCAGCTTTTTGAACTCTTGAGCCCCCCTCCATTAACGTGCACCAAACCTGGACAGCCATCCACAGAATGGATCAGGCACAAGCAACTCTCTAAGCTATTTATTAGATAAACTGTCTTTTGCAAGGTCCTTAGAGGTGTTCTACATTGTGAATAAGAATCGAGCATTAGAGTGAGATAACCTTAACTTTTTTCCTGGCTTCCTCACTGTGTGATTGTGAACAGAAACGATTAACCTCTCCAACCCTCAGTTTTTCCATCTGTAAAATGGGGCTGGGTAATAGTAGACTAAACTCTAGGCTCTTATGAGTATTAAATAAGAGAATCTCTGTAAAGCCCTTGGCACAGTGTTCAAAATATGTTATTCCAAACCAAAATAATAGAAGTTTAGCAAATTGTATAGCAATCAAACGTTACCCAGAGAACCTTTTTGGTCACATTTTTAGTCAAATGCCATACTAGAACATGTATTTAGAAAGGAAAAAAAAAAAAAACTACAAAGTCAACGATGGTCAAATTGATTCACATAGGTACTTAGTTTATAAGGAAACAAGAACATCAAGGTTTGGTCACCTTTGTGGGCAAGTTATTTCACAGGCAAGTTATATAACAATTCTTTGAATATAAAAGCCATTCACTAGCTAATTACCAATTAGCCAGTTGCCCTCTGTTTCAAGTCAGTAAGTGGCCAATTGTATATGCAATTAGTTAGTTGCTATTATAATTAGCTTCATGAACAGTTACTTCTTTTAATTGTATACTAAAAAGAAAGAGCCCAGGTTGGTCTTGCTAAAATTTGAACCAGATCATTTAGGCAGTATCCCAAAACACCACTTTTAAATTGTATTAACTTGGCTGATTACTGAGATCTTGCCATTTTTCTTAATTGTATGATTATCTGAAAGTAGGAATAGAATCCTTGAACTCTGAGATTCTAAGATGATTTGGAATAAATTCTGCCTTTTTGAAATTATAATTGATTACTTTCGATCACAATTTTCAGAGCATCTATGCCAAGAGAATTCTGCTTTAAAAATAAAATTACAAGCAACAATAATTACCAGTTACACAGATTCTGGTTTTAGGAATGTATTTGCATTTTCTCCTGGCTTCTTGTGCTCCTCCTGCATGTAAGGATGTGATAGTAGAGTGCTGGTTTCAAGGAATTTCTCTTAACCAATCCTGAACCTACATTACACCTGAAACCACGTCACTTATGCCTTTGGGTGAAGACACACGAAAAGTGTCATGGGTTACACTGATTAAACTTAGGGTAGGTGGATACAGAATTGAAAGATAAGTCCCTGCAATGGAGATGTGAAAACATTTTTTTCCTCTTTGAGGGTTTTGTCTGGGGCTGGCAATAAGAGATCATAATTCACAAAAGGAAACAGTTAAAGGCAAAAATATCCAAGCAGTTAGCACATTCCCTCTTAATGCTTTTCTTTGCAGTAGTTAGCTCAGGAATTACCATCCGAAATGGCAAGTGGTAAGTCTTTGCCAATAACAAGGATGATGTCTTCACTAGCAATTCTGATGAGTAAGACCTTACACAGTTAATTTATTTTGTTATTCTTCTATAATCAGGAGGAAAATAGTCACCAACAAACAGTTCTAGAAAATGTCTTTGCTGGCCGGGTGTGGTGGCTCACGCCTGTAATCTCAGCATTTTGGGAGGCCGAGGCGGGTGGATCACGAGGTCAGGAGTTCAAGACCAGCCTGGCCAAGATGGTGAAACCCCGTCTCAACTAAAAACTACAAAAATTAGCCAGGCACAGTGGCAGGTGCCTGTAATCCCAGCTACTTGGATGACTGAGGCAGGAGAATTGCCTGAACCCAGGCAGCAGAGGTTGCAGTGAGCTGAGATCATGCCACTGCACTCCAGCCTGGGTGACAGAGAGAGACTCCATCTCAAGAAAAAAAGAAAATGTCTTTGCTTTACATAAAATTACTGAGATGCAGTTCAACCTCAACCCCGGGCCTGATTCTTTTACAGTTAGTCATAGAAAGTTTGATAGAGTTTTGGATTAAAATATATCACCATCAGTCAACTGATGTCAACCAGTAGCCATTATTAGTGCAATTACAGTCATTCTGATTGATTTCAATCATAGTGCTGGAATGTGGTAGAAAAGATTGTTGGGCTTCATTTTTAAAACTTTTGGCCTGTTATTTCTGCAGGTTAAATGTCTCTTGTAAAACAACTTTATAGGTATTACAGTCATAAACCTGAGTGACTGAGAAATGGGAGAGGAAAAAAAAAAACCGCCTTTTATTGAGAATGAAGAAGGAGGAAGGAATGAAGTGCATGAGGGAAAGCATTAGGTGTCCAGACATATAAAGAGTCAGTCGTAGAAATTTCACAAGGTGCCGTGTGTCTGCCTTATGAATAGAAAAAAAGCTGTATGTGTGGAGGTCTCTAAGCCTTAGATGTTGCTGAGTCTCACACAGACCTTGCAAGAACTCTATAAGCATAGTAAAATTTTTTAATAAAGTGCTTTGCCACTCTTAGGATTTCCTTCTAATGTAAGTGTATGGTAATGCACAAGCAACTCTCACTATCTCATACACACAGCATGTGACAGGGCTCAGTGCTGCTTCAGGCATCGATTTAACGCTTTCAAAGGCCCAGCTTCCCAATCACCTAGAAAGCTCTCCTGGATCTCCTTTCACCCTGGTGAGCCCTCTGAGGGGCAGGCAGGCCCAGGTGGAGTGTGCAGGTCCAGCTAGTCCTCTGCATTAAGAACTGTGAAAGAGTCACAGTAGGATTTCACCTGCCTTCCTGGCTTCATGGGCTTCTTTTGATAGGAGCCACAGTGGCAACGATGTCCCAGAGGTATGTTAGCAACACAATTTTACCACTATTAGAATGAAAGGAGCCCACAACCTGCTCAGAGGTTTTCTGCAGATGACAGTTGAGTCATCCATATTGTGATAATAACCCTGACCTTTCTGTTTTCACCCTGTAGCCATACATTGGCTATTTTAAAGTTGTTTGTTTTTGTTTTTGTTTTTTAGAGACAAGGTCTTGCTGTGTTGCCCAGGCTGGAGTGCAGTGGCACAATCATAGCTCATGGCAACCTCGACCTCCTGGGCTCAAGCAAGCTTCCCACCTCAGCCTCCTGAGTAGTTAGAACTGCAGGCATGCACCACCATGCCTGGCTAATTTTTCCATTTTTTTTGTAGACACAGGGTCTTGCTATGTTGCCCAGGCTAGTCTGAAACTGCCGGCCTCAAATGATCCTCCCGCCACACCTGACCCTTACTTTAAAGTTTTTAAACACACCGTCAGTAAAACATTTTTAATAGCTGAAGGAGAAAAATAAATGTTTCCTCTACCATGATTCGGCTAAATGCCTGTCAGGGAAAAATCCATCTGACTACATCTTTTCACAAGTCATTCCTATATCTTGCCAACACATCACAGAATATATAGGTCAGTGATGCTTTTTCTTTTCTGAGTGTGATTTCATCATTTATTTCATTCATAGGAGGCAAGTCTCATATGCTGACTGAAGCGATAGACTTTCTGTGCTTTGCATTTCAACATCAGCTTGGGTTTCTTCCCTTACCTAACACGTCCTTCCCTATCCCCATCACCTCCTCCCTCTCTGTCCCAGCAGGTTTCACCAGCAACACAACAGATGCAGCCAACCCAGACAATACAGCCACCCCAGCCCACAGGGGGGCGCCGGCGAAGGGTGGTGGACGAGGATCCCGACGAGAGGCGGCGGAAATTTCTGGAACGGAACCGGGCAGCTGCCACCCGCTGCAGACAGAAGAGGAAGGTCTGGGTGATGTCATTGGAAAAGAAAGCAGAAGAACTCACCCAGACAAACATGCAGCTTCAGGTGCAGCCCACGGTGTCTTTCCCCGGGACTCAAAGGCCCTCTGCTCCGCGGGCATTTCCGGCCCCGACAGGCACTTGTTGACCTAAGCAGTGATGCCACACACTTAGTCCACAGAGGAGCCGCAGCCTCACTCCTCGAGCTTTATTAATTCCGGGACACTCTACAAAACAAAATTAACCATTCAGTTTTTCAATCAATTTGCCCACAGAGCTCTGAGAAGGGGGGACCTACCCAGCTAAGTTGTAGGCTGGGAGCACAGGCTTTAATCCGACAGAGATCCAAACCCTGGTTCAGCAATTACTTGCTAGGTTTAACTCGCTGGCGCTCTGTTTCTTCCTCTATAGAATGGGAATCATAACTTTATAGAGTTGTTACATTAGGGGGAATAAACAAACTAATGTCTCCAAAGCAGTTGCCCAGTGCCTGGCCCATAATAAACCTTCAACTGAAAAGGAGCTGTTCGTTATATTCACTAGGTTGAGGGGGTTGCCTTGGCTTATACTTGATTATCTCTATTTTTGTTTCACATGAAAGAAAGAAAGGTTTATGGTCATTATGTAGCTCTGAAAGAAAAGGCATGTTTTCATCTCATTTGCCAACTCACCAAGATTTGAATCTTGCATAATTTTTGCTTTTTATGAATGGCTTCACTGGGGAGATTTTATAATGAGGCCCAGAAGTGTCTGGGCGTGTCTAAGAGAAAAGGAAGAAACTCTAGTACCCGGGCTTCTCCGGCAGACTTTATAGTTTATAATGATGTAGTTCAGAGCATTTGTTCTAATGTTAAAAATATGTGCACTATTTATCAGCAGAAAAAAAGGCAAGTAAATAGACACGTATGTGACCCACAGTCCAGGGATAGCATTAAGAGTTGTGGATTATACTCCAGTGCTTCCAGAAGCTGAGAGAATGGCCAAAGAGAGTGGGGCAGGGAGGAAAGTACCCTACATAGGGAGACTCTGCACTTTAAGAGTTCATGGGGTCTGGGTGCAGTGGCCCACACCTGTAATCCCAGCACTTGGGGAGGCTAATCACTTTGGGAGGTGGCGGGATCACTTGGGGTCCGGAGTTTGACCAGCCTGGCCAAGGTGCAGAAACCCTGTCTCTACTAAAAATACAAAAAAATTTGCCGTGGTGGCTCAGGCCCGTAGTCCCAGCTGCTCAAGAGGCTGAGGCAGCAGAGTGGCTTGAATGCAGGAGGGAGAGTCTGTAGTGAGCCAAGATCGCATCACTGTACTCCAGCCTGGGCAACAGGGTGAGACTCTGTCTCAAAAAAAAAAAAAAAAAAAAACAGTTAATGGCTAGGCATTGGTAGGTTACTTTCATCTTCTTCCCACACCTAGTTCTCTGTGCATCCTTAGAAAGGAACAGTTAGGGTGCCAAACCCCAAAGCCTTTGCATATTCAGTTTCATTAAATGGAGATGGCTTGGGGCTTCCAGTGTACAAATTGAAAGTATATAAGGAAAGTGTGTGTTGTATGAGGGCCTGAATTTCATAATTTATGGATGTTCATGTTTCCCCCTAAATGTGTCATTCTTTTTGTGATAGACATGATGAGCAAGAAACTGCGAAACATATAGCAGATGTGAGGAAAATAAGATAATGATTCCTGCACTAACTTGCATGCTGCGGGAAGATTGGGACTGTCTCTTGCTACTCCCTCCGCCCACTATCTATCTGCTGTTTATAGTGTGGTGTCTACACTCAGTAACTTATTTGTTGAATAAATGAATGGGTTCCCCTGTTTATAGTATAGTGTCTACACTCAGTAACCATTTGTTAAATAAATGAATGAATTCCTCATTGCTGGAGTGTCTAAGAATTGGCTGCTTGACTACTTGGCAAGGATGTGATTGCAGGGAGTCAAGCCACCAGAGAAATGGCTGGACTCAAATACCTTTAAAACCACTTGTAGAATCTGATAGGCACAGTAGTATCTGAGAAACTTTTAGGTAGAATGTGGTTAAGCATTTTTCTTTATTGAGACAGAGCCTCACTCCATTGCCCAGGCTGGAGGGCAGCTTACTACAGCCTTGACCTCCTGGACTCGAGTGTTCCTCCCACCTCAGCCTCCCGAAGTGTACATCACCATGCCTGGCTAATTTTTTTTTTTTTCTCTAGAGACAAGGTCTTATTATGTTACCCAGGCTGGTCTCAAACTCCTGGGCTCAAGCAACCCTCCAACCTCAGCCTCCCAAAGTGTTAGGATTATAGGTGTGAGCCTCTATGCCAAGCCAAGCATTTTTAATATTAATAATCATATTTTAATTTTGATGTGTATTGAAAAATGTAATTAGAAGATCAAATCTGCAATTTCAAAGATATTAGTAAGAAGGCTAAATTATTCAAAATTGAGTTAATTTGCACAAACATGTTAAGTAAATAAAAGTTCTTGTATATGTGAACCTAGTAAATATTACAGCAGTGGTTCTGTGATAACTGAAGTTGGGGAAACCCAGGAATTTGCCACCATTTCTGAGGTCTGCAGGAGGATGATGCAAACGTGTAGGTTTTCTCAATCTTGGCCCTATTGACTTCTGGGCTCAATCATTCTTTGTTGTTCCCTGTGCATTGCAGGCTATTTAGCAGCATCCTTGGCCTTTACCCACTATGTATCAGGAGCACACCTTCCACCTATGACAACCAAAGCGTCTCCAGACATTGCCAAATGTCCCCTAGTGGTGATTGGGAAGGGAAGTTGGGTGGCAAAATCAGCCTTAGTTAGGAACCACTGCTTAGATGAAGGAGCCAAAAATAGCCAGCTGGCACATATCAGCTGCCAAGGCTTTAAATCAGTTTTAACTAAAATGAGTCCTTGCAGAATTCCTTCAGGGTATTGACTGTGATCCTAATGCATGCAAACATGGAGGGATCATAGCAGAGAGCCAGGAAAGTAAAGATGTCCATTGACTTTGAGGCCAGAGGTGTTCGTGACTTGGCATATGCGTATTTATGACTGCTTTTACAAAATATACAAGGTAAATTTACCCTTTGCTAGACCCTAATGCACTGATTTTTTTTCACATTTCTTTAGAGCCAAATGGCTGAGGAAAAAAAGGAACTAGAACTCTAGCTCCCAAAACCAGAAAAAAAAAAAAAATTCCTACTGAGTTCATGTGACAGGCACCAATATTTTGGTAGTTAAAACAGTACCCAAAAAAGGGACAGTCTCTGAACAGACTAAATTGTTGATATTTTCCAACCACCGCTTTGCCTTGGAGGGACAGAAGCCACAACCGCCCAGTGTTCTCTGTGAAGCTGAGTGTCCTGCATCAGGCCCTGGGATGCTGGAGAGGATGCTGCAGATTCCGCTACCTTTGAATGACCCTTTCCCTCTCACTGGACCTTTGTCAAAAGAAAAAGGTGGCTCTCTTGAGGCTGGACCAGTGAGCCAAATTTTAAGTAAACAGAAATGGAAGGTGCTAAGCAAACAAACTCCAGCCAAATGGAATATCCAAGGTCTGGATGGCCAGCTGCCACTTTTGAGTTGTTTTCCAGCATAGAACCCTCTAGTTAGGCTGCAGCATTTCAGATTGGAAAAACCAGACCTAAGAAAACAAAATCAAACTCCCAGACTTCATTTCCTAGTCTCACAACACATCTCTGCCCAAGAGGTCCAAAAAGGTATAGGAATTGGGGAAAATATTAGAAACCACCTAATCTGACATTTTATGGAGAAAGAAACTGAGGTTAGGGAAATGAGGGGTCTTCCCTAATGTCACACAATGAGTAGGTGGCAGAATGAGGACTCAGGGAAGTCTCTTGTTGACCTAACCCACTTCTTTGTGGTCTTTTATTTTAGAAACTCCGTAAGCCAAAGAAATCCATGTTCTTTTTTCTGATACTAAGTGACTAAGATCAGCTCTAAATTCATCAACTGCTGTGGTACTCAGTAGAACGTCTGGGTTCAGTAGAGGATATGGAAATCATCTGGTCACCCATGGAAATAATTGCTTTTCTTTTTTAGTGCAAAGACACATGGTCTAAGTTGCTGCTGAAATTTTGGACACATGAGCCCAGGTCTGGGACTTGGCAAGCGAATAGGCCAGATGGGAACTGTTGCTTGACAAATTGAAAGTTCTTTGTTTCAGAGTGAACCAAACCTGGTCTCAGCTAATCTACCAAAACAAAAAAGCTGGGGGAGGGTATATTGTGGGGCCCATTTTGATAATTATTTTTTTGGCACAAACTACTGCTTACACCAAAAAGCACTGTGGATTTATCGTATAAATAATGACATCCCCAAAGCTGAACACTGCAAATGTAGCTATTAGGGACTTGTTGGAGTGCTTGCTTAAAGTATGTTATTGTAGTATTGAATATCTCTATGGAGTGCTGCTTCACCCCAAGGCAAACTATGGTTTTAAAAATAGATCAGTCCAACTGGATCTTACAATTGCTAAACAGCTAACTGCTTTAGAGGAGCAAACTCAAATTCATTTAGAAAAATGAAAAGATGAAGAGTTGATTTCTACCAGACAATCGATACGTATTATTAATACCTTGTATTTACAAAGTACTTTTATATTAAGACCTAAAACTCTGATTATAACCTACATAGGGGAATAAAAAATGGTGATTTTCCTCAATTTATAAAACAAGGTAATTCAGAGTAAGAAAATGCCTCCAGAAGGCCTGGTTTTTATTTCCCTACTAGACTTCCAGGCCACATTTGATTTCTTTTATGCATTTTGAAACATTTGCTATCTGGTTGTTCTCTTCCAAAATGAATTCAAGGTGATTCCACTTATGTTCCCCTGAAAAGGGTTTTTACTTAAAATATAGTCTAGTATTTGTGCATTTCCTATACTAATCATTCTTTCACTATGGAATCTTTAAGATGATTATGCATGTGCTCACCACACAATTCATTCTTCTTTCTCCAAGATAGTGATTTTTGACCTTTCTTAAGCCAAAGACCCTTTATGAAATATAATGAAGGCTCCATAGATGCTGTCTCAGCAATATGGACACATAAATGGACATACAAAATTTTGTTATAAAATGAAACTATAAATGTTGCTTTGGAATCTGCCTTACTAAGATTTGGAAGCATAAGAGGTGATAGAACTGGCTCCCTTATGAAAGATAAGACCAAAATTATAAGCATATTTGAGCATATTGAAAGTAGTTAAGTAATGAATAAAAGTCAAGATTGAATCTTTCATTAGATAATTGGGTAATTTGCTTTCTCAATAGAAGGTGACACAGAAATGCTTGTAGAATTAAAAAAAAATTCTTTCTGGAAGGAACTTAGAGAAGTAGTTCTCTACTTCTATACATGAAGTATAAAACCATCGTGTTTTATACTTGGTTGGCATGGCAGCTTGAGAACTCAAACCCTATTATTCTCAACTCTCAGGCGAGAGTTCCTTTTCCTATTGGATGCTGCCCCATGAATTTCTATGGCTTCTGTGGTTATTAGGCCTTTATTTAGTCCTTGCGGCATCGTAGTTACGTGTATATGGTATAAACAAGAAGCTGATTGCCCTTCTCTACTGACATTAATTGGTGTTCATTTTCCCACCATAACATGGCTAAATAACATAATTATTAACATGTTACATTAACAAATATGTCCTGCCAGGCACGGTGGCTCATGCCTGTAACCCTAGCAGTTTGGGAGGCTGAGGCTGGAGAATCACTTGAGGCCAGGAGTTCAAGAGCAGCGTGGGCAAAATAACTAGACCCCATTTTTGCAAAACATTTTTTTAAATTAGGTGGGCATTGTGGCACATGTCTGTAGTCCCAGCTACTCAGAACACTGAGGTGGGAGGATTGCTTGAGCCCAGTAGGTAGAGGCTGCAGTGAACCATGATGGTGCCACTGTAGTCCAGCCTGGACGACAGATCAAGACCCTGTCTCTGTAAAAAGAAAAAAGAAAAAAAGAATATGTTCGTATTCACATATATCTTTAAATGATGGTCAGCTGTCTCAATATTCTCAGGGTTCTGCATTTTTACAGACCCTCACAACACTCAGGCCTTTGGTCTCTGTACTTACAACATATTGCTTTATTAATAAAGTGTTTTGCTGTTCATAGACTAAATGCCACCAAAGTCATATACTTTGTATGGGGTTTTGGTGATAGGCCAGGGCACCACATGTGCTGACTGGTGCTCTTTTTATAGTAAAACAGCCTTATGAAAGCAAAAATTTATTGTGAAACTGTTTGGGGCATGCCAAATATCATAGGCAGTTAGCTCTTTGCTAACTGTAGAAACCCAGAGAATAGAATTCGGAGTGTTTTCTTAAGGAAGGGGCAATGAACACTTTGTGCCTGGGAGATTGAATGCTGCCAAGAAAGGGTTTCACTGCCCGGGACATAGTGGGGGAAGAAATGGAGACTAAGTTCAACCTCTCCAAGATGGCCACAGGCGGGGGTGTTTTTTCTTCCAAAAGTATAAGAAAGCAAGAGAACCCAGTTTTGTTTTTAATACTTTTTGTTGTTGTTGTTTTCTAGGTAGAAAAGTGTGGATTTGCTAGAAACTGGAATTTGATTCCATTTTCTAAGATCCATTGTCTACATTATCTGCAGCTGAGAGCTTCTACTCAGGGGGCAAGGTGTCTGGCAGTTTTGATTTCAGAAAAGTGTTATTTCTGTAGTTTAATGCAAATAATATGACATTCCTTCTGAAGTAAATATACATAAATACACACACAGACACACACACACACACACACACACATAAACACATCTCTGTTTCCTTGTTTTGTTTTTGTTTGTTTTTGACAAGAGATTGCCTTCATATGATGGTCTAGAAGTGACTTTCTTTTATATGTGCTATTTTGAGCAGAGGGAGAACTCAGAAAAAGAAGGAAGGCCATCTGAATTTAGATAGGTGTAAAATCAAAGAGGAAGAAGGTAGTGTTTAAGGCTAAAATAAATTGTCCTGTAAGTTATCCCACTGACCCTGGAATTGACAGAGTCACTTTTGGTTTCCACAGAGCCCCTTATCAATCACATTCATTTGGAGTTGGGAGGTACAATTTGCCTTCTTGTATGTTCTGAGATGTAAGACCAATTTTCTTGTTTGATTAAGTGATTTATTCATCGTTAAGGCTAACTTCCCAAATAGTCATTTTTATTTTGTAAAAATAAAGTTTGGAAGAGAAAGGGAATGAGATGAGATTTGTAGATGAGATTTTTATTATTGTTATTGTTTTATTATTTTTTTATTATTTTGTTATTAATATTACTCAATATGTGGTTGCTTATAATGTATTTCACAAAGAAATTTAGAAATGGGAGATACTCCTTTAAAAAGATTTCAATTTTTTTTAGAGTAACTTCTGGAATCCCAAACATGCATTCCTAGGTGATAAATACATGGCTGAAAAGCCAAGTTCATATTGAAAGTGTAGGTACAACTTAATGACAGCAATGTTAATCGTGCTTTTCTGTGTGCATGCATTTTTTAAGTTTCCTACATGTGAAGTACAATGCCTGGCAGTCACAAATAAACCTTGACCAAAGAGAGGATATTACTGATCACAATTTTTAAATGGCTTATTCTAGACAGCACTACATTTACAGTTCACTTTTATCAAGTGGAAGCATCTCGGAGCCGCCATCTATTTTGTGTCTATATTTGTAGACAATGGATGCCAAGTTCATTATTCTACAAAGCTATGAGCATGCCTTTGTGAATTACTATTAATAGATAAAGTAGAGATCCGAGGCACTTACATGAGTAAATAAGAAGAAAACCCCACACCATCCACAATATCCTGATATTGAGGAGGGAAAGAGTATTTTATAGACCGAAATTGACCAAATAATCAATGCACTCAATCAAATTAATTCAATCATGGCCCAAAACTTCATTGCTTCTTGCCACCCTGAGCTGACATCATCCACCTGCAGCTGACCAACGTGTGCACTATGTGCTTCGATGCCTCCTGCTTAGTGGGCATCAGGCAAGTGGACGTGCTTTGCTCAACAGTAGCCCATGAACAGCAATTGAGTAGGAGATGGTGGGGGTAGCAGGGATTCATGGCTGAAGGTCA
Source organism: Macaca fascicularis (assembly GCF_037993035.2). Lineage (NCBI taxonomy): Eukaryota > Metazoa > Chordata > Mammalia > Primates > Cercopithecidae > Macaca > Macaca fascicularis. Next base: position 101,456,391 of record NC_088377.1, on the reverse strand, counting down.
ATTTATTTTCAGATATTCCTTTTAGATTGAGCAACACATACTTCTTTTGGAAAATCTGATGGTAGATGAGTCAGCTTACTCTGATTGCATTTCAGGTGGAAGCCACAAATCCTACCACATAATTCTGCCCAATGCATGCCTCATATTCACATTCTCAGTTGGATGTCAACCTGAGCTTGTGAAGGTTAAGATAGTTAAATGTATTAAGTGCTTAGTATGTGCTGGGTATTGTTCTGTTTCCCATCTATTACCGTATTTAATCCTCACAGTAACACAAATAATGTTGTACTCTTCTTATCACCATCTTATAACGAGGTTGCTGGAGCTCAGTTGGGTTGTGTTATCTACCTAAGGTCATGCAGTCAGTGTGGAGTAAGGATTCTCACCTGGCTTCAGTTCTCATCACCTAAGGGTGTGGTCTAGCCTTTTAATAAGGTTCAGCTCTTGAGTTAAAACCTAATCTCTTCAGAAAGGCCCTGGTAAATATGAGGGCCAAATTAAAGGTAAGCTACAAACTTTCAGGCGAACCACAGTAAATAATGTTCTTGATGTCATTTAGACATAACAGAAGAGTTTGCCAGTTTTGTTGTTGAAAGTGCACAGGGCATTGGGTTTGTATCCTCTGGTCTTCTCAACATGGTTTTAATACATCTCTTTTAGAATGAAGTGTCTATGTTGAAAAATGAGGTGGCCCAGCTGAAACAGTTGTTGTTAACACATAAAGACTGCCCAATAACAGCCATGCAGAAAGAATCACAAGGATATCTAAGTAAGTCACCGACTTTTTCACTTTTCTTTAGTGTCCAATTTTTTTTTTGCCACTAAGTTTGCACTGAATTTGATTGAAAGAGCAAAAGTAAAGTGTAGATTATACTTCCAGGCAGATATACAAGAATTCTTGAGTGGCTTCCAGACTATTCTTCCAAGGGGATCCCATTTTCCTGACCCCTGTGCAACACCATGCCCACCACCTCCTGATAATTTCTGGCTACTCCTTCCCTGGCATTTTGAAGTATTAAAAAAAATACCAAATTCCAATTTTGCAGCCAGTAAGAAAAGAGCCAGCTGAAGCCCAAGTACCAGTGGCCCAGCAGTCTACTTCAGAAATCTGTGGGCTGGGACCCAGGCCTTGGGTGAATTACATCCAGTGCCTCCAGAAACACTGCATGTTACTCCCTAGGCTGAAAAGCTAGTGACTGACCTCAGTTTATCAATATGTAACATGATCCCTTCCTTCAGACCCCGGTTTCTGCATCTGGAATGCCAGTTGGTTAAATGATAGTTGAATAGGGATGGTGGGAGGAGCAGGGATTCATGGCTGAAGGTCAATTTATTTTCAAATAATTTTTTAGATTGAGCAACACAGATTCTCCCACCACATGTGAGTATTTTTCCACATTTGATATATGGATGGCTATTTAAAAGACAAGATGGGGAAGTTCACATGTCCATGACTTAAACACATCAAATCATTTTACTGATACAGAAAGCATGGCTTTGCTTGTAGATATAAACTGGAAAGGCATAGCATTGTGACAACAGTTGAAAATAAAGTTTTGAAATTAACTTTCAGAAGAAAATGTGCGAAACTTCTATTTCAAGTAAATATCCGGTACTATTTCTCTGAGAAGTCCACAAGTCCATACAAAAAAGACCTATATTGGTGTGTGTGTATGTGTGTGTGTTGTCTTTTTTTTTCTCTCTCTAGGTCCGGAGAGTAGCCCTCCTGCTAGTCCTGTCCCAGCTTGCTCCCAGCAACAAGTCATCCAGCATAATACCATCACTACTTCTTCATCAGTCAGCGAGGTGGTAGGAAGCTCCACCCTCAGCCAGCTCACCACTCACAGAACAGACCTGAATCCAATTCTTTAAAATGCACCATCAGACCTGGCCTCCAAGAAGAGCTGTAGCGTACCATGCGTCCTTTCTTTTAAGGGCATTTTTAGAATTAACTCAGACCTGGAAGACTCCTCAGTTCTTCAAAGACTGGCTTTCATTTTTATAGTTATTATGGAAATGTTGTCTTTTATACTTAGTTATATAAGAAAAAAGGGAGTTATGCAATTAATATCTATCAGCTTGGGAAACGCTTTGGTGCTTTTCTCCAATTTTCTGGTACCAGTTACTTGTTTATAAACTGAACCTTTTCTGTATATAGCCATGGTTTCATTCTTATCAATCCAGCCCTTTGCCTGAAACACTGAATCTTGTTAAACCACAGCTTTTAGCCAAAATGAGGCATACCTAGATGTCAAGTAAGACAGATCCAAGGTAACTGGGTAGAAAATCTTTTGACATCTTAACTCATGTTGAGTTTGTGCTGTGGTGTCACCAGAATCCCAGATAAACACACAGCCTTTCCCATAACTTTTTGTTTCTTACTATAAAATATTATAAGATTCATTGATGTCCAAATAACACCACCGAGCGTCTCTTCACTTCTCCTTCTCCTCTTGGTCCACTTGCTAATGCCCAGTTTTCTTCTCCATTTCCACTTTTTCTTGGGCTCCCTGTTTACTCTTCATTTTGACTTCCTTCTGTTTTATTTTTTTTCCCTTTAGCATTGCATGTGAAGAAGAAAATAATGTTTAAAGGAAAAAAAAAAAAAGCAAACCTCCAAAACGTGGACCTAACCATTGCTTCACTTACACGTCACCCACAGCTGGAGTTCATTCAACTCTTGCTTTTCACAAAATAGTAACCAGGAGATGTTTAATGTGCCTGATTTAATGTTTTTAATAATCAGAGCAAATGAAAGGTGGTTTAGCTATAAGTGAAGCACGGTTGAATACCAGCTGGGGAGACACTAGGGAAGGGAGCTTTGTAAGCCTTGATTGTGAAAGTCCAAATTTTGATGTGGGGCTATAACATGACACCCTTGGATTGCAACTGGTTTTATATGACCTGTCTATAACATTGAAAATCCATGTACTATATAATAATTCAGAAGGGCTCTATTCACTACACGGATTACATTGTTCAATCATCAGCTGCTAATAGCCTAAGATTTATTATTTTTTTTTCTTAAGCCTATGGAACCGGCTTTGCTGTTCTGGGGGGTGAAAATAGACTAACTACTGGAGAAACAAAGAGAGAAAGAAAACCCAGTGTTTCCATAGGGGCACTTTTAGCCTTCCCACGACAGTTCAGCACTCTTTGACTGCTGAAGGAACCCCATGGATGAGGCGCAGGCTACTTCACTCTTTTTTTTCTTTTTTTTGAGACAGAGTCTCACCTATTGCCCAGGCTGAAGTGCAGTGGTGCACTTCACAGATCACTGCAGATCACAGATCACAGAACACTGCAGCATCAACCCCCGAGTTCAAGTGATCCTTCCACCTCCGCCTCCCGGGTAGCTGGGACCACAGGTTCACACAACCATGCCTGGCTACTTTATTTTTACTTTTATTTTAAAATAAAAGATAAGGTCTCTCTTACGTTGCCCAGGCTAGTCTCAAAAGATCCTACTTCTTCGTCCCAAAGTGTTGGGATTGTAGGCGTGAGCCACTGCACCCAGCCTACTTCCCTCTTCTGAATTATTCTGATTTATTTTCAACAACTTTTGTGAACTTGCGCATGATACAAAGCAGATAGTCCCTGAACCACAGTCGTGCCTCCTTGAAACAAGCCATTCTACTGTGCTAATGTTTTAATATCGCATCTCACAAATAACAGGGGTGAATGTTTCTCTCCAGCAATCTAGGCAGGTGCTGGTGTTTCATCTCCATTTGAATGCTTGACATCTTAACGTGTGTGTGTGTGTGTGTGTATGTGTGTGTGTGTTCATGGGTTTTAAAAGAACAGTATTTTACAAAAGGTGTAGCTTTTATAAGAGTTCAGAAAAGGGAAGGATGTGTTTTTTTCTCTCACTATAGTATAAGAATCTATTTTGGAGAAAAAAAGAAAATATGAGGGTCTCGAAGCATGATTTTTATATAACTAGTTTCAGTTTTATCTAATAACTTACTTTTTAAATCAATATTTATCAACAATCTTTCCATGTATGCAGTGCTTTCAAAAGATGGTTTTGAGTGTCCAGTGAAACTTATGACTTGGGTATATGGTTGAAGAATCAAAACAAAAGCAAAAAAAAAAAAAAAAAAAAACCAAAAAAAGAAAAGAGAAAAAAAGAAAAAATGCAAATGAAATAATTTTCTATTATATTTTAGACAAACATATCATTTTCAAGTATTTTAAATACTGAATTCATAGTTGTTGTTTTTTAAATTCCAACAGTAACAGCTGAATGGTTTAATCTGACTGGCTTCCTAAGAAATGTTTAAGACTCAGCTTTAAAAAGAAGTTAACATTCATATCTCTGTTTTGAAATCAAAAATAATATTTCAAAATTCTTTCCTAGGACTGACTATCTGTCTCCCCTCTCCCACAAAAGGAAAAAGAGTGCATTAAAATGTTTAGTTGGGTTTTTTAATTTTTAATTTTTATTTTATGTTTTGCTTTGTTTTAAGTAAAATTTTTTCTTTACTGCATGCATAGCACTTAATAAAATGGATTTTTAAAAAATCCACTAGTGATATCAGAATGTCCAGGGAGTGACTGTCGTTACAATGATGGTTTAGTTTACTTCTGTTCCACCTTTTGATTGAAATATTTAGTTGTTAGGCTGAAAGCCTCTGCGGTTAAGAACTTGCCTGAGTTGTCTTCGTTCAGCAACTTGACAGTTTGACTGATGTGCATTATATACAGCTCAATTATGTCTGTTTTTTATGCTAAGTAGGAAAACCAACCACACACATTAGCAAACCGGCCTCAACATATAATTAGAATAAACTGTCTTCTTGTTCTACTCAGGGCCTTTAGGTGTGTTCATTCATGGTATGGAAATACAGTAAATGAAAGATTCCAACTAGTTGTCAGTGCTTCTTGAAAATTCCAAACAGAAAGATACATTGGTCAGATCCAACACATGGCTTATCAATATTAAGTCTTTTACCTAAAGGCCCATCAGTCACCAGACAACAGAATAATCAATCTGCCTGAAAAATCCCTCCTCCTTGTCTTACACTTTTTGCCTATTTGGGAGAATATCTTTGTACTCCATTCTCCTCCCTCAACCAGTTATTGGGTCACCCATCCATGTGTTCATTAATCAATTATCATGGCCTTCAGAGCACCTGTCCTAAGGAGGGAAAATCCTGCCACACTGCCTCTCCCCATTCATGTGTGGTTTTCTTGATCAGCGAGATATGTCTCTGAAGTCACTGCCAGCCTCCCTGGGAATGTCTATAGTACCTCCCCTGCCTTATGTGATGGGAGTTAACAACTCAGATAAGTACACCTGAGAGCATTTCTACCAGGTAAACTCTCACCTAAATGGAGGTGTCCACATCTTAATTGTTTCTCCTTGACATATTTCTCAATCCACGATGCCAGGAGAAGTAGAGCGAAAATCCCAGCCATGGATGAATGTACTGATTTGAAAGCCAAGTGTTAAGTTGGATGTTTTCCCGTCACACTACTACTCAGCCCTCTCCTGCTCCCACATCAGTGGATGCAAGTCACAATCTTAACACAGCCTGTGGGAGACAAGCAGTTTGTGTGCTCTCACAGTATATATTATAGTAATTAGGGTGACTTAGAGCAAATACTCTTCAGATCCTATGTAGTCAGTGAAACAGGGAGAGTGTATTCTGATAGAGGGATGTCGATGGTGAATGTTCTGGTGGTTGTTGCCTGTTAAGTAAACTTTAGTGTGTAAGTCGAGTTTGTCATTAAAATCATAAACCAGCTACGGTAACAGACAAGCCTTTGGCTGGGGAGTTTTAAGCCTCAGTAACTGCTATAAAACTAGCCATCCAGTTAGGATAGAATGTGTTTCTTTCTGGTTAAAAAAAGAAAAAACCATCTAAGAAAATATATATGTATGTATGTGTGTATACAGTGGAATTCAAGGACCAAAGCAAAATTTGAACAGGAATCTATTAATTTAGAATTTTATAAGATATTTATTAATAAATGTTATTTTTAAACATTCCATTTGAACAGTATTCTGTAGGATCTACTTGTTTTTAAAGTGTTAGTCCATAATAAACTACTATAGTTGTGTGTATTTTCATTTTTCAGGGTTTCAAATGGCTATTCTCCATCATTTGGTGGAAATGTTTGCTTAGATCTCTGTGCATAGACATTTCAAGGATTTTTATTGCTCTGTGAGTTATTTTTTAATCAACACTCTGAACAGTTTTATTAAAACATTTATTTCTTTTTTCATTTTTAAAGTAAGCTCTTTCATTTAGGAAGCAGAGTTCAGCTAAAGGGAATCAGTAACTATAACTGGAACAGCTTTCTTTTAGAAGTGTAAAAACAACTTCATCTCTGCCTCTCTCCACCCCACCCCAATTTCCTAGAAAGCCTTGCACTATTCAGCTCCCTTAGTGCTTTTTGTCCCTTCCCGAACAATATGCAGTAGCTTTAAGCCATTCAAGCTCCATTATGCAGTATATCTGAGAAGGGAAAGGAAACAACCCATTTAAATTTGAATAAAACCGTGCCTATGCGAACAGCAATTTAGAATCTCTTTTCTGCTTTTAAAATAATTTATATTTTAAAATTGCACTTTAGCTTTTTGATCCCTTTGTATTTCTCTTACTCTCTTTCTAACCTCTTCTCTGTCCTCAAACTTGCCTTTGCTCTCCTTTACAATGCCCCCTACCCCTCCTCCAAGGCTCTGAGCGGCATCATTTAAAATACTTTACAGATATTTGCACCAGGTACATTTATGTGCATCCATTGGTAGCACAGCTGAGACCTGTGTCTCACATCAGCCTAGGTGAAGCATACTACAAGAATGCCAAGGAGAAGAGCCAGTACACTATATGGTTTATACTCTTTATCCCTTTATTCATAGCATGTTTTTAAAAAAATGTTATATTATGCAACAGATGTGAGGCAGCAGCTAAGCTATACTTAAGAATTTTCTCTCATCTTCCAAACCAAAGTGTCCTGAATAAGCCAGGAGACTTATTCTTTTGTGCACCCTGGTGCACATCTGACTGTTGTCCTAGCCATAGACTCTCTGAGGCCACTGAAAGAACAGTGGCCCTATCGATTTCATTCCTAGGTCTCAAAAATACAATGTTGCCTTGTAACATAATTAGGGACAGCACCTCTAATTCACAATTATAATCTAAGGTAGGATAAGACGACACAGCAGCAATAAACTTACAAGTAAAATTCAATACCAAAACAAACACAAAGAAATTTAAAAAACAAAAAACCTAGCTTGTCATGTTGTGAAAATGAAAAAGTGTATGTCCATTCAAAATATTTTACTATTTCTTGTGGAGTTTTTCAGTGCTGTAATGCTTGTAGCCAAATTGCTTAAAGAGTGTTTATATATTTTTTTCCTTATAAATTGTCTATTTTAAAAAAAAAAAAAACTATTTAACCACAGCTGAAGTGGGGGGTAAGGCCAAATTGCCAACATTTGTTAAAAGATTAATAATCTTAAGTGGCACTCTGATACCTTTCCAACTTGTCATCAGAAAGGAATCAATAATTACCAACTGTTGTATTTAGACCAACTTACAATATCTAGCTCATTAGAAGCCAGGATCTAGAAAGCTCCTTCTAAGCCATTTAAGATATTCTTACATTGAGCTTCATATTATAGAACTTTATAGGATTGGATTTTTTACAATAGAATAATTTAGCCTCAGGACTGAGAATGTGGAAGCTGAATAAATTAGCTTTAAATACATCATTAAAATCTTATGCACAATAAGCTCATTAGATTCTAGTTTTCTCCTTTAGAATACCAATGCCACAGACACTGCAGGAGATAATGAAAGGTATCAGTTGTGCTGAATGGAGTGGGTTTAAGAGAAAGGACCCTTCCCAACCAGCAGCCAGTAAAAAATACAACCTACTCACTTTTTTCCCTTCTAAGTTCTGCTAAATCACATCTGCCTCATAGAGAAAGGAATGTTGCCTTTGAGAACTGTCTTGGAGAAAAGATAAGCTTGAAATGTTCTCTCTAAAGAGGACATAGGGTTTGGGATCCTCTGAAAAGGCCCAGAAAAATAGCTCAGTTCTAACACAATGTTCTAGGACAATTGGAATATAAATATTGTCCAAAAATATAATTTAAAAAGTTTAGCACTGTGTAAAGTAAGTGTTAACAGAGGAAGTCCCAAAAAGGTGCTGTCACTTTAAGTTCTGGACTTGGGGTTGTTTGTATTTGTAAACAGCAAAGCATTTGTGTTTGTTTGTCTATTTGTAAAGCAACCACCTTCCTTATTGGAAGGAGAAAAAAAGGGGTACATACATGTAAATACTTGCTGCAGCATTTAATATGTTTAATTTTGTGTTAAGCTTTTTGTTGCATCGTGAACACATTTATTGTTACCAATGGACAATGAGTTCATTAAGACTGTTCAACTAGGTCAGATTTTTACATCTCTTTCTAGCAAGAAGAGACAAGATTTTGTGCATTTGTACAAATGTTAATATCACTGCAATTCCAATATAATAAAGCACTCAAATGCAAATAATATATGTCACCTTTGTATGATGAAATTTGGGATTGGGGGTAATGACATGTATTCCTCACATACTCTTGTCAGAGGCATGTGAATCAGAGCAACTCCATCTTGAATAGGAGCTGGGTAAAATAAGGCTGAGACCTACTGGGCTGCATTCCCAGATGATTAAGGCATTCTAACTCAGTGGATGACATAGGAAGTTGGCACAAGATACAGGTCATAAAGACCTTTCTGATAAAATGGTTTGCAGTAATGAAGCCAGCTAAATCCCACCAAAACCAAGATGGCGACAAGAGTGACCTCAGGTCATCCTCACTGCGACACTCCCATCAGCACCATGACAGTTTACAAATGCCATGGCAATGTCAGGAAGTTACCCTATTATGGTCTAAAAAGGGGAGGCATGAATAATCCACCCCTTGTTTAGCATATCATCAAGAAATCATCATAAAAATTCCTCTGTCTATGGAGTAGCCATTCTTTCATTCCTTTACTTTCTTAATAAACTTGCTTTTGCTTTATGGATTTGCCCTGAATTCTTTCTTGCACGAGCTCAAGAACCCACTCTTGGGGTCTGGACCCGGACCCCTTTCCGATAACAGTCTCATTCATGACTTATAAACCAAGGCTTACCCTTTCAGGGTAACCATTATTTATGGACAAAAGGAGATCAGATTTTCTCCTTCCCAAACCAGCACTACATTCCCACTGCCTCTTCCATCCAACTTCCCAACTGAGGCCACTAATCCAACACATTCACAGTGGGTTGGCCATACAACTTAATTTCACTTTAAGTGAGTTTGGAATTAGCAGATTTTAACAGTCAAGAAATAAAAGCAGCCTAAGGTCATGTTCCAGCCATGTCTAGGAACCAAGAATCACGTGCTGGCTTCTCAGACAATCAAATCCTGGGGTTCTTTCTTTGATCTCCAGAGGAATCCTAAGGGTAGTTTTAGTCCTTTTACGCATTCATTTAGATATTACCCTTCCTTTCTTCCTCCTCTTGCTTTTATTCCTTTCTCTTTTTTTAGTCATTCTCCTTTTCCTCTTACACTCGATATCTGATCCATCAGCAAGATCAGAATCCAACCATCATGTAGCACCAATCTTACAGCTATGCCCTGACCAAGCCATCAACATCTCTCACCTGGATTATTACAATAATCTTTTAACTAGCAACCAGAGGGAGCCTTTGAAAATGGATGTCAGACCACGTCCCCTCACTGCTCAAAACTCTGCAAGGACTCCTCACCTCATTCAAATCAGGTAAAAGCAAAAATTCTCCCACCACCTACTTTAAGTTCTGTAACCCACCCCCACCTCATTTATTGCCTGAACTCATCTCCTATCACTTCTCTTCCCTCTCCCCCTCGCCAGCTTCACTGATGTCTTTGCAGTTCCACAAACCTCAGAAGCACCATCCACCTGAGAGCCTTTTCACAACCTGTGAAGAATATTCTTCACCCCAATATCAGCATAGCTCACTACCTTTAGCGTCTTCCTATCAGTAAAGCCTTTTCTTAGCTTCCTATACAAAATTGTATCACTTGTCTACCTTGCCCAGACTATCTTTTCTATAGTATTTAGCACCACCTACCATAATTTATATTTACTTGTTTTTGTTGCCACCACAAGAGCAAAGGTATTTTCTATTTTGTTTAAATTTGTGCCTAAGATCTAGAACAGTGGACACACAATGGGCACACAACAAACATTTCTGGAATAGATGACCTGTCCTTTTCTATCTTCCTCCTATTCTCAGAACATTCCAACCCTTCCACCTGTTCCTGCAGCCAAAGCAGCTGTATTTTTTTTTTTTTTTTTTTTTTTTAGATTGAGTCTCACTCTGTTGCCCAGGCTGGAGTGCAGTGGCATGATCTTGGCTCACCACATCCTCCACCTCCTGGGTTCAAGCAATTCACCTGCCTTAGCCTCCTGAGTAGCTGGAACTACAGGCACACGCCACCATGCCTGGCTAATTTTTGTATTTTTAGTTGCTATGGGGTTTCACTATGTTGGCCAGGCTGGTCTCGAACTCTTGACCTCATGATCCACCCACCTCAGCCTCCTACAGTGCTGGGATTACAGGCGTGAGACACCATGCCCGGCCAAAGCAACTGTATTTTAAAACCAGTACCAAGACATGTCATCAGACACATGGCAGTGGGAGAGGATATTTGTAATCGGTACAGAAACAATTGGGGGAAAAGATCGCTGTTCTAATGGCGGTCCCATCTGTTACATTTACATTTAGACCACTCAGTATTCTCATAGTTCCCAGGAGTGTCTTTCTAATGCCCATTCCACACTCATTTGCAATTTCAAAAGCCATTACTATTGGTTAAAAAAATTGTTATGATCCTACATTTGTACTTTGAATGCAGCCAATTCTAATCTCTATCCTACCTGTCATCTCTGTGGGTCCCTGGAGCTTTGTAGTGTTCTTTATCTTACACTTGCTGATGTGGCTGGTAACTGGTTGATGACTAGATCACATTTTACTTTTGCATTACATATTCTCTTATCCAACAAAAATAATTTTTTATCAAGTTGACCTGCTTTGTGTGTTGAGACCTAAGTATGTTTATTAAGAGATTGTAAAAATTTGGAGCAACGATGGGCCCTCTTTTTAAAGTCGTTGAAAACAAGCCACTTTGATAGGGCTGTTCCCATGGCAGTAAGGTTGATTTTATCAAACCAGCCATAAAAACTAGGCTGCCAAAGAAGCTGGGGGGAAAGACTAAGTTTAAATCTATAAAGATAGAGTCTGGATTCAGACTTGCATACTTCAGAAGATACTTCTTTTCAGCAACTGTAGATGGCTTTTCAAAAATGGCTGAAAGGATGGATAAATTATAACATCTGAAAATAGTTGTCTGTTAGCAAAACTTGTTATTATTGAAAATTGTTATATTTAAACCTAGAAATAAAGCCGTGCAGCTTTTAGTAACCATAAAGTTTCATCTTATATGTTGTCAAATACTGTGTCTTCACCAACATTATATTTCCTCATACCTAACTGGAGGCCGAATCATAGCAATTGTCAGCAATCTTCTATAAATCTTTTTACTCCAATATTACTCCAATATATAGATCCAACAGGCTATAAAGGGTCTCCCATAAGTCACTTGCACTTGTACTTCCTCGGAGGGAGAGTTGCCTACATGTTCATTTAAATGAATCAAATAGGAATATTCTAGTTCATTCATAACACAGTCTTATTTTTCAATACTCTTACAGCAAGAAAATTGTTCCAACCATCTAAGATTGATTGTTTTATTGTGTATACACAGGACAAGTCCTTGATCTACTATTATTACATTTGGGTTATTCTAAACAGAGCATTCTCTGTTTAAATCTAGTCCACCAACTTTGATCTTGATTGATTCACCTCCTAGTCAAAGTGGATTTGCTTTAAGAAAGAGAAACCTTATAAAGTAGGCTCAAATGATAGGAGATTACTTATAAGGGTATAAGGGATAGCTAGTGGAGCTCAACCAGGCACTGTGGCAATTATAGGAGGCTTCCAGAAGGTCATTAAGTGGCTAATCTCCTGGTTTGTCTCTGGCTCTGAGGCCACATGGTTTCTCATTCTGCTCTGTGCCTGCTTCTCTCTCTGTGTAAATTGATTTGTACACTCACTCAACTGCTTCTATGTTGGCCCATCATTTCTTCTCCAAAGCAATAGCCTCACCCCCACCCCCCAGCATATCTATGGGCTTCCAATTCAAGCACCCAACCAACTGATAATGCCTCCATCTTTCTATTCCAATTTCCCAGGAGAGAGAATCTGATTGGCCATATCAGATGAGGCCTGTATCCCTAGTCCAACCAACTATGTGTGGGGAAGCAGGATTACATGCTCTTACTTCTGGAGACAGAGCAGGATTTCCAGAAAGGAGAAAATGATTGCTAAAAAGAAATAATTGGTGGTTCTAAAGCTAGCTCATAAGAATCTAGTCACTTTCCCTTAAAACCTACCAAGGGATTAAAGTACAGTGAGGAGACTAGCACAAAATTAGACATCTAGTAGATGGTAACAAATGTTTGTTGAATGAATGGTTAATGAATTCTTGGTTTTATTTTGTTTATTTGTTTGGGGAGGTGGGTGATGGAGTTTTGCTTTTGTCACCCAGGCAGGAGTGCAGTGGTGTGATACTGGCTCACTGCATCCTCCGCCTCCCAGGTTCAAGTGATTCTCATGCCTCAGCCTCCCAAGCAGCTGGGATTACACCCACCACAACACCCAGCTAAGTTTTGTATTTTTAGTAAAGACAAGGTTTCACCATGTTGGCCAGGCTGGTCTCTAGCTCCTGACCTCAGGTTATCTGCCTGCCTCGGCCTCCCAAAGTGCTGGGATTACAGGCATGAGCCACCGCTCCTGGCCCTACGAATTCTTGTTTTATTGAAAGCTTTGAAGTGAAGCAAATCGAATATTTGTTGAAGATAACATAAGTAACTTTACAAAGCTAGAGATTCTGTGGACGTAATAGCTTAGCTTGTAGTCCATAAAATCCAGAATATAAAAGTTAACCATCAGCAAGAGTGAGATTTTATTTTGCCATGTTTTATAATGATTTACTGCTCTCTTACTTTAAACTGATTTTACACATATGCTTTCCAAGAAGGACTACTGCTATGTTGTTCTTATAAACTCATAGGTGACTCCAATGTGTTAGTGTTTATAAGGATGTTGGCATAATGTCTCTCTAGGATGGGGTCAGGAAACACTCTTGTCCCCAGACTCCCTCCAAGTATTATATTAACTATCTCAATAAATCTCTGTGACAAGGAAACAGGGCAGTTCCCATCAATAAGCCTCCAAGAAAGCAAAGAGTATTGCTACAAAGAAGAGTAGAACAAGCACTTAACGAAGAATCTAAAAACCTGGAGTAAGAACTAATAGTTCTGTATTTTAATACCAAATTATCTATTGATTTCCTATATGACCTAAACAAACACAAATCTTGGTTCTTTGTCTCCTTTGTCAGTATAAACATACTCAGGGTGAAGTGGGCATAATTTCTATAGTGGCTTTCTATGGAACTCTGCCCAACACCACAACTACCTCCTTCTCTGGAGAGTTTCTCTTCCCCCAACTCCATCCAGCTGGCGTCTGCAAGAGATTCCATAACCATGCCTCCAGGCTTATGCTCTTAGTCTAACACTCGGCCCTTAGCTCCCAGTGGAATCATCAATCCCAACAACTAGATATTGGGACAGGGAACCCAGAGAGTTGGGTTTTCTCTCTGGCAGCTGAATCCAAAAGATACAAAACTTGGGAGCTGCCAGAAGCCATGTTTCTGTCAGGGAAAGGAACTCAGTAGCGAGAGAGAGAAGTCAAATCAACACAGCAGATACATAAGGAAGAGGCAGAAAGAGAGTTCTGGAAATGCTCATTTCCTGTTTAAATAGTTCTTTTTATCAACTTTTTTTTTTTTTTGAGAGATAAGCTGTCACTCTGTTGCTCAGGCTGGAGTGCAGTGACATGATCATGGTCACTGCGGCCTCAACCTCCTGGCTTCAAGCAGTCCTCCCGCCTCAGTCTCAAATAGCTGGGACTACAGGTGCACTGCCATGCCTGGCTAATTTTTCATTTTTTAATTTTTTTTTGTAGATACGGGGTCTCACTGTGTTACCCACACTGGTCTCAAACTCCTGAGCTCAAGCCATCCTCCCGCCATGGCCTCTAAAGTGTTGAGATTACAGACATGAGCCATGGAGTCCAGCCTTGTTTAAGCAATTCATAATAGCTCATTGCAACCACAACCCTCCCCGAAGCATGGTTTTACCATCAGATAGCCCAAGGTCCTTCTAATAAATGTCTCCTTTTGCTTACATTAGTTCAGGTGGGTTTCTATCACTTAGAAGCAATAGAGGTCTATTCTTAAAGTGACCATAAGAAGCCACTTGAAGACCATCTTCGGCCCTTAGGGTCTATATTACACTGGCATAGAAGAGGAGATGTGAAGTTGCCCAATCAACACAAGGACATGCAGCTCCATACATCAGAGTGTTACCATACTTGAAGAGAACATGCCCTAGAGGTGGCTCCCTGGACCAACAAGCTGTATTTATTCTAGAATATCCACACCTATTTCACAATGAGTTAAGTTATTCTTCTTAAGGAATGTTTGCAAAATTAGCATTATACTTGCCTACTTTAATGAATGGATAAAGGACTCCAAGGTAATGCTTTTCATTCCCTATATGTCCTTAGGCATATAATAAAATGAAAAAAAAAAAAAGTATGAGGAATACTTTTGACTACAAATACAAGACAACCCAATTTCCAGTGGCTTAAACAAATAGGAGCTTACTCTTCCTGCATAGTAGGAAATCTGGAGATAGAGCCTTTGGCATAAATTTGGAAACCGTATTGGCAGCTCTGTGGTACTATTAACCTTTCAGGGATGTTTGTCATCTCCTGATGACACGATGGCTGCTGAAGCTCTACATCACACCTCCAATGAAGGCAGGAGGGAAGGGGAAGAATCAGTACCAGACACATCCTCTTTTGTCCTCTTTTATCAATAAAACAAAGATTTTCCTAGAACTACTCTCAACCCTGGCCAGAATGGGGGTAATTTGGCCACTCTTCGCTTTAAAACAGGCTGAAATCATGGGGAACAGGCTCATTATGCTTCCTTTGACCCACACTTCCCAACTAGTGTGCTATGTTGAGAAAGGCCTATAGGTTACAGTTATTCTGTGTAAAACTGATCTGCTCATTTCGAGCCTCCTGGCTGGTTGTTTATGGCTATAAGCACACTCTTCTAGAGCTCCTTAGAAGGTGGCCTGAGTGAGTGGCATCCAATGACATCCCCTGTGGTCTCTTCAGATGAAGAGTACAGGGAGAAACATCTGGTACTTGTTGGCCACATGGGAGCACGTCCCACCTGGGCATGCGCTAGAGCAGTCAGCTTCAGGGCCTTCAGTGATACGTGGGGACAGGTGGCCTGTGGTGCCATCGAAGAGGTTTCTATAGTGTCCAAGGAGGAGACTATACCACCCAAGGTGTACTCATTAGGGTTTGGGGATCAGGGAATTTAAATGGGGGTTCTGGCAGACTGACCTCTGATTGATTGACCACCTCTGATTTCAGCCTTCACCTGTGTCAGAAACTTTTGTCCATGTGCAGTTGACGTATTGTCTTGGTAGCATCCAATCTACCTGCAGGCTGAGGACACATTCTGCAAACTAGAGCTTCACTGCAATTTTTTAAAGTAGATACAAGGTCTCACTAATTTGCCCAGGCAGGTCTCAAACTCCTGGCTTCAAGCAATCTTCCTACATTGGCCTCCCAAAGTGCTGGGATTACAGGCATGAGCTAGCATGCCCAGTCTCATCATGATTTTTAAATACTTAATATAAAAAGTTTGACTGGATTTGAAACACATTCTCATTATCACATGAAACTTTATATTACATTTGTCAAGGAATGTTAAACATTTTAAAAGTGATTTCAACTACTACAAATTTTGAATGGTTATAAATATGGTTCTAACTTTTTAGCCACTGATTTTGGTGAGCAAAATTGCAATAATTATCAAGAATTTGAAGAAGTCATCATTAAAAATCTGTATGAGAAATTACATTTAACCATTTCAAGCCTAAAAACTGATTAGGAAGCTTTTGTTAATCAGCCACCTTGAGTTTCTCATTTTAAATATTTAGAAAATATTTTATGTGAAATTTTATCCAAATTCAATAATTCATATATTTCAAAATATTAATATTTATTTTTCCTATAGTAATTATATGATATGAAGATAATACAATAGGTTATTTTTTTCTCCAAATCTCATATTGATGTCTCCAAATCTCCCCCTGCCAGGTTAGTAGAGAGTACTATGCAAGTATAATGATTTTCTATGTGGCAAGTTTTAAAAAAAATGTTTGGAAACATTGGCTGAGACCATCCGCCATCCATCCATAGAGGCTGGGCATGTCACAATCCCAAACGCATAGAGGTTCCTTTGGCAAAGAAGATTTAGAAATGGACGGCAGCCCAACAGCATCTGCCACAATGGATTATAAGCGTCCACTCCACTGAATTCAGGGCATTGATTAATTATGTATGTTTTTCTCTTCAGCTCTCATTTAAAGGTATGTGAAGACTAGACCTCCTGTACAAAGCAATTAAATAGAGCTTCTCCTTGCATAGCCCCTTCCACCAGGGATATGTCTTGGAGAATGGCCCAATTACCTTCGAAACAATCCTACAAAATAACTCCATTTTGAACCGAATTCTTTGCCAACCATAAGCCAAAGTTCTGGCTAAACTGGGAGGGCTACGCTGTTTCCTATTTCTTTGCCATTTTCCAGCCTCTGAGAACAGAGATTGTAAGAGCAAAACACCTCATGCAAAGCCATGCTACCTGCATCATGGGGACAGCTGAGTCAGCTTTGATCATCCTAAATTCTGTATTATTTATGGCCCTCACTTTTTGACCTTTGGTGTAACTTGCCAAGCATTTATTTAGCACTGACTGTGTGCTAGTACTATCGAGAGTACAAAGGTGATTTAGACCTACTGCTGGCCTAGGATGCAGGGAAATGATGCACTGAAACTGGACAGACAAAAGGCCATGAATATTGGGGTCTTATTCTGGGAAAGTGATTTGTCTAGTAGGGTAGGGTGTGAGAAAGAGTGAAGAAGGAAACAAGCAAGATGGTAAAGGTCCAAAGAACTTAAACTCTGTATTGTAGACAACAGACAAGAGGAAGCCATCAGAGATTTTAAGGCTGGGAATAGTTTAATTTTTTTTTTCAAACTGATCTGATATAGCTGATTTGGGGGATATGTTTGATTTTTTGTTTTTTTTAACCAAACTGATCTGGGAGTAGTGTGAAAAAGCAACATGTCATGTCATATTATAATGTTTTCCAGTTTGCAAAGTGCTTTCACACATCCCCTTTCAGGTGTTCCTTAGTTTTCAGTTAATTAATTTGGGCAGGTACCAAGAAAGACACAGCTAGATGAACTGTCCCTCTAGTCAGGCACATGCTTTCAGAGCAACAAGTAAGAGTGTGAACTCTGGCTTCAAACTGCCTGCATTTGTAGCTTGGCTTTGCTGCTTTATAGCTGTCTGATCCTGGGCAAGGTATTTAAACTCTCTGTGTCTCAGTTTACTAATATGGAAAATGGGGATAATAATAGCATCTACTGCATAGAATTGCTCAAGGATTAATAAAAAAAAAAGAATATATATATATAAAGCCCTTAAAATGATGCTTAGTCTATAGCAAGTTCTTAAAATGTTATTACTTGTGATATTATTTTTAATCTCAGAGTTCATATATTTTAGAAATAGATTACATACATACATATTCATGTACATAGATATACACATGCTTATGCACATACACACTAGCCACATGATTTCCCCCACTAGAATTTAGATCCGTAGGAAGAGAGTAGGTTGCCATACTCCAGTGCCAGCTATGGTGAAATGGTATGGAGTAGCTCTCAATAAATATTTGTTGAATTAATGAACTGTGGTTGAGACCATGCTATGCAAATCTTTTTGTCTTCCTTCTGGGCAATCACAGGTGGATTATGTTTCCTAAGCCCACCATATCCAGGTGGGGTCACATGACGTTATAGCCCATGGAGTGTGCTTTGGCCCCTAACACCTCTGCGAGATGCCCCAGACTCACATCACTCCCCTGACAAGGATTTTGCAGAGGATTCAGAGGACCTACAGAAGGACAAAGGAGCATGAAAAGTGCCTGGATCCCTGAGTCACTGCACGTAGGAGGGATGCCCAAGAGAGCTGACCAACATGTTGGAGTTTGTAGAAGTAAGAAGTTAACTTCCATTCTGTTAATCCGTTAAGGTTTTTGTTTGTTAGTTTTGTTTTTAATAGCAGTTAACCTAATTTGAGTAATGCAGAAGAAAGGGAAAAACATTTACATTCATGCTTTTTTCTAGTATAAATAAGCAATAATAGCAAAATCAGATTTAAAACTGGAAAGAAGCTTCAGAGAGCAGCTAGTTCAAACTTCTCCTTCTACCGTGAGGAATCAGAGGCCCAATGTGGTTAAATGACTCAGTCAAGGTCACACAACTGAAACTGGACACCAGGCCTCCTGATTTCTAGGCCAATGTTTTGTTTCGTTTTGTCTATTGGCCCTAGGAATTAAACACATTATTGCTTTCCAAATTGAGTTTATAAAAACAAAATAAGAATATTCTCTTTTAAAATAAAACAGAAAAGGGAAAGAAAATGGCATTTAACTAAACTTCAAGTAAATTAAAACTGGCTATGGATTGATTTTTTAACTCATTCACATAAAAATCTCCCAATATTGTCCAAATTACATGGCCTAATTTGTCTATTTGGGTAAGCAGCCTGCCTCTAAAATCCTGGGAACTTTGAAATGGGAGGACCAGTTACTATAACAATAGTCTCTAAATGCAAGCACTGTGCACTAAGCATTAATGATGGAATGATGATACTTAACTCCAATGAGCCTGGGCCCGTTCTTGACTAAATCAAGTAGCATTAACTAATAAAAGATTAAAATATTTATATTCAAATTAGAGAGTTTCCAGAAACAATCTCCCAAAGCCACTTAGTTTTATTCATTTTCTAAACAATTTTAAAGTTCTTCTAAACAGTAAAGTAGAGTGCAAATTCATCAGGAACAATAAAAATAAAAATTAGAAATGAACAATGCATTAAGGAACATTCTTCAAATGCACAAATCCCACGAGTCAGTGGAAAGTATAATGGACCTGAAATCAGCACTTCCAGACCTGAATGCTGGTTCTATCACTGGCTGTTTAACCTGCAAATTAACCTCTCAAGGCCTCAGCTACTGCATTTGTAGAAACAGGAAAACAATACATATCGCATGAGATGCCTATGAGACGTTACATGAATGCCAGCCCACTGCTTAGAAAATGTTTGTTTTACAACAGTGAGGAAAAGCCTGCAGATTAAGAAACTCGGACTTCCCCCATGTTAGCTACAAAACATAATCGCTGAGTATGTTGACTATAGGAAAAGTTCAAAAAAGTCGACAATTTCATGGAAGTAGCCAGATCTGTCTTTGGCTAACGTGGATGCTGAAAACCCAAGTTGAGGGGATTCAGAAAAGATCAGGAAGAAGACACTTATCTGTACTCCTGATTCCTGCAAGCCTATTATCAGTACACCAGCATCATTTCCTTACTTGCTGAATCACCACTCTGTAGAACAGTCTGTCAGTCTTCACCTCAACAAACTTCCCTTCCATCCAAGTTTTTCTGCTGCATTATGACCAACTTGAGAACCTAGTCTAGTATCCTATGAGTGCCTTAAATACAGAAGATGATCAATGAAAATTTATTAAACTGCCTGCTCAGCAGCTCACTGGGATTGAATATGCATCTGGCATTGAAAAGAATTGAAATTATACAAATGAAGGCAGCTGGCAAGTTCATGTAAAAAGAACCACCAGATATCATCCATTCCTTGGGCTGGGAGCTACTTATCACTGACACACTGGTGATTCAAAGGCAGTCATGGGGGTCACTGCCTGCTTTTTCCTAAACATCTTCGTGGCCCAGAGGCAAGGGGAAGGTTCAGAAAACTACAGGTGACTTCAAAACCCAAAACCCAGTTAATGAGATTTGAAAAACAAAGACAAACTAACAATTTAGCACAGGAGAAAGAAGCCTGTCTCAGAGAAAGAGATTTGAAAAACAGCAAAGGAGAGCATTTGCTAAATAATCTCCAGCTACAAACTAGAGAGTGTCAGGACCACTTAGATCAGGTGGAGAGAAACATAAAACTCCTAGCTTAGTATGTGGCAACAGTTATACAAGCCAACCAAATATTTAATGTCGTGGCTGTAAGATAAGAGGATAAAGCAATGATCAGAAGAAATTAATGTGATGCTTTAGGGCCCAATTCTGCACAACTTCACTGGTTCATGACCATGAAGCTGGCCTTGGTGGTCATGGACCAGCCTCACTGGCATCACCTAGGAACTGGTTAGCCATGTAGAGCCTCAGGCCCTGCCCCAGATGTAATGTACCAGAATTTGCATTTTAATAAGAACCCAGGTCATCCATGAGCACTTTAAAGTTTGATATCCTTCAGAGTTTCTCCATCAGGTGGCCTTGGTTTGGAAACCTTAATTATACAAAGGATGTAGCAGAAACAGGACCAAAGAACCTAAGAAGACCACAGGTACTCACTGATACGGTACATGTTTCATCCACTCAAACATATTGCCTCTACAGACTCCTTCTTTAACATTGATAATTTAATATAACCCATCAAGACAAACAGCAAGGCAGCCAAGAGCTTTCATAGAAAAAACCATGTAGTAGGCAGTATCTACTATTATTTCTAATTCAGCCTTTCTCTGCTCCTTTTTCACTCCTCTCTTTAACACTTGCCTCAGACCTTCTTTCTACCCAGTGACACTGCTTGGCCCTAACTCATGCCTCTGGTCTCCATCAAGGAGAAATATTTTACAATTTGAATGCCTACTTTAAATTTTTTATCAAGTAGCAACTCATTCCATTGATAAACAAAACTCATAAATAGAAATGTCAACAATCAATTCACACTTCCCTTGGGAAAACAATCCAGCATTTCAGGTTGCATTTCTCTACCACTTACTCTAATTAAATACACCTAAGATTGTCATAAAAAGTTTACTTTCTGGTAGAGATTAGCTAGTTTTCTGAATAACAGAAATCAGGTGAGGCTTCTTTTCTTTTTTTTTTTTTTTTTTTTTAGTTGATCAATTATCGTGAAAGAAAAGCTTCCATTAAATTCACTGGACTGCTAGGGGCACCTATGGGGTCTGAGAAATCACTGAATTTTGTGACTCCAAGTGTGGTCCTGGTGTGTCCGGAACTGGTGGATTCTTGGTCTCACTGACTTCAAGAATGAGGCCAAGGACCCTTGCAGTGAGTGTTTCAGTTCTTAAAGATAGTCTGTCCGGAGTTTGTTCCTTCAGATGTTCAGATGTGTTTTTATTCCCTTATCGGCCCCACCTACATCCTGCTGATTGGTCCATTTTACAGAGAGCTGATTGGTGCATTGACAAACCTTTAGCTAGACACAGAATGCTGATTGGTGCGTTTACAATCCTTTAGCCAGACAGAAAAGTTCTCCAAGTCCCCACCTGTCCCAGAAGCCCAGCCGGCTTCACCTCTCACTGGCACTCGCCGAGGGACTTTGTGGCACCTAGTCCGGGCACTCCTGCAGTCCAGAGGGAGCTCGTCCCAGACAACCAAGAGGAAAAGAGGGGAAGCGAGAAAGAGACGGAGACCGGCCATCTGGGCCAACGACCCTCCGAAGAGGGAACGGCGGTCCACACACGGGACCCAGCCTCTGATCAAGCCCGGCAGGCACCGGCCGGCCAAGCCAAGTGCCGGGCCCGCTGAGCCTGCGCCCACCTGGAACCTGCAGCCCCGGTTCCTGCCCGCGCCTCTCTCTCCATACCTCCCCGCGAGCAGAGGGAGCCGGCTCCGGCCTGGGCCAGCCCTAGAGAGGGGCCCCCACAGCTTAGCGGCGGGCTGAAGGGCTCCTCCAGGGGCCAGAGCAGACGCTGAGGCCGAGGAAGCGCCGAGAGCGAACGAGGGTTGCTAGCACGCTGTCACCTCTCAGTGGGACCAACAGCAGCTGCATCACCTGGGAAGCTGTAAGAAATGCAAAATTGCATGCTCTTCCTCAGACTTTTTAAACCAGAAACTCTAGGAGTGAGGCAAGCAAGCAGTGTCTTCACAAGCCCTCCAGGAGACTCAAATTTGAAAACTCCTTGGAGTTTCAAAAACTCTTTCTTTTAACATTGTTAATTTAATATAACCATCAAGAAGGCAAACAGCAAGGGAGCCAAAGAGCTTTCATCGAAAAAACTAGAACATGCTGCAAATGTTTCCGGCTAGGATCATGGTTCCCATCCTAAGAGCCAGCCTACTCAAAGGCAAGCCTTGAGACATTCGATTGTTTAAACATTTAGGTGGAAGTACTTGTTTCCCAGGGTGGTTTTAATTGGTAGGAAACACTGAAATATTTATTTATATGATGTTTCCCAAGCAGACACTGTTTTATAATCAGCTAGCCAACTAGAAAATATCTAAAAGGATCCTGGCCATTTCTCAGAGTAGCCACAGGAGGTGTTGCTTCTCTCATTTGAAGGTTTAAAAGAAATGTTCTACTCCTGTGTCATTTCATTTTATTCTTGTTAACTTACAGTTTCTGGTTGCAAAACACTTAATAATCAAGTAGAGTGGCTCTTCTACATCCTATAGTGCATTCGGCTCTTTCAGCTAATGGATACATTTCCACTCGCCTTCCAAGTGTTCACTTATAAGAAGCATTTGAACTCCACTTTCATATGCAAACAGCCAAATCAAACAACTAGACCGTGCCCGGTTCTCCAGAACAAGCAGGCAGCATAGACACAGGTTGAGACTATGTGACTTTATGTTCAGGAGTCCATTACACCAGCTAAGGGAGATGCGCTTAAGTAAAGTACACTATTTTTAATAGCTGTCTTTATGATAAGGGGAAAACCAACATCTTAATACCCACCTGTAGTCTCGTTATCAAGTTAATCAAATGTTTAATATTAGAATGTATATTAAAGGCATATTGCTTAGTAGAAGCCAAGACCCTTCTTTCTCCCTCATACCTTGTTCTGTAGGCCACACAGTGCCATGTTAGGAAAACTACCCTTTAAACCTGATAAAATATTAAAGATATGTGTCCTGATATGGTTATGTAAGCAAATACCAAGGAAAGTCCAACCATTAATGAACCTGAGCAGGTCAGTCTCTAAGGACTGGGAGAACAATTCAGCAGCGGCCATGGCGCTGATAGGGAGAAGAGATTGCGAAGGTGTGGACTACCACAAGCTCAGAGCCCAAACACCCCAATATGCTTCTTGAAAAGCAATTCTCCAATGTGATTGTCTCTTATTACTTTAGCTAGGTTCAAGAAAAGTTGCATCTAGGTGAATCTCACTTAAGAAAAATTAAAATATTTGTGCCTGAAACATTGCAATCAGGAAAAGGTAAAGAACAGGTGTTCCTGCAAGGCTACGATGCTTTAGCTTACCTCACATATCTTTCAGGAACCAAATGGCTATACATAGGTATGTGTACACACACATGTGTGCATGCATGCACGCACAAGTGTGCATTTCTCCTTAGTGGGGAGAATCCCTGAAACAATCACTCTTTCTTAGTGCTCTTTTTCTAAGAAGGAAGGAAGGAAAGAAAAAAAAAGGAGGGAGGAAGGAAGGAAGGAGAAAGAAAGGGAAAAGGAAAGGAGAAAAGAAAAAAGAAAAGAGAGACTTATTAAGTCATGCTGAATTAAGTGTTGAGAATGAGGGGATCAAATAACTTTATGAGATCTTTGTCACAGGTAGCTACTATCTGGGGCCAGTGACTGAGGCAGTAAAGGAATGTACCAAGACAGTTGTAGGTAAAGAAAGGCAGATTTATTAAACTATGAAAATACATTGCAAGGTTGCAATGGGCAGCACAGTAGAGAAGGGGCTGTCTGCAGAGATGGGCTGGGGAGAAGTTTCAAAGGATCATGCTGGAGGGGGCTTCGTGGGGAACGAGGGAGGTGGTTGTGCCCTAGAAAGAAGGTTCTTGTGCCTGTGGGTTTGTGATTAGCCATCCCTCAGAACAACTGCTCATTGTTCTTTCCCACTGGGGGCCTCCCACAACTGGGGCCCTTCTACATTGTTGCTTATGTATCTTATCAGGACTCCACAATCTTCTTCCCACAGATTGCCAAAGAACTTCCTCCCTAACGAACCATTTATTCCCCTGGATTCATGGATCACTTCTAGAAGAACAACTCCCAAATCTCTAACTTTGAACCTAATTACTCTCATGACACCCTGCTCCAAGCCCCTGAAGCACCATATCTACCCTAGTCCTTATATCTCAGTCCCTAGTTCAGTGCCTGCAGCATGCTCAATAATCGTTTGCCAAAGATTTGCCATTAATCCAATTAACGAATGAATACTTGGATATGCAAACTTGTTCCTTCTTCTCCTTCCCCATCTCAAACCTGGTAAGACTATGCCAGTTTGGTGTTTCAGAGCCCCTATTCATACTTCCCATGCCTTCACCCCCCATTCTAATGTTAGCAAACCCTAGCAAGTTTGCTTCATAATAAAACTTAAACCTGCCTCCCTTTTACTGTGTCCACTTCCTTTTTGTAGGATCTCATTAGCTCCGAGCTGAATGACTGCAACGCCCTACTTAGCCTGCCCTGCTTCCATTCATGTCCCTGTAACCACCAAACTGCCAACCCAGTATTTTTTAAAGCACAGATCTCTGTCTCTCTGTCTCCCTCTCCCTCCACCCCATCTCTCTCTCTGACATTTCACACAAATACACTCACCACACATGCTTGTGTACACACACATACACACACTCAAGCACACACCTGCCCACACACACAAAACATACTCCCACCCCAACTTAGACACCTTCAGTGGCCCCTCTGTGTCTACGAAGCAAAGCCCAGAGTCAATAATTTAGAGCATCCAGATGTGATTCTGTGGAATCACCATAATCTACCTTTTTCCTCCATCTTCCTCCATCATCTACAGCCTCTTCCCCCTAGATTCTGCCCTCACCAACCCAGTGATGCCTTTTCCCATGCAAGGCCTGTATCTTCTCCAGGGATAATTTTGCTCATACATTTCCCTCTTCCCGGAATCCCTCCACTACCTGATCCTCTACCCTGATTGCTGCCTGCCAAGCTCCTGCATTCTCCAGGCCCAGGCCCACTGCCTGTTCTTTCACAAAGCCTTTCCAAAAATTGCCAATTAGAGTGTTATCTCTCCAGCTACTTTCACAGTACTTCAGCTGTGTCTTTATCATAGCCTTATCAAAATGTACTTCGTATCAATATTTGTGTTTATCTCTCTTTCCCACAAAGCTATAGCATCTGTGGGATTGGTGTTGTAGCTTACTCATTTCTATAACCCCATATGGCACCTAGTACAGAGCTTGGCACTGAGAAAAGGCTCAGAAATGTGTTTGAATATGTGCCACTAACTTCCATAATAATGTCAGAAATATACACAATCTATCTGCCTACTATCTCCCTAGTGTCTATCAATGTATCACCTCTATCACCTGTCTGGCATGTACATACACACAGTTGGCCCCCCCATAAAATGAAAATTTAAAAATCCTTTGTAAGGGCTCTGATACCCACATGCAAGAATATTTTGCCTAACAATGCACAGGCTATGCCTTCACTTTTCTCATAGAACTCCTTCGGGCAGTTCATATAATAGACATATGATGAACACGTAACTTGCAAGCTCCCTGAAAAAGCACATGTGGATTGAAGTGCACAGGGCAGCTCTTGGCCATCTCTCACTGGCTTTGCCTTGGGAGAGCCATTCATCCAGGGGTTCAGAGAACTCTCCAGCCCAAAACCACATGTCTGTGCTCCTTCAGGAGGTCACATTGGGCTCCCTGGTTTGCATTCCGTCTGAATGGTGCCACCATCCCTTTGATTCAGTGGGTCTTCTTACCCCAAATCAGTCATTTCCCGACCTCATGTCCGATAGCTTTGGTGCTACCAATTTTATCAGATAAGCATGTTAAATGGTGCTGAATTTGGGAGGGGTTTTCTAAGTCTCCTGTAGTATTAGAGCCTCCGGTGACCTCACTGCCCCCACCTGCAGGACTTTCTGCTCAGAGCAGATCACTAACTTACCCTTTTTATCTAGGCGTTCTAATCCGCTTCCCAACTAGGCAAGCACAAACTTTTGTCTACATTCTCCTCGGTGTAACAAATAAACCATTCTGGACAGTAGGCAAAGCTCAAAGGTGATAAACTACAGAAACGCAATTAAAGTGC
The DNA here is from genome assembly GCF_037993035.2 of Macaca fascicularis. Lineage (NCBI taxonomy): Eukaryota > Metazoa > Chordata > Mammalia > Primates > Cercopithecidae > Macaca > Macaca fascicularis. The sequence continues at coordinate 101,430,032 of NC_088377.1, read as the reverse complement.
CAGAAAATTACCTTGCAATGTTCTGAGCAAAAATGACATTTGGCCTAAAGGAAAAAAATAGACACTGTAGAGCTAAATATGAAATTTTAAAATTGCTAAACATAAAACCAAAAATATTTGTTTTCATATTTTCCCTGACTCCCAGCTCAAGGTGGAGAAAATTATTTTTCTTCCAGATAATTTCCTCCTAAGAGGTTCTAATTGGCAGCCAGAGAAGTCCTAATTCTTTGATTGGTACAAGCTGCTGAAAACAATGTTTAATTAAATTATATTTTCTGGAGATAAACAAGCTAGTTAGCTGCTATTTGCAGCTCTTCAATTCTCTTATCAGTGGTATTATCAGTTGAAGGAGATGTGGATTCATTTCACCCCCATGCAAGTAGAATAAAAGCCTTCTCGGCCTCCTCAGGTTTTTTGTTTATGGTGAAATGTATTTGAAGAAAATAATATATGTAAAATGCACTGTAATATGTCCTAGATTTGAGAAGTATTAGAGTAATTCTAGTCTTTAACTTCCCTACAAAAAGGCTGTAATGTTGATCAGTGATATTACTATCAAAGTCATGTTTTCAGTGCCTTTTTCTCTCTCCCTCTCTCTCTCTCTCTCAGTAGATAGCTAGATATAGATAAATAGATAGGCATGCATGTGTGTATCTGCACATGCCAGTGTTCTGAATAACAGAAGGAGTCCTTCCAAGGCCACCGACCTGCAGCCATGTTGGTGTAGGAACTGTCTCCAGGGAGCCAAAGTCGAAAGATGATGGCAGTGGGAAAAGGTGAGCTGAAGCTGGCTCACCCTGACTTGATGACTTCCTTATCCCTACCTTTGCATCTGAAAATCCAGGTTCTCTCTGCCACTTCTGGAGACTAAAACACTCCCACCCACATACCAGTCTTCCCTTTCCAGTTTATATTCACTTATCTGAACCAACATGAACGAAACTATTGAGCCAAGCTCCTGGAATCAGGCTAACATTCATTCATTTATTAAGCCAGTTAATGTAAGTGAACTGAGCTTTAAGAAACTCACTTAAAGGGGCTGGGCGCAGTGGCTCACACCTGTAATCCCAGCACTTTGGGAGGCCGAGGCAGGTGGATCACCAGGTCAGGAGATCGAGACCATCCTGGCTAATACGGTGAAACCCTGTCTCTACTAAAAATACAAAAAATTAGCCGGGCGTGGTGCCGGGCGCCTGTAGTCCCAGCTACTCTGGAGGCTGAGGCAGGAGAATGGTGTGAACCCGGGAGGCGGAGCTTGCAGTGAGCCAAGATGGCACCACCACACTCCAGCCTGGGGGACCGAGTGAGACTCCGTCTCAAAAAAAAAAAAAAAAAAAAAAGAAACTCACTTAAAAGCTGTAGAGACAAATAAGACAAAGACACAATTATTGCCTTGACTCACAATCCAGCAGTGAGAGTGCACAAGGAACGTTAGACAAGTGGTGTCTGAGAGGTGAGCACAGGGCTGGAGGCCGAGAGCAAGGGTGACGGATGGTCTGGTGGGCTTCAGGGAAGAGTGGGTGCTTGAACAAAGGGACTCTCATGGAGGTTCCCAACGGGCATTGAGGAAGTGGGATTTATGACAGAAATGCAACCTTTGCTGTCAGAGTGGAAAATGAACACTTTATAGATGATGATGTAACAACAATAAAAACTTTCTTAAGCATAGCTTTTAGGTTTTTGTTTCTTCCTGTGACAAATGATAGTTTCCAAAAGTGACAATACCTCTCATCCCACATATCTTTCTGCTGTGCCCCAGTAAGAGGAGGAGTCTATGTGTCCACAGCCCTTGAATGTGGGCGGGCCCTGTGGCTGTGTTCACCAACAGAATTCAGTGGAATCAACATTCATTGTTCTGGGCATGGCCTTTAGCTGGCTTGACTTCTTCTACTTCCTGCCTCTTAGGAGCCAGCCAAGCCACATGTAAAGGTTCTGGAGGATGAGATGCCATATAGGAAGGGAGGAAGGGAATGGGGAGGGAGGGAGAGACAAAGAGAAAGAGAGAGAGAGAGAGAGAGAGAGAGAGATGCCAAGGAGCACAGAGGTACCAGACATGTAAGTGGAGAAGCCATCTTGGACGGGAGCCTCTGGTCCCCAAAACCTGAGCTGATGTCACATGGATCAAAGATGAACTGCCCAGCCAAGCCCTTCCTGAATGCCTGACCCACGAAATAGTGAGCAAAATAAAATGGCTGGCTTAAGCTACTACGTTTTGGGATATTTTGTGCAGTGAAATGTTCACCAAAACACCAAGATCCTAAGATGGATATATAATGCTAAGGGAAATAGATTCTTAACATGACTTAGGATGTTAGCCTGTTAGCCCATACATATTAAAAGAGAAATCTGAGTTCCTTTGTATTCCCTTCTACTTGGTGTGTGCTTGACTCTCCTTCTGGGACTGATCTTCTTTTATGTAGGTCAAAGGTAAACACTATTGGAATTCATAATATTCCTTCCTCATGGGTGAAAGATCTTGTGTGGAATCTGTGGAAGCTACCAGTGTGTTGTCTTCTTTGTGCCCCCACCTCTAAATAAGAAGTTACTTAAGTGTTCGCTTGTCAAATAAGGGAGGAAATATTTTTTGTTCATTTTTTATCTCCAAAAGTATTAACTCCAAAGGCATACTCCTGCACAGATTAATAGACTTAGATCTTCATCCGATGTCAACAGCATGATTTCCTGTTTTGAAGGCTTTTGAAGTCCCCCAGAGAGCAAAGTCATGTCCCATTGTAGTGTCTTAGAGGAGACAAGACTAGAATCACGTGCTATGTGACTAAGAGTCCCCATTCTACCAAAAACTGAGGTGTCCCCCAGAGCTTTCCAAAAAGCAGTTAACTCACCCAATACATTATAAATGTATTAAGGTAGACTGAATAGTTCAGCCTTATTCCTTCGTTCCCTGCCCCCTCCATCCTCAGCCTCAGCTGAGTCCAGGATTCATGGACTCTGATTTCATCCCACTTGAAAACAAGCAAATGGTAAAACTGACCAGGAAACTTGTCATCAGGCAGGACTTTTGTGAAATGGCTAATTAGCCATTTCATATTTTTGTTATTTCTTTTGCAATTCACGTTAAAAATATGCTCCATGGATGCCAGTCTGCTAGGATGCAAGGAGCCCTTGTCACTCAGCAGTAATTCCATGAAATAATAAATACCTAGACCAGCAGCTCCAGACGCCTGCTTCAGTTCATCCCCAAACGCCCTGGGACATGTGGCCAGGCTCCCACACCAGCCACCAAGCTCTGCGGGGGGAGAGTGTCACCACCACCAACAAGGGGATGTGGCCGTTCAGTGGACTTCTCTGCACAGGTTTCCTTCACCATGGGTCTGTCTCCTGTTTCCCAGGTCAGCCAAGGACTGGGTGTGAAAGGCCGTCTTGATTCTGCACGGTTATCACAGGCAGCCCACCTCCTGAGTGACATTTCAGGAGTGGAAGTTCCTCAGGGAAAGATGCCATTTCATCCACTAAGCCGCATCAGCTGGAGCTGGGAGGCAACCGGTTACATATGTGCAACAGCTTGGGCCGGGACCGTGTGTTCTGTCAGCTTTTAGGTGGGGTCCACTCTCAGGCTCGCGCCAGGATTTCAGCCGGGCCCTCCCTGCTCCCCACCCTGGCCTAGCTGACCATCTCAGGAAAGAAACAGTAACTTCCCCGCAGAGGCTCACCCGGCCTCATCTGTGTTAGGAAAACAGTAGGGAACTATCAAAATATGACAGAGGAAGATTGTTGTTCAGGCCGCCCTGGGCTGTGATCATCCTCACTGTGACAGCAAGCCAAATGTGGCCCAACTTACAGTGGCCCTCCCGGCGGGAGATGATGGAGGGGAGAAGGCAAGGAGGGACAGGGGATCTGGCTTCCTTCCCCACCCCACACAGGACTGGGTTTTCATTTACGACCAGGGTTTTAGTCCAGACTAAAACTGGAGATGTCAGTGAAATCAGAGAATTCCGTAATAGGATTAGAACCACCCTAGATGCATCTTCACCTAGTGACACTCAGAAGTACTCTTGTTCTTTCTAGAACTTTCTGTGCACACTGGACAGAGCTTTGGTTAGACAGCCCTGTTTTCTTTTGTACCCTCCTTAGTGCACATGCCCTAGGGAGGGGGTCTTGGGTGCTTTTGACTTCATAGCATCCTAGAAAATACCAGTCTCTTGTTCCAGCACCATAAGTAAATGACAATGGAGATGCTACTGAAAAATCATGACTCGTGTGTTCTAAAATGACCAGAAAGGGTAGCACGGAGGCAAGCAGTTTTGTAACTCCTTCAAGGCCCCGTGGGGTGTGATCAAGAATACAGGCAGTCAGTGAAATGTTCTAGCCATTTTTCTTCTTGACCTTTCTAAGCCATAATTTTGTAATTTGAACATCTACAAAATAACCATCATTTTTTAAAGTTCCGTATTTCTTTCACCTATCATTTCCAAATGAAGAATTGAAGTATTTTACAAATACGTTTTTTCTTAGACTTTGTCATTGCTGCCTGCATAACAAGGTAACAGATTTTAGAAGTAGATTTTTTCATAGCAATATGTGGCTTCCTAGAGATCTTCACTTTAGTCAAGGCTTTCCAATTGTTTGGTGCCTTTTTGTGGAGTGATTTGCTGTCTCTACTTGCAGAATGTCTTATTCCCAAACTTATAAGTCATGCAGGCAGAATCCATGTATTCCATAATTTCTTTTCCTGCCACTCCAAACATGGCTAAAGAAACCAAATTTACTTTAAAACTATACTGCTCAGGGGGAAGATTTGAAGCACTCTAGTGCAGCAGAATAATGACATAATGAAAAATGGGCTCTTGAGTGCGTGCATGGAGTTTTTAAAACTGGTCTTTGCTGGAGAGAGAGAAAGCACTCTTCACCACTGTTTGTAAATTATGATGGCATACCCAAACAAAAACAAACAAACAAAACCAAACAACCCCCTCCAAAACAGTACAAATGGATAATTATAGAAAGTTGATTAAATTAATTTTGATATGTATACATTTCCTTTTCACCACAATCAAATCAAATGTTCTAAAATCTTTTAAAATAGTCATGAAGATTCTGTATTTATTCTATCAAAATGTGCTCCTGATACATTAAGTGAAAAAGTAGTTTAGACTGTATAATATAAATGCATATTTTGGGCTGTAAAAGGTGTGCATATATCCGTAGAAAAATGTCCAGACAAAAATATATGTCAAAATGCTAACAGTGGTAAGCACTCCCCATTCCTGAGTGTTGGGGAGAATTATGAGGGTTATTTGTTTTATTTCTTATACTTTTATTTATGGTATGACTTTCATTTTAATTCAGAGTATCCATTACTTTGTATTAAAAGAACAATATTTTCAATTAAAATATTTTTAATGTGGATTTTTTACACATTTCTAAATGTGTTAGCTTTTTATTTCATTCAAAACAGAAGGTTCTGGGATAGCTAGAAAGATCTCTGTCTTCACAGACACTTTTAGAGGGGAAGAGTGTATAGAAAAATTGGCATAGGTGATAAAGACGTGTTCAAGATATAGAATGGTAATAAAGAGTGAATGATCATATATCCAGGCTGTTTTAAAACTCTCAACCTAAACAATTTTTTGGAAATGCTACAGAAACATTTTATTAATTAAAACCACACAAATTCAGAATTTGTAAAAAGTCTTTTGGGGCTGAGTGGAGATTATGTTTTGAATGTTAGTCAATAAGAAACGTTTATTAAACAACAAGTACACTGGATTCCATAGTGACTTGTTTAATTTTTCTAAGACATCCGACTGTGCCTTCCAGGGAACAAGCTGGATTCTTCTTATTCCTCATGTAAATTCACTCTGGGCAGAGCCAGGTACCTCAAGTGTGCTTAATAAGTTTTAAAATTATTATTATTGAATGACATAATATACATGGCTTATATGCAAATGAGGCTACTTACAAATGGAAGTTATCAATAGTCAGTCAAACCCACTTGGAAGTAAAACTGTGAAAAGGGCTCTTCTCATACCTAAAAATAATTCAACTTCATTTTATAATATTCAGGCTTTCAACTATTTTTTCCCCTTTTAGTCTACAAGATTAATATGTTATATAATTTTAGATTGAATTAATAAAATTATTTAAACTGGTAGTAGAATGTTAGATGAGTAGTAATCAAATATATTTCATCTGAAAAATCAGATGCTTTTACATGTTTTGCTTTTTTGACTGCTTACTAGTTTATTTGAGTACATTAGCATTTTTCTTTTCACCACAATCAAACAATTCTAACGTGAAATGTCATTTTTATGCAATGTACTGTTATGGTATAACATTCTTTTCATACATAGCATTGTAATTAGTATTGTTTGCCACTGTCATTGAATTCCATCCATTATATTGAGGTATTACTTTTGCAAAGATAGAACATTGGGATGTTACACAAAATGAGATGTTCTTCACATTTTCATTGTCAGCCAACAGTGGTGATATTGAAAGAGAAAGCGAGAACAACTGTGTATACACAAATTTCTCTCTGAACTTTTTCAGTTTTCAATCTATAAGTCTTGGGTATCACACACACAAGTCAGTCATACATTACATCCCTGACACTGTTCATACACTACATCTGAAAAATAGTAGAACAAAATAGTCTCCTACAACTGTCACCAATTTTGAAAAAGAAGGGGGGATTTACTTCTCTATAAAATATTCTTCTTTAAAATCATTGTGAATAATAGAAAAGTAAAACATGTAATATTCCAAAGCAGAGGCTTTCTGCATCCCCAATTCCTCTCCCTTTCTCCTACTGCCCAGGCCACTTGTGTCACCTTCACACACATATACACACACACCCTCTTCACGTGCATGAAGATATTCACAGCACTTAGCTCCCTCTAAAAAATGGGCTGGAATTCTATCGTCAAAAAATCTAGATTCAGACCTCTGACTCCAGTACATGGGGCTTTTCCATGCAATATGTGAAGTCAGACGTCTGTCATCTGAGACGCAGAACCCTGACTTGTTACTTCATGACACAGCCAGTGGTTTAACTACTCCCATCTTGATTCCAGATTTAAACACACAGTTGAAAAGAAATGTAGCCCTTCCTGAATTGAAGAATCATAAATGGGAAAATGGGAACCAAAATTCCCTTTAAAACCTGCATCTTATCTTTACTTTTGTTGTTAACTAATAGTCTGTAGTTGATAGCTGAGCACTGAATGAAAATTAATTTTAAAATTCTGAGAATTGAACATTCTTGTATTTTAATTTTGTTCAAAGGTATTAACATTTTTTTCTTTTTTTGTAAACAAACAAAAAAAAAAAAGCACAAACTTTCTTCTGCCTGAAACTTTTCATTTGGGTAAAACATCCATTCTAGGTATTTGAATTCACTTTTTGGATGCAAGAAGAAAGGGTAAGATCTTGATGCAGGAGAATGGCATTGGCTCACATATGCTATCTGCCATGCTTTTGTGCAGCTTACTTTATAACATACATGGGGCAGGATTTCTAGACTCTACCTTTCCACACCTAATAATTCACCCTTTCAGTACCCACGCACATATTTATCAAGGTTGGGAACTTTTTTTCCGATTATTTAAAAGTCGTCATTGCAGTTACTTCCTCTGAAACAGACCACCTCTTTCATTAGGAATATTTATGGGAAATAATATATTTGTACAGTTGAAAGCATCACCTGTTTTGCTAAGTCAGTTCTTGTCTGAATTCAAATATGCTGTTAGAGGGTTTACTCAACAACACTCACTAATGGAAAGCACTAATCAAAACTTTTCTACAGCAGTAAATTTTTATATTCTTTAACCACTGGATTCCAATTAAATGTATTCAATATAGCAAGCTTTGATTAAACAAATTTTTAAAAAGAGATTATGTATACAGCCCTGTGGAAAACAAGGCAGGTTAGGTATGCAGGCACTTGTATATTCTTAATAGAAGTCTTTACCTGAAGGTAAAACCCAATAAAGCGTACCTATAATGTGCTAGAGACCCTATGTTGATTTACCTGCGTTACACCGTCAGCAGAAATCAACTTTACCAGGTACACACCATGCTTATATATTTAATGCATATAAAAATGCATATAAAAGATCCTTTTTTCTTTCTATAAAGAATTACTGAATTTCATTAGGCCACATTTTTCTCTAAAAAAGTTCTTTGTTAACCATGGGATAACTGATTGCAAATAAAGGAAGGTACGGCACTGTGCTGATGTTTATAAAGGGGGGGGAAATCCTTAATGTGAGCCTACAATTTCGAAGAAAAAGAAAAACCATCATAATTACAAGGGTTGGCCTTACCCTAACATACATTAGCAAGATCTTTCAAAGGATCTCCCTGCTTTCACTGACATAAATATTTTCCTAAATGACTCAAAAAAAAGATGTTATGTTACTTAATTGAAGTCTATAAGGAGAGGTCTGGGAATAGGTGGATGAAAATCATTTGGTTTTTGTTTTGAAAAAACAAAAAAAATTCCATTTTTCCTCATCTAAGGATATTTAAACACAACATCTTTATACATTTGCCATAAAAATATCACAGACCTTTCATATGTCAGATTCCCCTCCCCCACTATATTTAAGTTTCAGGATTAGTTGCAGCCTTAGAAAAATATTTAATTATCTTTGCTCTGTGACTTGGCTTAATGAATCTAGGTTGAGTTTCTTTAGGAAATATAAGAAGCTTCTTGACAACTGAGAAGCCTCCCAGACACTCATTTCTGTCAGAGTTTTCCAAAACCACACAAATAAGCTGTGGCCAGGGAGGTGCCTACATCAGACAAGAAAAGAAGAACACGGGCTTCCCTCCCTGACCTCTGCTATGTTTGAGTGAGAAATGTGCTTATTGCTTAGTCTCACTGAGTGTTTAACTGTTCCAATTGTGCAAATTATGAGTACTCTGAGTGAAAATTATGAGTGCAGAAGCCCTTATCATTTCCAACTGTCTGATCTATTTTGTCCTTGTTCACCACTACCTTTGAGAATTGCAAAAAAACTATGCCAGTTATTTTTGTGATACTACCATTGCATTTAAACCTTTAACCATAAAGTCCTCTAGTGATTTTTCTTTCCCTCAAAATTTATATTGCTTTTAAAAGCATTGCATTAAGATTCTGCACGTTTAACGGAGAGAAGGGTGACATTAGTATACATCCTTTCTAATCTCCTGATTGAAACAAAACAAAAACTAAGCAAAAGACCTGCTTCTTTGCCTCGGGCCCTGACTTTTCTAGGGGGCAGGGGCTGCTGCGAGGGGTGGTTAAGTGGGAGGGAAGCGCAGATCCCGCTGCAGTCCGCAGCAGCCTAGGTGCAAAGCGCGCGGAAGGGGCACCTCGCCTGAGTCCTGGTCACGATGCGCACCCACGGGGGATTACAGGGAGGCCGTGGCCAGGTCGGGGAGCGCATGCCGGGGCCGTCCTCCCGGGACAGCGAGCCTTCTGAAAGCCCAAGCCCCAGGAAAACTTCACCCTGGCTCTGAGACTAAGAGGGAGGAGCCAAGAGCGTGGACTAGAGAGGCTCGGAGCCTCCCGGGCCCTGCGGCTGCCGCCTCCCTCCGCAGCAGCCGGGGCACCTCTCCCTCCCTTTACAAAGACAAGCGGCCCCTGTCTCCCAGGAGTCGGCCTGCCCATCCCTGAAACGTGCACGTGAAGGAGGTAGCTTTGGTAGCCAGGGAAGATGCGGTGCCCTTGCCGGGGCCACGGGCTGCGGGAGTCCTGGGCGTCGCCGCACCTGCTGGTCTCCTCTGGGAGTCCCAGTGCCGAATCCTCAGCTCGGGCGCCCTCTGGCGCCGCCGTGGGGAAATCACCCGGCCACAGGCGCCATGCCGCACAACACCGTGGAGCAGCCCTGCCGGCGGGGTGGGTGCCACCTATCTAAAGCACTGGACGGGGCTCTGCCAGGAAACATGGTTCTTCCATCAGCGTGTCGGGGCTGCAGAACCTCAGGGCATGGTTTCCCAGGACAAGGTGTTAGCCACCAATTATCTTCCCCCGACAGACTTGTGAGATTTCAAAAGGAAGAGAAAGGATAGTCCCATGACTTCCAACTCCCTCTCCCTCCCTCCCTACACATGCGCGTGCACACACACACACGCACACACACACACACCCTATTCTTTACGTATTCACAGGATCTCTAATATTATTCTTAACCCCATGTGATGGCTTTTGTGGTAAGACAACTTGACTAAGCTAAAGTTCCCATTGATTCCCCAGACACTAATCTGGCTGTTACTGTGAAAGGGTTTGATGATGTCATTCAAGTCTCTAATCAGTTCACTTTAAGTAAGGGAGTTTATACTGGATAACTTGGGTGGACCTGGCCTAATCAGTTGGAAGCCCTCAAAGCAGAGCCAAGACTCCCCAGAGAGAGACAGAGACAGAGAGGAGGTGCCACCCATGAACAACAGCTCAGGGGTGCCCAGAGCTCCACTCCGCTTTGAGCTCCCCCTCCTGACTCCCTGTCCTGTGGACTTTGGGTGTGCTTAGGCAGCTCCCACACAGCATAAACCAATTTATTTTCTTTTTTTTTTTTTAAGACGGAGTCTTGCTCTGTCTCCTAGGCTAGAGTACAGTGGCAGGATCTCGGCTCACTGCAAGCTCCGCCTCCCAGGTTCACGCCATTCTCCTGCCTCAGCCTCCCAAGAAGCTGGGACTACAGGCACCCGCCACCTCGCCTGGCTAATTTTTTTGTATTTTTAGGACAGACGGGGTTTCACCGTGTTAGCCAGGATGGTCTCGATCTCCTGACCTCGTGATCCACCCGCCTTGGCCTCCCAAAGGGCTGGGATTACAGGCTTGAGCCACCGCGCCGGGCCAGCATAAGCCAATTCCTAGTAAGACATCTCTGAATGGATATATTGGTTCTGTGTCTGAGGTTAAACACTAGCTGGTACAACCCACGCAATCCAAATCAGAAAAAGTACTAAGGAAATTCAGAGTGCCAGAAAATGCCACCTCATCCCTCCTATCTGTCAGTCAGTATTCTCTGAATGTCGAGCAGTGGCAGGCACAAGACACTGTACTCTGGAGATGCCTCCAAGGACAGAGCACACTGGGTTTCTTCTTTGATTTGGGCTTCAGGGCCTGCTGCTAACCCCATGTGCTAAGTTAGGTGGGTAAATAAGAGAGGCAGTGGCTCTAAAGGTTTGTGAAGCTCTCTTTCTTTCTCTCTCCCTCTGACACACACACACACACCTCCATGTGACAACTTTGGAGTTTTAAAACCTAGACCAGAAGCCAGCTTTAATTAATGGTTTGTTGTGGGTACTTGTGGCATGCTTGGAGCTATACAAAAATACAGTAGGAGGAGGACGCCAGTGAGGAGAAGCAGACAGCAGTCTTTGCCTTGCGGGCCCTCAGTCTATCACCACTAAAGGTAAAATGCTGTTTATCCATTGCCAAACCTCCTGAGTCATCCACCCCCACAGTGCATTTTCTTTGCACTTACTGTTTCTATACATGGCAAAGGGGTGACACACTGATAATGGATCGGAGCAGTAAAATGTTGGCAAAGACTCAACCAGGCTGGGAAGAGGAAGCCTCCTCTCTAGATTGATCCAGGGCTACTGGTCCTAGACCAAATTGGAATGTCCAATAAAGACCTCATTCCTTCTCTAACATCTACCCGTTCCCTGAGCACCAAGGCCTGTTCCAGGATGGCAGTAACCCTGTGTATTTCCATCCAACAAATGTTTAATGAACACCTACCATGCTACAAGTCCACCCTCTACAATCTGGTGTCCTGAAGTGCTTTTGTAATTATCATTGGCCTGCAAATGGCTTGCTATATTAGGTGGATAACTTACATGGATATTCTATTGGCTTCTCCATGAATTTTTACCTCTTGGCCTATTTTCTCCTGGAGATTCACACCGTCCCTTGGGCTCAGTCACAACTCTTTCTGGCTTTTATCTCCTCTTTGTCTTGTTTGTTTCTTTTCAGCCCTCCTTGGAAGGATTTCCTTCTCACCCCCACTCCTCCAGATTTTAAAGTAGGTGTGTTCAAGGGCTCTGTATTGGCCACCTTCCTGACCTTATTCCTATCTATTCTCCCTCCTTGAGAGACGACCAGACCTCTGCTGACCTCCAAATCTTTTTTTTTTTTTTTTTTTTGAGACAGAGTCTTACTCTGTCACTCAGGAGTGCACTCACTGGAGTGCAGTGGCGCAATCTTGGCTCACTGCAAGCTCCGCCTCCCAGGTTCATGCCATTCTCCTGCCTCAGCCTCCCCAGTAACTGGGACTACAGGCGCCCACCACCAGGCCTGGCTAATTTTTTGTATTTTTAGTAGAGATGGGGTTTCACCATGTGTTAGCCAGGATGGTCTCAATCTCCTGACCTCGTGATCCACCCGCCTGGGCCTCCCAAAGTGCTGGGATTACAGGCATGAGCCACCATGCCCGGCCTCCAAGTCCTTATCTCTAGCTTGGACCTCTCTCCTGAATTCATTATTCTTTTGCTGTGGACACTTGGGCATACCATAAGAACCACAAATGTAACACTTTGTTAAGGAAACTCTTCTTTCCCTTGCTTCTAACCTCTTAATCATCTGGAAAACACAAGCTGAATTAATGATGCCAGAAACTCCCAGGAGCCCATGACAGAAATTTAAGAGGCATTCGAGATTTCCTCTTGCTTAGCTCTCGCATCCAACTGGAACCCAAGATGTATGGGTTCTCTGAAGAGTACCTCTAGTCCCTGCTCTTCCCTCTGATCCCCACACAGGTTTAGGCCTTCACAAATCTCCTCTTGGGGCAAATAGTCTTCTAATGGTCTCTCTGCCTCCATATTGCTATTCTCTCTCATTCATCTTCCTAAAATGCAAATCCCCCTATGATATCTCCCTACTTTAAAAGAAATGTCAATGACAAAAATTCTTTCTTTAAGGCTGAATAGTATTCCATTGTATATGTACACCACATTTTCTGTCATTTGCAACAGCACGGATGAACCTGGAGGACGTTATACTAAGTAAAATAAGCCAGGTATAAAAACACAAATACTGCAAAATCTCACTTATACATGCAATCTAAAAATGTTGAACTCATAGAAGTAGAAAGCAGAACGGTATTTGTCAGAGACTGTATGTGGGGGTGGAGAAGGAAGGGGGAGATGATAGTCAAAAGGTACAAAGTCCAGTTAGACAGGAGAAATAAGCTCTGGTGATCTATTGCACAGCATGGTGACTATAGCTCATAATAATGTATTGTACATTTCAAAATTGCTAAAAAATTAAAGTAGATTTTAAATGCTCTTGCCACAAAGAAATGATAAATATGTGGGGTGACATCCTGATTTAATCATTTCATGATGTATACATGTATCATAGCATCACATTGTACCCCATTGTATGAATATATGCAATTTGTCTTTGTCAATTAAAACTAAAGACATTTTTTTAAAGTGTCAGTGGTTTCTTGGAAGCGTTCTACGACTCTCTCCACTGCTTCCCACACCCTCTCTGGGCTAGCTGGCAGGTGGATTTCTCTTTGTTCCTTTCATATCCTAAGTTAATCCCTACCATTGCTCTTGGCACAATGTAGCATTTTCTTATTTAATAAGATATTTCAAACATACATAAATATAACAAAATAACAAACACTCACATACCTACCATTCAAACTGAACAAAATTTTATTTTATTAATTTCAGTACATCTTTTTTTTTTTTTTTTCCTAAGATAGGGTCTTGCTTGTTGCCCAGGCTAGAGTGCAGTGGTGTGATCATGGCTCACTGCAGCCTCAACCTCCCTGGCTCAAACAATCCTCTCACCTCAGCCTCCCAAGTAAGTGGGACTGCAGGCGCTTGCTACCATGCTTGGCTAATTTTTATTTTTTCTTTCTTGTAGAGATGAGGTCTCACTATATTGCCCAGGCTGGTCTCAAACTCCTGGGCTCGAGCAATCCTCCTCTCTCTGCCTCCCAAAGTGCTCAGTACATCTTTTTAAAAGAAATTCTCCATGATAAAAGTAGGTGAGATCCCTATGTGATCCATATTTCACTGAAGCTACTGCTGCCCAAGTGTGTAGTTGATTTTCTTGCCTAAGCTCTTGCACTTGGCCATCAGCTCCTCAAGAAAACTTTCTTGTTCATCTCTGAATGCCCAGAACTTGCCAGATTACTTGGCACGTAAAAGGACTGAGTAAACATTTGTTGAAAAAATGCGTGAGTGAATAAATTCACAGTCATTCACTGTTCCTGAGAACCATTCTTCACCACATTAGAATACAATATGTGAGTTGATTGAGTATTAATTTTAACTCACATGATCACAAGGTCCCACAATAGACTGTCTGCAGGCTGAGGAGCAAGGAGAGCCAGTCCAAGTCCTAAAGCTGAAGAACTTGAAGTCCAATGTTTAAGGGCAGGAAGCATCCAGCACAGGAGAAAGACGTAGGCTGGGAGAATAGGCCAGTCTCTTACATTTTTCTGTCTGCTTATATTCTAGCTGTGCTGGCTGCTGATTAGATTGTGCCCACCCAGATTAAGGGTGGGTCTGCCTTTCCCAGCCCACTGACTCAAATGTCAATCTTCTCTGGCAACAGCTTCACAGACACACCCAGGATCAATACTTTGTATCCTTCAATCCAGTCAAGTTGACACTCAGTATCAACCATCACAGGCATGCTACTTATGTTCACCATCTTGATTTCACATCACAACCTCAGTATTTCTATTATTTCTATTTTACAGATGAAGAAAGTGACAATCATAGCAATCAGGTAAGTTGCCCAAAGTTGTCAAATAGCTAATTACTGGTAGAGGAAGCATTCAAAAAGATCTCTTTAAATGCTTTTTTCTGCTGAGTCAGTCTTCTTAATCCACTTTGACTGCCCCTGGAGAGGCACAACTGCCTTTCTCACCCAGCATTCTGAGAACTTTGGCTCTGAAGGCAAACAGCCCCTGGACCCTGCTTTTCCTATGGCCCCACTGGTTCCCACCATGACCATAATCCCATGCCCTAACTGGACTGTCTCTCTTACAAAGCCCGGGATGATGAGAATTTCAAATACTCTTGAAGAAAGTGGCTGAAGCCTGACCTTCCCGGTGCTAAGACCTTAGGCTTCAGCTGTCAATCCTGCTTCTGTTTGGGGTCATTTGCTGACACTTGCCGTTAACTCCTTCCTGTGTGGCTGCCAGAGACTCAGAAAGGTGGAATCACTCTTGCCTTTGCCCACCACACCCTGTTTGGCCATAGAAATTACCCCTCCCCCTTCCTCCTTAGCCTCTGTTCCTCCCTGCCTTCTCACACTAGATAGCTTTTTCCCTGACTGTCTTTCTTTTACTGGATCAGCATGGTACCATTACACCAAAAATATGGAAGACTTAACCACTGAAGTTATACTACTGCTTTTTTATAGGGTGAATAATTCCATGTTAATTAAAAAATATATGTATCCACCTTTATATAGCTATGCTTAGAACAAATACTGGAAGCACATACATCAAATTTAGCAGTGGTTATCCAGAGGTGGTAAGAGCGTGTGTGATTTATCTCATTTTAGGCTTTCACGTGTTTCACACTGCTGCCTCTTTTATCTCCTTCTGCTCTTTTAAAGCAAGCAAAAGAGGAAAATACACATCAGTATTTACTCAGAGTACTGATTTCTTTATGGGTGTAATTCACACACTTTTAACAATATTGTTTGAGCAACAGGATTCTACTGTGGGAGAAGCCAAATGCATCATCTTAGAATCATAGGGCACTATGGTTTGAAGGGATCTTGGAGATCACCTAATCCAGGGATGCTGCCATGTCAAGAGAACTCAAACTGGAAATATGTGGCACTGTCTCAGTGGTTAGGTAATGGGCGGGGAGGAGATCAATGTCAAATTGTGCAAAAATCGTAATCCATACTATGCAGTCTGTGGCCTGCCATGATATAGGAAACCATGGTGTAGGAGGTCGCAGGAGTAGTGAGCCTACTGCTTCAGGGAAAAGAAGTTGTTATGGACTATGTGTGGCAAGATGTTAGGAGAAGCAGATAAGCTCAAGATGGAAAGGGCTGTTTTGCAAGCAGAAAATAAACAAAATACATTCCAGAAATTTAAGACCTGATCAAAACTGGTCAAGGGACCACTTCTTGATTCCTAATAGTGCTAAGAAAACATTTGAGCAATAAAGACACAAAGAAAACCAGGACAAAAATGAGACTCATGCTGTGGCGTCCAAGAAGACCTTTCTGTTGGGTTGAAAGACTCATGTTAAAATCCTCCAAAAGGGACAGTTTTCCCACCAAGCAGACAGCACTGTTAACTTGAGACATTGGAGTCGTGGAGAGTCGTGCAGAAAGCAAGGAAATAAAGATTAGGTCATTTCTCTAAAAGAACAGTGGAAGGTTATGTTGCCGATGCATAGAATTGACTGGAAGCAGATAGATGAGAAAACTGCTCTCGGTTTGAAAGAGACTATTTGAGACTTAAAATGACCTTGGCCCCTAATATTCTGCAAGCAGGAGACGATCTGAGAAAGCCACACAGCTCTCTAGAAGGGCACATTCCCTCACACTCACTTTATATTTGACCAAAGGGGATAATAAAAAAGGAAGAAACTTCTAAAGGGTGGAATCAAAGACCATGGAAAACTCTGGACTTTGGTATTGACCAGAGACTGCTGTGTGTCCCACAATCTTCTCTTTGCCAAAAGGGAGCATGTTTTTTTCCTGCACCGCTGTTGTATGCTGGGTGTATATAGGGAGGAAAAATCACATCATTTTAGTGCAGAGGTCTCAGGACCACAGTGAGCCTCACCGTGTCCTGATGGACACATCACCTAGACATCCTGGACTTCAAGCTAGATGAAATAACCAGACGGAATTTTAGATCATTACCCCGGAGAGGTGTTAGTTGTCTCATGTGTGTTCAAGGTAGACTATGGCAGAGACATTTTCTACTCATCAAATATTCATTTAATCCTTCATTTTGCAAGCTCCCTTGCAATTTATCAAGATCTCATGGTGAATGTTGGCCATTGGGCAGTGATCAGAAATAGTGTATGTTGCTTCTGGGCCAAAGTATTTAGAAGCTGGAGTGGGAATGGCCAACTCTCTCTTCCCCAGCTGTGATGATACCAGGAAGCCACTCACTGTGATGACACCATCATAATATCTAAGCTGCCCCCATTGTTGACTTGCCACATGGAGAAGAGGTACCCTAGAGAGTGACCCAGCCTGCCATGGAGTTTGTGTGAATAAAAGCTTTTGTCTTATTAAGCCACTTCGGTTTTGCATGTATTTGTTGCTGCAGCCTAGCCTAGCCTGCCTAATAATACTGGCTGTGATTTCTGGTGTGTCATTCTGTTATCTATGTGACTGTGAGGCTCACCGAGCTGTGGCTGACCATTTTCTTAATATCACCAGAGAGACCGATCCAGCAATGTCCTCTCCCTGGAATGCCACTCAGAAAATCACTCAGTGGGCAATAGAAATGAATTTTCATTACAACTGAGGACCCAACACATAAGTATTAGCAGGTGAGCCCTCTTTTATTCATTTCCTCAACAATATTTATTGAGCTTCTACAATGTACCCAACATTTCCAGGTGCTAGAGATCCAGTGCCCAAGAGTGGCAACGTCCTGGGTCTCATGGAGCTGACATTCTAGCTACGATAACCACAGAAACAAAAAGAATACATAAGATAATTTCAACAAGCGGGTAAGTGTTACTAAGGAAACAAGGTGGTAGAGAGTGAGGGCAGTGAGAGGAGATCTCTAGGAAAGGGTGACAGTTAAGCTGAGACCCTATTAATAGAAACCGGTGATGCAAAGATCTGGAGGTGGGACTTCTAGACAAAGAGAACAGAAGCTGCAAAGCCCTGAGGCGGACAAGTTCATATTTGGTGGCTTTGACTTTTCAACTTGACAAAATTCTGAATTGGCTGAAATGCCGTAAGTGGAGAGTAAAGAGAACAAAGAGACCTAGCGGGGAATCATTTCAAGTCTTTTGAGCCATCACAAAGTGATTGGATTTTATTTTAAGGGCAATGGGAAGCCATTAGATGATTTTAAAGAGAGAAGTTACAAGATTTAATTGGGGACTGATGAGCAGAAAGTTGTGGCGGTAGCCCAGGTTGAAAAATGGGGCTTGAAGCAGTGATTGGTCATGGCTGTATTTTGTAGAAAGAGCACTTGCAGATGGTTTGGATGTTACAGGAGAGAAAGACATTGAGACTGACTTCCAGGTTTTCAGCTCGAGTAACAGATAGCAGTGGTACCATTTACAGAGACGGCAAGGCTTGGAGAAGCCTGAGCTGGGGGCATTGGAGAAGGTACGATATCAAGAATTCTAAGTTTGCAATGCCTGGTAGACACTCACATGACTATGGGAGGGAAGCAGGTGGAGTTTCAGGGCAAGGTTAGGCCTAGAGATATAAATTTGGGGCCCATCAGTTTATAAACGTTATTTAAAGCCACAGAACTGAATGAGATCACTTAGGAAGAGAGTGTAAATACAGAAGAGGTCCCAAGACTGGGGCCTTGGATCCAACATCGATCCAGAGGGCAGGGAGAGGAGGAGCTGCTCTTCCAGAGTAGTGAGACCTTTTCCACTCCAGAGGGCTGTTTGCTTTTTAAAAGATGTCCTAAGACATATAGATTTTTCCACATATCTTAGTAATAAATGTTACAGCAGCGTCTCCTGTGAGTTCTAAGTCACATATGTCACTTTGGGGAGGCAGCTGTGGCAAAGTAGAAAATGCATGCAGCCGAGGGTCAGAAAACCCTGGATGCTTTCAACCACTTTGCTGCTCGCTGGTGACGTGACAGGAGTGAGTCACCGCCCGGCTGAGCCTCACTTTCCTCCTCTGCAGCTTGGAAGTAACGATGCCTCCTTATTGGGTTGCCATCAGCGTTCATGGAGGCAATGGATGTGAAGGGGTTTGTCCACTCCTGCCGCACTCTCTGTTTAATAGCCACTAGCCACTGGCAGCCGCTTAAATTGAAACGAAGTTCAATTAAATATTCAGTTCTTTGAGACTAAGGAAACATGATGACCACAGGCAATGTGGGGTCCTGGATTGGATCCTGGAACAGAAAAAAAAACGACTGTAGTAGAAAAACTGATGACACCTGAATAAAGTTTGTGGGTTAGTTAATAGCATTGGGCCAAGGTTCATGTCTTCGTTTGAGTGGGTTCTGTGAGATGTTCACATCAGGAAAAGCTGGGTGAAGGGTGCACAGGGCTTTCTCCACTTGCACAATACAAAGTTGAAGAAAATTCGGTTCCTCAGTCACATTTGCCACATTTAAGTGCCTGTTGGCCACACGGATAGTGCTGAGATGGACTATCCCACTGTGACAGAAAGCTCTACGGGACAGTGTTGTCTGCAATATAAAACCAATGTCTGGTTTCACTAGATAAAGCACTGACCACTACAGCATGCCTCAAACTTATTTCTGTGGGACAAATTCAGTGGTTCCCATTAAAGGCTAAAAGTCATATCTAGAAATAAAACTCCAGTCTTTTCTCTTATGCCCAAACTAGTCATGTTATTTTAGACTAGACTCTACCTCTCTTTGGCTTCTGTTTTCTTTTCCAAAATGTGACAGGATTAAACCAAAGGGTCTTGAAAGGACTGTTTACATCTAACATTGCATAGGTCTGAAATAAACAACACTAGGAGGAAATGGCTCATTATCTCAGCAGCCTATGGGGAGGTGTTCTAGTGGCAAACTAAGTGTGCTTGGGTTGGGAAGGAAACAGCCATTCCCCACACTGCTGGATCTGCCTGGTTCCAGCCCATTCAGCCTCAGTACTGATGCTGATACAGAAAGGACCCGAAGACCCACTCTCCTTGTCAGCAACAGGCTGCACACACAGGGCTCAAACGAGCAGACAACAGAGGAGAATAAGTAGGAAGTAGTCTTTTAAAATATTAGACGCATACTACTTTATGCTAATTGTTTTGTTCATGACTCTCAGTTTTAAAAAGTGAAATAACTCAGGTCAGACCACATAGGGATTTAGAAAACACTATTGACCAGGGAAGTTATGACTATTGATTTTTCTCCTCTTCATCCCCCAGTGAGCTGTCAGTAATCATAACCTGCTGTCCTAACAGAGCACTTTCTATCCAAGCCGTTTAAGACAAGGCACGAACAATAACCCATTTATTTCCACCATGTTCGTTAATGTTAAAATATGTTCTTTTCCTATCTGCTATTTATAGGGAGGAGACTAAAGAAAATGTCATCGTAGAGGGGAAGATAATTGTGTGCTTGAATAGAATTTGCCTCAGTGGAAAGTTCCGTTCCCACTAGATCAACTTGGGGAATATAGAGCAGAATTGATTTTTAGTTTTTCTTCAGGTTCACAGTTATTAAGTATGTCTTAAATTCTGATCACTCTTTACTTACTTTTTTTTTTTTTTTTTTTGAGATGGAGTTTTGCTCCTGTTGCCCAGGCTGGAGTGCAATGGCACCATCTCAGCTCATTGTAACCTCCACCTCCCAGGTTCAAGAGATTCTCCTGCCTCAGCCTCCCAAGTAGCTGGGATTATAGGCGCCCACCACCACACCTGGCTAATTTTTGTATTTTTAGTAGAGAAAGGGTTTCACCATGTTGGCCAGGCTGGTCTCGAACTCCTGTCCTCAGGTGATCCACCCGCTTTGGCCTCCCAAAGTACATGGATTACAGGAGTCAGCCCCTGCACCCGGTCTATTTATTTACTTCTTTTCTTTGTTCTTCATAAAGTATACATCAGTTAGGATCCTTAGTTAAAAGCTAAAGGAACATTTTCTGGCCAACTTAATCCAAATGCATTCTTACACCACAGATCTGCTAGGAGGCTTCCACTGAGATCCATTTTCCCCGAAGGAAATGGGAATGCAGATAGAAACGGGCAGGCAGAAATGAGGACATGCCCATCACAAAGTTCAACCCATCTACACTTTGATTTCTTATTTATATTCATTTTATATATTAAAGTAATCATCAACTGAATGCATAAGTGTGGAACTTTTATTATTTAAATTCCCAGCATACTTTCTGTGTTTGCATGTGTATCAGAAAAGGTATACGTAGTGATTGATATTCACCATTGCCTTGAGTTAATCAGCAAATAAAGATCCTGTTAAAAGTCCTTCATCTCTCAACACTATAAATAGGGCAAATTAGATACATGAACAAATGAGTAGACGCCAGTGTAAGGTATCATTTACCAAGGCTTACTCAATATTGGTTTGATGTGCTAGTAAGTCTTATAACAGAAACTATTGTTCAAGTAACCAACTATTTGCTGGAACAAATGTGTCAAAAGAGGTCCTTTCTACCAATAATCTAATGATTCTAATCATGGAAGACATACCATTGCTAGCAGAAAGACCACAAGAAAATTCTATTGTTCTTCTCAATTGCACACTTGCAGCTTATGTATATCTGGAAACTAAGCTCTTGACTGTAATTTAATAGCTGATGCTTGTAAACTGGATCTTGTAAAAACCCTTAGGGGTATAAAGGAATTCCTTCTGTTCTATCCAAGTTTGGAAGGAGGCAATATTATTTCTCTTTGTTACAATATTTGAGTTTATTTTAACAGCATGTCAGGGCAATCATTAGGAACAGTGGCTTCATAACTTTCTCCATCTCCACCATTGTTACAATCCTTTCCACCACCGCTTAGAAATGATTCGTCGCATTTCTTAAAAGCTAAACTACCACGGAACTGCATGTTATTTTATGTCTCTTGAGATTAACAGTGTCTTCCTAAGAAAAAATGCAAACATTCATCGCATTCCAGAGGAAAGACAAAACTTGGCCAGTGAGATTCCAAGCCGTCACTGAACATTATCGTATACTTCTGAGGGCGAGGGTGCTGATGTTCATCTTCCACACCCTTTTCTACAGGCGTGTCATCCAGAAAAGACCCAGGGAGCCATCATCACTGTGAATTCCCTCTCCCAGAAGGTAACAGGACTGTTAATGATATTGTTAGTCAGCTCAATGTTCTAATCACATGGGGACCATATCAGAGATGTGGCTTAAGCATGCTAAGCATAGGCAGCCCCCTCCTCTGTATGGAAATCTCTTCTGCATCCATTTAAAAGGCAAGACTTGGGGTTTGAGAATTTCAGAATTACTCAGTATTTTTGACATTGACATTTGTGGAAGGCTAACACTGTAAGTCTATCAGAGAATACCTTGGCAAGGATTGCAGATGGTTAACCCATGCTGGTAGCACCCCAGGAACCTAACAAAGTCTAAGGAGGCACCCCTAAGAGCAGAGTCTGTGCCACGGAGAACCTGCTCTCAGGTCAGGTCAACCTAACAGCCCTAAGTGAGGGTCACAGTCAAGAGAAGGCAGGGGCAGAGCTGGCAGCTAGGCATAAAGAGTGAGATGAGAACAATATGGGGAAAGGTAGATGGCTAATAAGAAAAGGTCAAGACAGAATCAGCTGCAAGGTCCTCCAGAGTTGCTGTTTGCTGGGCACCTTTATGTGGGATACAAGGACTCCTCATAGCTTACAGGAGCAGAGCCTTTCCTGACCAGGTATAAGGAAACTTATCCAATGAAGGAAGAAGGAGAGACTGATAGAGAGTGCTAAGCATGAACGACCCCATATCTGAAGAAGCCTTTCCTCTCCAAGCCTTTGAAATTGCTCTTCCTTCAGCCCTGAACACTGTCATCCCGGGATCAACAAGGCTCCCTGCTGCCCTCATTCAGGTCTCTGCCCCATGTTACCTTAGCAAGAGACCTTCCTTGACTATCCTATCTCAAATAGTACCTTCAATACGCCCTTCCTCTCATCCTACTTAATTTTACTATGTAGGTCTACCCCAATTTATAAATATTTATTTGCAAATATAAAACTCAATCCCACTTAAGCAGGAACTTAGGCTGTTTTGTTTATCACAGTGCCCCATAATTGAGCACAGTCCCTAGTAGGTGCTTAAGAAATCTTTTATAAAATGAATTAACTGAGACATTGTCCCTGAATCTCCATGTGGGTTGAATTTCCACTGTGCAATTCTCTTGCATTTGGGATGTAATTTCATGCTCTTTCCTTGTTCTGTAGAGTAATTAGATATGCCATGCTGACTCCCTTTTCTCTGCTTTGCCCATACTCGCTTCGATGATTTTACTCCCCCATGCCTCACTTCCAGACCTGGCCAACCATAAGATATCTTTGTGTCGTGTATTCATGCATGCATTTAACAAACATTTATTGGACACTCGCTATGTGCTAGGCATGATGTTAGGTGCTGGGGATTTAATGGCAAAGCAAGAAACTAAAATCAGTCTCTGCCACCAGGAAAGTTACTGTCTAGTGAGGGGGCCAGGAACTAAATGTTAATGCTCACAAATAGATGTAAAATTGCCATATAATGGGGCTGCCAGGAAAGGTGCGTGTGCTCTGAGTACCTTTAACTGGGGAATGAGCTGTTCAAAGAGATCAGGGAAGACTTCCACGAGGACGTGATTTGCCCTTGCCGTGGGGCTGGGGAGTTGATGGGGGTCAGGGTGGCTGCGAAAGGAGGTAAGAGAGATCACACAGGGCCTCGACAGCTGTGCTGATGACTTTAGCCATTATCCTGAGAGCTGAAGAGCACGGGGAATCCACTGGAGGCTCACAGTGGGTGGGTGGAGCAGGAAAAGACAGTGTGAGAGAAAAACATGAACCCACAGGTGGAAATTCAGGCAGTTACCACGCATACACTGGGAGAGGTTTTTGTAAAAGATACAAAGATAAATGGTCTGTGTCCTCAAAGATCTTAATCCAAAATGTCCAATTTGCTAGAAAAAAGACAACTTACATGGTATGAATATGAATGATTTCTGGTCAAAGGTTCCGAAAGAATAAAGCTTATTCACAAAATAGCCCTGTTGAGTTCTTTCTGACCATGATCAGGAGACCCCTGAATGATCTGGAATCAACCTGTTGAACCCTGCTACAGTCATGGGCTGAATGATGACGTCTCAGTTGACAATAAACCATATAAGATGACAAAGGAGCTGGCGACCACGATCCTGACCCTGGGTGGGCCTAGGCTCATGTGTGCATTTGTGTCTTAGTTGTTAACAAAAAACTTTAAACAGTTTAAAAATTAAAAAAAAAAAAAACAAATAGAGAAAAGCCTACAGAACGAGGATATAAAGAAAATATTTTTGTACAGCTGTACAGTATGTTTGTGTTCTAAGCTATGCATTAAAAGAGTCAAAAAGCTTAAAAAGTTAAGTTTATCATGTAGAAAATAATAACTAAATTAATAAAGACAATTTTTAAATAAATTGAATATAGCCTAAGTGTACAGTGTTTATAAAGTCTGTGGTAGTGTACAGCAAAGTTCTGGGCACTCACATTCACTCACCACTCACTCACTGAGTAACCTAGGGCACTTCCAGCTCTGCAAACCCATTCATGAAAAGTGCCTTATACAGGGGTACCATTTTTTGTCTTTTGTATAGTTTTTTTTAACTGTACCTTTTCTATATTTAGCTATGTTTAGATACACAAATATTTCCCATTGTGTTACAATCACCTACAGTATTCAGTACAGTACCGTGCTGGACAGGTTTGTAGCCCAGGAGCAATAGGCTATATGTACCCTACAGCCTAGGTGTGTAGCAGACTACATCATCTAGGTTTGTGTAAGTACATTCTACCGTGTTCAAACAATGGCAAAATCACCTATTTCTGAGAACATAGCCCCAACGTTAAGCAATACACGACTGTATTCCCACTTAATAAACATTTCCTTCAACAATTAAAATTTAAGTTTTCTGTAATTCTCATACTGACAACAGGGAAGACTCACCTGCCTTTTGCCTGTTACAGGCGCCGGCCCTGTCTCGTGAGGTTTTGTATGAAATACTGTGTTCGGTTGATCTAGACAAACTCACTGGCCCAGTGCATAGCTAGCATTAACCGTAATCAATGGAACCATCAGTTGTACTACAGAAGCATGAGGGAATTTAGTGCTTTCTATGTGAGGGATATCACCCCTCCCTGAAATAGCTTAGGAAAATAAAAAGTGTTATTATACATCAGATTCATGTAATGCATATTCATTTTTTTGACTTTAAAGCTACTTAAAGGATAAAAGCATCAATCCTTAAGTTTCCTCCAGCATGGGTGGAACACTACTAAAGAAATCTGAAAGAGACAATAGGCATGGAAGAAAAAGAGGCAGAATTCAGAAGTGAATAGGGAAAGGGACGGTGGTGCACTAACAGCATCTAAAAGCGGGTTCCTTGATAAGCTTTCAGAAGGGCCCATTGTCCATGTGCCTATAGTTTTATTTTTCCAGGAAAAAAAACACAGGCTGAGTGTGGAGTTGTGAAAGAGTGGAGAAAGGGGAGATAAAAATACTCTTCCCAGGAAATGTCTCTCTGCCCCTAAAATCCTTTATTCAAACTGAAAATACAGACAGCATGAAAACCAGAATCCCCACCATTCCCACAGTGTGGTTTGTGTTTTCGGTGATGTTTGATTGCATTTTAGTTAGCATTTAATATTTTCTTAATCTGGGCTGCCTTTTATCTGACACCCTGGAACGTTCCCTGTACTTTATTATTTCCTTCCCCTGCTAATGATGTTTCTGGAACAGAAGTACACTTTTGAAATGGATTCTCTTCATTAACAGAGGGAACACTGGGTTTGATTTATCTGCACAGCCCCTGGGATGTCTTTTGTGCTTACAGGTCAAAGAAATTCTTCATCTCCTTCTAAACCATTACTTTTATCATTATGGAAATAGCTTCCATAATTGATAAAACATTGTCAACTGAGTTTGACAGACTATTAAAACACTTCTGAAGATTTGTAATCTCAAGCTTCTGTCTCTTGGGACTTACTTAAAACACACACACCCATATTTATATTCTCTCTTAAATGTCAATGGGAAAAATCTTCTTGATAAGGTGATTATAATGCACGCAGACAGTGATTAAGAATCATTTCCCTCTGGTCCTGGCCAAGTTATGCTATTATTAATAAAATAGGATAAGCCATTTATCTTTTCTCACTAGATGAGAAAGTTGAAGCTTTGCCATAAATAGGAAGAAGACCACCCTGTAAAAGGGATAGTTTGCTGTGAAGTCTGGAACTCTTTTTTTGTTTGTCACCCAGGCTGGAGTGCAGTAGTGTGATCTCAGCTCACTGCAACCTCCACCTCCCGGGTTCAAGTGATTCTTGTGCCTCAACCTCCTGAATAGCTAGAACTACAGGTGTGCACCACCATGCCCAGTTAATTTTTGTACTTTTAGTAGAGACAGGGTTTTACCATGTTGGCCAGGCTGGTCTTGAACTACTGGCCTCAAGTGATCCTCCCACCTTGGCCTCCCAAAGTGCTGGGATTGCAGGTGTGAGCCACCGCACCCAGGCCGAGCCACTACACCTGGCCTGGAGCATCTGTTTTTTTAATTAAACTTTTTAATTTTGAGGTAATTGTAGATTCACATGCAGTTGTAAGAAATAATAGAGATCCCATGTGACCTGTACCCAGTTACCTCCAATGGTAGTATCTTAGAAAAGCTATAGGAAAATCACTCAGCCAGATTATTGACATTGATACACTACATCAATCTTACTCAGATTTCTCATTTTATTTGTACTCATTCGAGTATATGTGTGTATTAAGCTTCAAGCAGTTTTATCATATGTGTAGATTTGTGTATGACCCCTACAGTCAAGATACAGAACAGTTTCAATACCACAGTCATCCCTTGTGTTGGCCTTTTATTACTACACTCACCTCCCTCCTCTTCTCCTCCCCATAGGGCATCAATTTTTCTTTGAGCTTTTCTGCACTCTTATGCATAATAAAGAGAAATTGAATTATGAAAATTATTTGTCCTCCATGAAAGCATTTGAGGTTTTAGAAAAGGAGGCCTCGTTGTGTTGGATGCAGTCCAATGGTGGATGCAGTCAGAGCTTGATTCCTGAACATAGACTCGATTTCAATCCCCCATTCACCTCCCTGGCTGGGCACCTTTGTGAAGAGCATAGCCTGCTGTGGCTTTGCATTCAGGCAACAACGATGATAAGAGCCATTGCATGTTAGTAAAGCTTTGTCTTTTGGAAAAATTCAGTTGACAATATTCCATGGAAATAATAATGAATTTTCAGATAAATAAAGACATTGCTTCCAACCTCAGAGGTTTCTTAGAAATTTACAAGTAATAGCATCTAAGATGCATGATTAGCTTCTAATTGAGACTAACATGGTATCATTCTCTGGAATAACCGATTTACACTTAATACAGTCCATGAGAATTTCCAAAATTCTTCTTTTTTTAAAGTAACAAATCAGCTCCAGTTTCTACACTTTATTGCAAGCTGAGAGTTATAAAAAAAAGAAAGAAAGAAAGAAAGAAAGAAAGAAAGAAAGAAAGAAAGAAAGAAAGAAAGAAAGAAAGAAAGAAAGAAAGAAAGAAAGAAAGAAAGAAAGAAACCTCCCAGGCTGACACTCCCCATCTGCTACTCTAGGCATTTTTGCCCATCTGATATAAAATGCCAGCAAGGAAGTCCTCAAAGCCAGCCAATGGCTCCATAAAATATAGTCTTCTTGTCACCCTTAGTGCTTAAATCACTTGTTGTCAAACTGGGTGGCTTTCAGAGTTGACATTTACTGCTGTTTGCTGCAAAAGAGATTACAGCCTCAAGCAGAGGGCCAGAACTGTCATTAGCACTGCCAACTATGAGAACAAAGGCCTTGGTTAATTTTTTGTGACTGTTGCTGTCCTGTGGTTCTCAAGTGATGGATTTTCAACAAGAGACACTCATGAAGTGTTTACTCAGTGGTCCCAATAGTCTCATGAATATACAGACACTCAGGCCCACACAAACAAAGAAATGTTAAAAGATCCTTCACTCTCCCTCTCCTAACCCCCATCTCTCACTCTCTTTCACTTCTTCCTCTTTCCAAAGTCTCTAGGTTAGCGCCTATATGGATATGCCCTTTATGCATGAGGAATTCATACCAGTAGTCAGAATGAATTTAAAGAAGCTTTCAAAGATTTAATTCAACAAAGATGTATCAAGTGTTATTTGTTTATGACGCTATGACAATTGCTCCAGAGAACACCTAAATGAGTCTCTTCCCTCAAGAAAAAGAAAACTAATATTTATCAAGCATTCCTATGAAACCGAGCGTTTCCTATTTGTCATTTCCTGCTATTCTCATGGCAACTCTGTGAAGTAGGTACTATGATTTCCACATCAGGAAACAGAAGCCCAGTCAGGTTAAGGGGTTTGTCCAAGCTCACACAGCTAGTAAGAGGTAACGCTGACAGTTAACCCAGGTATATTTGACTCAAGTCCATGCTTTTTCTATACCACACCCTTGAAGGAGCTCACAAAGAAGGGACATAGAGTTATAGATATATAGAAATGCTAAGTAGATTATAGGAAATACTATAATCTAAGTAGATTATATGTAATACTAAGTAGATTATAGGAAATTGTGTAAGAAATGTTGAATTGGCCGGGTGCGGTGGCTCAAGCCTGTAATCCCAGCACTTTGGGAGGCCGAGACGGGCGGACCACGAGGTCAGGAGATCGAGACCATCCTGGCTAACACGGTGAAACCCCCTCTCTACTAAAAAATACAAACAACTAGCCGGGCAAGGTGGCGGGCGCCTGTAGTCCCAGCTACTCGGGAGGCGGAGGCAGGAGAAGGGCGTAAACCCGGGAGGCGGAGCTTGCAGTGAGCTGAGACCCTGCCACTGCACTCCAACCTGGGTGACAGAGCAAGACACCGTCTCAAAAAAAGAAAAAAAAAAAAAGTTGAATTAAGGGATTATAAAGAAATCCAACATATGATTGATGTGGTGGATGCTGTGATAATCCCCCTTCAGTGAAGTGCCCATCCCAGCTGCTGGGAGTGCTGGGGACATACAACCTTTAGCTGTCAGCCCCTTCAGGGACTGTCCCATCTGCAGAGAGCCACCTTGTCCAAGGTCATGCCCCTTCCTGAGAAGCCCACAGCCCTGCCTGATTGATATGGAAGTAAAAGGCTTGATCACCTAGGCTCACTTGGGACACTTCTTAAGGACCACTCCAGCTCCCGAGCTCCCCTCGTGTCATCTGAATCTGTGGTTCATTGTAGCTCCTGCTTTCTTCTTCTCTCTTCCAGGGGTGTTGAGCCAAGGGCATTCCTGAGGGCTAAACTTTAGCTCAGAGATTGCTTCCATGAGAACCAACTCATGATAGTTGGGTAGAAAATTATTCACAGTAAAGGTGCTGCATAAAGTAGGCCTTGGGTACAAAGTAGGATTTCAGCACAACAGCCGGGTAGTTATTTTCAGAAAAGCAATTTCTACCGTTCTGTGGAAGGTCTTGAAGACTAGATGAGTCTGTACACAGTGGAGAAATCAAGATCCACTGAAGGCTTTGAGCAGAGGAATCACATGAAGCAGGCTGTGCCTTGGAAAAATGGTGTGGTCATATTATGAGGCTGAGCAATGAGGATGCAAGCAAAAGTCCAGAAGGCCATGGAGGAGACAGTGGTCCAGATAATTTCCATTGCCAGAGTGTTAGAGTTTCGGGCAGAAAACTTAGGTTTGAATCCTGGCTCTGTCACTTCCTCTCTAAGAGATTTTGGGAAGTCACTTAATTCCTCCAAATCTCACTTTCTTTCTCTGCCAACTAAGATAATATTTATAGTGTGCAATGTGTGGGAGCTTGCAAAGCATTAACACACATATACACACACACTCACACACACACACACGCACCTATAAATCCCTAAACAAACATAAGTTCTAGTTGTGGAGATAAAGAGGGATGACCTAGAGCAGTGGTTGACAAATTCAGTTAACCTGGGTTTTTTTGTTTTTTTGTGTTTTTTGGTAAATAAAATTTTACTGGAACATAACCATGCCCATTCATTTAGGTTTCATCCGTGGCTACTTTCAAGCTACAATGGCAGACGTGAATGGTTGCAATCAAGACCATATGGACCCACAAAACCCAAAATATGTGATCTGGCCCTTTCCATAAAGAGTTTTCCACCTCCTGATCCTGAGTATCATAACAGAAGTAAAAAGAGGTGACTGATATAAAGGATAGAAGAGGAGCAAAATCTGTAAGACTCAGCAATGCTCGGGATTAGGGAGACGGTGACATGAAAAAGAACCAATAACTCTGGGAGTTCCACTGGGGTCTCAGTGAGAGTGGTATTGCCTTAACCCCACTGAATAAATTAGAAGGATAGTTCCATTTAATGACTGGTGCATTTTGAATTTCAGATGCTAGTAAAACTGTTCAGCAGGCAGATGAAAATGTGAATTTGGTTCTTTGGCAAGAGCTCAGAGATGTGTTGATTTTTGGAACAGTATACACAGACATGAAAAAAATAATGAAAAACTGGTGATTCTGTGGGCAATATAATCTCAATGTCAATCTGCCACTTTTAAATGGATCAAGTTCTGTCTTACATTTGAGAAGTTATCCAAAGGTTTTAATGCTTAAAATTGGAGAGTTAAGGTAAGACTTTGCTAATTATTATCATACAAGAAGAAAATGAGAAAAGGGCAGTGATATTTTATTGTTGCTAGAAAGGAAATGTTTTAGAACCTGGCAAAGGCCCCTGCAATGGAGGGCATTTGACTATGTTGCTGACACTAAGCCACATTTGAAATCCATTCTTCAACGGCTGCACACTAGCATGTCCCAAGTGATGTGGGTGCCCTGAGATATTGAACAGTTGTCTGCAAATCAAAGGATTTCAAAGTTAAACC
This sequence comes from Macaca fascicularis, assembly GCF_037993035.2. Classification (NCBI taxonomy): domain Eukaryota; kingdom Metazoa; phylum Chordata; class Mammalia; order Primates; family Cercopithecidae; genus Macaca; species Macaca fascicularis. The sequence goes on along the minus strand of NC_088377.1, from coordinate 101,399,368 downwards.
AGATTAAAGAAATTTAAAGCTGTCTTTATTGTGGGACTTCTCAGATCCTTTAGTATGGTAATAAGCATTGGGAATACCCCAGTAATCCAAGAGGTAGACACAGTAAGAAGATAAGAAAAGTAAGGTTTAAAGCAGTCACTTGCCCAGGATTACACAGTTATTAAGAAGCAGAGCCAGGAGTCAAATTCAGAAAATCTGCTTCAAAGTTCTCAGCAATGACACTCACCTACCAACCCAGCTTTACTGGGATATAATTGACAAATACAAAGTGCGTATATTTAAAGTGCATAATGTATTGTTTTGACATACGTATATGTTGTTAGATGATTACCACAATCAAGCCTATCCATAACCTCATCTAGTTACCTTTTCTGTGCCGCGTAAGTATTTGGTGAGAATATTTAAGATCTACTCTCTTAGCACATTTTAACTAAACAAAACACTATTATAATATTATCTCTAATTACCATGCTATACATTCGATCTCTATAACTTATTCATCTTTTTTTTTTTTTTTTTTTTTTTTTTTTTTTTGAGACGGAGTCTCACTCTGTGGCCCAGGCTGGAGTGCAGTGGCTGGATCTCAGCTCACTGCAAGCTCCGCCTCCCGGGTTCACGCCATTCTCCTGCCTCAGCCTCCCGAGTAGCTGGGACTACAGGGGCCTGCCGCCTCGCCTGGCTAGTTTTTTTGTATTTTTTTAGTAGAGACGGGGTTTCACCGTGTTAGCCAGGATGGTCTCGATCTCCTGACCTCGTGATCCGCCCGTCTCAGCCTCCCAAAGTGCTGGGATTACAGGCTTGAGCCACCGCGCCCGGCCAATTTATTCATCTTATAACTGAAAGTCTGTACCCTTTGACGAGAAGTTTGTACCCTTGACACTTTCCTAATAATGATGGTGATAAGAGATGATAATGATGTGTTGGTAAAAACTGCCATTACTGCCGAGCAGTCCTGGTGATACCTGATGTCCCTTGAAAGACTATGGCAATTCTTACACTAGGGTATCAGTTACCTGGTGTCAAAATAACACTGTGTCAACCACCCAAAACTCAGTAGGATACAATAACAAGCACGTATTCAGTCTAATGCATCTGCAGGTTGGCTGGGATAGCTTTGCTAATCTCATTTGTGTTCGACTCCAGGCTGCAGATCCAAATTAGGTCTGCTCTGTAGAGCTGTCATTTGCCTGGGACCAGCCACTGGAACCAGTGGCATATCTGTGATGCCTCCATTTGTGTCACACCTGCAATATTCATTAGCCAAAGCAAGTCACATGCCTGGACCCAAATCAAAGGGCAGGGATGTCTACCTCTAGAGGAGAGAACTGCAAAGTAACATGGCAAAAACTATGTATACAAGAAAGGGAGAAGAAATGGAAGCCATTATTCAATCTACCACAACCCATGTGTAAAATTCATCGTGGGAATATGCAATAAAAATTTAATCTATGCTGTTTAAATAATCCACAGAGCCTTGGAACTATGAATTCAAGTTCAGTTAATGCATTATGTGACAATAAACTTTTATTCATCTTATCCCAACTTATTTTCAGAATCTGCCCAAGCCTAGGCTAAAGAAGGTATGTACTCTAGGAATATAGCTCTAAGGATTAACTAAATGAATTAGTAAGTGGTCAAGTCCTTTGGTTCAAGCATCAGAATTATTCACCTGGGCTCTCTGCTAATGCTTCTGTGGATCTCAGGCTGCCACACTTGGGTGCTGCTCTTCAATCACCCCTCCCAGGCCAGTGGGACTTAAGGTTTGAATCGAGGTTAAAGTTGTAGGAGACTAGATACAGCCCACTTGCTTATGTGTTCATGAGAATCCCTGAGCCTGAGAGGACTGTCTGGGCCAAGGGTCCAGGGGAATGGTGAACAGCAGAAAACTGGCAAAATGAGGGGAGGGAGGAGGAGGGTTTAGTAAGTAGACACCGGAAAGGAGTCCTCTGAGAAAATGAATGGAAGGAGGTTAACCTTTCTGTGAAGCTCTTGTGGCCTAGATCTCAAAACGATAGGGAAGTTGAAATAATATCTCTGAAATTGGCCGGTCTCAGTGGCTCACACCTGTAATCTCAGCAGTTTGGGAGGCCAAGGTAGGGGGATCACTTGAGGTCGGGAATGCAAGACCAGCCTGACCAACATGGCGAAACCCTGTCTCTACTAAAAATATAAAAATTAGCTGGACGCAGTAGCGCACGCCTGTAATCCCAGTTACAGGGGAGACTGAGGCAGAAGAATTGCTTGAACCCAGGGGGTGGAGATTGCAGTGAGCCAAGATCACGCCACTGCATTCCAGCCTGGGTGACAGAACAAGACTCCATCTCAAAAAAATAAAATCTCCGAAACTTACAAGAGTCCTTGATGACTCTGATGATAATGATGAAGAATGAATGAAATATTTGATACATGAAAGAGAATATATGTAGCATATATAAACTTTGAAAATAATTATAAAATGAGCCTGTGACCTCATCACTCAACTTAAACCACTATATTACATTTATTGGTGTGCTCCACCTCCTTCCTGAAGAAAACTACTACGAGAATTTTGTACTTATTCTCTTGCTGTTTTTCAAAACGATTACATCCTGTATGTACATAGACTTGAACAATGTGTTGCCTAGTTTTCCTCATATTTGAGTTTTATAGAAGTGCTGTCATGTTATATGCAATCATGGCACCTTGTCATCATTATGTCCCTGAAATTATTTCATGGTGTGGGAGCTGCTGAGTTTCATTCACTTTCACTGCTCCACAATGTCCTTTATTAGAAATACACCATAGTGTATGTATTTCTTCTCTTGTCCATAAACATTTAGACTGTTCTGTGTTTGCTATTATGAACAGTTTTGTTCTGAGCAAACTTGTATGTGTTTCCAGGAACACAATGACCAAGAGTTTCTCTGGACTATGTAATTCAGAGTGGAGTTTCTGGGCTACAAGGTTTTCAACTATTGCTTGAAATTTTATTCCATTAGTGGTTGTATCTGTTTATAAAACCTCTAGCAGAGGATGAGAGTTTTTACCGAACCACAGTTTCATCAACACTGCATATTACCAAAATTCTAAATGTTTGCCAATCAAGAGAATATAAAACAAATCCCATTATAGTTTTCATTTGTATTTCCCTGATTACTGATAAGGTTGAGCATCTTTTCACAGTTTAATTCACCATGTATGTTTCCTCTTCAGTGAACTTTTTTTTTTTTTGCTTATTTTCTAGTTTCTGTTAGTTTCTTATCAACTTATCATAGTCTGCTATTAATACTGAATGTTAATCTCTTGCCAATTACGCACAGTATGAATATCTCGTCCCATTGGGTGGCTTTACATTTCCACTCCTTTTTGAGTGACCTCTGGTAAACAGAAATGCCCAGCCTTGAGGTAGTCAAATGTATCAAACTTTTCTTTGTATGTGTGTGTGTCTTCTCTAAGGGATTTATTCCTTCCTCAAGTTTATAAAGATAGTCTCTTTGTCTCCTAAAAGTCTTGAAGTTTCGCTTTGTGCAATCTATTGGGGATTTTTTTTTTCCTATCATGTGAAGTAGGGATTCATTTTTTTTCCCCATGTAGATATCCCATTATCTCAATCAACATATTTAATGAGAGAGACAAACTCACTCACTCACCTCCTTAGTCATCTGCAATGCCACCTCTTCCTTGTATCAGATTGCCTCATGTGTGTGAGATATTGCTGGGCCCTCTATGCTGTTGCATTGATCAGTGTGTCTTTCCCTGCACCAAAACCACACTATCTCAATTACTCTGGCTTTATAATAAGTTTTGATATCAGGTAGGCCCTCCTGGTAACTGGGCTACAACTAGATTTTGAGGGAAAGAATGAGGTTCAAACATTCTAATTAAGAGAATGAGAGATAAAAAGATGTTAAGGGTTTAGGTCCACCAGTTTATTTACAAATGATATCTATTATCTAACTTCTGCCCCTTGAGGCTGGTCTAAGGTAGCTGCCATTGGAAATGCACACGAGTTACTTTAGCTTTTGCTTATACCCTATTATCAGGTCACTGAACTGTTGCTTTAAAACACAGATAATTCAGACTTCCCAGTGATTCAGACGAAGGTGGTAATTTGGTTTTCTGCTTTTGCTTCAAGACATCAGCTATTTTGCAAAAAATGATCAACACTTTCTGCTCCATTAGAAAATAAAGGCACATGAAAATGTTAACTTCTGTGCTTATTCTGAAGGGGCTTTAATGCTAACATGTCTTGCATTTCTTCAGTATTATTTATATAGAGCTTCATGTTTATAAAGCCAAGACAAGGTGCCTGGATGAACTGGAAGCTTTCTCAGGGGGGTCCTAGGAACTCTGCTATAAACTCTCTCGGCTCTCTATGGACCACACATTGTATAATTCATTCTGTATAAACAACACAAATCTTCTGAGCATTTTCCATCAGTGAATGTTGAATAAATTCTTTTCAGTGGTGACACTGACTCCTTAGGCTGTTTATTTGGACTTCCTCAGTGGAGATATATTCATACAAACCAAATAATCTTCAATGTTGTGGCCGGGATGTATTGTAAGTCATGTTTATGAATGGATTTTATATTCTCTATGAAGGTACAGAAAGAGAATGTAGTACACATAATGCTCAGGCCAGTAGGGTACATGGTAGAGTGCATAAAAAGTAGCCCTGGGCATGTTAAATGTGTACCTATAGAAATGCATATTTTAAAGAACTTTGAAAATTGGCTAATGAAAAATATTAAAGTCGAAAACATTGGAAATGTATATTTAAAAATCACTATCTACTAGAGGGAACATGAATATGGTTCAAGAGAGGGAATCAATAGTAAGGATAAAATGGATAAAAAAAGAAAATTGAAATACAGGCAGGAAATATATTTAGGCAAGAGAAGTGATGTAATGAAAAGAAAGCAGAATTGAAACCACAGCCTCTTCCATAACAAATGTAAGTGTTAAAATGATAGGGGATGATTTTTTTCAGTAATTTTGGCTAGAGCAGGAAAAGGGTGTGTCTATAGAACAGCACTTTTAGTGTTTGCTGAGGTGGACAAAAACAATCACAATTCACGAGCTCCAGCAGGGGACAAAGGCAGTAAAAGGAAGTTTGATTTTTGCTGTGATTGCAAAGTAAGAGTAGCTCAAAATTCGTTCTCTAAAGCTTGTTGGGTGCTTCCAGTTTCCCAGCTTCCCCTCTTCTCTACCCAGGTTCCCAGAGCACCCATAAACTCTCTTCCCTCTCCACTTGTAAAACCTCCTTTCAGATCACACTTTTCTTGGTGCCCGGTAACCTAGGAAAATCTCTCCACTCAACAGTCTAACAGCAACACAAACTCTGCATTTAGGGGCACACTGGCCACAATAAATTAGAAGGAAATTTTACCAAAAGAAAATAAGTATAATGTTTACATTTTTAGATCTGTATTTATGGATATAAATGCAAATGCAACTGGTAAGTGATGGTAATTATATAATAATCAAAATTCTTCAATATTATTTATAATTCTTGTATCAATAGAGTTGCAAGAGTTAGCAAATAAAATACACAATGCCCAGGTAAACAAATTGCAAAGAAACAGCTGTTTAGTATGAGTATGTCCCATGCAATATTTAGGATGTACTAATACTAAAAAATTATTCACTGTTTATCTGAAATTCAGATTTAACTGAGCATCCTGTTTTTGTTGTTGTTGTTGTTATTGTTTTTTGTTTGTTTGTTTTTTAAGATGGAGTCTCGCTCTGTCACCCAGGCTGGAGTGCAGTGGCGTGATCTCGGCTCACTGCAAGCTCCACGTCCCGGGTTCAGGCCATTCTCCTGCCTCAGCCTCCAGAGTAGCTGGGATTACAGGTGCCTGCCACCACGCCCGGCTAGTTTTTTTTGTATTTTTAGTGGAGACGGGGTTTCACCGTGTTAGCCAGGATGGTCTCGATCTCCTGACCTCGTGATCCGCCCGCCTCCACCTCCCAAAGTGCTGGGATTACAGGCATGAGCCACCGGGCCTGGCCACGAGCATCCTGTATTTAGCAACTCCAATTAGTGGATCTTCTATATGTAGCTCCAATAAAACCAGGCATTTTTTGCACATCCCCTCGACCACCACCCAAAATTAAATACTTCATAAAGCTCTGAAAAGTAATGTAATTACTTCACTGGAGTTCTCTTTCTAAAAATTTTCTTATCCCAACTCTCACCGGCAGATTCTACTCATCTTGACTACTTCCCAAATCTCTCTTATCTCTCCTGACTGAAAACAACACCTGCCCTCTAGACTCTCTCCCACATTTCCCTCTGTCCTCCCTCTTACCTTCTTCCAACCACCAATATTCTTGCTTTCCATTCACCAGATCTCCAAATTATCTTTCTTATAGAGGCCACTTGAGCCCTTTCTGCCACCTTCAATTCTCCTCTCCCCCAGTGCTCTGTACAGTACAATAAAAGCCTGGACATCTCACAGAATAAACAAAAATAGTTCTTAAAAGTTGAGGAAGCGTCAATACTGTGCATAATTGTACTTTAATATTTATATGCCTCTCACACACCACTAAGGTTCCTTAGGAATGTTCTCAGTTCTCTGAAACAGGATTTTCTCACCTTTCTCTCTCCTGGTCATTCAGGAGTCCCCACAGCTTCTTTCAATCCTAGATATTACCAGAGAGATTCTCTAAGGCTCCTTCTCATGCCTGTTGTTAAGTGCAATGCTATTGAGATCACAGACCTCTCTAGGAAGAGGCTGCTGGATTTGAGGCTCCTCCATTCAAAGGGCCAACCCTCTCCTGAGATTCTACCGCTTCTGAGTGCTCCAGCAGTCTCTGCCTTGTACAGGGTTGGACCTCCCCAGTACAATGTTGAACAGAGCAGTGACAGCAGATGTCCTTGTTTCATTTGCAATCTCACAGGGAAAGCTTTCAATATTTCTTTTTTTCTCTGCCTCCCAGGTTCAAACGATTCTCCTGCCTCAGCCTCCTGAGCAGCTAAGATTACAGGTATGCACCACTACATCTGACTAATTTTGTATTTTTAATAGAGACGGGGTTTCTCCATGTTGATCAGGCTGGTCTTGAACTTCCGACCTCTGGTAATCCACCCGACTCGGCTTCCCAAAGTGCTAGCATTACAGGCGTGACCCACCTCACCCAGCGAAAGCTTTCAATATTTCTACACTGAGTTGGAGTTAGACTTTTTTTTCTTTTTTAGATATACACTTTATTAAATTTGCAAAGTTTCCTTCCATTCCTAGTTTGCTAACAATTTTTATCAAGAATGGGGGCTTATTCTATCTAATACTTTTTCTGCAGCTACTGAGATGTTTGGGTTGAGCTATTTAGGTGCTCTTCTTTATTCTAATAATGTGAAGAATTACATAGTTTTTCAAATACCGGTCTTGTATTCCCAGAAGAAACCCAAAGTGGTCATGAAGAATCATTTTCTGATATTTTGTTGAGGATTTGGAAAATCTGTTTATGGAAGAGATGGACCCATGCTTTTCTTTCCTTGTAAAGTTCTTTTTCAGGTTTGGTTTCATCCTTGTAAGGTTATCAGGTTCTCTTTGTTGACCTTATAGAATGAACTGGAAACTGTTTCCCCTTTTTTAACTCTCCAAAGGAATTTGTATAAAATTAGCATTATTTTTTCCTTAAAAGCTTGAAGCTTTTCTCTACAAATGCCTCCCTCTTCATTCCCAATTTTAGCAATCTTTGGCCCTCTTGTTTTCTTGGTAGGAACTTATTGGTAGCGGTTGGTCTTTTTAAAGAACCAGCTTTTGGCCTTGTTGATTTTTCTCTATTATGCATTTATTTCTTATTACATTTATTCTACTTTTTATCTTTATTATTTCCTTCCATTTTTACTGGAATTGTCTCACTATTATTTTTATAGCTACTAGAGATATATGCTTAAATTGTTCACTTTTAGCCTTTTTTTCTAATCTACTGATTTTAAAACTATATGTATTCCTCTAAGCGCAACTTCAGCTGCATCCCACTGTTTGATATGTCATATTTTTATTTAGTTTATTTTTTAAAGTTTTTTATTGTAATTGCTTTTATACCAAGGGGTTATTCAGAAGTATATTGCTTAATTTCTAGACATTCAGGGATTTTCCCAGTGTTTCTTTGTTATTGTTATCATCCTTAATTCCATTATATTCAGATCATGTATTCTACATGGTTTCTATCATTTCAGATTTGTTGAGACTTGCTTTATAGCCAAGTATATGGTTTCTTTGGGTGAATGTTGCATGTATATTGTATTCTACAGATGCTAAATGTAGAATTCTATGTATATAAATTTTATAAAATTTGTTACTCTAGCTTTTCAAATCTCCTATATGTTTGCAGAATGTTTGCCTGTCAGTTACTGAAAGGGATTTGTTAAAATTTACAGCTATGATTGTAGATATGGCTATTTCTATTTTTCAGTTCTGTTAATTTATTTTTTCTTTTTTCTTTTTTTTTTTTTTTTTTTTTTTAATACAGAGTTTCACTCTGTCCCCCAGACTGGAATGCAGTGGCGCAATCTCGGTTCACTGCAACCTCCACCTCCTGGATTCAAGCAATTCTCCTTCCTCAGCCTCCCAAGTAGCTGGGACTACAGGCACCTGCTACCACGCCTGGCTAATTTTTGTATTTTTAGTAGAGACAGAGTTTCACCATATTGACCAGGCTGGTCTCAAACTCCTGACCTTGTGATCTGCCTGCCTCAACCTCCCAAAGTGCTGGGATTACAGGCATAAGCCACCACACCCGGCCAATTTTTTTCTCTTTCTACAGTGTAAGCCTATGTTATTTATTGCACACAAATTCAGGATTGAATTTGCTAGATCTTTGTCCTTATACAATGTTCCTCTTTATCTCTAGTAATAACTCATGTTGAAGTCCACTTTTCATCACAATAAGATAACTATGTTAGTTTTTGTTACCTTAATATGCGCATTGTATATCTTTCTCCATCTTTTTATTTTTAACTTTTCTATTTTCTCCATATTTAAGGTAAATCTTGTGTAAGTGGCATATTTGTTGTTGTTGTTGTTGTTGTTTTTGAGTCAGGGTCTCACTCCTGTTGCCCAGGCTGGAGGGCAGGGGCACAATCTTGGCTCACTGCAGCCTCAACTTCCCAGGCTTGGGCGATCCTACCATGGCCTCAGGAGTAGCTGGGACTTTAGGTGCAGGCCACCATGCTCAGCTATTTTTTTGTATTTTTAGTAGAGAAAGGGTTTCGCCTTGTTGCCTAGGATGGTCTTGAACTCCTGGACTCAAGCAATCCACCTTCCTGGGCCTCCTAAAGTGCTGGGACTACAGGCATGAGCCACCACACCTGACCAATGTTTTGTTATTTATTAACAAAGTTATGTTTTATTTGGAGTTTTTCATTCATTTACATTGAATATAATTACTAATATGTTTGAGTTTGAATTTGCCATCTTGCCATTTGTTTTCTACATGTCCCACCTATTATTTGTTCTTTTGTGTTTTCCTATCTTTTTAGCTTAATCAGATATTTTTAATTGTCTCATTTCCTCTCCTAATAGCTTGTAAATAACATATCCTTCTATTATCTCTCATGGTCTTCTAAACAAACTCTTGAGATTGGTTTGTTAAATAATGTTTAAATGTATCTCTTTAACATTTTATCAGTGATGCTTTTGAAAGTACAAATGATTCAAACCAGAAAACATTTAGCTGTGAAATATGAGTCCATATCAGACTTCATATTTACTGGAAGAGAAAATCTTTCCAGGAAATGATGGGCTATGGAAGTTTACATTCTCATTCCTGAACCATCAGTATAAATTACTGCAAATTCATCATTAAGAATGCTATAGCTGAAAACTCCCATGCCAGGGACCACTCACCAAAGTTCTCTGGGGAAAAAATTTGTACATAATGTGAAAAGGCTGAGTTCTTCAAGGAGTGAAGGTTGTAATGATGAACTTCACTAGGAAACTGGAATATATATGGAGATCCCTGAAGGATATTTATGAGGACTTGGCTCCCATATTCTACCATAGGACAGACCCCCGGCTGCACTTGCCATGGGGAAGTCTATGGATAGCCTAATCTACCTCCTGCTCTACGTGATGGACTAGGAGAAAACGTACGTGGGAGTCCCTAACTTGCCCAGGGTTTAGCTACCATGGCATAGATGGTGGCATGGCAAACAGACCACTGGAAAATATAAAATCCCTCCAGTTAGACCTCGGAGCCAAGTTGCTTCTAAGTCACCTCTGACTTTTTCCTACATGTACAAGGGAGGTGCCTGCCTCAGGAACAAAACTCTGCATAAGTGTCAAGTTCACAGAAAGCCTTGCCAGAAGCTGGAAGGGCCTTGAGATGAGGTGTGATTCTTGTGTCATTGAGCCCCTGCTTCGACTTCCTTTGGGCGTGTCACACATCTGCAGAGGGAGGTGCCAAAGGAAAGTTTTATGACTTCTAAGGGAGGAACATAAATTAACCTACCTCTCCAGCTTGTGTTGTTTTTTCTTGTCCAAAACATTCTCTCTCCTCTCCACTTCTTTCTTCTTTCCTTCCTTCTCTCCCTCCTTGCCTTCCCTCCCTCCTTTTCCTTCTTCTCCCTTTCCTTCCTTCTTTCCTTCCTTCCTTTTCTTCCTTCCCTTCTTCCCTCCTTCCTTCCTTTCTTCTTGCTCTCACCTTTCATTTTCTCATTCTTAACCTGGATTTCTTGCTAACCTAAATGTTTTTAGCTTTTCAAACCAAGTCCCACCTTGGCTCATGGCACATATAGAATAAAGATGATTTTTCACTTGGACAGTTCTCATATTCGGACGCTTCAGTATTTGAATAGTCCTCTGGCGCCTACTTTCCCTTCTCCAGACTGGTGTGGTTCTCATTATCATCTGGCCAGGTGTCTTCCCATTTGTAATCCCCTGATTGGGTAGTGTTCTTCCCCTCTGTGTGCATCTAGTGAACTGAGAAGAATATATTCAGTGTCACCCAGCTGGTTATTCCATTAAAATTCTCAGTGTTTGCTGTATATTAGCTGAAGAAAAATATTAACATCCTGTGACTGGATTGTAAGCTATTATCACAAGTTATAGTATATTGGTTACATAAATGAAGTGTACAGTGGAAAGAGATTCAAACTGGAGATCATAAAACATGAAGAGAAAACATTTTAACTGTGTCATTAGTATTGTAATTTATTCATTGATGCTTGGTTTGCTGCTGATGTGTTCGTAAGTAACTGCTTGGTTCATATCTGTCTCTACTCTGAGAATATGGTGATGAGAAGCTTCCAATTGTCTCCAGAAAAGCATCCTTAGCATCAATTTGAAATAAATGGTGTATTAGGTTAATAAAGGCTAAGCTGCTATAACAGAGACTCCCCTAGCTCCCTGCCACCACCAAATATAGTGGCTTAAATAAGATTGAATTTTATTTCTCTTTCACATACACAGATAGTGGGCAGTTCTACTCCACAAAACCATTGAGGGACTTAGATTTATTTCATCTTGCTAATCTGCCATTCCTAAAATGTTGTCTTTATTTAAATTATCAAAAATGGCTTATTGCTTTGCCTGGTTTTAAACTCTTGAGGAAGAGAAAAATAGGAAAAACAAGGCAAATAATTTTCTTTTTGACAAGTAATGTGGAAATCATTCACATCTCTGAAGCTTACATTTCATTGGCAAAGAAGTCTTTGCCACATAGCTGTACCTAACTGCAAATATTGTCAGGAAATTTAGTATCTAGCTGGGAAGCTATGTCTCCAAGAAAAAAGTAAAGATAAATTTGAAAAGACAAATACACCTCACACATCCAATTTGAAATCAATTACAATTACCATTAGCTCTACAAGACAGTATAACATAATGGTTAAGAGATCTAGTTCTGGAGACAGAAAGCAATAACTCCAGTTTGGACTCTACCACTTACTAGTTGTGTGGTCATAGGTGAGTTCCTTAACTTCCTTCAAACCTTAGTTTTCTCATCTGTAATATGGGAAACATAACAGAACCTGTGTTCAAGATTATGTGAAATATATAAATGGTCACATAATAAGTGTTCAATGAATGTTACCCGGCTTAGTTTCCTGAAGGGAGTGAATGAATCTCTTGTTGATAATAAGACTTTCAGGCCAATGGGAGGTCATCCAATAAAGAGCTTCTTTGTTTCAGCAAAATTTATTTAGCAAGAGTCTACTTTATAGAAAGCACTAGAATAGTAGGTATTAATTTATCAGATCTGTACTTTGAATGAGTTTGTATTATGTAAACAAGACACATAAATCACTCTAAATTCCTCCTCTATGTATGAAGATAACAATAGTTCTTAGTCCTTTTCTCACTGAATATAGAGGAATGAATGAGATAACATTTGTCAAGAGCTTAGCTCATTCTCTAGCATAACATACAGTAAGTACTCAATGTATGTTAACTCCATATTATACAAGGCAAGTGCTAAATATTATTACAAGCAATGCTATGGGAATACAAAAGAAGGAACAATTAATTCTGACTAGAAGGACTAGGGAAGATTTCAAGGAGCTTCTGGAACTTCTGTGGGGTTTTTAAGGATGAGTAGGATTTCAAAAATTTGAAAAGATTTTAAAAGGATGGTTTCATCAAAGAAAACAACATGAGCCAAAGCTGAAGGTGAGCTATTGTATGGCATGTTCAAGGACAGAATGACTGGATCACAGATTCATGGGATAATGAATGGGAGAAGTTGTGGAGGAGATTCTAATGTGAGATCAGATAATGATGGACTTCCCTCATTAAGTAGTGGAGAGGTTTCTGAGGGGATTTACATACTCTGAACTATTTATTAGGTTGACCACCTCTGTTAGCAGCATACCGCATAGATTAGAAGGGAGATGGGTATTTGAAATGAGAATCTGGAAGCACAGACAGTGGCTACGAAAGTAGTCCAGGAAAAGGACAATAGGGTCTGAATCTGGGCATTATCATTGAGAATGGAAAGGGAAGGACAGAGGAGAGTTATAGAAGAGGCAAAAATCCGTAGGTTTTTGCAACTCACCTAAAAGAAAACAGAGGAGAGTTATAGAAGAGGCAAAAATCCATAGGTTTTTGCAACTCACCTAATAAGAAAAGTGAGGGAGAGTGGAGACCTGAAAATATTTAAGATTTCTAATCTGAGTATTATAACCAGGGAAGATGTACAATAATTTCAAAGTGGGATCTGCTAAAACCAAAATCTACTAGGGTATAGCTATTCGGATTTCCAATCTCAGTGGCCTGAGGCAATGGCATTTCTTGCATGCCAATGTGGTAATCAGTTTCAGTAAAAATGCATAAATCCCCAATGTGAGTACTTAATTATCTTCAAAATCTAGTCTTACTGGGTCTTCAGAATTCACCAGAAATTAGCATTCACTTGAGAAATATGACCTGAAGATAACTTCTGTTTCCAGCTTAATGGAGTACCTGGTATCAGACCATCTGTCCTGCTGAGGCCACCATCAAAACCGGACAGAATACACAGAGAAAAAAATCCAGTTGTTTGAAGGTGTTAGAGAATACCCAATGATGGCTAAGATTCAGGGGAGAAGTACTCTTAGGAGACCTTAAGATTCTGCATTAATTTCCACTCGCGGTACTTGCTGATTCCTAAAATGTACACGTATAAGGTGAGATCTGTGAAATTAAACCAAAAGTATCTATTAAGTAGAGATTTTGACAGTTTTATAGTCCTGGGAAGATAAAATGGGGGCCCAAAACCTACAAAAAGAAGTCTTCAATGATTTTTACCTGAAAACTTGAACGGTAACATACCTTGAGAAATTGACAGTTCCCAACTAGATCAAAGAGTGATTTTTTCATTTGTTATGTGCCCACTAGAAGAAAATTAATTTCCAAATTCAGGAAAATAACTATTCAGATTCTCTATAATTTTTCATACTCAATATAATTTTTCATATTTAATAAAACATTAACAGGCATTTTCACTAAGATAAAGAACAAGGCAAGGATGACCACTATCTCTTCTACTATCCAACATTGTACTAGAGTTATGAGCCAAAGTAATCAGGTAAGGGGAATCAATCAAGGCCTAAGAATGGATAAAGCTAAAGTAAAATGTTCTCTATTTGAAGATGCTATAACAGTATACTAGCAAAACCCAGTACAATCAATGATGAAACTAACTCAAACAATAAAACAATTGAGTAAGGTAGCAGGATATTAAAATGACAAAAAATCAATAGCTTTCATATCCACAAACAATGAAAAGTTAGAAGACATGATGGTAGAGAACACCTCATTTACAATAGTAAAAAGATAAAATATTTAGAAATAAGCTTAAAAAGAAGTGTGTAAAATATTTATAAGGAAAATTTTAATACACTCTTGAAAGATTAAAAAAAAAGTAGATTAGAACAAATAGAAAGGCATTTTCTGTTCTTAAGCAGGATAGTTTCATATTATAAAAGATGTGAGTTTTCCCTAAGATAATTTACACATGAAATGCGATCCCAATAAAAGTCCCAACAAGCTATTTTATGGAGTTAAAGGTGACACCAAACTCAAGATAGAGTACAAGCAGTAACAAAGTAACTTACCTGTATTATAAACCAAAAAATGACCATATTTGTTTTTATGTGGAAAAACAAATATGTTGAAATAACCAGCAGATGTGGGAAAAGAATACTTATGAGGCAGGAGTAGTGGACATTAAAACATACTATAAACCTCTATAATTAAAACAACATGGCACAGGCACATAGCCAGTGAGGCGGACTAGAAAATTCAGAGATAGACTCATATAAGAAAAAGTAGTATATGATGAGGATGGCATTTAAAACCACTGGAGTAAAGAAGTTTAAAAATAAATGATGTTAGACAATTGAGTAGACATTTGGTAAAAGATGAAATGAGATCCATATCTCACAGTATACATAAGAATAGACTCCAAATACTTCAGGGATATAAAGAAAAAAAGTGAAAACATAAAGTACTTGAATTATTCTTTAATCCTAATGTAGGAAAAAGCCTTGCTAACTATGACTCAAAATACAGACACAATAAAAAAAGAGATAAAAAATAACTTTTGACAAATAAAAAGGTTTTTATGACAAAAACAAACAAAATATCAATTTAAAAAGTCAAAAGATAACTGATAAACTGGGAGAAAATATTTGAACATATATTACAGATAAAGGGCTAGAGAATGCTTAAAAATTGAGGGCCAAGGAACCAAAAAAATTTTTATTTTTATTTTATTTCAGTAGTTTTGGGGGGTACAGGTGGTTTTTGGTTCCATGGATAAGTTCTTTAGTGGTGATTTCTGAGATTTTGGTGCACTCATCATTGAAGAGGTGTACACTGTACCCAATTTGTAGTGTTTTATCATTCATCACCTCCCACCTTTCCCCTGAATCTCCAAAGTACATATATCATTCTTATGCCTTTGGATCCTCATAGTTTAGCTCCCACTTATAAGTGAGAACATACAATGTTTGGTATTCCTGAGTTACTTCACTTAGAATAATGGCCTCCAGCTCCATCCAAGTTGTTGTGAAGGTCATTATTTCATTCCAGTTTATGGCTGAGTAGTATTCCATGGTGTATATATACCACATTTTCTTTATCCACTCTTTGGTTGATGAGCATTTAGGTTGGGAAGCAAAATGTAATATAAAAATGGAAAAAGGCATAAACTATTCATAAAAACATATTAAAATGGTTCCAAAACATATGTAAAATGATAACCATTCATTAATACCATTTCTCAACAACTGATTAGCAAAACTTAGAAAGCCTGACAATACATTTTGTTGGCAAAGCTGTGAGGAAACAAGTACTCTCATACATTGCTGATGGAAATACAAATTGGCACAATCTTTCTGGAAGGGGATTTGGAAATACCTAACAAAACTCTACATGCACTTATTTTTTAAGCCAGTAATCTGACTTCTAGGATTGCTGGGATTACAGGTGTGAGCCACTGCGCCCAGCCTGGTGAATCCTTTCCAGAAGGTTACCAATTGACTTTTCCCAAATTCATCAAAAGAATTGCTATCCATGGCAGCTATAGCCTTACAAAATGTATTTCTTAAGTAAGACTTGAAAGTCAAAATGACTCCTTGATCCATGGGATGCAGAATAGATGTTGTTTTAACAGCCATGAAAATATTAACCTCCTTGTAGATATCCATCAGAATTCTTGGATGATAGCTCTTGGGTGAGTAGTAATATTTTGAAAGGAATATTTTGATCAGAGCAATAGGTCTAAACAGTGGGCTTAAAATATTCAGTAAACTATGCTGAAAACAGAGTGCTGTCATCCAGGTATGGTTCCATTTATAGAGCACAGGCAGAGTAGATTTAGCATAATTCTCAAGGGCCCTAGCATTTTCAGAATCGTAAATGAGCATTGGCTTCAATTTAAATTCACCAGCTGCATTAGCCCCTAACAGGAGAGTCAGACTGTCCTTTGAAGCTTTGAAGTCAGGCATTGATTTCTCCTCTCTAGCTATGGAAGTCTTAGAGGGCATCTTTTTCCAACAGAAGGCTGTTTCGTCTACAATGAAAATCTGTTATTTAGTGTAGTCACCTCCATCAATTATCTTAGCTAGAGCTTCTAGACAACTTGCTGCAGCTTCTCCATCAACACTTGCTGTTTCACCTTGTGTTTTATGTTATAGAGACCACTTCCTTATTTAAACCTCATGGACCAATGTCTGGTAGCTTCAAATGTTTCTTCTGCAGCTTCCTTACCTCTTTCAGCCTTCATAGATTCAAAAAGAGTTAGGGCCTTACTCTGGATTAGACTTTGGCTTCAAGGAATGTTGTAACTGGTTTAATCTTCTATCCAAACCACTCAGACTTTCTCCATGTCAGCAATAGGCCTATTTTACTTTCTGGTTATTCATGTGTTCACTAAAGTAGCATTTTTAATTTTCTTCAAGAACTATTCCTCTACATTCACAACTTAGCTAACTGTTTGGCCCAGGAGGCCTAGCTTTCAGCCTGTCTCACCTTTCAGCATGCCACCTTCCTCACCAACCTTAATAGTTTCAAGCTTCTGATCGAAAGTGAGAGATGTGCAATTCTTCCTTTCACTTGAACACTTAGAGGCCATTGTAGGGGTATAGATCAGCCCAAATTTTAATATTGTTGTATCCTAGTAAATAGAGAGGCCTGAAGAGAGGGAGAGAGATGGGGCAACAGCTGGATGGTGGAGCAATCAGAACACACACAACATTTATAGACTATGTTCACCATCTTATATGGGTGTAGTTCCTGATGCCACACAATTACAATAACACCGAAGGTCACAGATTATCATAACAGATATTATAGGAGCAAAATGTTTGAAGTATTGTGAGAATCACCAAATTGTGACACAAACACATGAAATGAGCACATGCTGTTGGAAAAATGGTGCTGGCAGATTTGCTAGATGCAGGTGTGCCGCAATCCTTCAATTTGTAAAAAACACAAATATCTGTGAAGCACAATAAAGTGAAGTGCAATAAAATGAGGTATGCCTGTACATTTTGCTTGTTGACCTATTTCTTTACAAATATGGTTTATCTGCTCATAATTATTACACCTGTGTGACTGCCATTAGTATACCTGTTTACATTTGCAAAAATATGTTATTATCTATTTTATTATGTAAAATGGCTTATGAAGTGTTCTCTTGTTTCTTAAACAA
This sequence comes from Macaca fascicularis, assembly GCF_037993035.2. Lineage (NCBI taxonomy): Eukaryota > Metazoa > Chordata > Mammalia > Primates > Cercopithecidae > Macaca > Macaca fascicularis. The sequence continues at coordinate 101,381,743 of NC_088377.1, read as the reverse complement.
ATCCCCTTTTATAAATGTAAATAAATGTGTTTTGAAGAATTTTTTTTACAATTATTTTTTCCAGAATTTTTATTTCAAAGTTTTGATCTTTTGGGATTCTGATTTTTGAAATTTTAGACTTTAGGAATTTTGATCACTTGGGATTTTGGCATTCAGGGTTGTATCCTTTGAAATTACTGCCCAAACCCCAAAAGACAATACCCAAATGGCCAATAAGCATACAAAGAGATGCTCAACATCATTAGCCATTAGGGAAATACAAAGTAAAGCTCCAAGAAGATGCTACACACCTACTAAGGTATTGTTTTAAATAGGATGATAATATCTCATGTTGGCAAGGAGGTAGAGTTCTCTTATTCTGTGAATGGAGTACAAATTGGTATAACCACTTTGGAAAAGTATTTTGGCAATATCCACTCAAGCTTACACCCATAAACCTGATGACCCAGAAATTCCACTCCTACATTTGCACCCAACAGAAATGTCTACATATGTTCACCAAGAGACATGTACATGACAGATTAGAACAGTCCGATTCCAAAGGTAGAAACAAACCTAAATTCTTATCAACAATAGAATGGATAGATATATTGGCTTGTGTAGTCACACAATGGAATGCTATAGAATTATCAAAAAAGAATGAACTATGACCTCACATAACAACATGAATGACTCTCACAGATGTGGTGCTGCATGAAGGAATCAGATGCAAAAGCCCATAACTTATGTGATTAAGAAAATTCTGAATCAGTTAAGATTAATTATGATGAAGTCAGAATAATTAGAAGTCAGAATCATGGTTACCTTTAAGAGAAAATGCCTAGAAAAGAAACATGATCAAGGCCGGGCGTGGTGGCTCACACCTGTAATCCCAGCACTTTGGGAGGCCGAGGCAGGCAGATCACGAGGTAAGGAGATCAAGACCATCCTGGCTAACACAGTGAAACCCCATCTCTACTAAAAATACAAAAAATTAGCCAGACATGGTGGCACATGCCTGTAGTCTCAGCTACTCAGGAGTCTGAAACAGGAGAATCATTTGAACCCAGGAGACGGAGGTTGCAGTGAGCTGAGATCTCAACACTGCACTCCAGCCTGGGCGACAGAATGAGACGCCATCTCAAAAAAAAAAAAAAAAAGAAACATGATCAAGCCTTCTTGGGAGATAAGGATGGTCTGTATCTTGATCTGCATGGTGGTGACATAGGTGCATCCACTTTGTTAAAAGTCCATTGAGCTTATGAAGATTTGTGCACTGTACAATATGTATATTATACTTCAATAAACGTTTTTTGAAAAGGCAGAAAGATGGCCCGGGACCAGATTTACCTTATGAATACTCTAAAGGTGTCTGTTCATTAGTTAAGCATAATCTATTCTAATTAATGCTCTATTGCATATGAATGCTGCCTGACAGGGTGAATGCTAAGGGATACTGAATGAGATTATATCAGAGTAAAGCTGGGTAATTTCTCTTACAGAATATGACTGGGTTTAGGAATAGGTCATGTGATTTACCCAGGAGACATTTACTTTTAGTACATCTTTTCATTTCCATTTCTTGTTATTTTGAGAAGAGTTTACAAATGGAAAATCTTGGTTGATCTTTTCACTTCATCTGTTTCTGAAAGCTCCTCCTTTTAGGATGTGGCCCCTCGTCCATGCTGGACAACATCAAGGGCACCTGGCAAAGCAGACTTTTCTCCCCATGAGTCTGTAGAAGTGGTAGCTGCCGTGTTGCTCCTTGAAATTAGGGATAATTCTAATAATCATCATACAATGAAAACAGCAATATATGTAAATAAGGGCATTAATATTTCACAGTACATTTGAGAATGAATCCATGAATTTTCACCATGCTCTTAAGGTGGGTGACCAGTATCATGTCTGATACTTTCATATGGAGGAAAAGGGGCAGAAAAAGAATAAACCACTTTCTATCACCAACTCCATTCCTCCCCAGTGAGTACCTTCCAGCTTTCTTTGTGCAAGCCCTTCTCACTAGTTCACACTCTCATAACTGAGCCTTTCTTCTGGATTTTCTTTTACCAGAAACAATCTCCCTCTTTCTGATTATTTCACTATAACTCCTGGCCACCTCTCTGATTTCCCCAGCCTATCATGCCGCAGAAGTCATTGTTGAAAGCCCACTTTCTTTGAAAGCTCCACAATCCTGACACATTTATCCACCATGACACATTTTTCAAAAAATACTGGGTTGCAAATTGACTTTTCTCCCAAGAATCTTCACATTATGACACTCAGAGCTTATGTTCCCAACTCTGCTCCCTGTGGTAAGAAGAGAGTATATAGTATACTATATAGGGGAGGAAAACTCTTTGGAGTACACCTTTGAAGCAACATTTAGTTGAACAAACCAATCATTTATACTTGCTCTTACTTAAACTATGGCATGTGTGATAATGTCTGAGTGTCATACTTAGATCTAAGGTTTTGAGAGCGACAAGAAACATTCAGATTACAGAGGACAGGGATTGAAGTTTTGCCACTCTTTGTCTCCCTGTTCACCAGTATAATTTCCTGCTGAGCTCCAGTTCAGAGCTTCCCAACAGGTGGGGCTTAATCCCCAGCCAGTTCTGAAGATATAGCTCAGGGCCAGCTGCTGCCCCCAATCCCCTCTCTGACAGTTCTTGGGATCCCAGGCCAGAGGGAGGTGGAGAGTAACCAGAAAGACAGCAACTGCCCCGCTCTCATCAGAGCCTTGCCCTGCTAGCAAGTTAGCTCTTTCCCCACCACATTCCCCAGTGACGCTTCTGGAGGAAAAGCTCGTAGGTGCCTTCTCTGGCTTCTCTTTGGCATTTTGTCCTTTGATGTCACTGTGCTAGTTGATTAGGGCACTGATCCACGTTCCCCATGAAAGCAAACGGCACAGAGCAGAGAAACTGAATGAGAGCTGCTCTCAACTCTGTAGAGAATGGACATTTTAAAACATCTAATAAGTTAAATAGTTACAAATTTTCCTTTGTTGAACACAAAACTTGAAATTTCCTTTTGTGTATGTGTATATGTCATTTCCTAACTTAAAATTGTGTTCCCATTGTAAAATATCCAAACAAATATTAGTATGCCGAGAAAAAAAATAAAACACCCTTTATCTGCTACCCTTCCCTCCACCCTGACCCCATTTCCACCTCTTCCCCAAAGCAACCACTCCCAACATTTTGGTGTACATCCTTCCAATTCTCTCTTTCTCTCGAAATATATACTGATAAATACTCAAATCCATTTCTCCTCTTCTATTTACATTAATGGAATCACACGATACACCTATACACTGTGACTCTTTTTTCACTTAATATTTTGAAAATCTTGCATTGGTCTACTTCATTCTTATTAATGACTATATACTAACGTATAGCCTGAATGAACCACAATCACTTCCTATTTTACTTTAAGTGTGTTTTCATATGCTATAGGTTGTGCCCCATCCCTCACAATTCACATGTTGAGTCCTAACCCCTCAAACCTCAGAATGTGACCTTATTTGGATACATAGTCTTTAAAGAGGTAATCAAGGTTAAATAAGGTCATTGGGGTGAACCCTAATCCAATATGACCAATATCCTTGTAAGTAGAGGGGATTCGGACACAGACACATACAGAGGAAAGACCATGTGAAAGCAGAGAGAGAAGTCAGCCGTCTACAAGCCAAGGAGAGAAACAGAGACGTCAGAATGAAACCAATTCTACCAACACCTTATTCTTAGACTTCTAGCCTCCAGAACTGTGAGGAAATGAAGTTCTGGGGCTTAAGCCGCCCAATCTGTCATCACAGAAGCCCTAGCAAACTAGTACCCCAGTGTCTTACACTTACATAGACCTCTCTGGTGAACAGCTTCGCACAGCCTTGCACATACATCTTTGTGCACATGTGTGAATATTTCACTAGGCTATGTTACTAGAAGAGAAATCTCGAAATATATAATTAACTTTTAATTTTGACAGAAATTGTAAAACTACCTTTCAAAAAGGCTTCATCAGTATCATTTTGTTCATGTTAAACAATGCTGGACATATAAATCCTTTCCATTTTTACCAATGATAGGTAATATGCTGTATTTCGTTATTTTACTTGATTACTAATGAAATGAGGCTTAGAATTCTTTTTTTTTTTTTGAGATGGAGTCTCGATCTGTCGCCCAGGCTGGAGTGCAGTGGCGCGATCTCGGCTCACTGCAAGCTCCGCCTCCCGGGTTCCCGCCATTCTCCTGCCTCAGCCTCCCGAGTAGCTGGGACCACAGGCGCCCGCCTCCGCGCCCGGCTTATTTTTTGTATTTTTAGTAGAGACGGGGTTTCACCGTTTTAGCCAGGATGGTCTTGATCTCCTGACCTTGTGATCCACCCGCCTCAGCCTCCCAAAGTGCTGGGATTACAGACGTGAGCCACTGCGCCCGGCCGAGGCTTAGAATTCTTAAGTTGCTTGACCACTTACAGTATTTCTAGTGTGAATGAACTGTTTGTTTCCTGTGTATATTATTCTGGTGGTTTCTTGATAATTTGTTGTTAATAGGCACACTTTATAGATTTGAAAATTAATCCTTTGTCTATTACATAGCTATTTCCTTCCAGTTTGTTACATGATTTTTTATTTTATTTATGATATCACACAGAGGCTTTTTGTTTTGTTTTGTTGAGTTTTCTATCTTGCTTATTAAGGTCTTCTCTGCCTCAGGTTATGGGGAAAAAAAAAGCCTATATTTTTTTCTGATAGTTCTTTGGGTTTGTTTTCAATGTTGAACATTTTAAGCCATCTGGAATCTACTTAAGTACATGGTATCAAGTGGGAGTCTAGTTTTATTATTTTCTGAATAGTGAGTCAACTTATCCCAATAAATCCCAAACCATTTGTTGAATAGACTTACTTTTCTATTTATTTTAAATACTTGTTTTTTATTTTTATTTTGTGGTGTAGAGCTGGAATTTGCTCCTAGTAGAATAGCATCTTTATTTCAATTACACTTTTAAAAAAAATTAAACACCAGTAGAAGGTATGTGGAAGAGAGATTTGGGGTGACGTTAAAGTCTCTTTTCAATCACGCTTTATTTTTTTCAATTTTATCCTCAACAAATAACTACATTTTAGAAAGGCATCGAATGTATTACAAAAAATGTATTTTATAAATGCAGTGTTTAATGTAACCTGGAAGTTAGACAATAGCATTGCAAATAGTGAAGACTCAGGCCTCCGATATTTTTCAAGCTATAGAGTAGAACACATTACTTCATAGTCTCCCTGCCACAATCTTCATCACACCCCACTTTACCCATTGTCTTTTGGCTTCTTTAAAAGGCACACTGAAAGTCCTGTATTTACTCTAAGATTGCCTTTTATCACACAAAAGTGGGAAAGCCCAAAGAGAAAACTAAGCTAAGCAACCCTTCAGCAGGCATCATTGAGTATCTAGTGGTGACGCTAAGAGCTCCCACTTACCATGAGCCTCCCTGTTCCCATTGCTCAGTGTGTGAGGGAACTAATGATAAGTAAGACACAAAGGCCTTAAGGGCCAGTTTGTGAATCAGTCTACTAATGTAGGTTTGTTATATATATTTTTTAAATCAGATTCTGTTCAATTTGTTGGCAATGCCTGTGTAAGGCCAGATAGCACTTAATTGCAAATAATTCTGGAGCTTCTTGGCAATGTAGAAGTAGTCAAAATGAGAGAAAAACAAGCATACTTATATGATGAATAATATTAAGACCAAGGGAGCATTTAGAAGATGGAAAAAAAGAGTGGGTTAATTTTGAACCATTTTCAATTTCCATACCAGTCATTACCCACATTAGTGGATTTATTATGTTCTTTTTCTTTCCCTAATAAGAGCCTTGTAAAATTCAGCACATCATCAGGCAACCTAATAATTACTGTATTTAGGGGCAAATGTTAGATCCCAGACAGAGACCGTTTATTATGTTCCATTCCCTAAAGTTTGACTGAATGGCCATTTTTCTGCTTCCTCATTAATAATCATAATAAGTAAACTGCAAGAAAGAAGAGGAAAGAACTCAGCAAATCAAAACTTAGAAAACTAGAAAGGTCAGAGCCATAAAGCATTCTGCCATTACTCACCGACTGTGTGAGATATTAGAATTATGATTCTTAATTTTCATGACCAAAATTCTAAAGGGAAAGAAAATGGCACCAAATGAATCCATTCAATTAATGTGGAAGCCCAGATGGAAAAAAAATAAGCAAAATAAATAATTCCCTGAATCTGCCTTTTATCAACTCAAGCCCCAATTGTAGGCCTCCCCTGAGCCTAAGGATCACAAAACAAAAGCTTAATGTGACCAGTAATTTAAGTGTTTGCTAACCTTTTGTCCTTTAAGCTCTGCAGAACAACCACAAAAACATTACGTGATAAAGTTACATTGGTTAATGCACACTGAGTAATAGTATCAATCTTCCAATATTCCTGATCCAAGATTTGAGATACAGAAACAACTCCACCCCAAAGATTTTTTTAGAGAGCACTTTTGTTTCTTTGGATTGCTCTCAAAGATTTTCTTGCTGATTTTCCAAAAGCACATTATTCATTTACTAAGCTTACCAGTTGCTTCATCACAAAAAATGTTACAGACACCTAAACTTTAACACAATACGATTCTATGTCAAGGAAGTATTTTTGAGTACCAAATAATTTTTTGGTTCCCCATGGTTTGGCTTTCAATTTGAAACTGTTTTCTGCACAGAGAATCATAAAAGCTTGCTCCAGAAGATTTGGGTTTTTGTTGTTGTTGTTGTTGTTTTGTTTTGTTGTTTCCTGCCTTTCTATTTTCTTAGCCAAAAGTGAAACCAATAGCTTTGTTCCCATTATGGTCTTCTTTCTTCCTGCTAAAATCTGGGCATTTTGAGGAGGTGTTTAAAGACACCTTTTTCAAGTATTCCCTGAGGCTAAAGCAACAAGCACTCACTCTGTTTTTGAAAACTTAGAACAGTTGGAACCTTTTGAACAACCACTTAGTGCCAACGCTGCCCTTGATCTTCTCTTTACAGTACATGGGGTTTACACTTCGTGAGCCAGATGCAATCCCAGTGGACCTCTGTTGGGGAACACAGGAAGAATTTTCCCCTCATGTCTGCAGGGAGCATTTTCCAGCCAGAATGCATAAACCATTGAGAATATCTCCCATGGAGCCCGCTGAGAGGTAGATAATCCATTACCCTCCAGGCATTTGGCCGGCTTAGGAAGGACTGGGCAGCCCCGCCTCCAAAGATACTAATGGGAATTACATTTGAAAATCTCCCAAAAGCCAGATCCTGAAATACAGTTCTGTCTCCCCACGGGTTTTGCATTTCTCAGAAAGCAACATAAGGAGAGATAGAGAACCGGAATGTAAATCATGACCTTTAAGAAAATATATAAATCAAAAGAATGGATAAATATATTCTATTTACACAGCCTCTCTGAAGAGCCGCATTAGCTAGATCAAGACAAACCCCCACGTCCCAGTTTCATAAACCCTCACCACATTGGCCAGATAAAATCAGCCTCTCCAAGTGACTCCCAACTTTAACACTTCAAAGTGAAGCACAGAATTATTTTTATTATCATCACAGTATTTGACAGCAATCCAGAGAGGACCAATGAAAACCAGAACCCGAGTTAATGCCTTCATAGAACCAGAAAGCTGTGCGCTGTGCTGAGCACAAGCACATCATTAAGGGAAAGATGGGAGAGAGGCCTTCCTAAGCGCTGATGCTAAAAATTGAAATCCATTCTGTAAAAGACAGACCTTGTGTATTTTTTAAAACCCAGAGCCATAACGGCTAAAGGGTAGTAAAACTCGTATATAAGACGTTATGGTAGTTAGATTGTTCCTAAGAACCCTTGATCCAGGATTTGGTATATATCTATATAAATGCACAACTCTACTCAGAGCTAGTGGAACTTTTCATATTGTAGGGGGTGGGTAGGGGAGAACCAAGAGTCTAATAGAAAAATGGGCAAGTATTAACTGCATGAAAACATGTAGTTCCCAGAAAATGAAATATAAATGGAATACAAATATATGAAAAGATACTTGGCCACAGTCATAATTCCAGAAAATCAACTCAGAAAAAAAGGAAAGCTTTTCACCTAGGAAACTGAGGAGCTAGTTTAATGACCCACAAGTTAAGTAGCGAAATAAGATGTGTATTCTCTGTAGATGGAAGTGTGAGTTGGTTCCGTATTTAGAGATATCTTGGGTATAAATGGACTCAACTTAACAATATTTAGCACAATAAAAAAGTACATATTTTTTGACCTGGCAATTTTACTTCCAGAGATTTACAAATGAATATACTTGTACTCATATGCAGAGATAAATGATGTACACAAGAGCAAGTTTTTAGTAACAGAAAACAATCTAAGGGCTTAGGACTAGCCATGTTAAATACGGTACATCCGTTAGTGAAATACTTGGAGCATTGCTAAACATGAGGAAGACCAACAGCAAGCATTGATATGAAAAGATCTTCCAACTATACTGTTAAGGGTATTTTTTTTAAGTATGATAGTATTCTCCTCTTTGTGTAAATAAGAACAAAATAATACAAGAATGAAAGAAAAAAGAAATATATACACAAATGTTTATATGCTTGTATACACATAGAAAAATTCTGGAAGGCTACATAAGAAATTACTGATAATGGTTGCCTCTGTAAAAACAGACATGTCAACTAATGGAACAGACTAGAGAGCCCAGAAATAAACCCACATGTTTACAGTCAATTGATTTTTGACAAAGATCCCAAGAACACACAGTGGGGAAAGGACAGTCTCTTCAATAAATGGTGTTGGAAAAGCTGGATATTCATGTGCAGAAGAATGAAATTACCCCCTTGTCTCACATCACATATAAAAACCAACTCAAAATGGCTGAAGACTTAAATATAAGACCTGAAACTGTAAAACTAGTAGGAGAAAACATAAGAGAAAAGCTTCACAACACTGGATTGTGAAACAGATTTCTTTGGATATGACCCTGAAAGCACAGTCAACAAAACCAAAAATAGACAAATAGGACAGCATCAAACTAAAAAGCTTCTGCACCTCAAAGGAAACAATAAAAAAGTGAAGAGCGCCAGGCACAGTGGCTCACGCCTGTAATCCCAGCACTTTGGGAGGCCGAGATGGGTGGATCACAAGGTCAGGAGATCAAGACCATCCTGGCTAACACAGTGAAACCCCTTCTCTACTAAAAATACAAAAAAATTAGCTGGGCATAGTGGCAGGCGCCTGTAGTCCCAGCTACTCTGGAGGCTGAGGCAGGAAAATGGTGTGAACCCAGGAGGCGGAGCTTGCAGTGAGCTGAGATGGCACCACAGCACTCCAGCTTGGGCAACACAGCGAGACTCTGTCTCAAAAAAACAAAACAAAAAGTGAAGAGACAACCCAGAGTGAGAGAAAACATTTGCAAACCATACATCTGTTAAAGACTTGATATCTGAAATATATAATGAACTAAAACAACTCAATAGCAAGAAAACAAATAATCTGATATCTAAATGGGGAAAAGTTCTGAACAGACATTTCTCAAAAGAAGGCATACAAATGGCCAAAGGCACATGAAAAATATCTCAGTATCACTAAGCATGAAGAAAATGCAAATTAAAACTACAATGAGGCCAGGCGTGGTGACACATATCTATAATCCCAACTACTCAGGAGGCTTAGGCAGGAGAATCACTTGAACCTGGGAGGCAGAGGTTGCAGTGAGCTGAGATCGAGCCACTGTACTCCAGACTGGGTGACAAAGTGAGACTTTGCCTCAAAAAAAAGAAATAACAACAACAAAAAACTACAATGAAATGTTGCCACACACCTATTAGTATAGTATAGCTTTTATCAAAAAGGAAAAAAACTGGCCAGGCACAGTGACTCACATCTGTAATCCCAGTACTTTTGGAGACCGAGGCAGGAGGATCACTTGAGGCCAAGAGTTCAAGACCAGCCTGGCCAACATGGTGAAACCCCATCTCTACTAAAAATACAAAAATTAGCCGGGCATGGTGGTGGGTGCCTGTCATCCCAGCTGCTTGGGAGGCTGAGGTACGAGAATCCCTTGAACCTGAGAGGTGCAGGCTGCAGTGAGCTGAAATCATGCCACTACACTCCAGTCTAGGTGACAGAGACAGACCCTGTCTCAAAAAAAAAAAAAAAAAGAGAGAAAGAAAAAGTAGGTGTTAGCAAAGATGCAGAGAAAAGGAACTCTTTTATACTGGTGGTGGGGATTTACATTTGTTATTATAAAAAATGGTATGGCGATTCCTCAGAAACCTAAAAATAGAACGATCACATGATTCATTAGTCCCACTTCTGGGTATATATTCAAAAGAACTAAAATCAATATGTCAGGGGAAAAAAAGTTCACCTTTATGTTCATTGCAGCATTACTCACGATAGCCAAAATATGGAATCAACCTAAATGTCCATTAATAAATGAATGGATAAAGAGAATGAGGTATATTTACACAATGGAATACTATTCAGCCTTAAAAGAGTGTGAAAATCCTGTCATTTGCAACATGGATGAATCTGGAGAACATTATGCCAAATGAAATAAGCCAGACACAGAAAGACAAATACTGCATGATCTCACTTACATGTAGAATCTACAAAAGTTGAACTCATAGAAGTCGAGAGTAGAATGATGGTTACCAGAGACTGAGGGTAGGAGGTGGGGAGGCAGGAAACAGTAATTTTTGATCAAAGGATACAAAGTTTCAGATAGACAGGAGGAATAGGCTCTGAGAGCTATTGCACAGCAGGATGATTATAATCCATAATAGTGTACTAAGTAATAACTAAGATAGTATATTTCTCATCATAAAAATTGATAGGTAATTGAGGTGATGGATATGTTAATTAGCTTGGCTTAATCATTTCACATTATGTACATATATCAAAACATCACACTGTGTCCCATAAATATATACAATTATCATTTATCAATCAAAGTAATATTCATTTTTTTAAATGTTAAATCATAGTTGCCTCTGGGGAGTGGTAGTGTTATATGTATTTGATTATGTGCCTTTTTATAAAGTTTGAAATATTTTATCAGCTATAATGTGGAATTCTTTTTGTCGTCAAGAAAAAGTGCAAAGAGATGGGAAAATGGAACTGCGAAGATTACCGCAGTTGACTGGATGGAAAACAAGGAAGGGGCCTCGGTGGACAGCTAAGACATAGACGTGCTGTTCTGGAAGGTGTCATCGGAGGACAGCTCAGTCATGTGTATACAGCTGTCCCTCTGGGGTTTGGTTCCAGGACCTCCTGCAGATACCCAAATCCCTGGATGCTCAAGTTCCTGATACGAAATGGCATAATATTTGCATATAGCCTATGGAATCCTCCCATATACTTTAAATCATCTTTATATTACTTATATTATTCTATATTACTCATAATGTCTAATACAATGCAAAGGCTATATAAATAGTTGTTATACCAAAAAAACCTAGATATTATATTGTAAAATACTAAGCCACTGCTTTGAGTTACTTTTCATTGACATTTCTCACACATGATGTGCCCTCCACATGATAATAAACCTGCTTGGTTTTCTCTTGTTAAAAAAAATAGTTGTTATACTGTACTGTTTAGGGAATAATGACCAAAAAAAGCCTGTTCATATTCAGTACAGATGCAGTTTTTTTCCAAATATTTTCAATCCATGGTTGGTTGAATCCACGAATGTGAAACACACAGATACAGAGGGCTGACTGTACTTCACTCTTAGAAAGTCTTTTGTTTTTTGTTTTGAGACAGAGTCTTGCTCTGTCATCCAGTCTGGAGTGCAGTGGTGCAATCTCAGCTCACTGCAACCTCCACCTTCCGGGTCCAAGAGATTCTCCTGCCTCAGCCTCCCAAGTAGCTGGGATTACAGGCAGGTACTAACATGACCGGCTAATTTTTGTATTTTTAGTAGAGATGGGGGTTCGCCATGTTAGCTAGGCTGGTCTCAAACTCCTGGCCTCATGTGATCCACCATCCTCAGCCTCCCAAAGTGCTGGGATTACAGGCATGAGCCACTGCACCAGCCTAAAAGTCTTTTATAGGAGAGATTTTGCTAGACCTCGCTTTTAATTGATGCCATGTACATACAGAAATGATTTTCATGTTTTAACTCTATTTAAAGTAGTAAGTACATGGATTCAAACAAAGTAAATGTTTTACCTACTTTGTTTCTCAAAGAAAGAATTTGTTTCAACAGATATTGTTATCAAATAAATGCTTCCTTTGCAGGCAGTTAGTATTTCCATGAGCTTTAACAAATAGTTTCAAATGCTCACTGCCTTTAATTAATCAAGCAGTTCTGTGAATGCCTGCTATATGCTTAGTTTGGAAGTGTATAGAATGAGTGTTAAATGAGGAAGAGGAATACACAACTAATAGTGATATTTCAGGTTTTCACTGATAAATAAGCATTTGATATCCTGGAGTAATGTTTTTCCATTGAAAACATGGTGTCAATGTTTTATCAAAAAATAACTTCATTGTTCAAACATCAATAGTGGGCAAACTTGCCCATATATCCTGCATGGCTGTATTTTGAAATATTAAAATGAAACAAAAGGGCTCAAGAACAATAAAGCTATTACAAAACTCTGAAAGAGGCATGGTGCACCTCATATTTGTTCATGAAATCAACAGAGAGAGAAATGAGAAGTGACCACAGGGAAGGTGATAAAAGAGCTTTAAGACTCTTTCATGGCTTCCAGAGGTCCTTGATTGCATGAAAAGGCTCACAGAGAAGCCAGCTGGCATATAGGATGGCAGGGTATCTGGCTTCAGACCTATAACCTCACCAATGGTCAGGGTTGATTTCAAGCCTCTCTTTTTTTCCTTCTCACTCAAGCTTTGAGCTTCCAAGTTGGCTCAGGATTGCTTTCCATCGTGGCTACAAGTAGGGTGGCTCTTTGGCCAGGTTTATCAGGGATGACCATGGATTACTCCTGTAGTTTCTGAAGTAAATACTAATAGTACCCCCTTCCACTTCCCAAAGTGCCCTGGTTTGGATGATACATTATATGGTTACTCTAATAGAAGTGGATTAATGTAGGGAGTGAGAAGAAATGGTCCCTTGGATTATGACTGGTATATGGAAAACCTTTTTGATTACCTCCTTAAACTACTAAGCAATTAGTTGGATATTAACAAAATTAAACTTATATTGATGAAAACTGACTGAATTTCTCTCCAGTAACCACTCCACTTGGCTCAAAAAAAGAAAAACTAATTTTTCTATTATGTACCTGAAGTCTGTTGCCTATAGCACAGAGAACACAATGTAGTATTTTTTAAGTCCTGCCATTTTCTCTGTGTAGTAGACAAACTTTTAAGTAGCCCTCAGTGATGCCCATCTCCTGGTGTTTGTGACCTTATGGAATCCCTTCCTGTTGAGTGTTGGCTGGACCAAGTGACTTATCTTACCTAACCAGGTGAATATGGCAAAAGTGATGGGGGGAGTGTCACTTCATGATTAGGTTATAAAAGATGGTTTCCATTTTGATAGCAGACTTACTATCTTACTGGGTTAGATGAAACAAACTGTTGAGATACCTCAACCCAATATTCAACAAGAAAAGGAAGCCCTGAATTCATCAACATTCAAGGATATGAATTCTGCCAACAACTACATAAATAAGCTCAGAAGCAGACTCTTCCCCATTTGAGCCTTCAGATGAGATCCCATCCCTGGCTGATACATTGATTGCAGGGATGTGAGAAGACTTTGAAGCCAAGATCTAATTAAGCTGTGCCTAGATTCCTCCCCAACAGAAACTGTGAAATAATAAGTGTGTTGCTTTAGGCTGCTACATTTTTGAGTAATTTGTTACCTACATAGATAACTACTAGATCCTACCTGACGTTGGAAAAACCACTTAACTCCTCTGGCCTCAATTTTCTTTTTGGCATGGTGCATAGTAGGCCTGAATCAATGTTTGTGACCAGAATTAGTATAAAACAAAGGCATTAGATTAGATAACGTCTAAGACCCCCTTAATAAAAAGTCTGGACAATGTTTTGCTCACAAAGTGATAACTCTTGACAGATTATGAATACGTGTTATACTATTTTTTCTTTGTAGTTACTTTTTTCTATTCTTGTTTTAAATTTCCTACATTTCTTATTTGCAAAAACATAAAAAACACCTCAAAACAGAGGCCTCTTGTTTGAAACTTTTTCTCACCAACTTTTTTTGTTTTAAAACTATCCTGGCCTGTGGGTGTCTGTGTAGCCTGGCTGGAGGATCTCTGGGTACCCCAACACTGCCTTTGATGTAAATGGTCACATGCCCTGCACCCTTCAAGTAGATAAATGTATATTTTATGAACACTGTCTCACCTAGCTCCAGAGCAACACCTGTTTTCATTTAAAGGCCTTTTCATTGCAAGACAAATGCAGACAGGGCAGGGTGTTGGACACATTTCATTTTGCCTCTCTCTAAATTCACTGGTGGAAGCTTTTTATAAATCTCACAGGTCATTTCCAAGAATCTCTGGTACTAAAACACCACAGGTCTGTGCTAACCCTACTTTCCTGAGGATTAAACTTAGCTTCATTGTGGGTAAAAATGGTGTTTTACAGACTGGAAACAATGTCTTTGATGCTAAAATCATTCCCATAGTGAACTCTGAAAAATTTTTTGGAGGTGACACTTTAAAATCTTTAGCAAAACTTTTTTTTAACATTTAAAATTATTTTATTATTCATTTTATTTTATTTTATTATTTTTGTTTTCTCTGAGACGGAGTCTCACTCTGTAGCCCAGGCTGGAGTGCAGTGATATGATCTCGGCTCACTGCAACATCCACCTGCTGGGGTTCAAGCAATTCTCCTGCCTCAGCCTCCCATGTAGCTGGGATTATAGGTACCCACCACGACACCCAGCTAATTTTTGTATTTTTAGTAGAGACAGGGTTTTCCCAGGTTGGTCAGGCTGGTCTCAAACTCCTGACCTCAGGTAATCCTCAGCCTCCCAAAGTGCTGGGATTACAGGTGTGAGCCACCAAGCCCAGCTTTATTATTCATTTTATAGCAAGTCATTCAGACAGTGAAAGAAATGTACTGCCACCTCAGTGCCATCCTGCACTTGTGCCCACTTCACAAGGTCCATGTCCAGTGAGAGGAGAAGCTGGCCCATTCTGCAGTGACTGCAAACTACCCCATACAGTAGTGCTGAGATAAAATATTCAGGCTGGAATTGTATTTTCTTTTATTCACATCTAGATATTTTGGCTTTATGTGATGATTCGTTGACCCATTAAATTATTCTTATAATGGTACTCTACAAAAGGGACTGATTTGGGTTTAAATAAGCAAACAGAAATGCTGCACAGAAATGTCTTCCTTTTTGGAAGTTTCTACACAACAAAAGAAGTAATCATCAGAGTAAACAGACAACCCAGAGAATGTGAGAAAATATTTGCAAACTATGCGTCTGATAAAGGACTAATATTCAGAGTCTACAAGGAACTCAAATCAGCAGAAAAAAATAATCCCATCAAAAAGTGGGCAACTGAATAGACATTTATCAAAAGAAGATATACAAATAACCAACAAACATATGAAAAAGTGCTCAACATCACTAATCATCAGGGAAATGCAAATTAAAACCACAATGAGATACCACCTTACCCCAGCCAGAATGGCCATTATTTAAAAGTCAAAAAACAACAGATGATGGCACAGATGTGGTAAAGGGGAAGACTTATACACTTCTAGGGGGAATGTAAATTAGTACAACCTCTGTGGAAAACGGTATGGCTATTTCTCAAAGAACTAAAAGTAGATCTACCATTCAATCAAGCAATCCCACTACTGGGTGTCTACCCAAAAGAAAAGAAGCCACTGTATCAAAAATATATCTGTTTACCTCAACACAGTTCACAACTGCAAAGATATGGAACCAACCCATCAACTGATAAGTGGATAAAGAAAATGTGGCATATATATACCATGGAATACTACTAAGCCATAAAAAAGAATAAAATAATATCTTCTGCACAACTTGGATGGAGCTGAGGCCATTATTCTAAGTGAAGTAACTCAGGAACAGAAAACCAAATACTGCATGTTCTCTCACTTATAAGTGGGAGCTAAGCTGTGAAGACATAAAAGCACACAGAGTGACAGAGTGGATGTGGAAGACCCAGAAGTGGGGAGGGTGGGAGAGATAGTGAGGGATTAAAAAACTGCATATTGGGTACAATGTACACTACTCAGGTGCCTGGTGCACTAAAACCTCAGACTTTACCACTATATTATTCATCCATGTAATCAAAACCACTTGTACTTCAAGAGCTATTGAAACAAAAAATGTATATATAAATAATAATATTACTTTAAAAAGAAACAAAACAAAACCAGAAAATAACTAGTGCTATTTTTAAAAATGTGTGCATTGTTGGTAGGAATATAAAATGCAACAGCAACTATGAAAAATATTAGGGAAGTGCTTCAAAAATTTTTAAAAAGATGTATCACATGAGCTCGCAATTCCACTTTTGAGTAGATATCCAAAAGAACTGAAAGAAGGATCTTAAAGAAGTATTTGTGCACCTATGTTCATACCAGCGTTATTCACAATAGCCAAGAGGTGGAAGCAACCCAAATATCTATCAATGGATGAATGTATAAGAAAAATATGGTCTATACACACAATAGAATATTCAACCGTAAAAGCTACAACATGGATGAACCTCAAGAACGTTATGCTAAGAGAAATAAGCCAGTCACAAAATGACAAATACTTTCTGATCCTGCTTAGATAGGTACTTAGAGTAGCCAAATTCATAGAGACAGAAAGTAGAATGGTGGTTGCCAGGGGCTGGTGGGAGGTAAGAATGGGGGTTTATTGTTTAATGGAAACAGAGTTTCAGTTTTGCAAGGTGTAAAGAGTTATAAAGATGGATGGTGGTGATGGTTGTACAACCATGTGGACGTCCAGTATTTAAAACCACTGAACTGTACCCTTAGAAATAGTTAATCTCGGCCAGGCACAGTGGCTCACGCCTGTAATCCCAGCACTTTGGGAGGCCGAGGCAGGCGCATCACAAGGTCAGGAGTTCAAGACCAGCCTGGCCAACATGGTGAAACCCTGTCTCTACTAAAAATACAAAAATGAGCCGGGCATGGTGGTGGCCGCCTGTAATCCTAGCTACTCGGGAGGCTGAGGCAAGAGAATTATTTGAACCTAGGAGGTGGAGGTTGCAGTGAACCAAGATCTTGCCACTGCACTCCAGCCTGAACGACAGAGCAAGACTCCGTCTTGGAAAAAAAAAAAAAAAAGAAATGGTTAATCTCATAAATTTTACATTCTGTGCATTTTACCACAACTAAAAATTTAAAAATGTGTGTGTATATGTATATATACACATATATGTATATATAGATATACGTGTATATATGTATACACATATATGTATATGTAGATATACGTGTATATATGTATATATACACATATATGTATATATAGATATACACATATATATGCATATAGATATACATATATACACATACATACATATATGGTGCAAAAAAAAGAAATGTTTTCCTTTTTGGGTAGAATAGCATGGAAAACAATGAAATGTATGTACATGAAAGAGATCATATGTGTATAGATCATAACTTCATGTTTCTAGCATCATTAATATCTCTTTATTTTATCTTTTCAGAGAATTTAAAAGATTCCTCTTACCTCCCCACTGCAAGATCCTGTTTGTCACCCAGGAGTGGGTTAATATGTTAGCCATGCCCTGTTCTCAGCAGAAGTCTGTGAAGTGGCGATTGCAAAGGTCTTATAGATAAGTGTATCTGGTGCTGACGCATTCATTTTACCATCCTAACCAGTGAGAAGTAGCAGATCAGACATATTTTGGTTATGAACAAGCACTTTACTACTACAATGCCAGCAGTTTCTGGTCAATGAAAAGAAGTTGCTAAGAAAGAGAGCTTATTAGTGCCAAGAACTGTGATTTCTGTAAACTGGTTTGTTTTGTGACCAATCTGGGTATAATTTTAAACACAAGCATGATTGTGTATGATGTTTTAAAAGTGTGGAATTTTTTATTTTAAGAAATCTTAGAAATCAGTTTAATGTAATTACCTCATTACCTGGATCAAGTTAACCCAAATCGTCAGTGAGTAAGCAACTCATGCAAGGTCAGACAGCAAGCAGAAGATTCAACGCTCTGGCTCATTAAAAAGGCTATTAAAAAGGTGACTGAATGGCATTGGATATTATAAAGAATTCATGAGAAAACAAGATTGAAAGATTGCTAAAACGTGAAGTCTCTATGTTGATAGTTTTTGTTATTGTTTAAAAAGATGTTTGTGGAGAAGTACATTAGAAAGATGTATATACAATAGTGGAAGAAGATACTCTAGTACCTATAACGGTTAGTGATTTCAGAGGGGACCTCCCTCGATGCTTTTCTAAAATCTGTCCACTTCTAAGAAAATATGCAATCTCATAGTATCAAAAACTTAGACTCACAGTCACTTCATTACCATAGTCTCGGAAGATTTTTCATTAGCTTCTACTAATCACGGGGCTGGACTGAAAACAGAAGAGCAGTAAAGCCCAGAGGTTTGCTAGCAACACAAAACCCGCCAGGCCAAAACCAAACAAGGCAGAAACAGGCCTTATTCCTCCCTGATGGTCTCTTCCGGTCTCTCTCTTGGCTCAGAGGCTGAGACTCAGCAAAACACTCGAAAGCTAAAATTCCAATAACAAAAAATAAAATTGGCAGTAAAATGGTTAAAAGCAAAAGTGATGTTTTAGGACAAAAATCAAGGAGGTGGGTAAATATCTTGGAGGATCAAGAGAGAGGCAAAAACGACGAAGCCAGTAAGAGGCGGGAGCTGTGGAAGCAGAAAACGACATTGGACCTCTAAAGCTCTGGGACTCAGAGAAAAAACCCCAGGCAGCCGCAGCAGAGCTGATATCAAAGAGGTGACTGAAAAGAAGTGAATTAATACATGTCAACTTTCCAATTTTAATAGTTAGAATTATGTAGGGTTCCGATGTTTTAAAAATAAAGCAATGAAAAAAACATGAAATAAGTCAAAACAGGAAACATAAAAATAAGCCAAACACATCAACCATAACAAAAAATACAAAAGCCTTAGTAAAATCCCCCTTTAAAAAATGTTGTTTATAACGAACATGTAATCAGTGTACATGTTCATGGAGTACGGTGGGGTGTTTCAATACCTGTGTATGCTGTATAATGATCAAATCAGGGTAGTTGGTATGTCCATTGCCTCAAACCTTTGTCATTTCTTTATGGTGATAACATTCAAGATCCACTTTTCTAGCTATATTGAAACATACAATACATTTTTATCAGCTATAGTCACCTTAAAAAATCCCTTTTTAAAAAGACTTTTTTTTCTTTTTTTCCCCCCTCCCTCCCGAGACAGAGTCTTGTTCTGTTGCCCAGGCTGGAGTGCAGTGGCATGATTTCATTTCACTGCAACCTCTGGCTCTTGGGTTCAAGCAGTTCTCCTGCCTCAGCCTTCCAAGTAGCTGGGATTACAGGCATGCGCCACCATGCCCAGCTAATTTTTGTATTTTTAGTAGAGATGGGGTTTCACCATGTTGGCCAGGCTGGTCTCGAACTCATGACCTCAAGATCTGCCTCCCTCGGCCTCCCAAAGTGCTGGAATTACAGGCGTAAGTCACCATGCCCAACCAAAAAGATGATAATTTTTAAACTGGATTTAGAACGTTTACATCTAGTTATATGCTGCTAATAAGGGACATGTCTAAAGAAAAAAGACAAAGAAAAGTTAAAAATAAATGACAGACAAGAGAGTACAGCAATAGTCCAAGAATAAACAAATCGACCAGGAAACACAACAGAGTATTCAGAAGCACACTTTTACAGTTGCTTGACTTACAACAGAGGTAATACTACCGTACAATACAGAAAGTATATATTTTTCAATAAATGGTGTTAGGTTAATTTGTACAGCCATAAGGGAAGGTGGAGAGAAGCTCCCATAATCCCCTCATCCCTCATCTCACCATTCACAAAAATAATTACAGATAAATGAGGAATATAAGTATGACAGACAATAAAGCTACTACTTGAAAAAAAAAAAAAGTCTTTGGAGTATATCTTCATCATCTTGGGGTAGGCAAAGATTTCTTTTTCTTTTTTTTCTTTTCTTTTTTTTTTTTTGAGACGGAGTCTCGCTCTGTCGCCCAGGCTGGAGTGCAGTGGCCGGATCTCAGCTCACTGCAAGCTCCGCCTCCCGGGTTCACGCCATTCTCCTGCCTCAGCCTCCCGAGTAGATGGGACTACAGGCGCCCGCCACCACGCCTGGCTAAGTTTTTTGTATTTTTAGTAGAGACGGGGTTTCACTGTGTTAGCCATTATGGTGTCGACCTCCTGACCTCGTGAGCCACCCGCCTTGGCCTCCCAAAGTGCTGGGATTACAGGCATGAGCCACCGCGCCCGGCCGCAGATTTCTTAAACAGGTTGCAAAAAAAGCACTAACCATAAAGGTGAAAAAATAATCATATATTATTAAAATTAAGAACTTCTATTCGTTATAAGACTCCTTTAAGAGAGTGAAAAGACGGACTACAGAGTGGGAGAAGATAGTTTGCAATATGCATATTCACAAAACATTTACATGATGAATATACAGAGAATTTCTACAAATTAAAAGGACTCGAACAATCACTTCACGTAAGAGAATGTTCAATTGGCAAATAAACAATGAAAAAGTGTTTAATATCATTATATATTAGGGAAATTACAACGGAAACCACAGTGGGTTACCATTGCATTTCCACTAGGATGACTGAAGGTAAAAGGACTGGCAATAAATACCAAGTGCTGTAGGACAACCAAAGCTCTAATCCACTGCTGCTGGGAGTGAGATTGTTAAACTACTCTAGAAAACTCTTCGGCACAATCTACTCTGAATATTACCATAGCCAATTACCCAGCAATTCTAATCCAGTTTTCTCTCAAGCCAAAAAATACATACATGCATGAAAGATAGGTTTGAGAATGTACATGGCAGCACTACGCAATTGCCAAAAACCATAAACAATCCACATGTGCATTACCAGTAAAATGGATAAATTGTGGTATATTCAATAAAATGTATTTCTATTCAGGAATGAGAATTGGTGTGCTATTTTTACATGTGAGCACATGAATGAATATCATAAGCATAATGATGAATGAAAGGAGTTAAAGTACAAGCTGTGTGATTTCATTTATATAAGGTACCAAAATAGGCAAAACTAGTCTCTGGTGTTAGAAATGAGGTTAGTGTTTATTCTGGGTGTGGAACTGTGCCTGGGAGGGAGACTGGGGAAGAGGCCTTCTGGGGTGCTGGTTCCATTTCTTGCTCTGGGAACTGGTTACCTTGGAGTGTTCACTGTGGAATTTTCATCAAGCTATTTATTCTCATTCTGTATGTTTGTCACACTTCACTGTAAACTTTTTAAAAATTCAAAGCAAATTTTAGGCTGTGTTTTCAAGCAAATGCAAACTAAGAGTAAGCAGAGGTAGCAATCATATTCTGATATTCTGATATCATAATATCAGAAAAAGCAATTCACAGCCTGAAATACTGCATTAATCAAAGAATGGTTTTCTGTATTGACAACAGATTAATCCACCATAAAGGTAATCCGTTGCAAACCCCTATGCCTCAAACAAACTACCATCCACTGATACAAAGCAAAATATTTGTAAGAGAAAATAGTTACCAAAAGCGTATTGGTAGGTGCATGCTGAGCATCAACCAGCTGCGGAATAATCCAGATGTAGATACATAATAATTCACACCAGCCGAGGCATAGCGTGCAACAGCGTGAATGCCCCCTCGCTAAGGCCAATTGCACTCTTGCCACCTCCTTTGGCAGAAAACCTGTAAAGTAATATGGCTCTGTTCCTGGTAAATCAACCAGCTACTTGATGGCAGGTCCCATACATGGACCCTCCTAGAGGGAAGTGATGATGTGTTCTTATTGTTCACAGTACACTTGGAATGAGACGGAATGGCAGACATGCTGCAACATTGGTTAGGCCAAAGTGGAAGAAGAAGGTTTCCAAGCTCCTTGCTGCCTCAATTCCTCCCCAAGGCCATCACTGACCTTGGTCCACGTGTGCCCACTCAGTAAATTTTGTTGCTTTGAGACCTTCGTTGTCCACTCATGACCCAAGTTAATTAGCGGGAACACTGGCCCCAACGAGAATCTCCAGTCTTAGAACTGGCCCATCCATTACCTAGTGTAAGACGCTTGATGGGCTCACACCACGTTCCCGTCCTATGTATAGGAAAACTGTGCAGAATCAAAGAATGTCAGAGCCTACGTTTTTATGGGCATTCGGCCTAATTTTCTTGTGCTGTCTGGGAAAGGAAATCTGGAAGGTTCCACCTACGCAAACTTACAACTTTGTTTATTTTCCTTTCAAGTCTCCTTCTGAGGCCAAGACGTTGGTGAGATGAATAGTCCATTTATTGCCCCGGGTCAAGCCATCACAGTCGGTCATTGCACAATGTGTTTTTTATGTGTGAACTTGGATGCTAAATGAAGAACACTAAAGCGGGCGGGCGGATAGGGGAAATGACACAAACAGCCATTGGGAATGAATGGCCTTGTTTAAAGACTGATTTAAAAGATGATGGGGTCATAGTAGACCCTACCCTGAATTTCAGTGGGCAATGGCTGTAGGAAAATAAACAATTCTAGAATAAAATATATGGAAGATAGTACCCAGGATGCAGTAAATAAAGCTGCCATAATTTAATCTGTTAGAGTTCACTTGTGATCTCTACAGCCAAAGGAGAATTTGTAAATACAGTGGAAAGTCACAGGAGATGATAAATGATATTGCCAAGTGAAATGTAACCATTGTTATAACAAACGTATACTGAGACCACCTGCCCAGCTGCCACTCTAAGAGAACAAAAAATAAATGCCCATGCCCTAAGTGGGGCAGGGGCAGAATCTATGATTAATCACTCACACATAAATATGAAAAAGTCTAGTAAATCCATTTCATTGAGCTTAGTCTGATAAAGAAGAATTGGGGAACGTTTCAGGGCCCACTGAGGAAATGATGAAGTTCAGGTTGGGGTCAGGGTAGACGGGAAAGGCAGACTACTAAAACTGGAAAATAAAAATTTTTGAGGGACTGGGGACAGAGCTGTCTTCCCTCCAAGCCAGGAGTAAGGAGCCTGCCAGGATTTGGATCCCATCTCCTTCTCCTCCGTCTTCCTCTGCAATTGATGAACCCCATCTTATTTTTAACTAGAAGCCAGTCAAGCAGAAGACAATTTGTTCTTGTCTTAGTAGCCCAGTAGCTGTTGTTCCTCCTTAACAATAGACTCATCTGTGCCTTGCAGGGCTGTGACTCCTGGAGCTTACCTTGTTTCTTTGAATTGCTAGTAAACTGCAAACCGAATCTATGATTCACCCTTACCAAAAGTTTTGCAGAACCTCATTTTCATTAGTGTACTTTGTGGACTCATCTCACGTCTGAACCCATTTCATGTCCTTACCCTTTCCTTTCCTCCCTTTTCCTTACCCCGCACCCCAAAACTGATGTCTATTTTATGTCATGTTATCTTATGTGTTCTATATAGATTTCCCAAACCACCTTAAATGTTTTGATTCAAAGTTCTAATATACATACATGGAACCAGAGTGATTTTTAATAATTGTGGTGTACAAAATACTACGTGCCTTTTCAGGTTGGTTTTGTAGGGAAGGACATTTTTTAATAAGATCAACAAATAAAGGAATAAATTGGAACTTGGAAGCAGACTTCCAAATTTCTTGCCTTAACTGGTGGCTCACACACTCCTCTGCAGGCAATGAAAATATTTTAGATCTGTGGTCAAGTAAGCTCCTCCATTTCATAAGTTCAGAAGGAAGAAAAATATCAGGGAATTAATACAAATTCTACTAAAACGTTTATAGAGTACTCTATTTCAGAGGGGCTCTATGACTGCTAATATTTAAAGCTATATATTGTGAAGTTCTCAATCGTAAGATAAATTACAACATTTCCCTAACCCACTTATCACATTTTCAGGACATGTTACATTTCAGAGGGGCATATATTTGGTTCTTTTAATTTGTTTACTTTGATTGTTTCATTATAAAAGAAATACAAGTTTGTGTTAACAAATGCATGATAAAATAAAAGACAAAAGTCGTCATTCTCTTGCCCTCTCCTCATCTTCATCCCCAGAGGTTACGATTGTTAGCTTCTTGGTATCTATCCTTCTAGATCTCTTCTATCTATAGATACACACAAATGCATGAGCAGCGATGTAATGTATGTTACAAAAAGAAGCTTTCTGTTTCAAATGGATCCAATGCATACAGCACAGTTTATTTACCCATTCAGTTATTTGTTTAACGTTTTCAACCCTTTGATTTCAGAGCTGAAGGGGAAAACAGAGAGCGTCATGTTAGCCCCTTATTAACGCCCATCATTTTGTATGCTCCTTCCTACATTCCATATTGCATCCTAGCACATCAGTGGATCATTCACTTACTCTTTCATCTACAGCAGGAACGTAATGAGAAAAAAGATGGTCATACTCTAATGGTCACATCCCAGTGGCTTCATGTTCCCTGGACAGGACCGCACTCACCAACACGTATCCCAGTGTTCGTGATTATTACAGTACTGGGTGACATTTGCATTACATCTGTAAATTCCCAGAATGGCCACCAGAGGGAGTCAACCACCCGGCGAATTCAGAGCTATTGAGTCTAGCGCCAACGACACCTGCTTCGCTCTCAGCTTGAATGTGTGTCTGCTTACACTGGCTAGTATTTTTTTAAATTAGATTATATTTTTTAAATGGCCATTACTGAACTCCTCTCCAATTAATATGTGGAACAATGCAGGCAAAGTGCTCCAGACAGCCCCTAGCTAAATAAACACCATAAGTTATTATTGTTATTGTCATTCATAAGCCATTTTAAAAAGAGAGAGAGAACCATTCCTTGCTGTGCTATTATCCCTAACAAATATTTCCTGGCAAAGAGGCTCATCTATTTAGTAACAGTCCAATGCATAGTTACCACGCCGCTCCCCAAAGTGCTTCTGCCTTGGTTGCTTGATTAACTTCAGGATAAATGAGTGGCTCTAGACAAGAAGACTTTTACCATTTTTCATTCTTATTTTCTGTTAAATATATGTTGCATTGTATACCTCTCTCTCTCCCCCTCCGCATACAATAAAATGCATTTCATGAAATTAACACGATATAGACTTTTTCATCAGAGAATAGAGGGAGATATTCTGGGAAAATGCATTTTTTAGTTACCACCATCACAAAGATAGGCTTTTGGACAATATTAAGCTTGTTGTCACAAACATTATTCAAGCATGTCCATGCCAATGATGAATGGATAATTTCTCTAATCAGTGTTCACAAATACCGCTATGGGAGGATTCTACCAAATTTACCTCAATTTCCATTATTTCAGTATGTATTTACACATACTCTGATGTTTATTGACCAATGTTGCATAAAAATCCAAAGGCAAATGAGTGAAGTGTGGTAAGCCTCGACACCACACGGTGGCGCTGTTTCATCATACTTGAGAAAGGCTTTAGCAATTCACAGGAGACCATGGCCCCTGAAAACGGAAGACCATGAATCCATGAATTGCCTTCCCTGTGTTACTCCAATTTGAAGGACAGAATCCAGTAGAGTTTAACATTTAGCATTAATTCGTATCATCTAAACAACAAAACAGCACCAAAATACAAACATAAGGAATGTGAGGAAATCATTGCTGAAAAGTGGGTTGTTAGAGAAATGATCCATAAATGCTTCATGCTGTTAATTTATGCTACTGCTTTTAATAGCAATATTGTAAGCTCGCCCTAGATGTGCAAGGCGTTTTCACTTTCATCCTTATATTTTGTTCTCCACGTGATCCAGTGAAGCATGCAAGGGGGCTTTGATCTCTATTTTACAGCTAAGGAAACTGAAACCCTTCCAGGCACCCAAAGATGGCAAAATTCTGCAGCACAAAAGAGGTTTTTGTGTCCTAACATCTTTCTGACGCTTGTGAGAAAGTGTAAATTCCAATAGCCACTTTACCCAAGCCATCTTGGGGCTCTGGTTTTTTAGTTCATCCCACACCACGCCCAGGCAGATATGGTTGAATTCTAAGGTTTCCATTCTTTCCCATTGACCGGAGCAGGCTGGCACCCAAAGTGCTAATCAGGAAGAAGGCCCATCTTCCACCGTCATCACAGAATCCCCAAGGAGCCTGTCTTCCATCCCAGACATGTAAAATGATTTATTATCTGTACCCTTCAGCTGTGGAGCTGAAATTTGCATCCTGTACCTAGTCCCCCACGATAGGGAAGAGGCAGAAAACAAAACACCCTCCACTCATTTCTTATTCATAGAGCAGCCAATGTAAAATATGATTACGTACACGATGGATTGGATCCGACAGATAGTATAAAAGGCAAGCCGGGGAACATTAACTAGGGAATGGATTTTTCAATGATTTTCAATGTCTCCTGTAGTCAACAGTGAAGGGAAGGTGGGGAATGAGACAAATGCAAAGAGACACACACATAACTTTCAGTATCAAACTTTAAAATACATTTCACTCTCAAAGGCTCATTGCGTGTCTGTCCTATGCCAGATGTTTTGCCGTGTGCTTTATATACGTGATTTTTTTTTTTTTTCTTTTTGAGACAGGTTCTTGCTCTGTCGCCCAGGCTACAGTGCAGTGGCACGGTTTTGGCTCACTGCAGCCTCTACCTCCCAGGCTCAAGCAATCCTCCCACGTCAGTCTCCCTAGTAGCTGGGACTACCAGCTAATTGTTATGGGGGGTTTTGTTTTGTTTTGTTTTTTTGTAGAGACAGGGTCTCACCATGTTGCCCAGGCTAGTCTTGAGCTCCTGGACTCAAGTGATACCACACACACCCCCCCCCGCCTTGGCCTCCCAACTGCTGTGATTACAGGAGTGCGCCACCACACCCAGTCTCTTTTAATTATCCTTATTCTACAGATAAGATTAAAAAAAAAAAAAAGAGGTTCCAAGAAGTAAATGTACCTCAAGTTCACCCACCTGGTAAGTACTGAGCAGGACTTGAATCCAGACCTTGTCTTGCTCACCCAAACTGCTCTCCTCGTCTGTAAGCCGCCCTGCTTGCTTCCAGGACCCTGGCGCGATGGTGGCCAGGACCTACCTGTATGGATACAAACTGCTATCAGCTGCTGGCCACTCTAAATAGATGGCACCTGAGACCAGACGCAAAATCCCGAGAAGCGAGAAGCGAGAAGCGAGTGAAGCTGAAGCCTGCGGCCCTTCTTCCTCATAGGCCTCTGTGAGGTCTGGGAGGAGTCATCGAGTTTTCCGGGAGAAGAGAGGAAGCTGGGTTGCAATCAGAAAGCATTTCTAATCGGCCGTTTTTGGTAAATTGCCTAAAGAGATCTTCAGGAGAAAAAGGATCTAAACTTCCAAGTCTCCAATAATTTTTTGGGATATCATTTTTCATTCTAAAGAAATGTTCACGTTCCTGCCTAATTTTGTATTTGTAATTATATATTCTTTTTAAAAGAAATCATATGAGCTTTGGGCTTCACAAAATCGGGATCTTACCTGCGTGTGCCTTTTTCCAGTGGTTAAACATGTTGCCTCTCATCCCCTAAAAGGCTAAACAATTTATTGTGATCTTGAAGCCATCATTGCTGGGCATAGTCCTGAAATATAGTTTTCCTGCAAAAGGACAGGGAGGGGAGGAAGAAGGAAGGGAAGAAGGACAGATATGCACAAGATTATATGTAGAGATAGTAATTCATTTAATGTGAAGGTAGGAAAGTCACCACCATTACGAGCACCTCTTTAAAAAAAAAAAAAGCACCCTTCCACATAGACTGGATCTCATCTTCTCTTATGAAGGTTCTAACTTCCTAAGGATGGTTTCAATGGACCATCCAGTAATAAGATAAAAGGTTCACACTGCCATGGACACGACATGGCTAAAGACAGGACCTAGACTTTGCTCCTGGGATTTTGTGGCATATTGTTAACGCAAATCACCTGATTATGTTAGCCAGCAATGATCATCACGTATTCTTTTGCCTTCATCCTGATCCTCCAGTTAGAGGGTTTGGAAAATTCCTTAAACAATTCAACTATTTGTTATGGAAGGTTTCCACAGCCTCTCGTCTCCTTTGTCACACAGAAGTTCCCCCAAATCATCTTGGCTGCTTACATCTACGAAGCTATAAATGGGATGCGAGTCCTCAGGGAGAACGCCAGAGCCCTCTGAGGGTGGGGAGCTCGGCGTCACACCAACTTTCTGGACCCACACTATCTGGGTTCACCAGTTATACAGATCAGACTGGCAAGCCCCCCGATGGGAAACCCTGTTTTATGCCCCTCCATAGACATCACCTTTGCTTTTAGGTAGGAATGATCACCCGAGGATTAGGGTTCAGGCCCACATCATTCTAGGGTCTCAGGGTCAGAGCAAGTAAGGTGATAAAGTAAAAGGGGTGAAATCATCTCCTAAACAAATATTCACACTGGAGATTTCTATTTTTTCCATTTCTTCTAATGAAACATGTATGCATGCTTTATGGTTCTAAAGCACAGGTTGCTGTTTAAGCCATTCACACAGATAGTAAAGAAAAGAGAAGGAGAAAGGTTTTGAAATGTAGGGCCTGGGGAAAGGGGTTAGTGGAACTTCATCTGCTGTGTGTTCAGACAGAGCAGATATAAAGTGTGTGTTTATCCTATGAAGCCCATAAATCTTAAGGAAACCCAGTTGTTGCCGACCCAAAAGCCTTCTGCAAATGTACTCTTCACAATATCAGACCCTCCAGGCTCATTGTTCTGTGTTGTCCTGGATTGATGTGGCCTAAAATCAAAACTGCTTTCATAGCTCGGAATTAATTTAATAGCTCTAGTCTAGAATTAAACTTTTTGGTCATTCATTTTGATTAATTACTAAAAGAAATTCTGGCGCCTATACCCCTAAATACAATTTTATTTTGTGGAAACAGAAAACTTATTTTACAAAAAAAAGTCAATCTCTATCACAAATTCACCATCCAGGCTTGAGTGGTTTGACGTTTGGGTGCTGTACTTTGGAGACAGTTAAACATATAATTGAAGCCCACGTGTAGATGTAGAGGTACTTGTAAAAATTTCCGCCTCGAAGATGACATTTAACTGCACAGAGTAGCTTTCTTTGTCTTAATTCTCTGGGTTTCCATTTTGAAAAGAAGAAGCTATCCTCCAGGGCTTTATAGGGTTACTAATTACACAATGTCACCTATCGACAGAACAAAGCCATTATGACAGTCTCCAGCTGTCTGAAATTTAAGTAGGCTTACCAAAGCTCTTAAGATGACAAACACACGCATTTGTAGGACGGTTCCTGTCCCGCTGAGGTTAACTAAATGGTCTGGGGATGGGCAAGGAGAAAGAAGGGGGCACTTGCAAAGTAGCTGGCTCCACTTCGGAGGAAAAAAATCCTGGGGTTGTTTTTGAGGTCCGGCTGAGAACCAAAAGCAAAAACAAAGTATCTATACAGTTTTTCAGCGCATCGTGTGTATTTTTCACGTAACAGCTCCCTTCGGGGCATTCGGAAAACGCTTCTCGTCGGATATTTCTACCCAGAGGATGCTCTTTCTGTTTAAAATAGAAGTAGATTTGAATTCTCTCTGCAAAGAGAAGGTCCGGTATCCTGGCGGGAGACGCAAAGTGCCACTGGGTGCTGGAACGTGGAGGTGAGGGCTTGCAGGAAGAAGGGTGGGGCTTGGAAGGAAAAAGGCGCGGCTTGGAGGAGAAACAGGCTGCTCACAATCCGCGAAGCCAGAAGTTACCCGGCTCCTGGAACCACGTCCACATCCCCGGCCAGTTCCTGCCTGGGTTTCATTCTTTCTAAAAAGTGGTTTGTATTTGTGCCTCTCTTCCGCGTGCTACAAAGAGAAGTGACCGCTAGAGGGCAATATGGTGCAAAATAAGAATTTGATCGCGCATGAGAAGAGCTGAAATAATAAGCATATAGATAGAATGAAACAGAGGTATTGTGAAGAAGTGTGGTGAGTAGGCTTTCCAGTCCCTGTTCTCCATATCCATACACCCCCTCAAATATACACACTTAACTAAATGGCAAAGTATCTGCACTGCAGAAGCTAACCCATCATTTTTTTCTCTCTCTTAATTTCTGAGAGTTGGAAGGAGTTTTAGGGAATATTGAACTCCTCGACATCAGAACAGGGTAGTTTCTGGAAGCTTTCACCGTTCGTAAGCCCAGAGTATAAGATCAAAGTGGTGGTTCTCAATCGGGGTGAGGGAGTGAGGGGAGTTTGCCTCCCAAGGAACATTTGACCTTGTCTGGAGAGATTTGTGTTTGTCACAGCTGGGGGGACGGGGTGGACATAGATACTAGCATCTAGTAGGTAGAGGCCAGGGATATCACTCAACATCCTACAATGCATAGGACAGCCTCCAATAAAGAATCATCCACCCCAGATGTTCATAGTGCCAAGGTTGTGGAACCCTGGTTAAATGTGGGTGCACAGCTTGTAGATGCATTTCCATCAAGTGAAGGTGTGGTTCAGTCCTCAGCGCTTCAGCTCTTTTCAGTGTTATTATTATTCAATTATTTTGTCCAGAGACAGTACAGGGTGGTAATCACCAATTCTAGACCCAGCCTGCTTGAGGCTGAATCCGCTCTGCCCCTCCCTAGACAGCTGATCTTGAGTGAGTTATTTAACCTCCTTGAACCTCAGTTGCCCCACCTCTAAAATGGATGTGATAACAGTACCCATCATGGTACAGATAAGATTAATAAATATTGGAAAAGTACTTGGAACAGTGCCTGGCACGTAGTAGTACTAAATAAGATATAAATAAATGAAAACTATGGTGATGAGATTAATACTATTTCCCCCAACACCTAAAAATCCAATCTAAATGCACCAGAATAACAACTGATGGGATGGCTGAGGCTAAACTTACAGTGCCAGGATTCCAAGGTCATTCATCTACAGGTAGGGGGCTTGAGGAGAGAGCTTCCTTTGCACCTGAGAACATCCATAGGGCAGGAGCTCCATATCTGGCCCAGTCCTCTAATTTTACTAAGAAGGCAACTCGACCACAGAGTCAATGGTGCACAGTAGGGAAGCAGGACCAAGACCTGCCAGTCAACACCACAGCTCACTCCTTTTGGCCTACATTTAGTTGCTTCAACCAGTAACCATGGTACATGATCTGACACTGTTAACCTTTTCTGTGAATCGCAATCCGCTTCCCCATATCCTGCAATGGCGTTGTGTGGCTTATCATTTGCCCTCTGAGAATATTTGATGCCTCAAGGGACACTCAATTCAAAGTACCAAGAAAATGTTAGCTGGGTTTTTCATTCTTCTACCAGCGGACTGGACTTCACTTTGAATAGAATACCACTAATACCACTGAAGGAAAAATTTAAAGGAAAGAACATCACACAGTGAACACTACACAACTAGATTATTACAGATTTTTTCTCAAAAAATCTGCTGCCCTTCAA
Source organism: Macaca fascicularis (assembly GCF_037993035.2). Lineage (NCBI taxonomy): Eukaryota > Metazoa > Chordata > Mammalia > Primates > Cercopithecidae > Macaca > Macaca fascicularis. The sequence continues at coordinate 101,350,171 of NC_088377.1, read as the reverse complement.
GGATCACTCCTCACATACTCACTATATCAGCATCTTGTAGTTACCCAGATGTGTTTCTTATACTGTGTTGTAACTACAAGTTTATTCTTCTTCTCATTCTATGAATTTTTTTTTTTTTTTTTGAGATGGAGTCTCGCTCTTGTCGCCCAGGCTGGAGTGCAATGACACGATCTCAGCTCACTGCAAACCTCCGCCTCCTGGGTTCAAGTGATTCTCCTGCCTCCGCCTCCTGAGTAGCTGGGATTACAGGTGCCTGCCACCACGCCCGGCTAATTTTTTTGTATTTTTAGTAGAGACGGGGTTTCTCCATGTTGGTCAGGCTGGTTTGGAACTCCTGACCTCAGGTGATCCATCCACCTTGGTGCTGGGATTACAGGCGTGAGCCACCGTGCCTGACCGTTCTATGAAATGTTAAAGGCAGGACGTTCATTGCCAACTCTGTCTTCTGCAGCCCAGGCACACTGCCAGGTGCACAGTCAGTCTTCATAAATGTTTGCTACTGCTTTGGACACCACAGTCACCACCACAGGAAGCTGATTGCAAGTCATGGGCCCAGGCCAGTAGGGCAGCATTTTCCCAGAGCGTGGCATGTGGACCACAGCTGAGATGATTTTAGGTGGAAAGATGGTGATTTTAGATAGGACATGGACAAGGTATAAAACAACATTGAATCATATAATGAGAAAGTTAATCCTTACCCAATGATCCTTCAACATTTCTGATTTCTTTTTTTTTTTTTCAGACGGAGTTTCTCTCTTGTTGCCCAGGCTGGAATGCAATGGTACAGTCTCGGTTCACTGCAACCTCTGCCTCCCAGGTTCAAGCGATTCTCCTGCCTCAGCCCCCCGAGTAGCTAGTATTACAGGTGCCCGCCACCATGCTTGGCTAATTTTTGTATTTTTAGTAGAGATGGGGTTTCACCATGTTGGCCAGGCTGGTCTCGAACTCCTGACCTCAGGTGATCTGCCCACCTCGGCCTCTCAAAGTGCTGGGATTACAGGCATGAGCCACCATGTCTGGCCAACGTTTCTGATTTCTTCAGGGAGAAAGTCTCTGGTGGTAATATGTCTTATCTCTCTCTCTCTCTCTCTCTCTCTCTCTCTCTCTCTCTCTCTCTCTCTCCCCATCAACATCTTTTGGACAAACTAAATACACCTGAGGCTGAAAGTCAAGAATGTTTAGCAGATGAAAATATCTACCTGGAATTTAACACATTGTTCTCAATACATCTGTTTATGACCACCTCTACTGCACAGCAAGTGGTAACATCAGTCTTCATTTTCCATCTCTGGGTAAGGCAATTGTACTCAGCAAATACCCCTGGTGTGCCCCTCTACTTCCAGCCCCTTTGCACTTGGGGGGGTCATGTGACTGGTCTTCACCAATGAAACGGGGTGGAAACCTATACAACCTCTGGGCTAAGGCATTGACGAGCAGGTGCACAGCCCTCCAGTCATTCTTCCTCTGCATCAGTGGCCCTGGAGGTCACATTTTGAGATGGTGGCATTATACAATGGAATGAGCATGGATCTAGACATTGCCATCTATCTCCAAGAAAAGCTGCCCTGGAAAGTCATCTGACTTGCATTGGATTTCACATGAATGGAAACTAAACCTTTTTTATTTTAGTTTATTTCATTTTACTTTAAGTTCCAGGATACAAGTGCCCAATGTGTAGGTTTGTTACATAGGTATACATGCACCATGGTGGTTTGCTGCACCTATCAGCCCGTCATCTAGGTTTTAAGCCCTGATGCATTAGCTATTTGTCCTAGTGCTCTCCCTCCTCTCATTCCCCTATCCACCTACTGGTGCCGGTGTGTGATGCTCCCCTCCCTGTGTCCATGTGTTCTCATTGCTCAACTCCCATTTATGAGTAAGAACATGTGGTGTTTGGTTTTCTGTTCCTGTGTTAGTTTGCTGAGGATGATGTCTTCCAGCTTCATCCATGTCCCTGCAGAGAACATGATCTCATTCCTTTTTATGGCTGCATAGTATTCCATGGTGTGTATGTGCCACATTTTCTTTATCCGGTCTATCATTGATGGGCTTTTGGGCAGGTTCCAAGTCTTTGCTATCGTAAATAGTGCTGCAATAAACATACATGTGCGTGTGTCTTTATAGTAGAATGATTTATATTCCTTTGAGTATATGCCAAGAAATGGGATTGCTGGGTCAAAAGGTATTTCTGGTTCTAGATCCTTGGGAATCGCAACACTGTCTTCTACAATGGTTGAACTAATTTACATGCCACCAACAGTGTAAAAACATTCCTATTTCTCAACAGCCTTGCCAGTATCTATTGTTTTTTGACTTTTGAACAGTCGCCATTCTGACTGGCGTGAGATGGTATCTCATTGTAGTTTTGATTTGCATTTCTCTAATGATCAGTGATGTTGAGCTTTTGTTCATATGGAAAACCAAACCTTTGCTGTGTTAAGCCTTTGCAATATCAGGGTTTATTTGTTACTGTAACAAAGCCTAGACTATCCTGACTAATACAACAGTATTTTAAAACTTTTAAGGTTATAAATGAGTGAATTTAAAGAAAATATTAACTACATAATGGTCCAGGACATAACAAAAATGTTTGAAAGCGATACTCAAATGCCACCGAGTGCTTAGAGTCTTAGAGTTGATTCTACAAAAGAGTGGAAAGTCACTCCCCACCTCTTCTCACCAGGTTTCCCAAGAGACCTGGACCAGGCTAGGGTAAAGTGCAGCCCAGGGCTATAACAGAATAAAGTGAAACTAGTTTCAAGGATCAAATTTGCTGCCTTTCTGGCAACCAGCTGAATTAACTGACTCTAAAAAGCAGAAGCAGTATAATTAGAGTCATTAGGAGTCCAGAGAAAAAGACTTAAAATTACCTACTTTTCCCTGGGTGGTATGACAAACTCTCACTATTTTTGATTTTATGAAGCTCAGCTTTCCTACAGCTCTGTCACTCTATAGATTGGAAGCATGATTTCATACCACGTACTTCAAGGCCAATTTTTCCTTGTCCAGTACTCATAGTCTCACGTGAAGTCCATGTTATTTGTTCATTCCCATTACGCTAGACAGAGAATGGATGCACACATAATTTTCGTCTTGGGGATGATTTAGTAATGATCAAAAGTGAAACTGTTTCAAAGTGGGAAGCAAGCTGCACAAACTCACTTGCCTCCAATTGATTTCTCTTCCTCAAAGAAAAGTCCGGATGGAAGGAACCTTGAGACTTAGGTACCTCTGGGGTGCTGTGACAAAGTAGGAAAAACACGAAACAAGTCATTAGGGAACCTGACTCCAACACTAGTTCAGTTGTTTAGCTTTGAACAACTCCCCTTGCCTCTCTGTGCCTGTGTTTTCCATCTTTAAAATGGAAATATCAACAGTTACCTTAGCCAGGTGCCTTGTAGTGATGTGGAGGCAGATCATAGGCACGACAGTGCTGTGAAAATCGCATGACCAGCAGCTAACCGTGAGTGCTGGGTTCCTACCACATAATGGACTCTGTGCTGGGTACTTTTCACACTTATCTCATTTAATCCTCAGAAGAACATATGCAGAAATTGTACTATTATCCCCTTTCTTTTTTGTTTTTGTTTTTATTTTTGTTTTTTTGAGACAGAGTTTCACTCTTGTTAACCAAGCTGGAGTGTAATGGCGCAATCTCGGCTCACCTCTGCCTCCCGGGTGTAAGCAATTCTCCTGCCTCAGCCTCCCAAGAACCTAGGATTACAGGCATGCACCACCGTGCCCAGCTAATTTTTTGTTTTTAGTAGAGACGGGTTTCGCCATGTTGGTCAGGCTGGTCTCAAACTCCTGACCTCAGGTGATCCACCTGCTTTAGCCTCCCAAAGTGCTGGGATTACAGGCATGAGCCACAACACCTGGCCTAACCCCTTTCACATATGAGAAAACCAAGACTTAGTTGGAGAGGGTCAGTTACTTCCTAGAAGTCACTCAGTTACCAAGGGGTGGGGCCAGAACTCAAAGTCAAGTGCCAGTGGCCTGGGAGCTGGGGCCCATGTGAATCCCTGCCCCTCAAAGCAAGGCGTGGCTTGTTATCAACTCTGGGTCTGGCTTCTCTGGACTGTGACACAGCCCCATGTTTTGAAACTCCATTTTTCCACACGGGGTTAATCCAAAGAGCCTGCTGGGAGAGGAGAGACCGCTGCAAACCCTGCCAGCATGTTACATGCTGCTTAGCAACCAGTGAAAACAAGCAGTGCTCTAGCAGGAAGGGAAAACCAGCCTCAGGCTGCGGAGGAGGAGTGAAGAAGGGGGAGACACAGGGCCCTGCCTAATCTGGTTGGGTTTGTGTGGCCATGGGCACGTGCTAATCTGAATGCTTTCCCCTTAGTGTTAACTGGTCACTATGCTGAGGAGATGCCAGGACCAACAAGGAAGATAGCAAATGAAAAGACCTCATCACCTAAGTTCAACCTCGACCTTGGCATTTAGGCTGCCTGTAGAAGGTGGGTGCAGGCACCAGCCCTCAAAGGGCCTGGAGATAAGCCAGAAAAAGAGCTCAGTTCTCCAAAGCCACCGTTGACTGAGACTCTAAGAGAAGACAATTTCAAATGAATACGAAGGCCTTGATAAAGCTCCACCCATCCAGGAAAGAAAGTAGGGGAGCATTTCAAACTTTCAGCTAAAAGGTTTGAGGTTACAATAACCTTCAGCTTGCCCAGGATATCTTTCTTTTGCTTGAGGAATTTCAAAACATCTCAAAATCTCACAGAAATCTTCATGCCTAAAATCTATGCAGTAGGAGCCACTTCATGAAAAGTAATGAATCACATGACATTTTGATTAATGTAAGGAATTTGAGGAATTGTGAGTTTCAGGAAGGTTGGTGAGAATGTCTTCTCAAAGGAGTTCTCTAACGGAAATAACAAGTGAAGTATCATGAATGGAAGACCAGCATATCTGGAAGCGAGTGTGTTCCTTGCCACTAACTGCCTGTATGTCTTTAGGCATGCCATTTATGTATTCTCTCATCACACATCTAAAGAACCAGGCTGGAGGAAAAGACACAATGGCCCTGTCTGGCCCTGGGGTTGCTTAATGTCTCCGGGGAAGGTTGAGGCCTGAACAAGCCAGTAGCATTTAGCGTGGTCCATGCACTATGTGTCACCATGGGAAGGCATTATGGAGTTGCTGAAGCTCCAGTGGAATCCAGAGGATGAAGACGAGCTTGGCATGTGTAGAAAGGGGAGACAGGTATTGCGGGAGGAAGGGACTGCACGCACTGCCTTGTGGGGGAATGATGTGGAATTTCATGGATCAATGGGACTGGGGCACAATGAGTTTGTAGGGATATGGCGGGAGATAAACCTGGAGAAGTAAGCCAAGCTCAGATTCATTCCACAGTGCATTCAACACATCAAGCCCCTACCATGTGCCAGGCAATGTGAGAGCAACTGGGATAGAGAAAAATCCCTGCCTTTGCAGAAATTCCACTGGCACAGAGTGGAACAAGGTCCTGAAGAAGACAGGTGATGCACAGCATATGTTATATGACAAGGACTAAAGCCAACTACACCCATGAGGAGGAGGATAAGGAGGTTGCATTTTAGTTTGAACATTTGAAACATGTTCTATAGGAAGCAAGAGAACAAGCCTTGTTGGTGGCTAAGGGGAGAACATTCTAGAAGGAGCATATGAGACCTGAGTACTATCTTAGTTCATTTGTACTACTATAACCAAATCCCTGAGACTGGGTAATTTATAAATAATAGAAACTTGTTTCTCACAGTTCTGGAGGCTGGGAAGTCCAAAGTCAAAGCACCAGCAGGTTGGTGTCTGATGAAGGCTGCTGTCTTTATCCAAGTTGGTGCCTCAAATGCTGTGTCCTCACATGACAGAAGGGCAAAAATGTCCTGGGAGCTCCCTTCAACCTCTTTTATAAGGTTGCTAATCCCATTCATGAGGGCTCTGCACCTCCTAAAGACCCTACCTCTTAATACTATCATATTGGCAGTTAAGTTTCAACATATGAATTTGGGAGACACATGCAGACCATAGCTAGTACAAGGGGGCAAGCTTTGTCTTCACAGCTATGGAGATAATGGAGTTTAATCCCAGAATCCAAACAAGCACATTTCAGTTTTTGAAAGGACCACTTTTATACCTCTAGATAGCAGGCAGGTAGAGGGAAGCACTGGGAAACAACTGGAAAATTTCAGAAAAGACACAAGAGGGCTCTAAATGAGAAAGAGTTGGGGCTGGGGTGGGATTTGAGAACAGAGTTAGTGGAACTAGTGGTTGGTAGGAGCTGCTGCTGTGTAAGGCTGGCTTGGGTAGGGGGAGCAGAAGGAGAGAGGATAGTGGTGACAGAGACAGTTGGGACAGAGAGGGGTTATGAGGTGATGTTTGATCTGACCACCTACTTACTATGCCCAGTCCTTGGTGATGTGTCCTACCTGATGTCACAGCTCTCACCAGGACAAGAAGGGTGGCCTGCACCCTGCTTCTGGTAGTCACCTGTGCACATGAAAGGCTGCTCCTCATGCTTGGGGCCAGCATGTCTCTCCATGTGTCCCAGCAGCATGGCCTCACTCCACGAGGAAGGATGCATCTCACACCACCAGCTGGCAAAGCTTTTTTATTGTAAAAGTCACACCCTGCCCTAAAAGCACATGGCAACGAACATTTCTGCGTGGAGGAGGATGTCCTGGTGTCTGTAAATTAGCCAAGGAGCCATGCTTGTTTCCTAGTGCAGGGTGACTGCACAGTCCGTTGTATCCAATTTGCAGCATCAAGCTAATTTGTTTTCAGATATAAATTAAAGCTGCTGTCCCAAACCCACGGTGCTGCTTTTCCACAGAAACACTTCAGTCTGTGTTTAATGAATTTTAAAGAAGAATAAAATATACACAGAAAATGGCACAAATATTGAAGTGCACAGTTTGATGAATTTTCACAGCGTGAACTCACCTATGGCACCAGCATCCGGCTCAAGAAATCGAACATTCCAACACCCCAAAATCTCTTGCCTGTCTCAGTCACCACCCCTCCCAAAGGTGTGGTGTATTCTGACTTCAAATAGCATAGTTTAGTTTCGCCTGTCTTAATTTTGTGTAAGTAGAAGCCTAGAGTGTTTGCTCTTTCTTGCATTGCATCGTATCCACAACATCGTGTTTGCAAGATTCATCTTCATTATTACAACAGGCAATAGTTTATTCCTTCTCGTTTCTACACAATATTCCATTGCATGAATATACATTTTATTTATCTATTCTGTTATGGATGGGTTGTGTCTGGGTTTTATCTCAACTGAAGGCTGCTGCTGTAAACATTTTCGTACATGTCATTTGCTACAAATACATACAGGAGTGCGACTGCTGTGCCATTAGGTATACTCATGATTAGCTTTAGTTCAGAACGTATGCACTACCAAAAGTCTCTCTGTTAAACACACTGTGGTACCCTGGATTGGATCCTGGTACAGTAAATGGGCATTAGGGTAAATATAGGTAGAAGCTGAATAAAATCTGGAGTGAAGTTAATAGTAATTTGCCAATGTTAGTGTCTTAGTTACGACAAATGTACCACGGCTTTTTAAAGAGGTTAACATTAGGGGAAATTAGGTGAGAGGAAGTATAAGCAAATTGTATTATTTTTGCAAGTTATGTGCAAATCTAAAGTTATTGCAAAATAAAAAGTTTATGAAAAAGAAAAAAGACTCTTAGCACACACCTCACTAAGAATTACTGTGTATTTTTGTTTTTTGTTTTTTTTAAGGCATTACAGCAGCATTTATCTAACTTGCCTGATGAGATTCACCTGGAGCAAATTCCTGTACCCATTTCTAAAAGATTCTGATGTCTTGGATCTGCAACATGACCCAGGATCAGATTTCTAACAAGTACTCACCTCACCCTGAGTGTCCCATCAGACAAACTTAAGAAATACCGAATGACACTGCAGTGGAATTAGCATAGTTTTAGGCGTCAGCTAAACTCGGGTCCACATTCCGTGTCAGTTATTTTCCAGGTGGGTGATTATTTCAGCATGTTACATAACTTGCTAGAAAATTTGTAGTAATAATGTCTTCCTGTCGAACCACTATGACATCTAAATAAGGTGCTGCAAGACGCCTAGTACAGGGCTGGGCATACCTGGATTTGTGTAATGGTTGACCTGAACACCTTATGTTGTGATTTTTCCCCTCTAAGAACAGAAGAGGCTAATAAATTGTTACTATGGTTCTTAAACAAGTTACACTAAGTGTCATGCCTTTTTTCCAGAAGATAGCCCACATCAAGGGAGTGAGAACTACAATCTCCTCTGCAAGTCCCCCTTTATTTGGAGGTTGTATTTGCTCATTCATTTTCTGATAGTGGACATTTGCTCTTCATGGGCCTAATGAGGACAGAGTCAGACTGGAGATTCCCACAGTCTTCTGCCCTGAGGGACTCACTGATTGCCTCTGCAGAGGGCCCAAGCACGGCTGTGGCATGAAAGCAACACCCTTCTGTGTCCCCTGTTCCCAGCCAGCCACCCCAGCACAGGCTCCAGAACAGCTGGGACGCTGGATGAAATCTCTGCTTTGGCGAAGCACAGGAAGCAGTGTGGGCACAATATGGGCACTGTGCAGCATTGTTTCATGGGAAATAAAGGGACAGTAAGCTCCTCTGGCTGCTTTTTGTCTCTTGATGTCCTGAAGAGTCCATCTCGTTGTAATGGAAAGAATCACCCCTAATCTTGGCAAATCCTAAAGTATGCTGCCATGAATTGTCAGTTCCCTTGCCCAAATGAAATAATTTATAATTTTTCATCATTTGTGAATGTCTTAGAAAAATGTTTAAGGTCCTAGGAAGATGGGCATGGAAGAGGCATTGGCTAAAAGGCAAAATAGTGAAGAGGTAATGAAGGTGTGAGGCCTGAGATGCAGCGCTGGGGACAAAGACTTACAGAGTGTACACCAGCACGGGAGCAGGGACAGATGGTGAAATGGGGGATTTTCCTCTACCAAAGGACAGTAACCCTCTCCAGCAAGGCCACCCTCACTGCCAGGCCTACTCTAACGCCCCGTTTAACACAGAGCTAATGGGAACTACTACCATGACTACACTATTACTGTTCGAAGTGTCATGCCGGAGCCCTTCCTCTGTCCTTATATGCCATCCAAGTCCAAGAAAGCATTAGATGGTATTATAACATCTCAAGGCTCTTTTGCCAGTTAAAAAAAAGAAAACAAACAAATAGCAAAACTTCCCATTGAGACCAACCAAAGCAAAAAAAGGGAACGTACTGGGAAGACCTAAGGGCAGGCAATGGAGTGCAGCTGGGTCTCACGAGCATTCTAGAAGCAGGATGTGACAGTCACCAGAACCAAAGCAGTGACTTGCCCATGTCTGGACCATCTCTGTTCTCTGTTTCTCTCGACACTTGTTTCATTACAAAACCACCTCTCCCTTTCCTGTGCACATGGCACTGTTCACATAGCTAAAAATAATGACCCCAAACTCCAGAGCCCTGCCATCTCCAAACTCCAGCAAACCAATCGACTGGATAACGTTTCAACTTCTGGGAGAAAAATTCTATGGAGCCCAGCTTGGGTCAGGATTTGGCCAGTTCCGTCGGGCCATGTAAACTAAGCATGTTCCAGGCTTAAAGTCCTTCATGTACTTGTGGGGAGAGGGTAGCAGTTTTCCAATAAACAGGCTTGGTCTTAGTGGATACCCTGAAAGACATTTATTACTGGTGGAAAATTACTGCTACTGATTCAGAAAATATTTTTAGGTCCTCTGTCATCTTCACCATATCTCCCCTGGTCATCAGTTCTGTGTTATCTACTTGAATGTTGGGATCCAGATGAGAAAGAAAATAAAGTGAAGGAGGACATTCATGACAAACCATTTTAACTTTAAAATTATCTGGGGATAGACCATAGAGTCTGCAGATATAACCAGACTGCCTGAATGTTTTCTCCCTTCAAGCACTTAAAATTTATGTCGGACAAGAAATGTCAGCTAATTCTGTAAGTTCTACTTATGGCATGGGGGAGATGCGTGCACAACTCACGGGTGGAAGGCACAAACAGGAGAAGCCATAAACTGTTACACAAAGGAAGAAAGACAGGGTGCAAAGGCCAGGAATGAAAAAGGATCTGATAACAGGAAAGCTGGCTCAAGTTAATGAGACAATGCGCAACTTGACAGTCCTGATGGATGTCAGTGGTTCAGTGCTAGGCAGACTTTCTGAGATGACAACTTCCATTCAAACCTCAGCCCTGGATGGCAACCTGAAACCCAAGGCCATGAGCAGTGAGCGTGTGTGAGACCAGCATGGATTAGTGCGGTGGCCTTGGGAGGCCATTCCAGACGGCTGCTTCCTCCCTGTGTACCGTTACCCAGATGGCAGGGGTGCTCTGGGAGCTACAACAATACTAAGTAATTAAGACAAAATGATCTTGGCTATGTATAAGGCATATTCTTTTATGACAAGAACAAAGGGTTAGTTGATGAACTAATTTTTGGTGGGGAAAACTGCAGCATCTATTATTAAATGAATGCTTTGGATTTTTGTTTGTTTGTTTTTCAATAACCCCATTATAATTTCAGTTCAGATACTCCAAAGCTCATGTTTCCTAATTTATTATTGCTTGCTACAGTCCTCAGGGATACAGTAATTGAATTTTACTGGCATGATTACCATATCCATCAACAAGCAAGTCTTCCTGAAATAAATCAGTCAATGCCTGTTGGTTGGCCCACTTTGCTCCACAGGAGAGGTGCCCAGAGCAGAATCCGGTCTCTGCAGAGAAAGGTGTAGTGTTTCTCTGGCCTGTGCAACAGGCTACTGCCTGTCAGCCAGGTGCAAATGAGGCTGTGTGTGGCCAGCTCTGAACATCTGTGGAAGCAATAGGAGCACAAGAATATCTGAAGAAGAGGAAAGAAATATATATTTGAAGAAGAGAAAAGAAAAATACCCCTCCAAAGGGATTGTCCCCCAAATGACCAGATTCTAATTCTATTGCAGTCAAAAATAGATGAGCTTCTGGAAGATGGGGATCTGCATACTTGGTTGAGATCCAGGAAATTCCACAATGAGATGTTAAAAATTCCATCTTAAAAAAAAAAAAAAAAAAAAAAGCAGATGGACAGCCTACATCCTCTCCTTCTTACATCCCAAACAGGAAAACAAAAATCATAATTTTAGATGCATTTTAGGGCTGCACAGGCACAGAGAGATCATCTAAATCCAGACTCCTCATTTTACATGAAAGACTCAACAGGGTCAAATGAATTCTTATCTCAATGTGATATTTAAGATTTTTTAAAAAGCGATCTGCGTCCTTCAAAAATTGACACCCAAATACAAAGTGCATAGGATTGGGCTGTTGCTCGCCTCCTCTGAGCCCCCGGGGCAAGCCATTGAACGCTGAGCCTTGTGGCTTCATCTGGAAATGGAAATAGGCATATTGTTGGCTTCTGTGAGAACTGAGATTAGACATACAAGGGTCTAACAAAGCTCCCAGCACCCAGTCTTGGCTGAATTTCATTCTACTTTGATATTTGTTAAGGAAGTAGGAAATTTATTTTTAAAACATGGTACTATTAGGAAGTCAAGTGACTGAGAAGACCAGACAAGCAGTACCCCTCCATATTTGAGAACCAGGGGAGAAGGCAGGCCTCTTAGGTGAGCACCTTCAGATTTCTAGAGGCATAAGGCCAAGGATTTCAAGTAATTTTGCCTGGGCAGCTAAAATTCACATGCCACTGGGAGTCTGCAAAAAGCTTTGGAGCCTTAAGCACTCTTTGACCCGTACATCATATTTCAACTCAGATACCTTCAGGGTCCTCTGACAGAAGGTGACTGTTCTGATGAACGAGCAGGAGGTCTACGCTCCATCCCCCAGGCTTCGTGTTTCCACATCCAGATCCTTTATCAGAAAAGATCGACTGTTCCACCATTTCCTCTGCTGTTTTCTTGCCTCTTCCTTGTTTAACTCATAATGAAGAAAAAGCTCCCAAGTGAATCACCATCAATGGATTGGATGCTGCTATGGGTTAAATTGTGTCTCCCCTATAATGTCTATGTTGAAGTCTTAGCCCCCAGTAGCTCAGAGTGTGGTCTTATTTGGAAATAGGGTTGTTACAGGTATAATTCGTTAAGGCAAGGTCATATTGGAATAAGGTGGGCCCCTAATCTAATGTGACTGGTGTCCTTATAAAGAGGGGAAATTTATGCACAGACAGTCCCACCAGGAGGACACCAAATGAAGACGAAGGCAGAGATCAGGGTGATGTGCCCACAAGCCAATGAACACCCAAGAATGCCAGCAAAACACAGAAAGCCAGGCCAGAGGCGTGGGACAGTGGAACAGATTTCTAACTCCAAGCCAGAAAGCAATCAGCACCATCCTGGGGTGAGGGGAGGACACAGCACCAGCAGTATCCAGGGTCACATCCCTCACTCTGGCCTCCTCTAATCATATGGCAATCCGGCAATCTTAGCCTGAGAGATGGTAACACAGATTGTCTATTTTTTGCAGCCTTACTCGGCTCCCTTATAAGGAAAAACTATGCCCCTTGAAGTCTTGCAGACTGAGGAGCTATTGTGAATCTGATCTTTTAGAGGAGAGCCTAATGCCATTTTCCCTTTTCAGTAAAAACAGAAAAAAGTTAAAAGAGGAAGGAAGATGTAAGAACCAACTACTCTGTCTTTCTCTCTCTCGCTCTCTCTCTCTCTCTCTCTCTCTCACACACACACACACACACACACAAACACCACACACCTATATACATAAATTCTTTTCCACTGGACTGTGCCTCCTTTTCCGGCTATGTATGCACAAGAATAGAGATATTGGTGCCTGTCCCCTGGAGTAATGATGATAAATATGTCAAGGTCAGCAGCTTCATCAGCCATTGAGACAGCTCACTCTGGCAACTGCAGATAATCATTCACCTGGTGGGACCAGTTGCCTATACCTTAATTCATGCCTCACAGTGTTGCTGAAATGTTCCTTATCTCACAAAAACACTTGTCTTATGTCTTTCTGGTGCAGAAAGAAATTCATAAATTATTGCTATGCCTTGGATTTTTTTTTTTGTCTCCGTCATGATTTTGTGGGGGAAGAAGTTACTCAAGAATGGGGACGAGGTGAAAAATAAGTCATCAGTGTGCACGCAACAATATCCTGTTCCACATCCTATAAAGCAAAAACTCAGACTCAGTAGATCCAAAAGATCTTTGATGAAAAATTTCTGCTACCATCACTCCCTTTCTAATAGGCCTAATGCTTTACCAAGGCTTTAAAAATTCGACTGGCATTTATTGAGAACCTACTTTGTGAAATGCACTATTCTAGGTGATGGGACATAAATAAGACATAATCCCAGATTTATTATATGCAATATGAAATCTACAAAGAGTGTGCTGAGGGGAGAAATCTGTACTAAATTATCCAAATGCTCATTTTTAAAAACTATATTTCTACATTAAAGACAGAAAAAGTATTGTGCTTCCAGTCGAATGTACCATCTTACAGTATCTGTCAATTTTTAACCATGACTATATAAATGTATATTTGGGTGAAATTACAGCTAGTAAGTGACTTGCCCCACACACAAATGAATATCACTTTTATGAACAGTGTCTGGCACGTGTGTCTCAGTGGGAAAGGACTGAACAGCTGCCTTGCAGCACTCATCAATAAGCAGGTATCCAGGAATTCTATTCAAAGCCAGCCAGGCCCTGTGCAGACACAAAGAGAAATACAAGATAGAATTATTGTCCTTAGGGAGCTCACAAACCAGTGGAAAGAACTAACCCTACATGTCAAGACAGAGTGAAGTATTTATGGCTGCAAGATGAACTGCACGTCCTTCATTAAATATTTAAGTATAAATAATGTAACACTGGATAGCGCCCCATACATGTGTTACATAAATTAAGAAAAATAGGTGGGAAAAAAAGGCCAAATTGGTTAGAGCTAAAGCATGGGTTTTAGCATTACATGGGAGGGGGAAAATCTTCACCATGCACCCTAAGAGCAATCCCTCGATTTTATTACTCATCATGTGTACACATGAGGTGACAAAAGTTATCAGGATTGACAGCAAGGACTCTGGAGCCAGCCAGTGTCACTTCAAATCCAGCTCCGACAGCTCCCCACTCAGGCACCTCCATCAAGACACATAACTTCTCTGTGCCTCAGTCTCCTCCTCTCTCATCTGAGAAAGCGACAGTACCTACCTCAGATGATAGATATTATGAGGACTGAATGAATTAGTGTAGGAATAGCTCTTAAAATCATGCCTGACACAAAATACATGCTTATAAAGGTCTGCTAAATTACATAAACAAAATACCTTATGCCTCAAAGTAGTTTATGTTTCATGAGTCTTACATAAATTAAATAATACATGTGTATGTGTGTATGTATATATGTATGTGTGTGTATGTGTGTGTGTGTGTTCTTAAAAAAAGAACAGGATAACAGCGATGTTCAGGGAACAAGAGAGGTAACTGAACTGCCCGCCAGTGAGCTGGATGGAACAGAGCTATATGTCTCCTCTTTCATAAGCAAATAGGAGAAATATGGCTGAATTCTTTTTCTCGGCAAGGAACATCCCTGAGAAAGAGAATGTACCCTGAAGGTAGACTTATAGACGGCCCCTTTTAAGGCGTCCCAGCCAAAGGGATGAAATAAGCCCCAGTCTCCTATAGCGCCCCCAGGCTTATTAAGTGGAGGAAAATTCCCACCTAATAAATTTTTGGTCAGACAGGTTATCTGCTCTCAAACCCTGTTTCCTGATAAGATGTTATCAATGACAATGCATGTGGAAACTTCATTACCAATTTTCATTTCACCTCATCTGATGGTCCTGTGATCTCACCCTGCCTCCATTTGCTTTGTGATATTTTATTACCTTGTGAAGTATGTGATCTCTGTGACCTACACCCTATTCGTGCACTCCCTCCCCTTTTGAAAATCACTAATAAAAACTTGCTGGTTTTACGACTCGGGGAACATCACCGATCCTGCCGACATGTGATGTCTCCCCCGGACACCCAGCTTTAAATTTCTCTCTCTTGTGCTCTTTCCCTTTATTTCTCAACCCAGCTGAGATACTTAGGAAATAGAAAAGAACCCACGTTAAACATCGGGAGCAGGTTCTCCCGATACATTATAAAAGGAGTCTCATATTAATTTTATTTGGAAAGGGTTTCCCCCCATGTTTTACATAATGTTGAGGACAGAGAAGAGCTAAGTATAAAGAAAATATACTTCTGGGTGCTAATTTGTATATATTAGCCTAAACTATTACACAAATTTAAGAATACCTGTCCATGTGTACAAAGTCTCAAACAACATAGCCTGTCAAATCAAAAAAACTTACTTTTTTACTATACATAAATGCTGACAAAAAAGAAACAATTTTTAAAGGTTATGGACATGCTATTTGACAAACAAATCTGTATGTGACAGAATAAAATTGATAACTCTTTACCAAGGCTGATAAGAGAGAAGATACAAATTTCCAGTATCAGGAATGGAAGTGGGGGACATTACTATAGATTCTACTAATATTAAAAATAAGAAGAAGAAAATATTCCAACAAGCTTTATGCTAATAAATCTGATAGCTTAGATGAGATGAACAAATTCTTTGAAAGCCACATATTACTAAAGTTCATCCAAGAATATTAGATAATCTGAAGAGTCCTAAATCCATTAAATATATTTAATTCATAAGGGGAAAAAAACTTTCTACAAAGAAAACTTCAAGCAAAGAAGCCTTCACTGGCAAATCTACCAGCATTTAGGAAAGAAAGAATACCAGTTCTATAGAAGCTCTTCCAGAAAGTAGAAAGGCAAGAAACAGTTCTCAACTTACTTTGTGAGGCCAGCATTACTCTGAAACAAAAACCAAAAACAAACATTACAAAAAAAAAAAAAAAGAAAACTGGAGACAAACCCATTATGAACATAAACGCAGAAATCCTTAATAAAATGTGAAGAATTCAAAACCAGTAGTATACAAAAATGATAATATATAATATTATATATTGTCCCACTTAGTTGCAGGGTTGGTTCAAAACTCAAAAATCAATTAATGTAATTTTCACCATGTCAACAGATTAAAGAGGAAAAATCATACTGTCATTTCAATAATGCAGAAAAAGCAACTGGCAACATTTAACATCCTTTCTCAGCAAATTATAACTTCCTTGATCTGATGAAAGGTGTCATGAAAACATTGAGCTGACATCATACTTAATGTGAAAGATTGAATGCTTTATTCCTAAGATTAGCAGTGAGGCAAGGAAGCCTTCTCTTACTACTGCTATTAAATAGTGTGTTGCTGGTTTTTTGTTTTGTTTTGTTTTGTTGTTTTTTGAGAGGGAGACTTGCTTTGCCACCCAGGCCGTAGCGCAATGGTGTGATCTTGGCTCACTGCAATCTCCACCTTCTGAGTTCAAGTGATTCTCCTGCCCCAGCCTCCCGAGTTGTTGCTGTTTTTAAACAGTGCAATAAGGCAAGAAAAATGTATAAAGGGCATACCAATGAGAAGGAAGAAATAAAATTATCTTTATCACAGATAATGTGATTATATGCATGAAATATTAAAAAAACTGCAAGAACTAAGTTTAATGGTCAATGTATAAAATCCAACTTATTTCTATGGACTAGAAAATGCACAATTGGAAACTGAATTTTTCTAAATGTGCCATGTATACTTTCGATGTTATAACATCAAAAATCATGAAATACTTATAGATCTAACAATATTGATTTAAGATTTGTTGGCTGAACACTTTAAGACATTTATCAGATAAATTACAAAGAACTAAATAAATTGAAAGACGTACTGCATTCACAGATCAAGAGTCAGTTAAGATGTCAATTCTTTCCCAATTTATTTATAGATTTAAGGCAATATACCTCGGTCTAAATGTTTGTGTCTCCTCCCTCCCCAAATTTATACCTTGAAATCCTAACCCCTAAGGTGATGGTATTAGGAGGTAGGGCCTTTGGGAGGTGATTAGGTGATGAGGATAGAGCCCTCATGAATGGGATTAGTACCCTTATAAAAAGAGGCCCCAGAGAGTTCCTTTGGCTTGTCCACCATGTGAGGTTAGAACAAGACCATGGCTGTCTGCTAGGAAGCAGGCCCTCACCAGACATTGAATCTGCCCAAGTCTTGGTCTTGGACTTTCCAGCCCCTAGAACTGTGAGAAATAAAATTCTGTTGTTTGCAAGCTACTCAGATGATGGTAGTTTGTTACAGCAACCTGAATGGACTAAGATACAATCAAAATCACAATCCCACCAGGCATTTTTCTTCAGGTAATAACAAGCCAATTATAAAATGTATATGGAACATCACAAAGCTAATTGGCCAAAATCAACTTTGATAAAGAAGAATAAATTTGGAGAACTTATGCTACCTGATTTCAAGACTGCCTATGTAATCAAGACAATTTGGTACTGGACTGAGAAGAGACATATGAATCAGTGGATCAGAATAGAGTTTCAAGAAATAGACACACATAAACGGCCAACTGATCGTTTTCAACAAAGTTGCAGAGGTCATTCAAAGCAGAAAAAATTGGTTATCTTTTATATATAACAAAATGTACTAGACTATATATTCATATGGAAAAAAATAAAACCAAAACAAAAAACATTAATCTTGCTTGCTTGCTTGATCCATATCTCACACCATAAGGTATGGATCTATTTTTAAAATCAATTTGAACCAGTGAATGAATGAACAATATGGGGTATGTTCATGCAATGGAATACTACTCAAAAAGTCAGACACAAAATGTTACATACTGTATGACTCCATATATATGCCATTCTAGAAAAGGAAAAACCATAGGGAGAGAAATGAAATCTGAGATCACCAGGGATTGAATTTATAGGGAAGGGAATTGATTAAAAGGAGCACAAATGAACTGTTTGTAGTAATGGAAATGGTCTATATATATATCTTGATTATGGTGGTGGCTAAATGATTGTATGCATTTGTGAAAACGGATGGACCTGTACGTTCAAAAGGGGTACATTTTACTGTATGTAAACTACACCTCAATATACCTTACTTTAGAAAAGAAGAAAATCAAAACAAAGAAAATGGAAAGAGAGGCTATACGATAGCTAATGCAATGCATGATCCTAGACTGCATCAGGAGGCAATAGCTAAAAAGAATGTTATTAGGACAGTTGATAGATTTGAATATGGATTGTGGATTAGATAATGGGATTTTATCAGTGTTAAATTTTCTGATCCTGATAATTGTACTGTGGTTATGTAAGACAATGTCCTAGTCTTCAGAAATACAACTGAAATATTTAGTGGTTAAAAAAAAAAACCCTATAATTGTCTGTAGTTTATTCTTAAGTAATTGACAGAGAGAATGAGAAAGGAAACAGGGCAAATATTAACAATTGGGAAAGCTGGCCAAAGGGTATACAGAAGTTTTCTGAAATAATCTTGCAGCTCTTTTGGTAAGTTTAAAATTATGTGTTTTTTAGAAGAACCAAATGAGAAACAGAAAGTAGAAATAATTAGTGATACTAACAAAGAGGAAGAAGAACAGCCTAAGTCAAATTATGTGCAAAGCAAAAACAACAAACAAAAAGCCATGTGTGTGTGTTTTCAGAAGTTAAAACAGAAATAGAAAAAAAAAAATTCACCAAATAGTGAGTGTGAAGGCAGTAAATGTACACAAATAAGAGCTTCCAAGAAGCAAACTACGTTCTTCTCAGAGCCAGTCACCCTTTTCCTTGGCAAATAAAAGAATGCCATAGAGTAAGAGAGTGTCAAAGAGCCTTTCCAAATAAAAGGGATACAGGAACTGACACCTTCTGAAGGGTGAGCCTGGGCCAGATGGTGGTAAGGAGATATACTTAGCCCTTCTCATCTATGGAGCCCTTCCTGAGAAATGAGAAGTAGTAAGTGGGTAGAGGGGAGAAAGGACACAAGACTAGCTGCATTTTTTTTTTTTTTTTTTTTTTTTGAGACGGAGTCTCGCTGTGTCGCCCAGGCTGGAGTGCAGTGGCCAGCTAGCTGCATTTTTAATGTCTGGTAAGCATCCCCAAAGAAGAAATAATAACTGTGCACACGCCTGTAATCCCAGCTACCCGGGAGGCTGAGGCAGGAGAATCGCTTGAACCTGAGAGGCGGAAGTTGCAGTGAGCTGAGATCACACCATTGCACTCCAGCCTGGGTGATAGAGTGAGACTCTGTCTCCAAAAAAAAAAAAAAAAATTTAATTTTTTGAAAACTGTGCACACGTAGCAAGGGAACAAAACTCATAGGAGCATCACTAGAAAATATCAAAGAATCCCAAAGTAGGTGTGGTTACCAATTTAAAAGACAAGATTACTCACAGGCATATTTTAAATTTAAAAAAAAAGGTAATTTATGGCATCTAGAAAAGAGGGCCGGGTGCAATGGCTCACACGTGTAATCCCAGCACTTTGGGAGGCCATGGCAGGCAGGTCACCTGAGGTCAGGAGTTCAAGACCAGCCTGACCAACAGGGTGAAACCCTGTCTCTACTAAAAATACAAAAATTGACTGGGCATGGTGGCGTACGCCTGTAATCCCAGCTACTTGGGAGGCTGAGGCAGGAGAATCGCTTGAACCTGGGAGGCAGAGATTGCAATGAGTGAGATGGCACCACTGCACTCAAGTCTGGGTGACAGAGCAAGACTCTGTCTCAAAAAGAAAAACAAAAAAGAAAAGGAATAGGGGTAAGGGGCACAGGAGAAGAAGCTGGGAGGATAAAAAGTGCAGCTGACCTTCCTGAGTCTCAGATTACGTATTTGTGAATTCATTTTCTCACCAAAATGTGTTTGTGACCCTAGAATCAACACTCCACAGCACTGTCACAGACATTTGCTGACATGCTGAGGGCAGTGAAAAATTTGAGCGCCGTTCAGCTTCCCAGCTGAGGCTGAACAAGGTGATGTCCTGCCTTTTTGTTTCAGTTCTCGTGCTGTTAACAAGAGTCCTTTTCCTAGTCTATTTAATGCCGTGTTTTCCCCATTTTTGTGCTTTTTGCTGGTGACTTTGCTGTTTAAACGGTTCCCCAAGCATAGTGCCAAAGTGCTCTTAGTGTTCCTAAGCGCAGGAAGCTGTCTTATGGAGAAAATATGCATGTTAGATAAGCTCCATTCAGGCATGAGTCACAGTGCTGTTGGCTGAGTTCAATGTTAATGAACCAACTACACACACACACACACACACACATATATATAAATATATATATATATAGAGAGAGAGAGAGAGAGAGAGAGACTCACTCTGTAACCCAGGCTGGAGTGCAGTGGCACCATCATACTTTGCTGCAGCCTCAACCTCCCTGGCTCGAACGATTCTCCCACCTCAGCCTCCTGGGTAGCTGGGATTACAAGCATATGCCACCATGAACGGCTAATTTTTTATTTTTTATAGAGATGGGATCTCACTATATTGCCAGGCTGGCCTCAGACTCCTGGGCTCAAGCAATCCTCTTGTCTCAGCCTCCCAAAGTGCTGGGATTATAGGTGTGAGCTACCACATCTAGCCAACAATATATACCACATAAGGTGTCTTTAAATAGAAACACACATAAATGAAGGTTACATATTGATTGATGAAAATGTGACCAGAGGCTTGCAGGAACCCAGCGCTGTATTTCCCCTAGGAGCAATGGTTCAGTATTCACGAATCCAGTGTTTGTGGTGACTTTATAGAACATAACTAACTGTGAATAACAAGAATCAATTGCATTTCAACATGAACTAGAAGGAAACATCCAAATCACAATGGTAGTTGGCTTTGAGGACAAGGTGTGGAGAAGGAAACCAGAGGTATCTGTCAATAGAGACATTTAAGGCTGAAAACAAGCATTACAAAATGTTAACTATTACTGAGTGGTGCTAATACGGGTATTTGTTTTAATTTGTGATTATTTTAATTTCCTAAAGTAACAATCCTTAGAAGGACACAAGAGTTAGGAGAGAATGGAATAAGGGATGGTGGCCACCATTCAAAGTGTGTTTCTACACACTTCAGTATCCATATACTAAGAGCCGACTGTGAAATCAGCTGTGGGGTAAGCATTACTTAACCAAAAAACTGTAATTTGGCAAAGTGAAGCCCGCTACACGGTCACAGCTGGTCTTAATATGCAACAGGGCTGTCCTGTCAGCATTAACTATGGCATAGAGCTAGCATTATAAAGCTTTCATTAGTTTGAAAGAAATTTTGTGGATTTACATAGTTGGAAGATGCTGTTGCTTGAAATACTGGGACACGACAATTTATTTCCCTCTAGCATCTGATACCATTTCACAGCCAAATAAAGCCACTCACGGTTCTGTGTCAATTAGAAATCTCACCGCCTGTAACTTAAAAATCTTTCCAACAGTTGTAATGGAATATTTAGGTACTCTGCCCTAACATAAAGCAAGTACATATCAGGAAACTGTATGTTCTTTCCTAATTATTTCAGTAATTAAAATAGTTAAGCATAATCTCCAAATACCTCAGTCTACCCATGTAAAATGAAAAGAATACTATTTGCCACATGACTGAAAAGGATGAAGTGACTTGAAATCCCCAGGAAAAAAGTATTTGTGCATGCAAAATACTGTTTTAAGTAAACTAAGTAAAGGGACACTTGAAGATACTATCTATAAGTTAATGGGAAGGCAAATTCCCAAGGCAATCCTAAGCAAAAAGAACAAAGTTGGAGGCATCACGTTACCCAACTTTGCACTATACAAGGCTACAGTAACCAAAACAGCATGGCACTGGTACAAAAATGGGCACATAGACTAATGGAATAGAATAGAGAGCCAAGAAATAAGGCTGCACATCTACAACTATCTGATCTTTGACAAAGCTGACAAAACAAGCAAGGGGGAAAAGACTCCCTATTCAATAAATGGTGCTGGGATAACTGGCTAGCCATATGCAGAAGATTGAAACTGGACCCCTTCCTTATGCCACACATAAAAATCTACTCAAGATGGATAAAAGACTGAGATGTAAAACTCAAAACTATAAAATGCTGGAAGATAACCTAAGCGATACCATCCCATACATGGGAATGGGCAAAGATTTCATGACAAAGACACCAAAAGCAATGGCAACAAAAGCAAAAATTGACAAGTGGGATCTAATTAAACTTAAGAGCTGCTGTACAGCAAAAGAAACTATCAACAGAGTCAACAACCTACAGAATGGGAGAAAATATTTGCAAAATGTGCATCTTACAAAGGTTTAATATCCAGCATCTGTAAGGAACTTAAATTTATAAGAGAAAAACAACCCCATTAAAAAGTGGGCAAAAGACACTCACAGACACTTCTCAAAAGAAATACAGGAATGTTTCAATTAACTAGAAAAAGAGGAGGAGAAGGATTGCCATAATTCCATTATCTGAATTCTCTGGCTGGTTATGGCTTAAGCAGAAATGCCTGTCCCTGAAATTCCTTAATCATACAATTTGTTGCCCTGTGTAAAGAATACTACTACTACCACTGCTACATCCCATATTTATTGAACATCTGTGGTGTAACTGGCGTTGTTGAATGCTACTTACCCATTTATGCCTCACAATAGCACTATGCAATCAGGATTCTTAGGCTGCCCATTTTAACTGATGAGGAAGCTGAAGTAGAGATCAGGTAAAAAGAATGAATGCAACCCTCTAATGACTAAGTGACTTCATCACTTCCTTAGCATCATTCCAGATTTTCATGATGCTATACTGAGGATGGTGACGATATTGATACTAGGCAATGGTCTGGAATTGGGAATAAACTTCTACCACTAGTATGCTTCATCACCATTTACCTTCCAGTCTTATAAGAATAGGAGGGAGTGGTTAAACACAAATACCAGGCAATCCAGTGTCTCTTTTAATGGTTTAATATACGTTGCTGTACTTCTGGTGAAAATCAGGTGCGTGACAATTTAGCAAGGTGTTCTGATCACATGCTAATTATTTATTACCTGGTAGCACCGCAAAATCCCCTGCATTATGGAAACAGTAATCCCATTGGTTGACCTGAAGGTCCTACAACATTGCAGACTAGCCAGTGGCTCTTTCATTGAATACTCCTAACTCATAACAAGTTTATTCTTTTTTCCTTAGGAATGTTATCTTTTCATAAGCTGTGTAGTGGCAAAAATCAAAAATGACTTCCAGTTCAAGATAATTCCTTCATATTTTTGACCATGAGAGCCAAAGGGCTAGTCAAGCCTTTTTTCATCAGTTTCAGAAACTTTTCATCAGTTTCCTTTAAACAGGCAATGCCTGCCGAGACCCGATCATCTGCACCTTAATGTCACTGGTTTCCAACAGCACTTTCATACTGTGGCTGACCATCTGCTTTTAGAGCCATTTCATTGTTCCTTTGCGCATAACATCACACATCCGTTTCTTAAAAATAAAGTCCATATTCACCTATGAAAATGGAAATAAAAAACATTAAAAAGGACAGAAAGACGTCAAGCTTATGTTTCATTTCCGTAAGTGGAAACTGCATTGTATCATTGTGAAAGTGTATAAAATATTTGGAAACTCCAACAAATTATCTCTATTAGTAAGTGGGTTTATTGACATAACTGAACATAACAATGTATAACATTTATTCATTTCCCACTGAAAGACTTCCCAGTGAAACTAAAGTAGAACACAGATCCAGGCATTAGGCATTTTCAGTGATGTTCTATGGCTGAAAAGGTGGGTGGTGAGGAGAACCAGAGGCCTTGTCCATACTTGCAATGGGACTCAATATTACCCTGCTGGGCAAAAGAAATAGCTAAGAGATGCAATAGTGCTATTATTGAAAAAAGCCAGGAGCACAAAAGGTGCCAGACAGCTCACTGGTTGAAAATAAGAGCAAACAACACTACCGCTCCCATGTACCAGTATGCTCTGAATCTAAAATAAGCCCTGGCAGCAAACTAAGAATGACAGTCTATTTCCTGTGGTTTATTAAGTTTTTGCCCCGCAGACAAGACTGCCAGAAAAGCAGCTGTAGTTTCAGTGGTCTGGACATTTACTCATCTGAACATAAACAACGATCAGCTCATTCAGATGGCTGGTTCCCTACTCAGCTGTTGAGAAGAGGGCAGGCATGGGTCAATCTAGGTCAAACATAAAAGGAGTGAACTGGGGTGAAAGACCCGGGGCTGTGATGGATTCCCTGAGTCACCAGGACCCTCAGCGGCTTAAGGCCCTAAACAGAAGATTCCACTGTCAGCCTTAGCACCATTGCAGTGACCTCCATGGTACTCCACTGCCAATAAATCCATAACCACTGTGAACATAACCACAGTGTATATTCTCTTAGTGACTGCATTTTTAGACCATACATAAAATTATTAATGTAAACCAAACCACTACACTTAGTGATAAACATGTACTTCATAAATAGGAGGGAATGAAAGTATCCCAAATAGTTGGAAACAACTGAACAAATAAAGGCTCCTACCCCTAAGTTTAAAACAAAAACATTTAAAAGAAATACTGCAACTATTAACTAAAAGATAAGATTTAATAACACAGTAAGACACTGAGTTGGGGAGGAATTAATTGCAAAATATATCATTAATTCACAGTGAGGTTTAAGTACTCATAACAATCTTCTGGTGTTAGTAGAAAAGATACCCACTGGTGTATTTTTTTTCACATTTTTTTTCTATAATTTCTTCCCCTCTACTATTTCATACGAGGACACTAATGTGGTCAAACATTAAACTATCAATTGACAATCACCCTTTGCTTCCCTATTAGGAAATTACCTTCATTGCTTAACTGCAACTCAAGAGAATTAGGGCACAGTCAACCATGTCACTGATAAAAACAGGAGAAGTACCACATCACATTTATTCCAATCTAAACACACTGTCACAGATGTGGTAAGTGAACTGGAACGCTGGTGTTTCCCCAGTGGGTCATCAGCTACATATACATCACATTCTTTTATCAAATCTGGCATTGAAATTTCCTTTTCCATATATAGGTTTTAAAAAATTAAATTAAAAAAGCCACAGGAGCAACCCTGACAGAGAAGTCTTGCATGCAGCCTTCTCCTGAGAAAGTATGTAATCTTAGTTATCCTCGAAGTCAGCAAGCGCTCTTCTACTGTTAATATTAAAAGGAACATAATAGAATGGCCCAGTCCAACTAAAACAGTCCTTGAGTCTATTGGTCAGTTCGTTAAATGTCAAGAGTTTTCACATTTTTGAAAAAAAAAAAAAAAAAAGCTTCTCTTATTATTTAAACTTTAAGGTATCCTGCATGCTCTATCAGCCAACATAAATGAGTTTCTTGGCTGGTGTGTTAAACTTTACCACCTGTTTACATCCCCCTTTTTGGCAGAGATCACCAAACCAGTGGAGTCCCTGGCCAAGCCTCCTTTGTAATGGTAATAAGTTCCTTTTTCCTTAAATAGAAACAAAACTTCTCTGTTTGACACTGAGCAAACAAAAAGCATGCACCCAAATATTTCTGGCCATGTTGGGGGCACAAGCACCCCCTTTCTACCCCCAAATCCTGGCTTCTGCATTGCGATGCTACAAAAGCCATTTGCATAGCTGTGTCAAAGCCTCCAAGTGAAGACTCCAACCTCAGCATCCCACCATCCATTTGTCCCCTACTCTGGCTTTGACCACCAAGTACCATCCATTTACTTCTTGAGTATTGGGAATTGGGAGATGGTGCCCGAACTGGCCCTCTGTCCCCACTGGCCTCTCTGGCAAGTGCACAAAAGGGCACTTCCCCTGAGGTGGGCTGGTGGGCTTCAGGGAGAGGCGGCTCCTTAGGGCCAATGAGATGGTCTCTACATGCCCTGGACCTAGTCGGCAAATCGCTGCAGGAGATGGTCCTCCTGTCTCAGGCTGCCGCCCGCACCGCCGCCCGCACTGTCCATGAAGCGGTCGCAGGGGAATTCGATGAGGTCCGCCTCACTGAGCGCGCACACGGTGGTGCGCGGCCGGTGAGACTGGAATCCCGAGAAGTCGGCGGACACGCCGGTGCCCATGGAGCGCAGGGGCCGTCGGGTGGAGTACATGTGGCGAACGTGCACCGGGGCCCCGCCCTTCCGCCTGGCCCGCAGCTTCCTCCGCAGCCAGCGAGACGCCCAGGCCGCCAAGGCCAGGAGCACCAGCAGCGCGTTGACCGTCAGCAGGGCCAAGGTCAGCAGCTGGTAGTCGACGCCGCCCCGGCTCCCGGCCTCCGGCAGGGTGACCAGCCCTGCGCAGTGGTCCCGGGGAGCCACAGGACAGACGCGGCCCCCAAGCACGCCCTCCACGCACACCAGGTAGGGGGTGTCCCCGCGCAGCTCGCGCAACGTGGCCGAGTCACTGCGCTCGGGCAGGTAGACGAAGCGGTGGAACTTGGGCTGCTGGCCGAAGCGGTCGAAGAGCAGGCGGAAGCGCGCGCCGCCCAGCGGCCGGGGACTGCGGTGCTCGCGCACGGCCCAGCGCACCGAGGCGCTGTCTGCGCCCACCGCCTCCACCGTCAGGTTGCACAGGATGAACTTGTTGAAGTCGCACGGGTCGGACACCAGCGGCGGCAGCCCGGCCCCCACGTCGGACTGGGCGGCACGCTCCTGGTGTTCCGTGCCCAGGCGTTGCTTCGTCGCGCGCTGCCAGGGGTCGCCAGCGGGCGACGCCGCGGAACCGGGAGAGGCCGTTGGGGTGGGCTCCGCGTGGGCGGGATCTGCCGGAGTCGGACGGCCCCGCTGGGACTTCTCGTGCCGGTCTAGGAACTGTGGAGCCGGGCCCGCGGCGGCAGCGGCGGAGGGGCTGGGCTGCTGGAAGCCTGGGCCCCGCCAACTCAGCCTTAGGGCGCTGCGGTTGCCTACCAGCTCCCTGGAGGCTCCATCCCAGGCCACCCCAGCTAGAAATCCCCCCTGCTGCTGGAGCTGCGGCTGCGGCGGCAGCTCCTCCGCGAGACCTGCAGGTGGCGTCATCTCCTCCCCTGCGGCCGTGGGGAGGGGCCGCCGCCTGCGGTCAGCGGTCAGGGAAGCTGAGGGCAAGGGATCCGCGCAGGACCCGTTTTGCAGCTGCTGGTCATCCAGGTAATCCAGGTATTTGCCTCGCAGGGCCGGGGGGTGGCGACACTGCACGAAGACAGTGAGGAGCCGGCCCTGCGAGTGCCAGTCGCCCATCCAGCGCTTCAGGCCTCGCAGCCGGCAGTCGCAGGTCCAGCCGTTGCCGTCTAGATCCAGCCGATAAAGGGCTGGGCTGGCTGCGAAGATGTCGCCGGATAGGGCGCTGAGCGCGTTGTTGCGCAGGCTGAGCTCGCGCAGCCGGCCCAGGTGACCGAAGGTGGCCGGGTGCAGGGCGGACAACTCATTGCCGCTCAGGTCCAGCGCCTCCAGGCTGTGCAGAGGCTCCAGCAGCGCGGTTGGCAGCTGGCTCAGCCGATTACCCTCCAGGCGCAGCTCGCGCAGGGCCTCCAAGCCCCAAAAGGCCTCCGGCGCGAGGTGCCTGAGCTGGTTGCCCCTGAGCGAGAGCAGGCCCAGACGTGGCAGGTGCTGGAAGACGCGCGGCCCGAGGTGCTGCAGGCTGTTGGCCGAGAGAATGAGGGTGGAGAGGGAGCGCAGCGGTGCGAAGGTGGCCGCGTGGCGCAGGGAGGGCTGTAGCTCGTTGGCAGAGAGGTTGAGGAAGCGCAGCTTGCCTAACTGGGCGAAGGCGTTCTTGCCCAGAAAGCGGATCCGGTTGGACTCTAGATGTAGGTAGAGCAGGTTGCTCAAGGGGGCGAAGACTGCGTCCGGCAGCTCCCCCAGGGCGTTCCCGTCCAGCCGCAGCTTGACCAGACTCTCCAGGCCCTCGAAGGAGCCGCGGCTTAGGCGGCCGATCTCGTTCCCGTTGGCGTAGAGGATGCGCAGCTTGCGCAGCGGGGCCAGCGTGCCCGGGGCAAGCGCCTGTAAGAGGTTGTTCCCCAGGTACAGCTCTTCCAGCCGCGAGAGCTTCTCGAAGGTCTTGGGGTGCAGAGAGCGGATCTGGTTGTACTGCAGGTCCAGCCGTCTGAGCTGCCCCAGACGGTGGAAGTCGAAGGCCGTGATGTTGGTTATGAAGTTGCCGCCGAGACTGTAGGTGAGCACGTCGTGGGGACTCGGCAGCGAGCTGGTCTTGGGCACGACGCGGAGCCCCCTGTTGGTGCACAGGAGATGCTGGGGGTGCTGGCAGTCGCAGCGCTCCGGGCACACGGGCTTGGCCAGCGGCGGGAGCGCGAGGCAGCTGCACACCACGAGCAGGAAGCGCACGGCGCGGGCAGCCTCCATCGCCGCCCGCCCTGCGTGCTGCGGCCGGATCGTCCTCTTGGCCCGCCGGCTCTGTGTCTCCTCTGCATTCCCCTTGGCCTGACCAGAGTCGCTAAATGGCCTCTTTCGGACTTCGCAGCGCCGTCCAGCCCCTCCTCCGTCCTTTGTCCGGCGGCCGGCCCGGGTCTCTGCAGGCGGGCTTCGCCCGGCCAAGTCAGGCGGCGCGGGGCGCTCTGCAGACCCCGGGTGCTACTTGTTGCATTTCTGTGGAAAACTGTTTCTCCGGGTGCGCGTCGGGGGGCGGGGGGAGGGAGCAAGACCCGGCGCTTTTTGTTTGCAGCTGAGTCCGGAGAGTTGGATTCCCTGGTGCGGATTCTCCTAGCCGAGTGGATTCCCCAGCTGCAGGCGGGAGCCGTTCCAAGAGCTTCTCGGGGCGCGGTTTGGCAGCAGAGCCCCGGCGGCTCGGCCCCCGCAGACGGCACCTTCTCGTTCGCGGTTCCGGACGCGGAGCGCGGCCCGGGTGCAACAGCTCGGGGAGCACGCGGGCTGCGTCTGGAAGGGACCCAAGTCGGCGAGCGGAGAGCAAACCGGGCGGAAATTCGTTCTTCCCACACTCTGCCCGCGGGGACGCTGGCGGAGAAAGAGGAGACGGCGGAGGGAGGACAGACCCCGGCAGGGGGAGGAGGAAACGCTAAGTGGCTCCGCGTCTGGTCAGCCCGAGCCCGGGATGCCAAGTGAGAAAAGTAGGGATTAAAAACAGCTGTACCGGTCGGACATGCTAGGCCGGGGGCGGGGGAGGATTACCGGGCTAGCAAACGGGATTTGCAGACAGAGACCTTTTTATTTTAGACGAGTAGACCAGCCGCTTCTGAGCAGTGGGAGTGCGGCTGGCCTTCCTCGTTTTTGTCACTTGCTCTTCCAGGTGCCACCCTGCGGGAAGTTTGAGCAGCACGGAGTCCGCCAGCATTCTACAGGAAGTTTGGGGGAGCGCAAGGTTGCCTGCAAAAGGCCATCAGAAGAGGGTAGGTGAACCCAGTCTGACGGTTGCTGCTTGGGTTTTGACGTGGACTAGTAGCTGAGGAGAGGCACCACCCCTTTTTAGGTGTCTGAAGGGAGCGTTTACTCCATCCTGCTGTGGGCTAGAACATGAAGAAATAACAGAACTGGTTCTGCCAACATGAAAGTGTCAGCCACATTTTGGTGATTCAGTCCCATTAACTCTCCTACAGTAATAGAGCCCCTGGAGTAGGCTCTGCTCATGTGCACACACTTAATAACCTTCACAGATCCTAAAGTAAACACTCCTTGCAGGGCCCTCCTGCTTTATGCCTGGACTTGCAGTGATCTTCAAAGTCTTTAGGCCCAAAAATGTTTAGGCCTGGCTCAGTTGGGGAAGCATTATTATTTATTATCTATAGGGAATGGAGCATTTAATCAATGGCTCCTTTGGGGTCAGCCCCTGCTGAGAATGAGAATACACAAGGAGGAGTTGTTAATTATTGATTATTGTTTGTTTATGTAAACCATCTTGCTAAAAAATAAGGGCCTTGCCCCCATCCAAGGTGTTGAGAAAACGTAAGTTTTGAGAACATACTTTGCAACAATGTGGAAAATTAAAGGAAAGATACAGATCCTCACCTCAAGAGAAAGAATCTAGTCGGAAGGGCAGTGCATTGAAAGGTTAGATAATAATGTAAGGCAGTAATACAGAACACTGCAAAAACGAAAATGATTTTTTTTTTTTTGAGAAGGGATCTCACTCTGTTGCCCAGGCTGGAGTGCAGTGGCGTAATCTCCGTTCAATGCAGCCTTGACCTCCAGAGCTCAAGTGATCTGCCCATCTCAGCTTCCCAAGAAGCTGGCACTAACAGGCCCTTGTCGCAATGTCCAGCTAATTTTTGTATTTTTTATAGAGGGAGTTTTGCCATGTTGCCAGGCTGGTATCGAACTCCTCCTGGTCTCAAGCGATCCTCCCACCTTGGCCTCCCAAAGTGCTAGGATTACAGGTATGAGCCACCGCACAGGGTGACAAATAATTTTTAATAATTCCATGTTTCACAGTAATTGCCTCATTTAGCAATTAATATAGGAAAGTGATAGAGGCAAGTTCTGAATTTAGAGAAAGATGAGATCGTTCATGGGTGAACAGGGACCTTGGCTTTGCAGGGAGGTGAGTCAATGATAATTCCAGGAGATGAGCACTGAGGGGTAGAACTGTGATAGTCCTGAGGAGCAGCGCCTGAGAGTATGGGGAAGGCATCTAGAAGAGGGGAAACCTGTGCTGAGTTTGAGGGGTGAGTGATGTTACCTAGAGGAGGGTGAACAGGCACTCAAGGAGGAGAAGCCTGGGGACGCATGCAAGGAGGGATTTAGAAACCTCCACATCTTCTGTCTACATATTTAGAGTGAGCTTTATTATTCTTTAACAGTATCATACACCCTAGCTTATACAGTGACTTGAAATAAATATTCCTTTATTCCCCTTTAAGGATTTCAGCAGGTAGCTGATGTAATCATATTTGCACTACAACCTCAAGAGGAATCTCTGCCTAAATAAACAAAGTAGGTGCTATACAAAGAAAATGTCTTCCTAGTTCTTGCCTTCTAGGTCCTTGAAATCTGTGACAGCAGTAGGTGTGAGATGTGTGGATAGAGCATCCAGACTGAGGCATTCAGCTATACCACATACATAGGCATCCTGTAGATACTGTGAATGCACCTCCCTTGACCAGGCCCATGTGGGCCCTGTCTGTGGACCTTGTGCTTTAGAGGGCTGTGTTCCAGTCCTCCTCTGGCTGTGTCCCTCCAATAAGAGTGGGATTTCAGGCCTCGAAGGAGATGTGCACACCTATATCCCACCTCCTGCTCAGAGTTCTCTAGACCCTGGAATTCCCCGTGTAACTGCCTAAGTATATGTAGGCTGTCTTCACATCTGTTTTCGCAGTGGCCAGTCATGCCACAAGTGTGTATCCTCCTAGGGCCAAGGGAAGACCAAGGGGTCAGCTATGCAAAAAAGAATCTGGAGATGTAGGGTGGAGTTTCCACTGGGAGGCCCCAGAAGACCTCTCATAATGCAGGAGCCAGAGCTGGGAAGGACAGCCGTGGGCCAGTGAGTGACCTTTCACACTCTAACCCTGGGCTTCTCAAATTTTAAAGACAGGCCTGTCTATATGTAGTTATTTTTGGAGGGAAGAAAGTAAATGTACTTTGATTTCAGAAAGTTCAAGAAAAAAATCAGGAGTTTGAAGGAAAGCAGGTTTTGTTTTGTTTTTTTTCCTCACTGCAATCTCTGCCTCCCAGGTTCAAGCAATTCTCCTGCCTCAAGCCTCCTGAGTAGCTGGAATTACAGGCGCGCACCACCACACCTAGCTAATTTTTGTATTTCTAGTAGAGACGGTTTCACCATGTTAGTCAGACTGGTCTCAAACTCCTGACCTCAGGTGATCCACCCCCCTTGGCCTCCCAAAGTGCCGGGATTATAGGCGTGAGCTACCGCACCTGGCCGGAAAGTGGTTTTTAGAAATGTTAAGTTCTACTTTATTGTAACATAGGCTATACTAATTTTCTATAAAAAGCAGTGCTTTTTAGTAAAAGCAAGGACACAATTGTCTCTAGGTAAATGAATGTCTCTTAACTATGTAAAGTCTTTGTTAATGGATGGATCCAGACTTGATCAGGTTCCAGGAGATTCAAGTATTGGTTATACTTAAGTGTATAATTGGCATAATCACAACTGGAAATCCAGGAAGGAATGCCATTCATGAGAAAATACAAGAACTTTGTCATTTCACTTTTGGAAAGCTTGCACTTTAAATCTCAAGTGCACTGCGGGGTAGTTTCAGAGGTCAGAAGCACAAATGCGTTTGGGCTGGGTCCATGACACATACATATGCTGTAAGGACTCTCAGGGGTCTTGCCCAGGCATGAAATCTTCGCGAGCTTGCCACGGTTGTACACCTGTTTCTTCCCAAGCAACCTGTGGTTCCCTTGAACTTCAGCTACAGAGGCATGAAGGATTCCAGGCCATGTCTTCAGCAGCCCCTGGATCTGACAGCAGTTGGTCAGGCAGTGCTCTGGTGTGGGATGGGTGAGGGGGAGGAGAGGTCTGGCTGCAGGGGATGCGAGGAGGTGGAGCTAGCCCAGTTCTTCTGGAGCAGCATCCTGGAGCTTACTCAGGCAGCCTGCAGGAATGGTAGCAGTTTCCTCCCCTCATGGGAGCCAACCCCAGACAGGTAGTATGGTCCTTGACACAGACGACGTAGGAAACAGGAGACTCCCCAGTGATTAGTTTGCTTATTATCAAATGCCCCCCAAAGTTGTCTTTCTGTGAGCTGCATCTTAGCCTGAGAGACAAGTTTCTTTTCTTTGGGATCAGAGATATGAATGAGATACCCACTGGTTTACAGAATATCCACCAATTATCCATTTCCTGGGTAATACAGGATTGCAGGTCCCTGGCTAGGTACCAGCCTTATTAAATCAGAATCTCTGGGCAGCAAAACTGTGGCATCTGCATTTGTAAGCTTACCAGATGATTTTTATGCACACTCAAGTTTGAGAAAACCAATAGACATTACTTCAAAACACCTATTTATGATTGGCTGATCGTGTAACAATAATAATAATGTAATAATAACTGGCGCTTATGTAGTGCTTAGTGAGGGCCAGGCAGTGATCTAAGCACTCTACATAAAATAGCTCATTTACTTCCATAACTACCTGGTGAGGTAGAAATGGTTATTGTCTTCATTTTACAGAGGAGCTCTTTAAAAATATAGGATCCTAGCCCCAACCCCAGAAAATCAGATTTGGAACCTTCATAATAGGGGCTAGAGATTTTATTTAGCACATTACCAGATATTGCGTGGTGAAGACTCAAGCTTAGGAACTACAAAACTAGAATTTGTAAGGGCTTATTGAGACATTGAAGTATCTCCTTTGCTGGGAGGCTGAGGATAGAAAGAGGAATAAGACAAAGCCGGTACCTTCAGCAAGCTCAGCATGGCTGGGAAGATGAATGTACAAAAGACAATAATCCGGAAGGATAGTACGATCCTAGGGTAATACAGTGAGAATAATATGCTGTAATAGCAATTGTTTTTCGAGAGGAAAATAAGGAAGAACAAAAACCTCTGTGGAAAGCGAACACTGTATGTGTCGCAGGCCATTTACAAAGTGACTGTTCCAACACTCTGGATTTTTATGTCCAAGGAAAATCCTTATCCCTTAGTTCAAAGAGACCTGATTGTTTGAAACGAACATGTATAAACAGACTGTGTATCTACAAGAACTGCAGTGAACTGTAGGCATTTCTGCAAGCCAAAAGGGCAAGGCAGATGTGGACTGAGTGTAATGAGTTAGGGAGTAAGACAGATCCAAATGTTGTGTATGGTTACAGTATGGAGTTTGTTTACATGTAACTGAAATTTTATAGCAGTAATATAATGCTGTCTTCCCTTAGAATGAAATTGAGTGAGTAGCCTTAGGAGATGCTCTAGGTACAAATGTATCTCTTAAGTACTAAAATATTTGTCCTGTCTGGGAACCAGAACTGTAATTGTATTTTATGATACCACTTGCCACTATTCTTTTATTTGGCCTTCTGCACATGACCCTAATAACATTTACTTAGCCATTTATATTCCTACCAAACTGGAAGGGCAAAAGGCTTATTTTATTTCATTTTTGTGATGCTCAGCAACTATTGTTGAATTGTCAAAGTTTTAGTAAAGATAAGAAAAAGAAACAAAAATGTTAACAGTTACCGTCCTTAGGTGGCGAGAAAGTAAATGTTTTCATTCTACTTTTTGGCATTTTCTAAATGGTATACAAATACTATGTATTTCTTCTAAATTATTTTTTAAATTTTAGTAAGTTTTCCTATCTAATATCTGGTTTTAACATCAATCTAAATCTCAGGAGGGAATTAGGTGAGGATTATTCATATCTCCAGTTTGGAGGAGAGGATGCTAAAAGCTAGAGAGGTTAGCTAACTTCTGGAATGATCCACCACTGTAATGGGAGAGTGCAGACCACGATGAGCAGATGAGCCTCAGCAGGTTCCCCATTGATATCTGCCGATATGTACAAGCAGTGGGACCAGTTCTGTGTGGTATTCAAACTATTTAACAACTGGTACAGCAAGGGCTAGTCAGGTTTGGGCACTGACCAGTCAGGAAAGACAGCAGCCAGGAACAACCAGCCCTGCTGTGCCAGTGTCCAGCAGCTTCAGGTGGACTCACCTGTACTTGATTCAAATTTCTGAATGATGCTTTAGATGTAACTCTTTTTTTCTTGGTAATGATGTTATTTAAAACAATTTACATAATGCTTGGGCACAATAGTCAGTAATCACGAGAAACAACATACGGAGGCTTCTTGGGTCCAAATGCTTCCAAATTGCAAACTTGCCTGGGGCCTACTTCCCTGGGCCCAAGTTCATCACAGTCATTCATACTCAACAATAGCACGTTGATGAGAGGGTGAAGATGATTAACTTTGACAAAAACGTGAGTTTTATTTTCAATTTATAAATCAGAAATGGTCTCCCACTGTCTTCAGGGAGCTGCCAGATATACTCAAAGGGAATTTAATTCTTTAAAAGTTCTATTTTTTCACCACTTGATCTGAATTTTTACAATTAATGGCTTAAAACTATTTGTAGGAGGGCACCTCTATCTCTTTTGAAGAGTTATCAGCTTAAAAGATAAGCAACTCGGCCGGGCGCGGTGGCTCATGCCTGTAATCCCAGCACTTTGGGAGGCCGAGGGGGAGCGGATCACCTGAGGTCAGGAGTTTGAAACCAGCCTGTCCAACATGGCAAAACCCTGTCTCTACTAAAAATACAAAAAAATTAACTGGGCATGGTGGCAGGCTCTTGTAATCCCAGCTACTTGAGAGGCTGAGGCAGGAGAATCACTTGAACCCAGGAGGTGGAGGTTGCAGTGAGCTGAGATCACACCATTGCACTCCAGCCTGGGAGACAGAGAGAGACTCCATCTCAGAAAAAACAAAACAACAACAACAACAACAAAAACGATTAGCAACTTATCCTGTAAATTTTCAAATATTTATTATCCAAACCTGGATGGTGCATGGGTTATTCTTCCCCTTCCCCAGAGCTGTAAATGTCTCCTTATTCTAAAGTCATTGTATAGGGCCCAAATAAAGGAGGCAGCTTTAGACCCATGTTGCCGAAAACTGGGGCTTTATCCTGGCAAGAAACATTCTGTCAGTCTCAGTAATGAAAATAATCTTAGACAGTTAAATAATTGACTTTATACTGTGTAAATACCCTAAAAGTGTTTGCAGATTTCATCAAAAGGCCAAATCTTCTTTTACTTAAAACCAGGAACATGGCAGGAAAGGAAATGAGAGGAAGGAAGCGTCCATCCCCTTTTCAGTCTCTGTAATTTTCTATGAAGATTTGCACTTTGATTTTGCTTAGTAACACCATATGCTGGAGTGGGACGCAAGATCAAAGCCTCCACGCACAACACTGGAGTCCTTGCTGTAGGCAGGATCAAATATTTCTGTTGTAGAATGCTAATAGATCCATAATGACACTCCCAGCCCCCCATCATCCCTACTTCATATCCAAAATATAATTGAGAAAACTCAAACATGAATGCTTCCGTCATCTTTTTCATTGCCTGCTATAATGTGTTGTAGATTGAAAAAGGAAAATGTGTTGTTACCACTTAGATATTTGGAACTGAAGAATGTTCAGAAGCTTAATGTAAGTGATCAGGTTTTATAGCGTGCATGGCTTTAGAAATTTGGAGGATAAGAGTTTGCTGAACACTGCTTTTCTTTGGTTGGTAAGACCGAAGATATTTTTTCTTCATTTTATTTTTCTCTACAATCAAAATTTTTTTACAGTGAACATTTGTTTTTGTAGCTAAAAATCTTCGGTAAAAATGTATATGATGCCATGGATATCAACTCTTGCTTTCTCCATTGTCCTGCCATGCCCTGCTTCGTTACAAATGTCTTTCTTAGAAACATTTTTTAAACATCTATCTTGGTACTAGAAGTAACCTTGGTTAGTCAGACAATTTATTGTATACAGTGTAAAACCCCAGAGGCATTTGCAGATGTCATTTTTTTAAAAATCCAGTGCTTGTCATAAACTACCCATGTGGTGTATGTGGGGTCCACTTGCTATGTTTCTTGCCCTTGAGCCACATCACAGTCTCCCTGATCAGTTGCTCATTTGCCCATCTATAAAAAGGGAGAAATCACACTTGCCCAGTGTAAGAGTTTTGTAAAATGTATGTGAAACTGCTTAGAACACAACAAATGGTATGAACATAGAATTGTTCCCAACATTTCAACCTCATGCGTGTGTTTTTTCAAGGAGAATCTGAGGTCCTCAAGGGCAGAACCAAGTTTTTGCACAGCTTTGTAGTGTTCTCTGTAACATCCAACATAGGGTCTTTTCTGAAACTGTAGGTCTTTTACGTTAGGTTGAGCTAAAAGCAAGGAGGAGGAAGCCACATTCCCAGGTGACTGGCTTTACTGTCTTTCCTTGTACATTCTGTTGCCATCTTATTATGGTTTCATAGCCCTTCTCCAGGCCACCTGGGCCCAGAGCACACATCTTAGACCCACAGGTTCTCTCTGGATAGTGCATAGACAGGCCTGGATTCTGGGCCAGCTCTGCAGTCATTGAGCTCACAGGGCGAATCACTTGACAGTGCTGGACATTAGTTTCTTGCTGTCTGATGTAATGTCCATGATGATACATCAGTGTTTGCCCAGAAGGTTCTTGTCATCATTAGTGGTCCTTGAGATATGAAAAGATTACATGTAAAGAAAAGGAGCCAGTAGTCATACTGGCCCTCAATACCATGTCTAAGTCTTGGACATTCACAATGCGAAATAGTATATACAAAGCTTTGAGAAATCTTACAGAAAACAAAGAAATAAATGGGGGATGGGAGATAGAACTGTTGACCTAGTTTGAGGAACACTGGGTTACATGTTTTCAAAGAGCCCTTCTAGCTTTAAACAGTAAGGAATTGATTGCATTTCTTCAGTGGGACACTTTGAATTCATTGAAATTTGTTGATGATACAGTTCTTTGAATACAATGTTTTACATAAAATTGTCACATTCTACAGTGGAAGGTGCTTTTCCACGTTGTGCTTGACCAATTCAGCAACTCATGGTATCCGACCAGCCGGTTTAACATTAATCCACAGTGAGCAGGAAAATATTTACTGAAGTTGTCTCCAATCTCTCACAGTTCTGGAAAGCTTCTTTGCTTTGTCCCCAAGCTGTCACTCAAACTAGCAAATTATTAGACATTTCTTTCCATCAGGATATAGGCGTTAGAACCCCATAGTTGAAAGCACCATTTGGCATGTTAAAGATCTGGGCTAAATAGCTGTTGACTCTTCAGAAGTATTATTTAGTCACCAGGCTAACATGGAAGGAGTGTTTCCTGGAAACCTAGCCGTTTGGGAAGAATTTCTCTAGTTTCAGTATATAAATTCTTAATTAGCTATTGATACTAGCTAATTAAGCTAGTATCCTTGGGTGTAAGAACCTCATGGGTAATCAGCAGGTGACTCTTATTATTCCCTGAGTGATGGCATGTAAGCACCAGCTTAACTAGAATTCCAGAGTGGTTTTCCATCTGAAACAGGTGGCTACAAACACCTGCGACAGTAATGACTAGCATTTACAGAGGGTTGGTCATTTGCCAGGCACAGTTCTAAGCCCTCTACGGGTATTAAATCATTTAATCCCTCAAGGACCCCTGAGGAAAGTAGAGTTAGTCCCATCTATAGATAAGCTATCAAAGCAAAGAGAGATTAAGTAACTGGCATAAGGTCACACAGCTGGTAAGTGATGACAATGCTGGGACTTGAATTAATATTTTCTGAAAATTTTTATGCATACTTTTCACAAGAATCTTTCATCACAGTGTCCTTGTCATAGCTAGAGTCACTGATACTTAACATTTTCCAGAATAAATCATCTGCCCATTCATACATACTGTTTGAACTGTAGCATTTTTAAATATGATTCTTTCAGTGGCAATTTTCCATGCCACCAATACCTATTCTCACATATAATTATGTTTGTTTTCTTCATTCCTACTGTAGGTGTGTATTCATGATCTCCACAGTATTACCACTTATTGTATTACTTTCTCCTCCACCATTATATTTATTTTTAAATGAAGATTAGATTTTTATTACAGAAGCAGTGTATGTGCAGTGTAGAAAGTCAGAAGATAAAGATAACCAGCAAGAAGATAAAACATCTTATTCCCACCCTGGTAGGCTGGACAGTGGTCCCTCAAGGATACTTACATCCTAACCCCCAGAACCTGTACATATGTTTAGGTTACATGGCAAAGAGGAATTAGGGTTGCCAATGGAATTAAGCTTGATAAGCAATTGACTTTAAAATAGGGAGATTATCTTAGAGTATTGGATGGGCTCAATGTAATAACCAGGGTCCTTAAAAGTAGAAGAAGGAGGCAGAGAAGTTCAGGGTGATGT
Organism: Macaca fascicularis; assembly: GCF_037993035.2. Classification (NCBI taxonomy): domain Eukaryota; kingdom Metazoa; phylum Chordata; class Mammalia; order Primates; family Cercopithecidae; genus Macaca; species Macaca fascicularis. The sequence continues at coordinate 101,311,419 of NC_088377.1, read as the reverse complement.
AATGTGAGAAAGACTGGCCAGCCATTGCTAGTTCTGAAAATGGAGGAGGGGGAGCCAAGGAATGCCAGCAGGCCCTAAAAGCTGGAAAAGGAAAGGAAATGGATTTTCTCCCAAGCTCCAGAAAGAAATGCAATCCTGCCAATACCTTGATTTTAGTTCCATGAGACCCAGTTTGGACTTATGACCTATAGAAATGTAAGATCATAAATTTGTATTGCTAGAAGCCACCAAATTTTTGGAAATTTGTTATGGCAGCAGTAGAAAACTGATGTACACACCAACCAGTGATTATAATTTATTATATGTATTTCTAGATCTTTTTTTTTTTTTTTTTTTGAGACAGAGTCTCACTCTGTCACCCAAGCTGGAGTGCAGTGGTGCAACCTCTGCCTCCCGGGTTCAAGCAATTCTCCTGTCTCAGCCTCCCGAGTTCCAGCAATTCTCCTGTCTCAGCCTCCCGAGTAGCTGGGACTACAGGCGCATGCCGCCATGCCCAGCTAATTTTTGTATTTTTAGTAGCAAGGGGGTTTCACCACGTTGGTCAAGCTGGTCTCGAACTCCTGACTTCAAGTGATCTACCCACGGCCTCCAAAGAGCTGGGATTATAGGCATGAGCCACTGCGCCTGGCCTAGAACTTTTTATACACATACGTATGCTTTTAAAAAAAAAAAAAATCAGATCATAATGTTGTAAATTGCCTATTTCCTTGTAGTATTTTTCTTTCCCTGTTAATAAAATTTTATTGCTAATACCTAGATTATATTCAAATTACCCTAATTCTCTCCCAAATGTCTCCCCAAAGCTGGCTTGTCCAAATCAGGATTTAGGTTAGGATCATCCATTACATCTGGTTTGTGTGGTGCTTAGATATTTTAAAATCTAAAATTGTTCTTCTTTTCATCTACTAATTTTTCTTCACAGTACTTGTCTGATTACTTCCCCATACTGTCCAGTATAGCTTGTTCCTCTGTTCTCTGTACTTCCTATAATTTGTGATTGAGATCTGAGAGTTTGGCTGGTTCACGTTAATACATTTAGTCTGGAATACATCTTGGGCACTGTCATATGTTTCAGTTGAAGTTACATAAGAAGGCATGTGCCATCTAGTGCCCGCCATTACTGAAGCTCAGATTATATGAGCTCTTCCTGTGTGACTCCATTTATGTGACATTCTGGAACAATGCTCATCTGTGGTGATAGAAATCAAAACAGTGATTGCCTCTGAGAATGGTGGGAATTGGCTGGACAGGATATTACAGAACTTTCTGGGTTGATGGCAATGGTCTGTATCTTTTTTAGGGTGCTAATTACATACCTTTATAGAATGGTCAAAACTGAATAATGAATATCTGTGCAGCCTTTTAATCGTATAATTTAAATTATGCCTTTAATTTTTTTAAATGCAGCCCTTAGCAAACTCGTTAAGCAGAGACACAGTCCACTTCACTTATTACTCTAACTCTGGCTGCTGTCTTACTCTGAACCTTTTAATACTCTACTAGTCAGTCTTCCACTCGACTACCTGTGACTTTTTAAGGCCTAGGTCTTAGCTTCCCTAGTAAGTAAATGTCCTAGAACAGAGTTATGATTATGCCATCTCAATGCCCTTCACAACAATGGTTGTCAACCTAGGCTGTGTAATATTAGAATCACCTGGTATGTTAGTTGGCTCTGGCTGCCATAACAAAGTACTATAGACTGGGTAGCTTAAACAAAACAGATTTATTTTCTCACAGTTCTGGAGGCTGGAAAGTCTGAGTTCATCATGCTAGAGTGGTCAGGTTCTGGTGAGGGCTGTCTTCCTGGTTTGCACAGTTTAAGTTTCCCCATAATATGCAGCCAGGATTACAGTATTAAAGGTGGGGTCTGTGGACCAGCAGCATCAGCATTTCCATGTTAGAAATGCAGAATATCCTGGTCCACCCCAGATCTGTGAATTCAACTCTGTATTTTAACAAGACCCCCAGACGGTTTGTATGCACGATAAAGTTTGAAAAATACTTGTCTACAGCATCTTGCATAGTCTCCCAAATAAGTATGCAAATGCTTCGTCAATCATTTTTTGTTTGAATTGAGATGGATGCGCCTTTTGTCAGCAAACCAAGTTTTAGCCTTTTTAGTCTTGGAAGCCTGTCATCGTGTGGATCTTGACTACAAATAATTGCACCTTAGCGTGAAGATTTTATGCATTGCCTATATATTATTGTCTGTTAGCAAACAAAACAAAAGCAGCAAATACACCCAGTATTAAAAACAAGTCCTAACGTTTTTAAAAATATACACCCACCCCAGCGATTCCATCCCTATGAATAATTACTTCCTTAGCTTCAGGTAGGTTTTAAAATTGATAATGAAATAGAATATGTACTTGTACTCCAGTTGCTAAAGGAAAGAGAAGTGGCTCTTAGAGCATGAATACTCTGGAGCTAATAAATAATTCAGTAAGCCAGATGAAAGGAAAAACATGTGTGCTTAAACAGCAGAGACACCCTAATGCTTAAAATATTCTTATATGAGACTCTGTCTCAAAAAATAAAATAAAATAAAATAAAATATTATGGTGAGAAATCAGGGTATTGTTACATATGATAATATGTAGCATATAATGCTAGTTTAAAAAAAATTATTACAGTAAGTATGCTTAATACCAGAAACATTGAAAAACATGTAGTCTTGATGCTTTAGAAAGAAGTTCAAGGTCTTGTCATCCATCAGGATCATCAATATGGTTGTCAGTGTTGCTCATGAAGTACTAAATAAAAGATTCCTAGCTGACAGACACTAAAAATTATCAATTTCCACCTTCCCTTTTCCCATCTATACCCAATTAAAGGTACCTAATGGGTATAGTTCTTTATTTTTAAGAACTATTAATTTCTAAAACCTTTATATTTAAATATATACAAATATACAATATATACCCTGTTAATTCAGTATAGTTACATGTTTAAACTCCAGCCTCAGGGATAATTTCTGCTTCTGGAAATTGGTCTTCTCCTTCTCATTTTCCTTTTCACCCTTAATTCATAACTTCTCACTTGTTAATATGATTAAATAGTTTGCTAAATTATATCAAAATGGCTTTCTGCTTTAGCTCATAGCATTGTTATATTCTGTCCAATAGGCTGAAAATAAAAAAATGCTAATCTTTATCAAGCACACATATATGTATACACACAAACAAATTCACCTTTAAAAAAGAGGAAGCCTTGATAGTGTTTCCTGTTTAAATTCCCAAATGGATAGGGTTGACATTCATCTAATTAGTGATCAGATTTAACCCAACAAGTTTTTATTGAATGCATGTAGTGTGCCCAACAGAAACACACTTTGAAACCCAAAGCCTTTTACATTGGGTATACAGAGAGAACTTATATTCTAAAATTGCAAATTATTGAAAAAAGACCTTGCTGGTTACTGGTTCAGTAAAAATTTATTTAAAAAAATTTATTGGGTATCTTTTTTCATTACCTTCTAAAACAACACTAGAAGATAGTGGTATTTCTCCCTTAAACACTATGTAAGAACATTTACATTAATAAAATAATGTACAGCCAGAATTATTAAATTTATTTTTTTCTTTTGGGTAAATCCTTTTTTATACTTTCATTAATTTTTAATGAAAAATAAATTAATTTCTTAAATGGAAACACTGGAAAATCATATTCAATGGAAAGTCTCTATAAGATCTCTCAGAAATGTTTTATGCACATGTAAAAATCTGTTTTCTATATAACTTTATGTGTTACTTTATTCCGGTTTTTCCCCTACAGATGGAAGTATACCATGTACTCTTCTATACCTTGGTATTTTTTACTTGAGTAATTTTGGAGATGCTTCCATATCAGCACATGTAGATCACCTCATTTTCAATGCTGTGTAATATTCCAAGTATGGATTCAACCATTGCTATCAATATACATTTAAATGTTTTTTCCTGGTTTTTACAATCTTGTAATGAATGATGTTGTAATAAATAACATGTAAATATGTCTTTGCATTTCAGTGCAGAATAGAATATCGAAAATAAAACAGCTATACTAAAGAATATGTGCATCTCTTATTTTTATATATAATGCCCAATTTTCTTTCAAAGAGCTTGAGCCAGTATACAGTTTTTGAGCCAGTACCCAACAGTGTTTGAGAGTGTTTGCCTCGTGGGCACCCATACATTTCTTGAACGATTCTCTCCTTTCTCTCATCAGTGTCTCCCTTTCTCTACTGGATCATTCTAATCACAGCACAAACATGTTGTCATTTCTTACATCTGGAAAGAATAATTCCTTAATGGACTTCACTTGCCCTTTCAACTACTGCTCCATTTATGTGCTCCCTTTTGCATCAAAACTTCTAGAAAAATGATGTATAAACTCCATGTCTTCATTTTTTCTTTCCATCCTCTCAAGTCTTCTCCAGTTAGGACTTTCAGCCTCACTACTTTACCAAAACTGCTCTTTGCAAGTCACTGATGACTGTTGCTATATCTAGTGGTGAGTACTTGGCCTTCATCTTACTCTGCTTGAGCAGCCTTTGATAGAGCTGATCCATTCTTCTTGGACCACTGTCTTCACTTGGCTTTGATGATACCACACCCTCTTCTGACCTTAGCTGCTCCTTCCAACTCTCTGTTGCCGATTTGTTCTTGTATCCACGGTGTCTTGATGTTGGTGTGCCCGGGACCGAGTCTTTGGATCCTATCCCTTCTGTGCTCCCTCCCTCCGTGATCTACTGTAATCACATGGCATTAAATACTGTTTCTACCCTAAAGACACCCAAATTGTCCATGGCCTTGATGTCTCTCTTAAACACAAGACTTGTGTCTTGTGCTACCTACTTGACATCTCTACTCAAATACCATAGAGATATATCAGATTAAACATGTCTAAAATTTGGTCTTATCCCTAAAACCTGCTCCTCCCATATTCTTCCCCATGTTAGGCAACAGTCATTCCATCCTTCTAGTTACTCAGACAAAAACCCGTACACTCATTCTTGACCTCACTCTTTTGTTCACACTCCAGTCCATTAGGAAGTCTCATTGGTTCTACCATCAGTAGATATCCAGATTCTGACCACTTTGCATCACTTTAATCTCCAACACCCTAGTACAGGCAGCTGTCCTCTCTCCTCTGGATTATTTCCACACTCTCCTGCTTCTACTCTTGCCCCCACCGTCTGTTCTCCATAGAACAACACAGCAGCTGTGCGATCCTGTTAATACTCATCAAGTCATGTCACCCCTCTGATCAAACCCCTACAGTGGCTCCCATCTCATTGAGCATTTAAAGGTTGTATGTGATATCCCCCCAACCCACACACACAAACCATCCCTCTCTGATCTCACCTTCTATTACCTTTCTTGCTCACATTGCCGTGGTCCCAGTAGCCTTTTTGCTGTCCTGGTGCCCATGTAGAGCAGAATCCAGAAACAGACTTGTGTATATATTTAAATGCTTCATTTAAATAGCTCATTTTATTCACTAAGGAGAGGAATTGATAGGCTCTCCAACAAATGGGGACATTCAGGATTGAACTCAGACAGGCTAAAGTCTGGACCTCCTGGGGGATTGGTCCATGAAACTGCCTTTCACTTTGCTTGATCTTTTATTTAACACTCAGAAATGCCTTGAGGTAGTTTTGCACACAGTGAGTGAGTAGGCACATTTGCAGACTCTTCAGAGTAATCAGGTGTGAGAGAGGGCCAGGTGGGTGTTAAAACCCATGGGTTGCTTCTTGGGCATGGCAGAATCCTCACGGCTCACGGTAGGACCATCCACAGCTGCCTTTCTCCATGGTCTCTTGGCGATCTGGGAAACTGTGGCTGTGTCTGAGAACATGCTGTTTTGTTGTCTGCCTTCTCTATGGAGATATAACTATCGCCACATGTTTTCACACCATTTGCCATTATTACTGGTACATTGAACAAACAGGTCTTAGAGGGTTCAATTATAAAGCAACCTTATTTGTACTTCCCAATATCTTTTTTTTTTTTTTTTTTTTTGAGACAGAGTCTCACTGTGTCACCCAGGCTGGAGTGCAGTGGCACATCTTGGCTCACTGCAGCCTCCACCTCCTGGGTTCAAGTGATTCTCCTGCCTCAGCCTCCTGAGTAGCTGGGACTACAGGCACATGCCACTATGCCTGGCTAATTTTTATATTTTTAGTAAAGATGGGTTTTTACCATGTTGGCCAGGCTGGTCTTGAACTGACCTCATGTGATCGACCTGCCTCAGCCTCCCAAAGTACTGGGATTACAGGTGTGAGCCACTGCACCTGGCCCCCAATATCATTTAAAATCCAATCCTTGAGATATTTCTTTTTTGTTGCCTGGATGAAATTCAGGCACGCCACAGTTTCTGGCCCCTCCAGGATGCAGGGAATGCAGGGAGATAGAGTGGTAAGAGCAGAAAAGCTCTTTCTTGATTGGCATTATTGTGGTCAGGTTTCTCCAGAGTTGGCAGATGTTTCAAGCCAACTGTCTTGTTGGGGCTTCTTAAGAATCCCCACTGAGAGAAGACCTCTTCATTAAAATAGACTTCTTGATTTTAATGGATGATGGGTTCCTGGAGGGGCAGAACCAGGTGGCAGCTCTTATCATCCAGGAGCAAGTTGGGGACAGCTGCCATAATGGTCAGAGAGCCTGGAGCAGCAAGTGGAACGTCATAGCACACAGAGACCTTTGCTATTGGCTCACTACTCATAGTGGCCCTAGGACCAAACTAGATGGGCAGTCTGCTAAGAATTATCTGATTTATATAATCAGAAAATCTCTAGGTCTAGTGAATAGAAACCTGAGTTGTTCAATGGAGAGTCATTGCCTGTCATCTACATTCCAGATCTGAGTCAGTTCTAAAACATAGAAATCCTTAGATTGCTGATTTTCAAACCGTGGCCAAGAAGTTCCAGCAACAACATCACCTGGGACTTTGTTAGAAATGCACATTTTCAGACCCTGCCCCCAAACCCACTGACACAAGAACTCAGGAGATAAGTCCTAGCAGTCTTCACTTCAGCTGATTCCGATGCATGCTAAGGCTTGAGAACCCTAAAGTTTAGATGAAGGAGAGGCTTGGGAAGTTTGAGGAAGGACTATATAACATTGCTATAAGTATCTAGCATAAATCTTCCTTTCAGTCTTCCCCAAAAGACATGCAGCCATTCACTAGGGTAACTGTGTACTGAGGAAGGAGGAGTATCCAGGCTTTTGGTAGATTTCTGGACATTGGTTCTGAGTCTATGCTAATCTCTAGAGACCCAGAATGCCTCTGACTGACCCATTGGAGGCGGGGTATCACTTATTGGTAATCAGGTAGTAAATGAAATTTGGACCTGCGGCTGCTTCATTGGATTCCAATGGGTCTCTTCACCCATGGTGTGGTTATTTTGCCATTCCTGAATGGACTTGCCATCTCAGAAACAAAAAGAGCTCACCTCCATATGGATTTTCTGACCTGTGTGGTGAGTATTAGCACGGTAGGCAGGGCCAAGTGAAAACTTCTTGGGATTTCTCCTTCCTATGTGAGAGTAAACTGAAAGCACTGCCTTATCCCTGGGGAAATGACAGAGATTGGTACTTCTGTCTAATGTTAGAACAGTACAGGAGTTGTTCTACTATGTCCTCATTTAGCTCCTCTGTCTGGCACGTACAGAAGGAAGATGGTTATTGGAGAATGACTGTGAATTCTTACAACATTAACCAGTTACTAGACCAGATGTAGTCTCTTTTATTGGATAACACAGCAGTGCTGTTGGCACTTGGTATGCAGCTACAGATCTGGTGGATGCTTTTCCCCCCAATACCAAATTAGCAAAGATCACCAGAAGAAGTTTGCTCTCAACCAGCTGGAGGAATGGCAAAACACCTCCCTATCTTACCTCAGGCCTGCGTTGCCTCTCCTGCTCTCTGACAAGAAATAGTCTGCAGGAGCCTGGACTGTCTTGGTATCCTGCAGAACATCCTGCTGATGTGTAATTGACATGGTGAGCAGCAAGGAGCAAATATCGTACGTGCCTTAATAAGACAAATGTATGCCAGAGGGTGGGAGATGATCCCCAAGAAAAATCAAAGGCCTATTGCTTTGGTGAAGATGCTAGGGGTCCAGTGTGGTCTGGAGAATATTGGCATTTCCTCTCCAAAGTGAAAGACAAATTACTGTACTTTGTACCACCTACCACGAAGAAGAGCTATAGTATTCTGTGAGTCTTTTTATTTTTGAGGTAACATACACCCTTTTAGAGTCTAACGTTCAGAGCAATGTTTTGAGTTACCTACTAAACTGCAAGTATTGTGTAGGGACCAGTGCAAAAAAGGGCTCAAGAGAGAGCAGGATTCTCAGTCTTAGAACTATTGACATTTGCGGAACAGGCAATTCTTTACTGTGGGGCTGTCCTGTGCATTGCAGGGTGTTTAGTAACATCCCTGGCCTCCACCTACCAGATGTTAGTAGCATCACTTCCCATAGTTTTGAGAACTGAAAATGTCTACAGACATTGCCAAATATTTTCTGGGGTGCAAAATCACCCCCATTGGAGAACCATTGGGCTACAGCATGTCTAGTTAAGCTTTAAGGTGAGAACTATTGGGCTACAGCATGTCTAGTTAAGCTTTAAGGTGAGAACTATTGGGCTACAGCATGTCTAGTTAAGCTTTAAGGTGACTACAGTACTGGCTGACAACTGGGACTGCAGCTTCGTGAGAAACCCTCAGCCAGATTCTCCCAAGTGTGCTGTTCCCAGATTCCTGACCCTCAGAAACGATGTGAGATGATAAATGCATGTTGCAAAATTTTGGGGTAATTTATTACTCAGGATACTCAGACAACTAATACACCAGTCCTCTGAGCCGTAAGGTTAGGCATACATGGCAGAAATCCATCATCAGGTGTAAGTAGTAAAATAGTATATACCAGGTTCAATTTGAGCAGGTCCTTCAGGCACAAGTAAGTTTCAAGAGCAAGTGGCTGTGACTCCCATAGCATCTACTCTTGCTGCCATTTTAATTCACCAATTAGTCCACATCTGTGACCTCTAGGACTGACTGTTGACAGAGGAAGAAAACATTTGGGCCTGGTTTGGAGGCACCAGGTAGATGTGGACTGCTGAAGCATTGCAGCCCAAATCAGGAACGTGGTATGAGGAGCTCTCTCAGGACCAAACACTGAGCATGTTGTCTGGAGGGAGAGATGGCCAAAAGTAGAGATATATACCAATGTACGGGTCATTAATGGTTTTATTAGTGTACTGGTGACAAGGAAGTCTAGGAAAAGGGTTTGCAGATGGACCTCTCCCTATGGGCACTGTCACATGTAAATTCTTGTTAGAGAGCATCCACTGATGAGGCCCTCAGCAGGCCACTGACAGGATGGCCTGTTCTGTGGATGTCAGTCAGTCCATTCCCAGCAATCCCAAGGCTTGCTTAATAGGCTCATGAAGAGCATGGCCATTGTGGCAGGGAGAGAAGCCAGACATAGGTTCAACAATGTGGACTTCCCCTCACCAAACTGGTCTGGCTCCTGTCACTGATAAATGACTAACTTGCTGACAGGGGCTCTACCATCTAGTCTGTGATGTGGAGTCATTCCCCAGGGGGACCAGTCAGCCATCAGATTATTGCATGGAACTTCTATTATGAAGGACATGATTTTGTCCTCTGGAATAGGCACTATTTATTTATTTATTTATTTTTAAATAGAGACAAGGTCTCGCTCTGTCACCCAGGCTGGAGTGCAATTGTGCAGTCATAGCTCACTGTAACCTTGAACTCCTGGGCTCAAGTGATCCTCCTGCCACAGCCTCCCAAGTAGCTAGGACTACAGGCACTCACCACCATGCCCAGCTCTTTTTTTAAAAAAAAAATTTTTTTGTGGAGCCAGGGTCTCGCTATGTTGCCCAGGACACTATTTCTAAATATGCTGTGCATTCACTGCCTGCAATGGGTTCATCAGTACCACCATCTGTGAACTTAACACAGAGCCTTATTCAATAGCATGATGATTATGACCAGAGAAGTTCTTTGCTTATGATCAAAGAACTAATTTTACAGCAAAAGAAATACAGCATTGGTATCATGCCCATGGGACTTACTGGATTACCATGTACTCCAGCACCCAAAAGTAGTTATCATTACAAAATTTAGAAATAGAAAACTGAAGTTTCAAAAATGGTACCATCTGGAAGATAACTGCCTGCAGTCTAGGTGACTTTCTTACTGCACGCAGATTATGCTTTGAATCAGCAACAAATGAGCGGTGCTGTGTCTCTCATAGTCAGGATACACAGACCTGGGTCAAGGGGTAAAAATGGGAGTGGCTCCTCTCACTATCACATCCTGAGTATCACTCACGGAATATTTGCCCTCCTTTCTACAAAACATAGATCAGCTGGTTTAAAGGTCTTGATTCCAAGGAGAGAATGCTTCCTCTAGGGGACACAATAGCATTCCACTGAACTGGAATTTGATACTTCTGTCTGCCCATTTCAAGTTTCTTCTGCCACTAAATGGACAGGCAAAGAAGAGGGTGACTTTTCTGGCTGGGGTGACTGATCAGAATTACCAGGAAGTAATTGGGTTGCCATGACACACAATGGTGGCAGGGAGGATTACATCTGAAGCCCAGGAAATTCTCCTGGGTGCCTCTTAGCACTTCCATGTCCAGGAGTAAAAGTTACTGGAATAATATTGCAACCTGCAGGACAACTAAAGACTTAGACCCTTCAGAAATGAAGGTTTAAATAATCTTGCCAAAAAAAGAACCCCAGACAACTAACTTCAGGTGCTGGCTGAAGGTAAAAGGAAGATAGAATGGACATTGGAAGAAGCTCATTCTCAATTATTATTTAACTATTATCATCATCAGTCAACTAGTTTTGTTAGCAGTCACCAAAACAAAACCTGTAGCAGCTATGCACATTTCCTTCTTTGTTTACTCTGCATAACACTGAGTATTGGTGGTTAATTTTACAACTTAGCCTTTAGGTTGTAGAACATCCATTATAAAAGGTGCAATGGTGACTGAAAAGAGGGAAAAATTTAACATCACCCTGGGATGAATACAGTGGGCTGAGGCCACTATCTTACAGTGGTTTTACTCTGAATTCTCTGTTTTGGGGAGAGAGTGAACTTGTATTCATTTATGTGAGGAATAAAATTGCATTCTGTGAGGAAGAAGTGTGATGTTGCTATTGGGTGCATACAATGGAATGTGTGGATGCTGAGTAGCAAAAGGGTGGATGTGCCGGATTGTGTCTCTTGACTCTTAAGTTGAAGTCTACCCTTCTGGATAATCCTCCATCCCCTTTCCCAGACTCACTCATCCAGCTGGTTTCATGGGAGGTGCTGGTGCTAGATTCCAGTGTGGGAGGAGGAGATTAGCCATTTTTCCCATCTGGCCTGGACTGCCTGTGCCCTGGGCTCCAGCAGGCCAGGGATAGTTTCGACAAGATCAACACTGAGTATCCCTGACAGGATTCAGTCAAGGGACAGTGGCAGTTTCCCAGCCTCTTTGGGTAAGAGCCCCTTCTTTTTTTGCTCCTCAGTCCTTCCAGTAGTTTTTAACCAGTTTCCTGTGTTCCATCCTACTCTGCTTGAGAGACATAGAGTGGTTTCTACTTTTGTGTTTGAGCACTGAATGATACATAGTTCCTTCCATATCAGTCCATAGCGAGTTTCCTCATTCTCTAGTTAAAAAAAAAAACAAACAAACAGGAATACATCATATTTATATGAGAAGACCCAATAATGGATATTTAGGCTGCTCTCAATCTGCTCTTTTAATCAGTAAGAGTAGTAAGTACATTTCCATTTCAGGAAAGTATTATCAAGGCATATATTTGGAAATTTTTGTGTCTTACCCCACTTGGAATTATACACGCCAGAGCTCTTATGCAGGAATCTAAATGGCTGAAATAGGATTAAACTAGACTCTGGAATCCAGAGAGCATTCAACTGCAGCTGGTTATTTATTGCTTAATAAGTATTTTGAAGTATTGTTCGGGTATGTCCTAGCCTTATCTCTTCCAAATGAATTGCAAGCACGCGGAGGCTTGATTTTTTGTCATCTTTGGAATATGTAAATGTGTCACGTTGGGAGGGGTGTTGGTAGTACCTCCCTCCTCTGCGATTCATGTCACCTGAATGTGTCATCCTACTGGCAGTTTAGGAAGAGCCCTGCATAAGTCTTAGGTTTTCTCTTGAGGAAGGAGGTCATGACACAGCCAGCACTTCCACATAGGGCAGTAGCTCAAATAGAGGTCCAGTTTGTTTTATTATTGGGCTTATTCCAAATTCCTTTCATGGGGCACTGTGTTTTAGAAATGATTTTTTCTTAATTATGAAATATTTTAATTGATTTGTGGGCAGTGCCTCTTATTCAGCCTGTGCAGCCAGTCCCTTTGGTCCAGCTCGGGGTTGGAGGGCTGCCTGGACCTGTCCAATGCCCTCAGCCCTGTGAGGCTGCCTCAGGCCATGTCACCCATCTGACACTCTGCTTCCACTGACCACAGAATGAAGGTCTCTTTAGCTCTTTGCTAGCTCCACCCCCCAACTCTGCTTCTTGATTTTATCTTCTTTAATTAGTGAAGCGCACTTTTGCTATCTTCTTAACTTTTAGGTATTCAGATGATTCTGCCATTCCATTTCCAGCTCTTAGACTTGTTGAATGTTCTAAAATGGGAAAGGCTGGGTCCTGTTTACAGTTGCCTTGCCAACTCCCCATCAGCCTTTTCCTAAGGAAGATTTTTCTTTAGCCAGTCTACACTTTCATAGCAACTTAGAGTGTGACAGGAATCCTCATTCACAAGCGACTTGGCCGGTAGAGATATGGAGTTGCATTTCTAGCATGAATATCCAGCCTTGTTCCTTGAGGGTTCAACTTTAATAATCTTTAACATAATCCCTTTAAAACACAAATCCCTGGCAAATCCAAGCTGCTTTGCTACAAAAGTTCTAGAGATTAAAACCAAAGCTGCTTTTGGTGGTAATGCTGTTATGCTGTCAATCCCATTGTCAGGCAAATTAACAGAATACATTTCTAATAACCCACCTAATGCTGGTAAGCAATCAATGGCCAGATCCATTTAACTCGCAGAAGCTTAAATGCGGTTAAATCACATTTCCTGTTTGTGGGGCTGAATCCTAGAAGATGTGCAAGGGTTGTTTTTCCCAATACTCAGTGGAAAAAGGTAAGAAGGCATGTAAAGGAACAGGTTTTAGTACTCATATTTTATGTTAATTATCCATAACATTTATATTCACTGTAATATTGAACAAAAATAGTTTATACTGATCATTTACTACATGAAACAGCGTTACCTAGGATAAATGGTAACTGATTTGCTAATTTTCTAGATAGCCACATTCACAAGTAAGATCACAGCTGCATCAGATACACAATGAACAGAAACTGATTTTTAAAACTATCAAAACAGGAAGAACATAGAAATTTCATCCCCAAATCCTCAGTGGCACATTGGAGATTTCTTAATGCATACTGCTTTTCTTTTCACTGGAATTCCACATGTAAGTTGTGAAGTGCAAGAATGAACTATTAGAAGCTCCAGGTTTGACATGATCGCAAATTAGTTTTACCTCTTGCTGGTACATATTCCCTATGTTCAGGTTCATAGAAATCCCAGAAAACACATAGGTCTCCATCTGAATTTTGGTCAAAGGATTCAGTTCTACCTCTTTCATCCTGGCCCAGTTTTACTGCTGGGAGTCTCGCTGGCTTTCTCTTTAACTGTCAACAAATTTGGAGCAAGGTTCTCTCTCTGGGAAAAGATTATATATGGCAGTCTGGATTTTAGTTTATATTTTCATTATAAATGAGAGAGTCTTTTAAAAAGCCACTTAAGAATCACTGCACAGCTTCATGTGGGATTTGGCCAACAGTTGTTGGAGTTCTAAGCTATTAAATCAGCTTTTTTTCTAACTGTGAAAAGCAGAGGTTGAAATTTTATATTTTTTCAACTCCTCAACCACTGGTTTAAGTAGTTGAGTTATTAAGAAGAAAACAATATGGAGTATTTTTCAGAATTATATGTTCGCTTTTGGTTTGTTTATCCACAGATGAAGAGAGTTGAGAAGGTTTCATCTTAGCATATCTAATGTGTATTACATCTCTTCTACCCGAATCCTTTTCTCAGGCATAATGTAGGGGGAACCATCAGTTTGTTATTGCTGGCAGATCTCAGCTTGTAACCAACAGAGGAATATTCCAGTCCTGCCATGACACAAAATAGAATTTTCTATTTGTAAAGGAAGAAAGGGTTGACTTTCTAAATACCTTATTGTAGTTTATGAGTTTAAATTAAGCTAGATTTTTAAAAAAAATCTATTTTTAAGGGTCGCATTGCCTCTGAAGAGCAAAACTAGGTCAAAATTTCCCTTAAAGGTGGATAAATAATTCTGTTTCACATAAAATGCCGTGAAATTGAAAAGATGACCAAACTCACAATTTCCCATTAGAAAACACCTCTGTTCACTCAACAATAAATATGAATGAACATTTACGAAGTGTCAGGTGCTCCACTAGGAGCTGTGAACATAGGACAGAACAAAACAGACAAAAGTACCTGTTCTCCTAGCTTTTCTTAAGGCTTTCTGGCATGAACTAAAACATCAATGAATTGTTAACATGAAAAACAAACTAGTGTTCTTCATTAAATGGGTATAGTTGCCAATGTAATAAAAATTTTAAGTTAAAAATACTACACCAAGAATTTCTGTGACATCAAGACCTCTGAAGGTCTTCACTACTGTGCTGATTGTAATGAACAGAACTTTTATATCCATTTGTTCTAGGAAAGTGTTGTTTTCTCTGGATACCATCTCACCAAAGGAAAAAAAAATGTCTTTTCTAGGTAGATTCAAAACAGAGCTGTAAATGATTCTGGCAGGATGAGCCTGGAAGGGAGACGATATTAACAACTGGAAAGTGGCCTTGTTGCCAGAGGCTCCGTATGATGGCATTAGAAGCCACATGATAGAATTAGACTTGAGGTTATGTGCAGGTCTGGTTAAGCTCAAGGCACCCATCAACTCCTAATGAATTGATTATAAGACAGCCATAGAGGCAGCTGAATGCACCTTTTATTATCTCAGGGAGGGAAGTCTTAGTTTGAAATCCAATGTGTGGGGAGAGTGATAAGGAATCATGTCTACATTCCTAGATGACTACCATCCTACAATCCCACCCACCCATCCCTCAGTTTCCATCTTTAACCCCATCACACAGGACCCTCTCATTCTGAAAAGTTTCAACCTAGAACATCCCTGTTGCTCCAGGGAAAGAGGAAAGAAGAACAGAAGAAACAGGAGGAGGAGACAGAAGGAGGGTGGAAGGAAGTAATTCTGTGTTTGCAAGTGGTTTAGATGTTCTGGGAGGTGCCAGCTGAGACGCAGCTGCTTTTGTCCTCGGACATCCTCCCATCTGTGCACCTGGGTGCCATTCTCCATCTGATGCTAATCATCTCCACCAAACTGCGGGTTGTTTGTTGGTGGTGATTGTGGAGTTTTTGGGGTTTTTTCCTTATATTTCCCATTAATTTTGTCCTGGCTTAGGTTTGTTTTCCTTCTGGTAATACAAGTCTTGAATGAATTCATTTGTTGCTTATGGGCAAAAGCAAATCTAACACAGCCAAAGACATCTTCAGACCTTAAGAATGTTGGTTCACCTGTAAAATTTGCATCTACTCCAAGAACACTTAACAGAGCTCTCCCTTTTGGCTGTGAACATGTCCCTTCCACTTCTCCTGGGGCTAAGAGGACACCTCAGAACAGGTCCCACAGCTTCTTCAGAAAGAGCTATGCCCAAAGCAAATGGAAGGATAGGAGGCTGCATCAGAGAAGAGTGTAGACTTGCTGTCTGATTTCTATTAAGTTCTTTCTGATTTTTTTTTTTTAACTCAGGCATGTGTTTATTTTCATAGTCAAAGAGTTATAATCTCGGACATTGAAAATAAATACATTTTATGTATTTTAATTTATGGCTGTACTCTTCGGTGAGTTTACTTGGTTTGAGCTCTGTTTCATTGTTTTACAAAATGGTCTGGCTCCTTTAAGAAGCCACAAGTTGTAGACATTGAATCAAGCTGAGTCATTCATCCGGAGAGAGAATTAGGAACAGCTGGGGGCAGCCACTAGTGGTAAAAGCAGAGGCCTGAGAGGAACAAAATGCCTCTCTAGGAAATGTTCCAATGCTTCAACCCCACACAGAGACGGGAAAATCTCACAGGCACCATCTTACTAATGATGGCAAATCTCTGAGCACTGTGAGCAAGGATGTTCCTGGGCCGGAGACCAGACTCTGGCACCATGCAGCCAGGGGCCAGGAGGAGCTGTGTGAGCCAGCACACCGCCACAGGATCTTGGTCTTCAAAGGGTTTGGTGGCCCACGGGTCTCCCTTTGTATAAAATTCAGGGCTACTGAGCACCCTCTGTGACCCTTGAAAGGGTCAATTGCCTCATGACGTCTTTGCCCCAGTTGTTGGAGCCAGTAAGAGAGAAACTGAATTTCAGTGAGTTAAAGGATGATATTAAAAGTTGCAGTATGATTAAGTGAAGACAACAGGACATGGTATTGTCTCTGGTGTGGAAAAAATAGAATCTGCAAATAATGAAAGACTAGATAAGAATACCGTGGTTATATCTGGGCTATGGGCATTTTGGCCATTTTTTGTGCTCTATGTATTTATTTATATTTGTATGTGTTATGTCTTACTTCTCAGTGTGGCATAAATACCCACATTTGGCCCATCCCTTTTTCAGTCAGTATTTTCTAAGCACATACTGTGTGCCTTGCACTCTGCTGGGGAAGCAGAGGAAGCAAGTCCCAAGGCTTTACCTTGAGCGACCACCTTCCATGGCACTGAAATCACCAAGCTCTCCCTGGGGTGGCTGAGCTTCTCTTCTCAGGGCCTGGGCCCCTTGCTGGTCCTCAGTGCCGGTCGTGGACTCTGCCCAATACAAGTAAGATTCCTGGCTGCGCTTCGCTCCAGCCTGGCTCAGATATCAGCTGTTAGGAAGGTCTTTCCTGGCCCCTCCAGGATCACACTCTCACCTCCCATCAGGCTTTACTCCCCTTACCCTGCTGAGATTTTCGTTGTAGCACTTAGCAATATGTCTTTCTGTATGCATGTAGATATGTGTGCATGTTGAACACTGACCTGTCACCGGAATGCACCGTCTTTGAGGACGGGTCTTCAATCCTGCTCATTGCTGTATCTCCACCACGCAGAACAGTGGCACACAATAAGTCTTGTTGAATTGAAGTCAGGTGCTCTTCCTCAAGGGGAAAAGTTGTGTTATGTGTACTTGAATATATAGAGAATGAATCCCGATCCACAAATGCAGGTGATAAGAAATGTGGTGTCTATTTTCTACAATGATATTTTTAAAATTATGAGTTCCCACTCTGCTGGCACAGTGGGAAATTTCAGAGGGTCCTCTGCCAATCAGGCCATCACATTGTGCCTGTTCCCAAAGTCCCTGCATGCCTGGCAGCCTTCTGCTGCTTCTGGGAAAGGCTGAAAACCTCAGTACCTGTGGCCCCCACTCCCCAGCTCCTCCACCTGGAAGCTCTTCCTCTCCCGGCTCTGGCCCAGACCTGGCCCTGGCCAGGAAGAAGAACCCGCCGAACTTGCTCCTTGCCTCAGCTAGGGGAATTACCTTTTAGTCTGACAATTCTCACCTGTTTTTCCAAGCCATTCTGTTTCCTCAAACCCAATCCTCCCCCTTGGACTCTGGCTTTTTAGAAGACAAAAGCCAGGAATGCTCCCAGGGTCCTTCTGCATCTCATCCTGCTGCTCACTACCCTAAAGCAAGGACACGGGGTCAGCTCTACCTGCTCAAAAGGGGAATGAAGAAGGAAAACGGCAGTAACTCTGACTAAAGGCAGAAATGCGCTTTCCCAGAGTTAGACAGAGAATACACAGAAGAATATGATTATAAACGGGGTGGCCAAAGGGAACGGGGAAGGCGGGAGGCTTACTGGCTCTCTTATGCTTTTGAGGTGGGTCTCGAAGGCTGGGCAGGATTTGATTTGACAGAGCACGCCGAACAGAAAGGCAGGAGCAGAAAGAAAATAGAGGTAGTGTTTGCATGAAGGTAAATAATCTCATCTGACTGAACACTTTTGAGCAGTGAGAAAATAAACCAAAAAAAAGTAGGCTGGAGTCAGTTTATGGCAGGCCTTCAGAGCCAGGGTGTTTTGACGTCAACCTAAGTAGTTGGCAGCCATTGAGTCAGAGTGAGTTGATTAGACCGCTGCATTAGAAAATGAAATAGCAACGCTGTCTAGGATGGATTAATGGCTGGGACTGGTGAAAGACTAGAGCAGGCAGACCTTTCAGTAGGTTGTGCAATCATCTAGAAACTGGAAGGAAAAGGAGGAGCGAGCTACAAAAGATACTGCTGAAGTAGAGTAAACAGACTTTGGCCACTGGGTGAATGTAAAAGAAGGACAAGAGAAAGCTGTTGATGATAAGAATGTGGATGTTCTCGCAGACCAGGGAAAATGAAGGGAAGCTGCTGGTTTGCAGGAGGGTGAGCAGGCTGGTCATGTTGAATCTGAGTTTCCATCAGGACAGCTGGAGCTATGGGCAGGGAGCTCAGAAGAGAGGCAGGACTTTCCCTGTGATAGGAAGAGAACATGGGTCATGATGCTGTGGGAGTATGTGGTGGTGAAAAAGGAAAATTGAGGGATATGGTGTTGGGTTGCTTTGATCTTCTCAGTAAGGTAGGAGACAAAGCCATTCGCTGAGAGTAAGGGAAGCCACTCTGTGTCATCTTGGAGTTTGAGAGTGGACACGGTTTGAAACAGCTGCACCAGTGAACAAAAAAGGTATCAATTATTGAGGAACAAATGTGTAGACCTGTGCAACCTCAAGTGTTCTCTCACATAAATACAGAATCCTTTTATGGTGGTTTTATGAAATCTGTCCAGGCAGATGTGAGAAGAAATAGCCTTTAAATCGCATATCTAGTTTGAGGCATGTATTACGTTTTATACTGTCTGATTTCTGATAGATAGTTCTCTCTTTCTTATTGTTATGCCATTTATTAGCAATTTGTCCATTTTATAAATTTATCAAGATGCTAGAATCCCTCAGCATGGTACACATGGAAACGTAGCAACCAGTGATTGCCAGCTCTCATGGTATATTTCCCGGTGTTGAACTTCTGTCCGCAGAGACGCTTGTCATCATCACCTGCTGTCTACTCCAAATGCCAAGTTGTTTTCTTCACTTGGTGGCTTTGGACAGAGGGGGAGAAGCGGCTCATCACAAAGACCAGCAGCATCTTGGGCTTCAAAGGTGGGGGTTACACCTGCACCTGGGGCTAGGGAGAAAGGGACAAGCCTAACATTCATCTCACTTTCTGGGGTGGTACCAAACGTTGCTGCTGGTGGCTTGAGAACTCATCCCATTTCACCTCCTTTTGGTCTTTTCCAAAACTTCCAACACCTTCCTTGTTCTCTATATTCTCATCTCTGTTTTCATTTTATGGTATCTGCTGTTGGGGATCTAAGGATTTGTTTGGAGTGAGAAGTAGGGGAGAATAACACAAACCTCTCTGCATTCTCAGCCTTACCAGCATTTTCTTTACTAAAAGACAACTCCATTGGAGTTGTTGGCACTGGTAGTTTTAAGCCACCTGGTTTCAGTTTACGTAACTGAGTATGTCCTAATCACACAGGATTACTGAATCGTTTTTCTCTTCCTTTAATGCTTCTACATTGAATATGGGATTATCAACTGTTTTTTTTTTTTTACTCTACTCCAGCCCAAGAAGAGAAAAATATTCCACTGAAGGGTAGGAAATGGCAGAAGATTTGGAACCAGGGCTCAGAATCGCATGCTTCCCAGGGTGGTGCACCTTTCTCTTCTGACTGTCCAGTGAGGGAGGAATGTGGCCTAGAAGCAAAGCCAGATGGAGCTTGTTTTACTTATGAGGCCAAAACAGAATTGCATTTCTCATTCCTTAAGAAACTAGAACTCTTAAGGAATTTTCTGAGGCTCTAGTCTAACAAATATTAACATTTTTCGAGGACAGAGGAGCTCATTTGAGGGAACCATGACTGATAAGAGATTCCTTTTCCTCTGCCCTAACAAGGAAGACACATTCTAGTGGAATTATACCCTGAACAAACTACCTCATTGGAGTAAACAAAATCCTCCCTTCATCCAGTCCAAGACCAGCTTCCATTTTCCAGGGCAACATCACTCCAAACCTTTTTTGATAGAATCTTTTTTTTTTTTTTTCTTTTTTGTTTATTTTTGCCCCAAAGCCTTCGGCATTGTCCTCCAGTGAGTCACACTGTGGAGCCATTTCAAAATATCCTCCTTAAAGAATGTTTCTCTTCCCAGGGGAGATGGGAAATTGGTCAATGACAGCATGTTCTGGCATGTTACCGTGCAACGTGTGAGGATTTTAGTAAGGAAATGCCATTTCACACGCCACCAAGGCCACTTGATGGATGGGCTTGCAGGAAGACAGCCTTCTAGATCTTTCCTGGCTCTACAGAGACAAGATGGGAAAACTAAAGCAGGCCATTAGGGGTTTCTTCCAATCAGCATAATACAGGAATCAATCCTTCTACTCTCCCATGACGGAAGTTTAGGGCAGTCATTTGTAAATTCAGATTTTGCAACAAAATAGTTAAATCTTCATGGGATGGAAGGCAAAAATAAGAGAAGGCAGATACTGGCATGTTTGGAGCCTTATCAGGCTCTAGCACAGTAATGCTGATGCCCAGGCCTGTACCAGTGATAGATACTCTCTTCCCCTGGAAGGTCTCCAGTCTCACCCCCACTCCTTGGTTTGGAGTAATTAGTCATCCTCTGTCCTCTGTTCTCAAAGCACTTTGGACCTTCATCTATTAAAGTAGGTGGCACACTGGGATTATTTATGCAGTGGTCACCAGCCTTCCCTTCATAAGCACCTGTCCCCATTTAGAGCATCTCAGTGGCAGAGGAGTTGGATAGATTTGTCTTCATATCTTCAGCACCCAGAGCAGGTCTTCAAGAAGATTAGCATGGCACATCCTGCTGTAAGATGGAAGCGTGACTGAGCCAGGAGTCCCGGGCAATTTCTGTTCCTGGTGCTGAGTGTCTAGATTTTCCTATTCTCACACAACATCCCCCCATACTCGCAGGTCACTCAGGCACTTCTTTTGCTCCCTTTGACTCATGTATGAAAATTTAAAGTATCATCAAACATTAGTAGGTGTACATGTGAATTTTGATTGTAAACATTCATTGGGAAATTAGGGAAATTAGCAGTGCATATTCCCACTGCATGTCAACATGTAGACACTGGCTTTAATATTTTTACTGAGCTTTGATAGCTGCATACGGTGGATGTTTTTTTGGCTCCTGGCTGCACAACATCCAGGCTTCCTTTCTTCTAATGATAATGCCCTGGGTTTGTTTTGTTTTTTTTGGTGGGGGGCAATTGTCTCTCCCGCACTGGGTGCAGTCTTGAGGACACCGAGTTCAAGGTGGGCCACCCTCCCTCCTCAGCCTGGGATGAGTTATGAGTGGCTGCCACTGGCTGTGGTGTGGGATTGGTGAGAGCAAGTTTTTACATTTGATTTTTTTGCAATGAACAGCTCTTTCTTTTGCAATTTGAAAATTAAAGATTTAAGAAAAAGATTAACATTTGCCCAAAAGACCCGGCTAGATGCAGTGAAGTTTCCCGTGAATCTGTGTGAGCGGCAGCCACAGCCCTGGCTTGCTGTCCTCACACACACAACGCCCAGGGGAACGCAGACGGCCCGCGTCATACTCCTGAAGTTGCCAAAAATCCCTTTAAAATGATTGAGCAGATGTCTTTTCTTGGGTTTGAGCGGATATAAATCACAGCAGTCTGCTTTTAATTCTTAGGCTCGGTGTCTTAGGGGCAACAAAATCAATCCCTTTCAGGTTGGTTTTCTGAATGTTTTTTAAATCTTCAGAATTTTAATAACAATAACTGCTGCAATATGCAAGAAAAAGTAAACACATCTGTGCAGGTAGCTATATTTCACCCCAGGGCACACACTTCCTGTGTGATGGTGGAGTTAAACAGGCCACTCCCAGTCATCTCTGCAGCTGGCCCTGACCACCAGAGGTCAACCCCTCAGGGCCCAGCATGGAGAATGAAATGGTTTCTGAGCTTAGAGCCAGAGGCTTGCATGGCACAAAATGGACACAGTCCAGGCCCATATATCATTAGCAGTAAGAGTGGCGGGGCGGGGCGGGGTGGGGGGGGGCTGTTATTCACAAGAAGAAACAAAGGTTTCCACCAGACTTTCCTCAGGAAATCAGGGTTTAAGTCAAGCAGCTCACCACAAGATCTTAGCCCTTGGTTTCTGGTCTTACCTGTCATATTTTTGGTGGCATTAGAAAAGATAACTTGGGAACTTCACATCAATCAATAATTAAATCAAAGCTCTTAGTACTTTCCAGAGAATCGCAATTCAAATTTACATTAGCCCCTCTTGGGTCTCCAGAGCAGATACTGCATCAAAAAGTTACCAAGGATCTGGTTTATACCACTTTCAAAGTAAAGCCCATTATTAATGACAGTACAGACCCTAACGCCTACCCACTGATAGGCAAGGAAGAGCTCAGGGATCGGGAGCAGGGTGCCTGATGGGAAGAGAATGGGGTTGAACAGAGACCCACTTTGATTCCTGATGGGCTCTGCCCATCTGCTGTGGAAACTCCTCAGGGGTGTGTGTGCGTGTGTGTGTGGGTGTCTTCCTTTTCTTTCTTTCATAGAAAAGAAAGCATCATACATTGTTAGATGCCTTGTGTTTTTTTTTTAAATAATATAACGAAATTGGAACAAAGTTTAAGGCTGCTTTTAGACTTTCTGTCATCTCAGACAGTGGTCTCCAAATCTTTTTGCTGTCAACTTTATCATTAAAAAATTACTGAAGATACATATGTATAATATATGTATTTAATATAAAATATATACCACTTCAATTAAAATTTCATAAGGTTAATATTGTTAATACAGCAGTGGCATGATTATACTCTCTAAAGAAATAATTATATATATTATAAATATGTTATATATTTATTTTTATATAAATATATAAAAATATATTTATACATTATAAATATGTTATATATTTATTATATATAATTATATAACATAATTATATAATTATAAGAATTATATTTATGTGATATATTATGTTATAAATATATCATATATAAAATTATTTCATTTATAAAGTATAATCCTGCCACTACTGTACTAACAATATTTACATTATGAAATTTTAATCGAAGTGGAAACTGCAAAAGGATAAAGATAAATTTTAAATACTTAATTTTAAAAAATTGAATTTGATTTTTAATGGTAAAAAAATGCTTTCTAAAATATTACTGTTAATATCTTCGATAGGACCAATGTGTTGAATATGCCTTGTCATTTTCAAAAAGTCCTGGGTTACCCTTTTGTCATATAGCCATTCAAACGTCTGGCTATACATACAGTTTATTTTAATGCTTGGTTTCAAAGTCCATCAGAGCTGAAAAAGACACTTAACAGAGATATGTAGATTCAATAGAAGAAATGCCTCACCAGATGAGCTTTAGTAATTCCCAAAACTTATTTTTCAGTCTCATCTATTACACAGAGACAATTGTTGAAATTTTCTTTGCTTTTAAGGGTTTTTTAGTTTTGTTTTTGTAATGTGCATGTAGTAAGATGGGAACATTTCCAAACATCTGTTTTCAAAAGGCTCTTGCCATAGATTCAATTTCTTTTGAAAAGAAGTTAACTTCCTCACTAATTAATTTCACTAAGTGAAAATATCACTTCTACCTTGAAAAGATGGATTGTGTGTTTACTTTAAAAAATATATCTGCTAGGCAACATACTAACAATCGCCACTTGCCATGACAGCACGTCTGCAATGCTTGTCTTTTTGTCAAAGAAAGGATCCAGGACTCAACCTCAGGTTCCACAACTCCTTTAAATGCACTACCATGAGATAAGCAGTGTAGTACAGGAGTCCCCCTTGACCACTGGCCATCAAATTGCAGTGTTATAATCATCCTACTCTTTGAAAGGCTTTGCTTTTATGAAACTAATCACATTGATAACATCCTATATGAATGTCAATTGCAATTATTGACAATACGCTAGATGCGGGACCGTGAGAAGATGCTTCGGTGGACTTCCTCCGTGTGCCTCTCCCTCTTTGCAGATGTTGTCTGCCTACAGCAACTGCAGTCACATAAGACATCTGACTGTGTCATGTCTGTACTGAGGGAGGGCATCATGAGAATCCAGCATTACATACTAGGAAAGCTTGTGTTCTCATTTTGAAATGAAGCAAATATAGACAGACATTCTGGTATTTTCTCCTTGGACTATAACAGATTGTCTTGAACATCTATGAAGGGCTTGCACTGAACTTGGAGTCTCTACACAAAGGACTCTCTACAATTAAATCCAAAAACTAGTTTTTCTTTAGTTTCCCTTTCTTCTAAAGTAAAATACTTGCCAGATTCAATCTTTTCCTTTCTTCTTCTAAAGTAAAATACTTGCCAGATTCAATCTTCATAGAACTGTATCCTCAAATGAGTTGGCTAGGGTTGCTCCTGGAAGATCTGGCAACTCGTGCCCCCACCACCACCTCAGCGCTCTCCACTGGCCTCGTACCTGGCAGGGTGATGATAAAAATGAAAACATCTACAATGTCCACGCATTGAGCTATTATCCTGTGCTACTCCCTATGCTAAGCGCTCTAGAAAGATAGTCAATTCTCTTTATCCACTGTAGCTCTGTTCTATAATGCCTATGCAGACAGAATTAGCAAATTTGGAACCATTGCTTCTAAGGGAAATATACGTTTAGGTTCCTTCAAGCTTGTGGGTCACAACATTCTTGTCAACTGATCAATACATAACCTTAAGTGTGTTTCTTAGTCACCTTTAAAATGTTGATTCATTAATGTGGAACTCAGGGCCAACAGCACTTTAACTCATGCCTGAAAAAAACAAAATACCTGCTTGTATTTTCTCTGTAAGTCGCTTCACAGTCTTCTCGCACACTGGTCAGAACTTCAGCACTGTGCTTGAGGCCATTTTAAACAGCAAAATCAGCCACAAAAAAAGCACAAAAATGCCCCCCAAAATGTAGCACTAAACAGACTTAGAAAAGGACAATTGGGCTGGGCATGGTGGTTCACGCCTGTAATCCCAGCACTTTGGGAGGCCAAGGTGGGAGGATCACCTGAGATTAGGAGTTTAAGACCAGCCTGACCAACATGGCAAAACCCCATCTCTACTAAAAATACAAAAATTAGCTGGGCTTGGTGGCGTGCACCTGTAATCCCAGCTACTTGGGAGGCTGAGGCAGGAGAATTGCTTTAATCCAGGAGGCAGAGGTTGCAGTGAGCCGAGAGCACACTACTGCACTCCAACCTGGGCAACGGAGCGAGACTCCGTCTTAATAAGAAAAAAGCAAACAAACAAAGAAAAAGGCGATTGTTTACAGTATGAAAGCTGAAACAAGAAGGCAGAGTGTCTCCTTCTTTGGCCCCAGCTGGGAATGTGTATGCTGGGCAACTGAAATTTTTTGCCACTCTGTACATGACCTCAAAAGAGCAAGTGTATTGATATTGGGGTTACAAATACTTTTTTTAGCAAGTAGACTTCATTTGCAAACATAGAATTCTTGAATAACAAGGATCGACTGGGTCATCTCATAGTACCTTTGTAAATAGGTACTACCCTAGTGACATGTGAACCCAAAAGAACCTCAGAAGTCTCTTCTTCTGGCCACCTTCCTTGGATTTGGGAGGCTGGTATGGTGAAGTGACTTCTCCTAAAACGTCCAGCGCATGTGTGATCCATGTGAAACTAAATCTAGGTCTCCCAGCCAGTCAGTGCCCTTTCCAGTACATAGTTATGGGACATGGGACCAAATACAGCTAATTTAACTTGCAGATGGGACTACATGGAAAACTTCTTGCATCCTACCCTGCCCCAGTTTATTCTCTGCAATAATTAAAATCTGCTTTTGATCAGAATATTTGATTTAATGACTTCTAGGACATGGGTACAATGAACACTTTAAAAAGGAAGATCACAAACCTGAATGAAATCAGGCACAAAATGAGAAATTAAAAGAATAAACTCCATAAAATATTTGCCGCAAGAACAGGCTTTGACTTTTTAAATTTAATTCTCCACTGAGCCAATTCATAGTTGGCTAATATGAGAAGGAAGTGATGTGGAAAAATCCACACATCTTGTAGAATTTAAAAGAGATGAGAGCACATGATGCATAAATCGAAAAGATGTGCCAGGATGTGATATTTTAGTTAGAAAACTGCTAATGAATGTATATTTATAAAGGTATATATTGATGCCAGCTTATCTTAATTTTTTTGATATTCTAACAATGATACAAAATTAGGTTGTTCTTTATTTGGGGAAAAGAAGGAGAGAATTTGAAGCCCAAATTAAAATGGCTCTTATAACTAATGTTGTAGCCTGCAGGCTCTTTGAGAAGTGTGTACACCTCAAACTCAAAGAAGGAAAAAGAAAACGAAAAGGCAAAGATTAAGTTGGTTCTCTGCATAAGAGCCTCTGCTTATCAAGAATTGGTTCATCATTACTTTTATATATAAGATTTTTATTTCAAAGAATTCTTTTGTTCTAAGACTTTATACATTTGAGAATCTTTTCCCCAAAACGATTATAGCTTCATCCATTTATCTGGGATGATAATTGAGCGATTCTTATCCAATAATATTTCCAAACACCTTCATATGCATGGCATGCCAAACTTCCGTTATTGGCAGAAAAAGATGCTGTTACAGCTTTGTTTGTTACAACCGCACTTTTCGCTTACTCTTAGAAGAAACTAAAAATTCCTATTCAAGACCCTAAATTTTCATTTATACCTCTTGTCTCAGTGTCACATCATCCATTCCTTTCATCCTTTAAGTTAAATCCTGTAAATCTTACTCATGTACTCATGTTAATTTTATAATAAACCATCTCCCCCCAAAAACAAAAGCTCACTTGTTTCAAGGATACTTTTTATTGATGAAAAAAATCTTGCAGATATGAAAAGATAATTTTCTTATTCCTATGACATTTTCTGTTTTTACAATTTTCTTTTCAGCAATGAAAACCTCTGATGTTCTCTTTTGGGAAAGTAGTTTATCCAACATAAGGATCCCATCCTCTTCCATAAATGAATCGATTAATCATGTCAAAAGCTCTCAGAGGCTGGTCATAGGGTAAAATATGTCCTCCACCTCGAATAATTACCTTAAAAAGAAAAAGAACGGAAATTTAGAGAAATGGATATTCTAAATACATGAAAAGTTTTCATTCAGATTAAACTCTATTTAAAACTCACATGAAATACAGAACATACTCTCCCAATGCATGCCTTTGGATAGGCTTTAATAATAGGCATGTTAAGGTAGAAAAGTTTTAAAACTTAGTTAATTTTACGCAAAGTTGTGTTCATTTCTCATGAGTGTAAAAATTGAAAATTATTCCTTGTCTTTTTCCTCTTGAGAGTGATCTGCCTGCTCCCCGCAGTTGGGAGTGCTGGGCTGCAGGTGTTACCTGGTGAGGCCCACCTCCAGCCCACTACTTCTGGGGTATGTTAGGTCTGCCTGCAATGGGGTGAATTGTCTACTTAATTCCACCCTTCAATTAGCCAGCCCAATTGTCCCTCACACTGAGCCATACCTTCCATCTTAGCCTTTATCAGTAATAAAGGGGAAATTTTGGGTCTCAAAAAAAATAAAGAAACCAAAACATCCTTGATGGAGGCAGGAGGATGACCTGAGCCCAGAAGTGGGAGGCTGCAGTGAGCTAGGATCATGCCACATGCACTGCACTGCAGCCTGGGTGACAGAATGAGACCCCATCTCTAAAAAAAAAAAAAAAAAACCTTGACACTTGAAATAAAAGAAAGTCATGTTTTGAGCAGCATAGAGTTAGAACATTCTTTTTTTTTCTAATATTGGATTATAAAATATTTTAAAACATAGCAAATTTGAAAACAATTCATATAGTGATGATTTTGAGTCTCTCCTGAACATTCACTTTACTTGCTTTCTCACATAAGGGTGCCTCTCTCCATCCCACACCCATCCATTAATCCATCTTATCTTTTTGACACATCTCAAAGTAAAGTGGGCACATAGCGCACTTCCCCCAAACACTTCAGCATCACATTATTCGTCAGCAGAGTTCAATATGTGTTTACAGATTTTCTTCTTTTGAGTGAAGACACAATGAAATGCACTAGTCTTAAGTGTAGACTCACCACTTCTGACAAATGCATACACCTATGTAACCCAAACCTTTGTTGGGTGATATAAAGCATTCCTAAAACATCTCTAAAGATGAGTTCAAATCAACAAAAGGGGACTGGTCTCTGTACTCATTAAGCCTCTAGCATCAGCTAATATTCCAAGTAGAGGGAAACGAGAAGCTGTCATGATTCAATGCCAGAAGGGCAAGGACTGACACTGAGGGTTGGGAAGTTGCATGCAGGAGAGGT
Source organism: Macaca fascicularis (assembly GCF_037993035.2). NCBI lineage: Eukaryota > Metazoa > Chordata > Mammalia > Primates > Cercopithecidae > Macaca > Macaca fascicularis. The sequence goes on along the minus strand of NC_088377.1, from coordinate 101,282,878 downwards.
CAGCCTGGCCTGAGATGTCTTGTTCCATATGTGGAGAATGGACAGGAGGTACCAGTGCATGAAGTGAATAAACATATGCAAAAAGGGCATCACTTTCAGTAACTTCTAGCTGCTGAATCACAATCAGCAATTAAAGGTCACTTTCACAAGGCCCTTCCTAAGAGGTTGGGTTCTTTTACTTGTCTCAATCTGAAGGGAACTGAGGCAGAAAAAGTATATTTGGATAGTGCATTTATTATGTTGAAAGTCTGCCCCTACCTCCCAACACATTCCATCTTACAACCTTGATGTGTGGTAAGTAGGATTAACACTATTAGATGATACTTACCTTGCAGCTCGCAGCTATACAAACTGTGCACTGCACAACTGCAGGGAGCATCATTCACATGAGCATTGAGATGACTGAGCTATTTGGAATTATTTAGTGGCTTGTCCAAGTCACACAACTGTAAGTGAGATAACTAGCTAGAACCCTGACTTCTGATGCAAACACCGGTGTGGTGTTTTTAATCAAATTCTAGTACTCACACAATCATTCCTTACCTTTGAACTGAACTTCGCAGCTTAGTCATGGAACATTTTTATTCACCTCTAAATAGCCCTCTAAGGTTTATTGATGAAAAAAAAAAAATCTTGCAGATACAAACAGATACTTTTCTGTATTTTTGTATTTCACATATTACAGTGAGGGAGGCAGATCTCATTTGCAGATGTGGGACCTGCAAATGTGAAACTTTTGTGTTTTGCTGCAGTTGATCAAAGGTCATGTGTGCCTCACTGCAATGACAGCGAAACCCATCGACCATTTGTGTACAAGCTTGCAACTGGAAACCCAACATGTCCACTTTTTATCACAAATTGAAAGTAAACATGTGTGACAAGAACCCCTTCATAGGACTCTAGAGGGAAACTTTTGCCGCCCCGCAATCCCAGGCTAGACATTTCTTCCTGCAGATTTTCATCTGTATCTCTGGCCCTGGCAGGAATCTGATGAGTGATTTCTGTGTGGCTTCAGCTCAGCTGAGGACACTTAACAAAGTCCTATGTGTGACAAAACCCAGCTGCTTCAACTGGAAATGAGTTTGGCAGCAATGGTCCGGAACAGCAATAAATTGAATATCCGAGAGCTAAAGGTCATCCTGCCCCCAGAACCAGTGCTGCAGCTGACAAAGGATAAACAAAGGATAGCACAGTGCTTCACAGCCCGGGCTCAGAAGTCAGAGTGCAGGAGCATGGCGAGAGGCACTGCACATTGTGTGACCTTGGGCAAGGAACTTAACCTCACTGAGCCTCAGGTTCCTTTACTTTACAATTGGGAAACAAGTATTACCTCACAGGGTAGTTGTGAGTTGTGTGAGGAGTTAGTGGAATAACGTCCCTGGAATATTTAGTACAGTGCCCGACCTGGGATGGTCTTCAGTAAATATTGGTCATTTTCAGTATTCTTCCAACACTTATCTATATTCAAAATCCAAAATCAAAATGCCTATATCAGGAGGATCACTTGAGTGCAGGAGTTTGAGGCTGCAGTGAGCTGACTGAGCCACTGCACTCCAGCCTGGGCAACAAAAGGAGATCCCATCTCTAAGTATAAATCAATAAATATATATGTATCTATGCCTATGTGAACCTAACTACTCTAGAACATGGTGTTCCTACATTTTCATAAAAAACCTTGGTTTAAAAAGGTTGTTTAAAACAATGGTTCTTGGCTGGGTGCAGTGGCTCACGCCTGTAATCCCAACACTTTGGGAGGCTGAGGTGGGTGGATCATTTGAAGTCAGGAGTTTGAAACCAGCCTGGCTAAGATAGCGAAACCCCGTCTCTACTAAAAATTAAAAAAAAAAAAAAAAAAATAGCCAGGTGTGGTGATGCATGCCTGTAATCCCAACTACTGGGGAGGCTGAGGCAGGAGAATCACTTGAACCCAGGAGTCAGAGGTTACAGTGAGCCAAGATAGCACCACTGCACTCCAGCCTGTGCGACAGAGCGAGACTCCACCTCAAAAACAAACAAAAAAAAAAACAAAGCAATGGCTCTGACTTGAACGTGCATAAAAATACCTGCGCTCATTAAAAGAGATTGTGAGGCGTCACCTCCAGACTCTCCAGTTCTGAAGGTCCAGGACAGGGCCTAAGAATTTGCATATCTAACAATTCCAAAGCAATGCTGATGCTGTTGTTCCATCTACTTGTTGAGAACTACTGTTGATAATTTTTTCTATTCTGTGGCAAACCAGGGAATTCTCTGTTTACATCAAGGTAATTTCATTAACACCTACTCATGAATACAAGTAGAAATCTGTTTAATACCTACTCATGACCTCACTTCCTGGGCATCCAGTCTCCTGGTATTTATTCACACACATCTTCCCTGTCCATAATTATCAAGTGGTGAAGGAGAGCTGAAGGGGTCAGGTGTTCTTACTCTTCCTCTCAGTGACCTACCTGACCCTGGTCCAATTTCTGAGCTGCCATGTGTAATGACCCAATGACATTGTAAATTGTGTCATTAAGATTGGGGGAAAAGAAAGCTCGTTAAGGAACAAAGGTTGTTTCACATGCCACAAAATTCCCAAACAAAACATATTCTCTCAAGCAGATTCACATATAGCATTTTACTGATATTAACTTCAAAAATAAATATATTTTTGAGTGTGGAAAAATAAACCACTTTGTCGTTTATAGTTAAGCCACTCAGCATTCACAAATCAAAGATACAGATCACTCGGCAGCTTTTAGAGGTGAGTAACAAAATGTGGCGGGGCTGTAATTACATATTTAAATGTGACAAGATTAATCTCAGGGCTCCCTGAATAGAGCTGTCTATTTTGGGTGCCTCCACACTATAGCTGCAGCCTCTAACCTCATGTGTTCCAGATGTTCCAGGGGGTCACAAGTGTGTCATGAATTTCAACAGGGTTATACAAACACTTTAAAGCTTCATTCCACTTTATGTTTTAGAAAACGATATAATTCTCCATGGAACTAGAAACACAGACCTGCCAGTAAAGGTTTCCCAGTTATGCCTGTTTAGATGACAGAAAAGAGAGGGAAGTTCACAGTGGGCTTGTTGATGTAGATGTGTCAGGGGAAGCTTCTTGGGGGTCTTGAAGGAGATCACTGGACGGAGAATGCTGGGTAGGGTAGGGGTGGAGGGATCACCACAGACAGAGGAAACTGCGTGGAAATGCAGGGGGGCGTGGAAATGTGGGGGGCGTGAAACTGTGGGCACGTGCAGCAAGGGATCACCGCAGACAGAGGAAACTGCGTGGAAATGCAGGGGCTGTGAAGCCGCGGGCACGTGCAGCAGTCTGTGTGTCCTCCCATTCGTGCGGGAATAGAGGGAAACAGAAGAGACAGATGAATAGGCAGACACTAGCGGGACCATGTGATGCCCCAAGTGACATGCTGGGATGAGTGGACCTTATCCTGTCGGGCTTTAAAAGCAACTGTGGTAAAATACACTTAACATAAAATTACCACTTTAACCATTTTAAAGTGTACAATTTGGTAGCATTTAGTATATTCACACTATCTAGTTGCAGAATATTTTCATCACCCCAAAGGAAACCCATATACATCAGTAATCACTTCCCACTCCCCTCTCCCCAACAGCCCCTGGCAACCATTAATCTGCTTTCTGTCTTGTAGACTTGCCTATTCTGGATATATCCTAGACGGTTTTAAGCAGGGTAGTGACGTGCTTATGTTTGCATTGTAGAAAAATGACTTAATGTCTAAGGGGGAGGCTAATTTGGAAGGGAGTGATACTGGCACAAGGAGGCAAATTAGGAGACTACCAAATCAGGTGAGAGGATGTGGGCTCATGGGAGAGACGGGGAGAAGGGGAAGGAGAAGAGGTGAGGTGGAACCAACAAAATCAGTGATTAATCCGATATAAAGATTAAGTGAGACTTTCTCTATCCATCCCCAACACATGCCCCGCATTTCAGGCTTCTGACATGGGCCAATTTGCAAAGGTGGTGCTACTCACCAGGAAAGAGAAAAGAGCCACATGGGAGCTGCAAGTTTGGGAGGCAGAATATGCAGGATTGGTTTATTGTTTCTGCTTCCCAGTATAGAATGATGCATACCCTCAAGAGAATCTTGCTTGTTGTGGTTTCTGATTTACATGGAAGTTCTTTTCACTACTTTTATTCCATTCCACATTTACTAAATCTTATATTTTAGTTTGCTTTCAGACGCTAACTATAAGTAGAAATAAAGTAAACAGCATTCAAATAAAAATATATTGAAAAGGAACTTAGGAATGAGAATAAAAAACAAGCCAAAGCTTGTTAGCAGACACTTCCTAACAAAGAATGCAATAAGTCACTTTTGAAAGAATGAAAAACCAGAGCAGAGATCAAGGCTGGGAGTTGCTTCAACAGCACTCAGGGAAACGATTCTTGAGGTCTCCCACTGTGCATTTCCGGTGTAGCAAATGGTTATTATTGAACAGAAGGAGAAAAGGAGCTTCTAAGTGCTTCAGGAGACCCACATGGATCCATCATAATGGTATACATTCCTAGTGCAGTTAAAACCTTTGGTACTCCTTTACAGCATCCCCAAGGGGTTTCCTATGTACACCATCTTAAACAGTTGCAACAATACTGTTTGTAATTTAGGACTTCCGCTTCTGACTGTGACACAATAGCTTGTATCAAACCAACCTCATTCCATAGAAAACAATATAAGCTGAATTAAAAAGAAAATAAGCTCTTTAGAGGTATCAGAGAGCAACCAAGCCTCGAGAGAGGCCACGATCATAGAGAAAAGAGAATCACAAGGAGGATAACCTAACATTTTGTGCTGCTTTTCCCTTTGGGAAATTCACCAGTTTTAAAGCTTCTCTGACCAAGACGCCAAGTCAAAAGTGGCAGATAAGAGAATGAAAAGCTCATTAGTCTTATGGTGCTTGAGAGACCAAAAAACAAAAACAAAGAAAACCCCAAAAGAAAGAACAACGACGACAAAAATTGGAGTTGTAAAAGCCTGTCAAGGAGGGACAGCACTGGTAAGCACTACAGGCTTTCCATTAGTTCCATGAAAGACAATGCCTTGGAAGTAATGAAAAACCAGAAAATGTTAGTCCTCAAAAACCTTGAAATCAAGCACTGAATCAATCATCTCAATCCCAGACTGAATCAAGGTGATAATGCCTCTACTCTGCCTGCCTTCTAGAAAAAATTGAATCCTTTTGGAAGAAAAATAACATTTTTCTTCATATATTTTTTGTACATTTTCTTCAACATTTAATAAAATTTAGTAGGCATGACAAAGAACAAGAGCAAATGACTAAAATTTAAGGAGAAAAAAAGATAACAGAGACCACAAGTGATCCAGATATTAGAGTTACCAGGTACACATTTTAAAGTAACTGTGAACAAAATATGCAAGATGTTAGGTACAGAAAAATGATTCACAAGAGAATTAGAATATATAAAAGTGAATCAAATGGAAGTTCTTTAAAAAGTTATTCATTCATTGTTCATTGAAATTAAGAACTCAATCGATGTTTTAGCAATAGATTAGGCATGGTAGAAGAAACACTATATGAACTGGAAGTTAGGTCAGTAGAGGATATCCAAAATGAAGCATGGAGAATAAAGGTATGGAAAATACAAAAAAAAAAAAAAAAAAAAAAAAGTAAGGAAGAAATGGGGCAAAAGAAATAAAGAGTAACATTCAGCGATATTGACTGAAAATGTTCCAAAATTGACAAAAGTTACCAAGCCAGTTTTGAAAAGCTCTATGAATCCTAGATAGAATAAACACAAAGCAAACTAACTACATCATAGTACACATAATAGTATATTAGTAATAGTATATTATACTATAGTATATGTATGTGCATACACACAGACATACACACAGAATAGTATTTTGCTAAAACCAAAGACAGAGAAAATCTTGAAAGCTGTCATAGAAAAGGAAACAGTACTTTCAGTACCTTCAAAGAAGCAAGAAAGCTGACTACTGAACAGAAACAATGAAAGCTGGAAGGCAGTGAAATAATATCTTGAAAGTTTTGAAATAAAATATCTGCCAACCTTGGACTTCTATAGAAATGAAGACCTTGTAAAGATATTTTCAAGGAAAGAAAAAACTGGAAAACGTTTTTGTTAGCAGACCTGCACTAAAAGAAGTATGAAAGACTGTTCTTCAGACAGAAGGAAAATTGTCCGTAATGGAAATATGAAAATGCAGAGGAGAATGAATAGCAGCTGAGAATTTACATATGTGAACAGAAGTAAGGAGTATCAATAATTAATAATGTCGTCTGGAGTTTGAACTATGTAGAAGTTTTTCAAAAGACAGTATTTGCACAAAGATGGTGTAAAGTGAGTTAAAGTGTTGTAAGGCAGCAGTCTCCAACCTTTTTGGCACCAGGGACCAATTTTGTGGGAGACAGTTTTTCTATGCACAGGGGTGGGGAGTGGGGGATGGTTTGGGGATGGCACTGTTCACCTCAGATCATCAGGCATTAGATTCTCATGAGGAGCACACAACCTAGATCCTTCACATGCGCAGTTCACAATAGGGGTCTCCTCTTACGAGAATCTAATGCCGCCACTGATTTGACAGGAGGTGGAGCTCAGACAGTAATGCTTGCCTGCACTCACCTCCTGCTGTGTGGCCTGCTTCCTAAAAGGTCACAAACAGGTACCAGTCTGTGATCCAGAGATTGGGGGCCCCTGTTGTAAGATACACTTTTATATCTGGACAATGGTAAATGTATTGACTCAAAACTGACTTTCTTAAACCAGGATATATGTCATAATCTCTACATAAACATAAAGGATAGATAAAATAATCTATTATTATCAAGTTAATAGTGGTCAAAGGGGAGGGCAGTATGACTTCCAAATAATAGATCGGATAAAAGGATGAGAGTAAGTGAAAGAGGCATTACTGCATGATATGAGAAACAGACTTCTGACAATCAGGGTACTCAAATGAGAAGAAATCTTGTGGTCAAATAATACGTTCCTTCCTTTTAGAGAGATACAGAATGAACACCTGAGAGGTGAAGACTGTTCAGTCAAATCTGTTAGCCTTCACCAGATCAGTCAGATGTGCTTTGAATGTGTCTATTTAAAAAAAAAAAAAAGTCATGGAAAATTTTCTCTATACTGACTCCAAGAATTTCTGTGTTAACTTCAGCAAGGTTGGGATGAATGATTAAAGTTGAAGCTTTCTCTTTCCTTGGTCATTATAGTTAATGAAAATCTAAAAGCAGAGTACAGGATAGTAGGAAGCCATTTGGCCTGATGGCATGGACTTGGGATTTGGCAGCTCTAGGTTTGAGCCCAGTTCTGAGACCTTGGCATAATGACTGAACTATCTCTATTTTCTCATTTGTAAAATAGGGATAAGAATTTTGGTGACCACTTGTCCCATTGTGCCTAGGGCCAAAAGGTTTCTGGGAACATAGGGCTTTGAGTGCTAAAAGTAAAAAAGGGTCAGACAATCTGGAATGGTTGCTCACTCTATGAATATTTAACTTTTTGTAAGGATTCAGAGACAATACCTATAAAATGATGCAGGGCACCTGGTCTACAAATATGTCTTTCTTTTCTTTTCTTTTCTTTTTTTTTTTGAGACAGGGTCTCACTCTGTGGCCCAGGCTGGAGTGCAGTGGTGTGATCCTGGCTCCCTGCAGCCTCTGCTTGCTGAGTTCAAGTGATTCTTGTGCCTCAGCCTCCCGAGTAGCTGGGACTACAGGCATATGCTACTACACCTGGCTAAGTTTTTGTATTTTCAGTAGAAACGGGGTTTCAGGCTGGTCTCAAACTCCTGGGCTCAAGGGATCCTCCTGCCTCGGCCTCCCAAAGTGCTGGGATTACCCATCGCGCCTGGCCCATTTACAAATAGGTCTTAAGTTTGTACCATGTGCCAGAGTATTAGAAAGATAACAGGACTCAACCAATGGTCACTCTACTACTATTATCTGAGTTTTTATGACCAACAGAATATTTTTTTTCCCTTTAAGAAGCAGAGTAAGAGCAGAAGTTACAACACTAATAAATATAACTTCATTACTTTTTCAGAAAAAAGGATTATAATACAGTCTTCAGAAGCGGAAATGTTTCTTTTCCAGGCTTCTTTGATTTCCCTTTTATGAATCCTCCCTTTCCTTGGAAAAGGCCCCAATTAAATTAATGAAGCAGCTTGAATGTGAAAGCAAACCTCTGTCATTGCACTCAACTGTGTCTGCAGTGAGTTTTATCCCTGCCAATGCCATGATCCATCCCATTCTTTCCCTCCATCTCCTCTCCCCTTTCACCACATGCAATGCCAAACACCCTCTTCTTCCTACACAGAAATGCCAGGAAAGCAAGACCTTACTTGTCTTAGCAGAATGGCAAAAAACTGTTCCATCTTTTTCCCTTTTAGGAACCCACTTTACCACATAGGACTTGATGCAATTAAAAAGTAATCAAGATTTCCCATCCTCATTCTCTCCTTCCCTGTCCAGTTTTTATATCTGATATCCACAAGAGGATAAAAAGCACAATCCAGTTCATTATTTACACTTACTCAATATCTAGCTTTATGATCTACATTTGTAGTTTTCTTTTGGAAGAGAGAATAAGAGTGGGGGAGGAAGGGGCAGAGGTTATAGCAGTAAATGCTCTCGCCAGGAGTGTTGCAAGGACTTAGATCCTGACTCATCATCTTCTGTGTACCATGGAAACAAGAGCCAGCTAACCTGCTAAAGATTTACTTCCTACGCAAGACAGTTTTAGCAGCAGTGTGCAGGTACTCCCTGTCACTGGATCAGGAGAGCCAATTGTGCACATTGCTGCCCGACTCCATGTTTAGTGGTATGAAGTTGGTAGCTTGAAATTGGCTGTGTGAGAGTATTTACACTATGGAAATTGGCAAACACTACAAATCGGTGCCCTCTCTCCTCAGTTTCCCCTCAGACTCCTGGTTCTCTGACATTTTGGCTGTCCTGGGGAAAGAGGAAACATGCTGGCATTCTTCTTTCCAAGGTGAACTTAAGGAACATCCACCTATCGTAAATTACAAGGTCTAAAACTTCTTTGAAACCTTGGGTCCAGAAATCAGATGAGCCAAACTTCAAAAATTTGCAGAAAAGTGAGAAAGGCCTGTCACTTGTTTCCATTTCTGCCTACCTTCACTGAGTTCTAGCATAACTGACAATGATAGAATTTCAAGGCCATGCTACAACATCTACAAGACGCTTCCATTTATATCAGAACACCGTGAGGTGCTCCAGAGCTGATCTGTTTAGGACAACTCCAGACCAGACAGGTATCTGGATTCAACTATGTTCTCAACCCACAGCCTAAGGGGACCCCAGAACCCCTAAATGTCTCTAGGTTCTGGGAATTTAGAATACAGAGCATGCCAAATAGCATGATATTTTCATGATGCCATTTGTTACAATAAAACAAGGTACACAGTTGTTACTGCCAACCCCAAAGCTGTACAAGGCAAAAGTACTGCTTTAGTCTAATTGACAATGTAGCACTATGTTAACACAATTTTTCCCATCCCTCTATTTCTCTACGCCACTCCATCATCCGCCTTATTTGTTTATTTCTTGCTTTGTTTAACATCCCCACAAGTGATTTTGTGAGTCTTTGGTTACACTTCAAATTAAAACAACAAAAAGTTACTGTTTAAAAAGCAAACCCCAATTCCCTAGTTGTTCCTCAAATATCATTCTCCATGTGTGGATAATACTCTAAAATATAGACTTCTTAGTATTTATCCTCTTTCCATTTAATGAAATGGTTCTCTGTTAAATTTCAATAGATGATTAAAAACCACTCAACAGCCAAGAGAAAGTTATGGATTGTTGCCTAGCTGTTATACCTCAATAAACAGATTTGCTAGCCAATTTATATTTTAAATAATGCAATAAATTAGCTCCCAGAGTACTAACTAAGTGCATATTTGGGTAGCTTAATTTAGAAGCATTCTTCTTATGCTAATCGGTCCTCTCTAATGAAACAGAACCACATGCACTAAGAAGACTCTTGGCAAATAATCAGAGTCAAATTGGGAGTTGCTATTGTTTATTATTTCCTTTGTCTTCAGGAAGCAAGCTGTGTGGTTTTTAAGAGAAGGGGAAAAAACAAAAACCAGGAATTCAATTATTTTTAAAGGAGAGGATGCTCTAGTCAGCACTGAGGTAATGAAATTTCTACAACTCTTATAAATTCGTGTCCCAGAATATTTCTCATTTTTTCTCCCATGCAACACAGAAAGGAAATAGTCTTTAGCTGACATAAACAATGCAGGCTTCAGTTTGAAGGGTATTGTTTTGAACTGTTCATTATCTCAGCACGTCTACTCTGTTTCCTCCAAGACACTTTGGTGTGTACAATTGGTGAACAATCATAGCACTCCTTGAGAGATGTACTATTAAAACACACACACACACACACAGTCAGAGGCAAAGGAGAGGGGCATGGGAATGAGGGGGAGGCCGATTTGATTTTAATTCTCCGAACATTTACTCAGTGCCACGAACTGTGCTAAGGGGTATGCTACAAAAATAAATGAGTATTTTAAAAATAAATTATTCCTGTCCTTAAGGAACTCAGCATCCAGTAAAGGAGGAAGGCAATTAAAGAGTTGAAGTGTGGAACCCCAGTGTAGTACATACAATCGAAGATGTACGTAGATGGAGAGAGTTGCCGAGAAGGAGGTATTCTGGGGAAGGATCAAGTATACCAAGATTGCCAAGATTGAAAGGCAAATGGGAGTTTTCCAGGTGTATTAGAGGAGTAGAAAGGGCCTTATAAGGCAAGAGGAGGGAATCCCATGTGAATTTCTGGGTGCGTGTTTGGGGGATGATGTGGTATTTTGTTTTTCAACATTTTAATTGCAAAGGAGGGAGAGGGTAAGAGTTAAGGTTGGGAAAGGAAACAGAGGCCAGATCAAATCTTTTCATTAATCCAGGTAGAGTTTGGACTTTATCCTGCAGGTATCAGAGTTAGTGAGCAGTTTTAAACAAGGAAAAACACCACAATTAAACTTGCATTTTGGAAAAAGCACAGAGAGGAGGGCAGATTGGTGAGGAAGGAGATCAGTTAAGACCAGCCAAGTGGGCTATTGGAAAAGGAAAAAAAGTTTAAACAACAATTTAAAACAGTCATTCAGAGTGTTCTTGAATAGCATCTTAAAACTTTTAAAATACCACAAGGCAAAAACTTGCATTTTGAAATTTATAATGTGGGATAGCCCTCATGTTTCTTTTAATGTCCACAAAATGCTCACTAGTTTTATTGGTTTATATAATGCAGTGTTTTTCTTTTTTGCTAGTTCTTGTGGTTATGCTGAGCACTAGGAAATGAATAAAATCAGGCCAGCAAGGATGTCATAAAGCAGATGTGAGAAGTGCTAGCTAAGGAACTGGGTGGGTAATATTTGCCAATTACTATTATTCTTCATATTCTGGTAAGACTCACAGCAAAGCAACTCGACAAAGTAACTCTCTACCTTGTTGTTTCCATGGAAAAATGATGGAAGTGAGAGGAATTCTGTGAGAAAAAGATTCATTTTCTCCCTGTGTTTTGGGGATTGCTGGCGAACCCAAGGCATAAGCTGAAATCTGTTGATTTTATTTACTTGCTGCTTCTTCCTGAGCCACTGTTGGCAGAGTTGAATTGAAAAGGTGCTAAGGGAATAACTTTCTGATTTTTTTTTTGAGCTGGATAGTTTGCTAGTCCTGTCCAACCTTAGCACAGGACACACAGGAAGAAAAACGGACTTGGATGTAAAATGTCCACTCCACCTTCACTGTGTGTGTGTATGCCAGAGTCCTTTAATTTGATGGCATTCCAAAAAAAACAAAACAAAACAAAAAAAAAAACAGACAGGAGACAGCCATGGAAAGAGAATATAAACCATGACTTTTAGACATGAGAAAGGACAGTAAGCCTTCCTTTAATTTAACAAGCTCCAGTGAAAGAACTAGAGGCAAGTCCAAGTGTTTGCTGAGATTATGGAATGATCAGAACTCTTATACTTTACTGCCAAGAATAATCAATTTGGAAAAACAGTTTGATATTATTTAGTGAGGTTGACACAGGCACAAGGAGATATGTGCAAAAATGTCCATAGCAGCACTATCTGTAGAAGCAAAATACTGAAAACAACCCAAATGCCCATCAGCAATGGAATGGGTGAATAATACTTATATGATGGAATACTATGCAGCAATGAAAAAGAATAAGACACAATTGAGCATATCAACATGGGTGAATCTCACCTGCAGTGCTGAATAGCAAAAGTATGTTTTTGCAAAATACATACAAAATAATTCCTTTTCTATAAAATTAAACATGAAAAATAAAATATTATATATGGATATGTACATCTGCAGTAAAACTATTAACAAAGCAAAAAGAAAGGGGATGATAAAAGCAAAATTCAGGACAGTAGTCTACCTCCAGGGGTAATTGGGAAGGGCAATGTTGTATTTTTTAAACTGGCTGGTGAGTGCATAAGTGTTCATTTATCACTGTTTTATCTTACACAGCACTGTAAATATTCTTTGGTATGTATTCAATTTTAAATTTAAAAAAAGAAAAGAAAAACCACCTGCTGATGCTGCCATCCTTGCAAAAATGAATCTTTAGGAAATTTAACATGTTCTCTGCTGTGCTTTTTTCTTCTCCCCTGCACAGATATGATGAGATTGGCCCCATGTCTGAAAAACAGTATGTGGGGAAGGCATGGAGAAGCAATTGAACTGAAACAAAGTCAAAAGTGGGAAGTTCCCCTCTGGCAAGCAGCTCTAAGATGACAGAGCTGGTGCCAGAATCTAAACCTTGGGACTCTGGTTGCTGTATAAAAAAATAAATATTAGAAACAAAAATAAATACCCACATCTCCATGCTGGACAGCAGAAGAGCAATAAGTTGCCAAATATTTGGGTTTGTTTTGATAGTTTTTTACTCTCTAAATGTAAGCTCCTATATTTCCTGTCTTCCGTATGTTAGAAGCTCAGTACAAACAGGAGAAAATGAAAAAAAAGCTGGATGCGCCTCGTTTGTTGTCAACAGGGATGTTTCAGATTATCGTTAAACTAGAAGGGACTCAATACTTTAGAAACAACTCATTACTCAACTCAGCCATTTTTATTTCCTATTAGGCTGTCATATAGCAAAATGTCCAACACTGCCCCATCCCTTTCTGCTACTACTACCTTTTGACAAGACAGTCTGTTTGTTAGTCAGGTTAAAACTGGATACAACTGTGGTAGTTTCAGGCCTATCTGACAGACAATATTGAACTCATTTCATCATCTGAAACTTCAATACAAAATGTCTTATAAGGACTCTATGAACAGAGCGAGAGCTTCTTGCCCTGTGAAAATAGATTAATGCTAAGAGAGCTCCCTAATGGCAATAGAAACCAACATTTATTTTATGCTTATTAGATGCCAGGTAGAGAGAGGGTCAAGTAATCTATAAGCATTATCTCAATTCATCCTAATAATGAGCCCTCCTGTGAGAGTGGTGGGTGATAACATTATCCCAATTTCACAGGTGAGGGGGTTCTTGGAGAGGTTAAGTAACTTGCCCAAGGTCATACAGCTGGTACATGGTACAGCAGGGATCTATTCCAAGTCTAACACAGTATCCATTCTCTTAATCCCTATATTAGAACATCACTTGGATATGGTAACAGAAGTAGTTAGAATTGCCAGTGTAATCAACTAGAAACAAAATTCAAGCCTACTTGATAGTTTAGCTCATGAAGTCTGTCTGGTATCACCAATTGTGATAAGTGATTTGGGCTGGGGAGAGTCTATAAATTATTCTCAACAATTCAAATAGTCGAATGCGTGGTTTCTTCATCTGTTTTTGTGCTACAGTCTCCTGTGACTGGTGCAGCCTATGGACACCTTTTCACGATAATGTTTCTAAATACATGCTGGCTGGGACTGGCGGCTCATGCCTATAATCCTAGCACTTTGGGAGGCCAAGGCAGGAGGATTACTTGAGCTCAGGAGTTCGAAACCAGCCTGAACAGCATGGCAAGACCCCATCTCTACAAGAAAATACAAAAATTAGCCAGGCGTGGTATCATGTACGTATGGTCCCACATACCTGGGATGCTGAGGTGGGAGGATTTGTTGAGCCTGAGAGTTCAAGGCTGAAGTGAGCCATGATGGTGCCACTGCACTTCAGCCTGGGCGACAGGGTAAGACCCTGCCTTAAAATAAATAAATACCTAAATAATACACAGCGCACATGTACCCACACATATACATATATAATATACAGTGAATTAAAATCAAATCCTAGGCTTTGCTAGGATTGCAAATGAAACATTCCATTGAAATCATCAAAACAGTAAAAAAAAAAAAATTGTGAGATAGCACATATATACTTCTATATTAGCACATTCAGTAGGAGAAACCAGAGGGTCTGAAAACTACTATAATTTTAATTTTAGTGATAAGGATAAAAGGTTTTCAAGGTATCTCCAACAGTGTATGTGGTATTTGGTATGAGAATGTCTCTGCTTTCTATTGGTGACAGAAGTCAAAGGTACTGCTGTGCCACTGTGATTTGTTGCCTACATTTATAAAGGAAGGAAATGTGAAATTTCACAATTCATAATGAAAGGAAATGCTATTTCAGTTAGAGGTTAGTGAAAATAAAGATGCAATTTTTTTCCCTTCCAAGTTCACTGACAACTCCTTGAATCCTAACCAGAGACCCTGACTCCAGATTAAGAATACTTATTAAATAACCTAATGACTAACTAATGGAAATACTGAGCTTACTTATAGTAAGACTTCACAGTCTAAAAGGTTGCACTTTTTTTTTTTTTTTTGCTTTGACATGGAATTATATGAATCTATTATCCAGAAAAAAATTCACTGTGGCTGGTGGACATCTTTGCTGCAAACCATCACTCTGGATGATGTTTAAAGCAGATACTGCTTGATAGTTTTTTCTTTGTTGAAAGGCAACACAGACACACTACTATCTAAGAGCACTGCTCACCAGGACCACATAGTTTCAGTACAGCACAAAACTGCTGGGAAAAGGAAACCATGCTTTTAAACAAATAAAAGAGTTTTCTTACAAGTCTAAATTGCCAGTGATCTATCAATAATTTAAGAGAACAAAGACCACTTGTAAACCTACAGTGCATGGCAGGGATTGAAGTCTACAATTTAGATTAAGGTTTTGGCTGATGATGTCAGAGAACCAGTGTCATACCAGTTGATACCACTGACTGGAAGACAGACACAATGCTTCAGGTCAATGGCTGATTTGTAAAGAGTAAAACTATGTTCTCAAATTTCTGGTTGGCTTGTAAATAAAAAATGGATTTAGAACACACTTCAGGAATCAGAATGAAAGTTTCTCCAAACATAAGCCACATGGGGGTTCCTGCAAGATGGAAGCCATGTCATTATCAATAGAGGGACAAAAGACATCATAGTGTAGGGTTCCCAAACTGGCTACATATTAGAAACCTCTATGAAGCCTCAATACCAATGCCCAGGTTCTACCCCAGACTAATAAAATCAGGATATCTGGACAGCAGGAGTGGAAATCTATATCTGCAAAGGTTGAGACACATTGGTTTAGGGCAAAGGAGCAGATTAAAGATGGCTCCAAATTCTTTGCCATTCTTCCCACCAAAAGAAATCTGCTTTGCTCTGTGTTTTGCATTGACCAAGAGAGAATGAAATGGAAATAATATCTGGGACTTTTGAGTACAGGCCTTAAAAGGACTGGCATCTTTTGCTTTTCCGTTTGGAAGACCAGCCTGCTGTATTGTGGAAAAGTCCAGGCCAGGGACATGATCAGAGGCCGAATGGAGAAAGCACTGGAGTAGAGGAGATCATCTTGGATGTCCCGGCTTTAGCCAAACTCCCAGCTGAATGCAGCTGCACATATGACCTCAGCCTGCCCCATCTGAATCAGATCCACCCAGCTGAGCCCACTCAATCCACATATTTGTGAGAAATAATACATTGTCTTAAGCCACTGAGTTTTGGAGTGATTTATTATTCCATGATAAATAACTGAAAAAGGGAAATATTTTCTGATGATTCTTTTATCTTTTTCTTGAAAGATCCATCTCGCCTATCTTGGAATCTTGATATGAGTTAAAAACCAAGGCCCGATCCATCTTTGTAAGGCAAACATAAGACATAATTACACTGAGAGCTTAGGCAAAATTTTATGTCATGTAAACAAAGACCAAGTTCCCATATTAGGCAAACCCCAGCTCCCTGCTGCTCCCAACTCCCTGCCCCTAAATCCGTGAGAGCTAGCAAGTACATTATATGGGTGGCCTTTATGGTAGACATAGAGATGCACCCCACTGGACCTCTCTTCAAGGATGTACTTGCTGCTCAGCTGCAGGGAGTGCATTCAGCAGAAAGCCCCCAGCTGTCAGCTCCTTCAGGGTCTGCCTCAGCTGCAAAGAGCTGCTTTCCCAAGATGATGACCTTCCTGGGGCAGCCCAAATTTGGTGAGTGAATGAGCTGGGCATAAAAGGCCTCACTATTTTGGCCCAGTGTGCGACGCTGATAGAAAATATGCTCTCGAGAGTTCCCCGCCTGGTTTGTCTGGCCTGTCTCACAGTTTTATTTCTCCCTTTGTCCAATCCTGCCCCATACCCTTCCTTCCACAGGTGTTGGTCTCTAACAAACTATTTGCACCCCAAACTTTGCCTCAGTGCCTGCTTTTGGAGGACCTCACCTGTGACTTCAGGGAAGCTCTCTGGCTGGGAGGCGGGGTGTGGTTTGATTACTGTGTTCTGGTTTTCTGCCCACAGTCTGATTCCCATAAATGGACAGAGGAACTTTGCCCATGTCTGGAAGATAGAGACAAAGCACCCATGAAAGAGGACATCCATCATTGTAGAAGGCAACTGCTGGTGGGGGAGATGAAGATTCTGTTTGCCGATTTCTGTAATAAAGCCAAAACGTTTTGTTTTGTTTTGTTTTGTTTGAGATAGGGTCTTACTCTGATGCCCAGGCTGGAGTGCAGTGGCATGAACATGGCTCACTGCAACCTCAACCTCCTGGGCTCAAGTGATACTCCCATCTCAGATTCCCATGTAGCTGGGACTACAGGCATGCACCACCACACCTGGTTAATTCTTTAAAAAAAAAAAAAAAAAAAAAATATATATATATATATATATATATATATATATTTGTAGGGACAGGGTCTCACTACAGTGCCTACCCAGGCTGGTCTTGAACTCCTGGGCTCAAGCGATCCTCCCACCTCAACCTCCCAAAGTGTTGAGATTACAGGTGTGAGCCACCATGCCCAGCCAAAGCTAAAACATTTTTCCAGGGAATTAACTATATTTGATTATCATTGCCTTAAGCCTATTTAACAGTTATTTTCCTCCATTCAATATGTTTTTGAAAACTTCTCATTCCCTCTCATCTGGTCAAATGCAAAAGTGACATTTTTTGCTTGTTGCTTCCTCTGACCATGTCCATGTTATCAAGGACCTGCTGAAGACCTTTCTGGAACTGTTCCTTCAGAAACAGTTCATAATGCTTCCTAAGCTGTTTAAAATTCTTAATAAAACACACAAAAATGAATTCTCAGCAGTAATTCCAAGAAAGGCAGGTGGCTAGCTGTCTGTCATTCCCTCTGTGGCCTATCCGTGAAAATGTTCGAATCCTAGTCTGATCATCCACTCGAAGGACTATAGTCATTCTTTCCTCCATATTCTAGTTGTGCATATTCAAGAAACAAACAAAAGTTAATATGAGTTTTAGAAAAGCACAATCAGGAAGCTGTGGTTGTTACTGCTTTCTGCAGACAAACCATGCCTTCTCCATCCTCCTCCATATAAGAACTCCTCCTTCCTTTAGGGGACAAAGTCTTCTATGGTGGTTAGGATGTGCTGCCAAATATTCTGTCCACTACCACCATGCCACCCCCTTGCCACCATCACCACATACCCCAAGGGCAGTAGTATGGTTTGGATCTGTGTCCCCACCCAAGTTGCTTGTCTAATGGCAATCCCCAATGTTGAAGGAGGGGCCTGGTGGGAGGTGACTGGATCATGGGACAGATTTCTCATGAATGGTGCTGTCCCCACCATGTCTCCTTTGGTGCTGTCCTGGCAATAGTGAGTGAGTTCTCATGAGATCTGGTTGTCTAAAGGTTTAAAGGTTTAAAGGTGTGTGGCATCTCCCCTGCTCATTCTCATGTCTGCTCCAGCTTTGCCCTCTGCCATAAGTAAAACTCCCTGAGGCCTCGTCAGAAGGAGATGCCGCCATGCTTCCTGTACAGCCTGCAGAACCGTGAGCCAATTAAACCTCTTTTCTTAGAAATTACCCCGTCTCAGGTATTTCCTTATAGCAGTACGAGAACAGACTAATACAGGGGGGCATGTAGCCTAGATCCGGCTACAGTTCATCCCTCCCCACTGCACTCCCCTCACAGGTACTTAAAGACAGTTTGGGGTGGTGGAAAGATCGAAATTTGGATTTCCAAATCTCAGATACTATTGCTGTTCAAAGCCTTAAGCAAGTTTGTCTGGTGAAGCTTCTGTTTGCTCAGTTATGAGTTAGTAAATACCATGACATAGTTTATAGGATAGCTACTCTGATTCCATAAAATTGTGGATTAAAAAAGTGTGTGGTAGACCATGGCCTGAGAGCTCACAGATGCTGAATCATCAGTCGCCATCCTTATCATCTATTTTGAACTTCCCATCACCCCTATGAAGTAACTGTTCTCACTCAAGAGTTTCCAGCATGGTGGCTCATGCCTGTAATCCCAGAACTTTGGGAGGCCAAGGTGGGTGGATCACCTGAGGTCAGGAGCTCGAGACCAGCTTGGCCAATACGGTGAAACCCTGTCTCTACTAAAAACACAAAAATCAGCCAGGTGTGGTGGTGGGCACCTGTAATCCCAGCTACTTGGGAGGCTGAGGCAGGAGAATCGCTTGAACCCAGGAGGTGGAGGTTACAGTGAGCCAAGATCATGCCACTGCACTCCAGCCTGGATGACAGAGTAAGACTCCATATCAAAAAAACCCCAAAACACAAAAAACAAAGTTTCTAGGACCAGTAACCAGCCCATAGCTAGCAAGTGACAAAATGAAAGTTTAAACCAGGCTTGTCTAACGCCACCTTCTTCCCCTGTCATAGACCCCCTCCAATTGGTGAGGGCTTTCCAGAACAGTCAAGCTTCGGGGTGGCGTGCTGCTTCTCTTTGGTTTCCCTAGATGTAACCTCTAGCTGAAGGTCTGATTCCTGTTGGAAACCAGGACATTTTGGGAGAAGCCCCTGAGCACAGTGTGGCAGACCATAGGCCTGAGGGCTCTATATACTAAACCCAGGTCAAGGTCAAGGTGCAAGTCTTGGTGCAGGGCTTGCGCTTTAGGGGGCTGAGGATGCTTACTAGGGCCAGGGACACCAGCACTGAGTGATCTCCCTGTGGATACCGAGCCTTTAAGTTGGTGTGGACACACAGTTAACACCGTCTCTCAAACAGGGAATCAGTCCTCACAGCCTGGGCATTCCAAAGCTTATTCCCCCTGACCTCTATTTCAGGACTTCCAAACCAGTATCAATAAGGTGGACGTATGAAATAGATGGAGAATCTTCTTCCAAGAAAGCTCCTTATATGACTTCCTATTTCTAGAGTTTCCTCACCCTGAATTCATCCTAAAGTTACCATTATAAAGTTCCCAAAGAACAGCTTTTAAAATGTGCTTTGAAACCTCTGATGGTTCCCCACTGCTTAAACAATGGAACACACACTCCTTACGTACTATCCAGGCCCCATGTTCCCATTCTGGTTTCTCTCCCATCTCTCACTCTCCAAGCTGCAGGCTATGAGCCAGACTATGCACTCTGCCCTGTGCCCTGCCCCGTATTCTCTTATCCATGACACTGCCCACCATATTCTCTCTGCTCATTTTGGCCAATTTCAGCATGCGTTCTTTTATTAATATCACAAGTTCCCAGATAAAGCCATAACTTTTCTTAACATTATATGAACCTTGACTCACCACCAAATCTTAGTGCCTTTGTAAAAAACCCAATCGGCTGGATGTCGTGGCTCGTGCCTATAATCCCAGCACTTTGGGAGGCCGAGGCAGGCGTATCACCTCAGGTCAGGAGTTTGAGACCAGCCTGGCTGACACGGCGATATCCCATCTCTACTAAAAATACAAAATTAGCTGGGCATGATGGCGCATGCCTATAATCCCAGCTACTCGGGAGGCTGAGACAGGAGAATTGCTTGTACCTGGGAGGTGGAGGTTGCAGTGAGCCAAGATCATGCCACTGCACTCCAGCATGGGCAACAGAGCGGGACTCCCTCTCAAAAGCAAAACAAAACAAAACAAAAACCCCCAATCTTCTCTCTGTCTATAGGAGGTGGTCATCTTGGGTGTGGATTCAGAGCTAACACTAGATGTGAAATACCTTATTTCTTGGCCCTGCTTTAATTATGGCAGGCATGCATATAGGCTCCAATTTTAACTGTACCAGCATACTGCTGTGACTCCATTATTCCAGTAGTGGGTATGCTTGTGAAGTGGAGAAACTCTGGGCTGGAAGCCAAGACTCTAACCTCAGCTCAGACGTGAAATGGGTAGGATACTTTAGGGAAGTCATTTAACCTCTGGGTTTCAGTTTCGCTTCCCTGGAAAAGGAGACCTAAAATTCATTCCAGCCATTAAATACAACCTAGCTGAGATAATCCATCTTGTAGCTTTGGAAGAAAACGGAATTGATATTGACAGTGAAAACATAAAATAAAAAGGTCTCAAATTGCAGTCAGGAAAATCAGCCTGTTGGAGATCATGCAAAACTCATGATTGTAGAAGCGACACCCAGTAAGATTCGGGAAAAATGAAAACTGCTCAATGACTCAACATTTTTTCAATGTTTATATGAAAAATAATTTGTGTCAATAAAGATATTTTCAATAAAATAATGATGGAAAAAACAGAAGTGTTTTCTTTCTCCAGGACATTTAGCTTAATGACATTTATTCTAAAAAAAAAAAAAAATCTTAAAGCAATTTGTCTGTATGGCTATTATTCCGATGAAAATTTTTAATTTTTTTTTTTTTTTGAGATAGGGTCTCACTCTGTTGCTCAGTCTGGAGTGTAATGGTGTGATCTCAGCTCACTGCAACCTCCACCTCCCAAGTTCAAGCAATTCTCATGCCTCTGACTCCTGAGTAGCTGGGATTATAGGCATGTGCCACCATGCCTGGCTAATTTTTGTATTTTTAGTGGAGTTGAGGTTTCACTGTCGGCCAGGCTGGTCTTGAACTCCTGGCCTCAAGTGATCTACCTGCCTCAGCCTCCCAAAGTGCTGGGATTACAGGCATGAGCCACCAGACCCAGCCAAAGTTTTAAATTTCTAAATGTGGAGTCAAGACTTCCTTAGGGCTGGCGTGTTAAGAACAAAATGTCCTACACTTCAAATGCAGTGACAATATCAACTCAGATAATGAACAGCAACTTTGATATTTGGAGAAAGGCACAGAAAGATCCCAAAAGGGTGGCCTTGAGAGTGATGGCCATTGGTTGTCAGCAGACAAGGAGAAAGAGGACTCAACTTCTGGGACCCAGGGATAACACTAGTAAGGGTTTATGGTCAATGCCAGTGCAGAGGCTACTCATGACTTTGGTTATCATGTAGCCTGGGATTTACATGTTGTGTATATTTCTCTCTGTCTCAGTGACTAGAGATAGGTATATGCACATACATATATATTTACATCCCTATGTAAGCATAGAGAGCATTATGACATTTGCTGAAAGTCACTACCCTATTCCACATTGCATTGCTGGCTAACTGAGCCCCTCTGGGCATTAATAAAATATAGATATTTCAGATTTTTGTTAGATAGTATCTTAGAAATAAGTTAGTCCAAACCTTGCATTTTACAGACAGCTTCTAAATTTTACAGAAGCTCAGAAAGTCTGCTGCTCAGATTATATAACAGGACAGTGTCCAATCCTTAAAATGGTACTAATACCAAAGACTTGTTACCTTCTAGGTCAGAGCCACCAAGGAGGAACAAGAAGCACTCGCTCTTCCTCGGATCTCTGAAGGCTGGTGGGAGCTGCGTTTGATTTCTCTGGGCATGGCTTGATGTGAATACATAGGGAAAATTGCTCCCTCTCTCAGTACCCTGCTGCTCCCCTAGGAGAGCTGTCATTTCTTTAAGTGGACATTTTAGGTAACCATCCAGAGACAAGTCTACTTTGGTTTCAATTTTTTAAATTAAGAGCTGTGGTGTTTGGCAGAGAATGGGGTTGCTTTTTTGGCAGACACATACTCATGCTTCGGTTTTGTGTGTCTAATGCTGAAAAGCAAGTCCATAGCTAAGGTCCGTTTTCTTCATTATTAGACGCTTGACATTTGGACAGTATTCTTAGATCCAAGCCTCACAGAGAATGCCTTTGTTCACACGGGAGTGCTTTTCCCTCCTCATAACCCTCATCTCCACAAACCACCCCAAACCAACGCTGAGGCACTAAGGGGGAAGGATCTCTGCCAACATTTTAAAATCACCTACACAAAATGCAGATCCCTTGCTGCGTGGTAAAACACTCACTATCACAAACATATGTGGGCCTTGCTTCTTTTGTTACTTGTTTTTTGGCAGCCAGAGAAGTACCATTTCATCTCTAAATGTGTTTTGCATTCACAAGAAGAGTCAGCGGGTTGAGTGTGATATTTGCCACCAGTTTCTGACTGGCGGCCAATTCCTTTTCCCACCTCTGTGGGACATGTTGCCCTGAAGCAGCAATCTGGCCTCCCAAGCTGGACATTTTATGCAAAGAGCCAAGCAGGACACATGTGGGATGCCAGGCCTGGGAGCATTTCACAAGGCTGGTCCAGGGGATATGAAATAACAGGTGGTGGAGGTAGCCATCAAATCATCTTGAGGAGATCCTGTGTGTGCCTGGTGAGATGTTCATCACAAAGCAGTGCAGCAGACAGGGGGAGGTAACATGTCCATCACTCCCTGGCAGCTCAACATTTGAATATGCCCTTATGGCCTGAATATTAATATTCCGACTTTCCCTTATATGTCGATTTTCAATAAACATATTTTCTTGAATCTTGACTATTACTATTTATAATTTTTTCTTTGTTATATGTACTGTTGTAAGCAATCCAGGGTAATAATAATAAAAATAAAAATAGCAAAATTTATAATAAGCCAGGAATTGCTCTAAGCTTATTAACTTATCCGAACCCTCTCAACAGTCCTATAAGGATACGATACTGGATGGCTTAAACAACAGGAATTTATTTCTCCCATTGGATGCATATATTAGAAATAAAGAAAGTCTAAAAATTCATGTTGCTTTTAAAAAAAGAATAGTAAGTCACACACAATGAAAAGAATAGCAGGAAGATAATAAGGATAAAGAACAAATTAATAAAACAGAAAGCAAAAATATAATCGAGAAAAACAAAGATAAAAATTGGTTCTTTGAAAAGAATAAAATTGTTAAACCTCAGGCAAGAGAGGTGCTAATTACTAAAAACACCAGATATCTTAAGAAACATTAAATCATATTAAGATGATGTTACAGGCTGAGCACGGTGGCTCATGCCTGTAATCCCAGCACTCTGGGAGGCCAAGGTGGGTGGATCACTTGAGGTCAAGAGTTCAAGAACAGCCTGGCCAGCAAGGTGAAACCCTGTCTCTAAGGTGAAACCCTGTCTCTACTAAAAATACAAATAAATTAGCTAGGTGTGGTGGTGCACGCCTGTAGTCCCAGCTACTTGGAAGGCTGAGACATGACCTCATGTCTTAGAAGGTGGAGGCTGTAGTGAGCCAAGATCATGCCACTGCACTCCAGCCTGGGCAGACAGAGTGGGACTGTCTCGAAAAAAAAAGAGATGATGTTATAAAGCAACTTTATGTCAATGAATCTGAAATTTTGGATGAAATAGACAAATTCTTGAAAAAAAATTACAGCCTATGAAAACTGACACATGAAGAAACAGAAAAGGTAATTAATCTCATATCTACTTTAGGAATTGAATCTGCAATTGAAAACCTTCCGTTGGAGGGGCTTCAAGATGGCTGCCTGAGGCACCCGGCTGTCACCTCCTCCACAAAGAAGGACCAGAATGGCAAATAGATAATTAGATGTCAAATAGAACATCTAAAGAAAACAATGGAATTCAGCAGGAAAGTGACTGGGAACTTCTGAGGCATAGAAGGAAAGGGAAGTGAAGCAGCTGGCCCAGCCAAGATTAACTCAGAATCAGGGGAAACTCCCACTGTGGGGAAAAGGTAAGTAAGAGAGCTCCAGCAGTTGGCAGTCCATATTCCCACCACAGTCTCCTACAATTTTAGCCACAGGAGAGCCCCTCAGCCCTCACAAGCCCTGAGACTAGTATAAAGAGATGCCTGGAGTCCATGTAATGACATTGTTCTACAGAAGATGTTCACACTGGGTCCCACACATCCCCTGAGATTCAAGCAGCTACAGCATGGTGCCATTTTGAGAGCCTGGCCCCCACCAGACTACATCACACCTTGGGGCCCAATATCCCCTACATATCTACATCCCTGAACCCCTGTAGACACCCCGCTACATCTACCCAAAGGTTTACAGCATCACGATACTGGCTGGAGCCAGCAGTGCAGATGCATCCCCAAAACTTTAGCTCATGCAATGTCTTACACCCAAGGAATGGGTAGTGAAACACATTGGGGAGGCTGCCCTAGGGACAAAGGGAGCCAAAGCATGCACTCTCCAGAGCCTGAGAGCTGCCTGCCTGGGGGTGTTGCCACTGAAAGCAAATCCTTACCCCCCAACAGCACGGCTGCTGCACACCTACACATATCTTAAGGGGCCTGGGAACTGGCTCACCCAGGTACTGTCCCAGGACCTGAGGACAGCCCCATCTAGCCTGCCTCTTGGCCCAAGGGCACCATCCAAGGTCCTGGAGATCAACCTGGTCTGCTTGCCACCAGGAGACCTAAAAACAGGTCTGCTTGTCTGCCACCACCACCAGTGCCCATACATGTCATCTGGGAACCAGGAGATCGACCTACCACCCCCCACTGCCACTGGTGCCCACAAACACCATCAGAGTGCCTAAAGACACCCATTGCTACTACTACTGGCATCCTAGTGTGACATTCGAGGGCCTGGGGATTGGTCCACCCTACACACTGCCACAGGCATCACCCACATATGCCATCTAGGGGCCTAAGCATAGGCCTGCCTCCGTACGGCCTTCACCTGTGCCCATGCACATTGTCCAGGAGTCTGGGGATTGACCTATACCACCCACTGCTACTGGCATGCATACATGCCTTCCATGGAGCTGAAGATGGGCCCACACAGGTTGCCAGTGCCTATGCATGTTGTCTGGGGGCCTGGGAATTGATCAGTCCTGCCTGCCACAGCCTTTGTATGCACACACCATTGAGGGGCCTGAGGACAGCTCCAGCTCACCTGGTCCCACCCTCACCAGTGCCTGTGGGCATTGTCCTGAGGCCTGGGAATAGGCCTTCCCTGCCCATCCACACCTGGGGGTGCTAAGGACAGGCCTCCCCAGCCTGCCAGTGCACATGTGCATTATCCAGAGGCCCAGGGATCAATACACCTTTCCTGCCAATGCCGGAGCCCATGCATTCCTTCCAGGGACCCGAGGATGTCCACTCCCAGCCTGCTGCCACTACCTCCACCAGCACTCACCTGCATATATACCACCTTGGGGCTGGAGGACTGGCCCACCAAGTTTGCTGCCATCAGTGCTAGTGCCCACTGCTGCTATCGCCATTGCTGATGCCATGCACACTGCCCAGGAGTTCAGTGATCCACTTGCGAGCCTAGCCCACTGCTGCCACTGCCAGCACTTCAGCAAGCCACCTGGAAGCCTGTATTAGTCTGTTCTCATGCTGCTAATAAAGACATACCTGAGACTGGGTAATTTATAAAGGAAAGAGGTTTAATGGACTTACAGTTCCACATGGCTTGGGGCCCTCACAATCATGATGGAAGGCAAAGGAGGCAAAGGCCCATCTTACATGGCAGCAGGCAAGAGAGCTTGTGTAGAGCAACTCCCTTTTATAAAACCATCAGATCTCATGAGACTTATTCACTGTCACGAGAACAGCACAGGAAAGACCTGCTCCCATGATTCAATTAGCTCCCACCGGGTCCCTCCCATGACATGTGGGGATTATGGGAGCCACAATTCAGGATGAGATTGGGGTGGGGACTCAGCCAAATAATATGAAGGCCCATGGATCAGCCCATTCAGACCTGCTTCTACCAGTTTCCATGTATGCCACCTGGGAACCCAAGAAACAGCATACTGGTGCCAAAGAACTGGCCCACCTGGTGCCCCAATCCATAGCAAAACCTCACTACAGCGTCTACTAACAATCACAGCCTAACCCACTGAGGAACTCAAAGATATCACTGACACTGATTATAGCTGAAGAAGTCATCTGAAGACTACATTACTGTGTCCACCCAAAATCAAAACCAAAGTGCCCTACACAGCCAACCCTTATAGATACATCTATTGGAAAACATCTTTCCTATAAAAGTCAATTCAAAAAATCAGAATAAGGGACTGTTACACCAGATTCACAGATATCAATGTAAAAACAAACAAAGACGAAAAAGCAAGGAAATGTGACATGTGTAAAGAAATAATAATTCTCTAGCGACAGATTTCAATGAAAAATAAATCTATGAAATGTCTGGGAAAGATTTCGTAACACTGTTATTAAAGAAGTTTAGCGAGATACAAGATAATACAGATAAATAATACAAGGAAATCAGAAAAACAGTTCACAGTCAGAATGAGAAATTCATCAAAGAGACTGATACATAAAAAAGAACCAATTAGAAATTCTGTAACTGAAGAATTCAATGAATGAAACAAAAAAATATAATCAAGAGCTTCAATAATAGAGATCAAACAGAATACTTTTTGAACTAGAAGAAATGTCTTTTGAAATAACTCAGACAAAACAGTACATATATATAAAGTTTAATAAAGAACGAAGAAAGCCTACATGACATATGGAACACCACAAAGCAGGCAATCAAATATTCACATTTTGGGTGTTCCAAAAGAAGAAGAGATAAGCAAAGGCATAGAAAGCTTACTTAATGACATTACAGCCCAAAACTTCCCAAGTCTTGCAAGAGATATAGGCATCCAGAACAAAAGCTCAAACATCTCCAAATGGACTCAATCCAAAAATGTTTTCTCCAGGGCATATTGCAGTTAAGACTGTCAAAAGTCAAAAACAAAGAAAGAATTCTAAAATTAGCAAGAGAAAATTGTCAAGGCACATATAAGGGAATCCCCATCAGACTAAGTTTTCTCAGCAGAAACTTATAGGCCAAGAGAAAATGAGAAGATATATTCAAAGTGCTGAAAGAACAAAACTGACAACCAAGATTACTATACCCACAAAGCCATCCTTCAAAAAAGAAAGAGAAAGAAAGTCTTTCCCAGACAAGCAGAAACTGAGGAAATGCATTACCATGGGACTGGCCCTACAAGAAATACTTAGGGGACTCCTATATCTGGAAGTGAAAGGACGATACCTACCATCAAGAAAACAGGAAAGTATAAACTCACTGGCTTCTCACAAATGAGAAAGATAAAAGATTCAAATATTACCACTACAAAAAACCATCAAACCACAATGATAAGCAATAAGAGAGGAAGAAAGGAACAAAGGATATACAAAACAACTAGAAAACAATTAACAAAATGGCAGAAATAAGTTCTCACCTATCAATAATAACTTTGAATGTAAATGGATTAAATCCCCCACTTAAAAGACATAAACTGGCTGAATGGATAAAAATAAAACATGATCTAACTATATGCTACTGCGTTAGGCCATTCTGCATCACAATAAAAACATACCTGAGGCTGGGTAATTTATAAAGAAAAGAGGTTTAATTGGCTCACAATTCTGTAGGCTATACAAGCATGGCACCAACATTTGCTCAGCTTCTGATGAGGGCTTCAGGAAGCTTACAATTATGGCAGAAGGCAAAGTGGGTACATGTGTTTCACATGACAAGAACAGGAACAAGAGAGACAGAAGGAGGAGGTCCCAGACTCTGTTAAATAACCAGGTTTCACATGAACTGAGTGAAAACTCACTTATCACCAAGGGGTTGGTGCATAGGCATTCATGAGGAATCTTCCCCATCATCCAATCACCTTCCATCAGGCCCCATTTCCAATATTGGGAATCACACTTCAACATGAGACTTGGAGGAGACAAACATGCAATCCATATCAGCTATCAGCTACCTACAAGAAACTCACATCAGCTGCAAAGACATACACAGACTGAAAGTAAAGGAATAAAAAATTATATTCCATGTAAACAGAAACCAAAAGTGAGAAGGAGTAGCTGTACTTATATTAGATAAAATAGATTTCAAGATAAAAATTGTAAGAAAAGAAAAAGTTTTCAATTTAGCAAGAGGATATAACCATCCCAATCATATTAAATACACACAGTCAACACAGGAGAGGGCGCCTGTAGTCCCAGCTACTCGGGAGGCTGAGGCAGGAGAATGGTGTAAACCCAGGAGGCGGAGCTTGCAGTGAGCTGAGATCCGACCACTGCACTCCAGCCTGGGGGACAGAGCAAGACTCCGTCTCAAAAAAAAAAAAAAAAAAAAAAAAGGAGCACCCAAATATATAAAGCAAATAGTATTAGATCTAAAGGGAGAGATAGGCTCCAATACAATAATAGTTGAGGACTTCAACAAACAGTCTCAGAACTGGCCATCATTTAGACAGAAAAATAAGAAAGAAACATCAGATTTAAACTGCACTTTAGACAAAATAGAACTAACAGATATTTACAGAACATGTTATCCAGCTGCTACATAATGCATTTTTTTCTCATCAGCACAGGAAACATTCTCCAGGACAGATCATTTGTTATGCCATTAAACAAGCCTCAACAAATGTAAAATAATCAGAATCATATCAAGTATCTTCTAAGACTACAATGGAATTAAACTAGAAATCGGTACCAAGGAAAACTTTGGAAACTGTACAAATACATGAAAATTTAAAACATGCTCCTGAATGACCACTGAATCAATTAAGAAATCAAGAAGAAAATTTAAAAATTTCTTGAAACAAATGAAAATGGAAACACAAAATACCAAAACGTATAAGATATAGCAAAAGTAGTGCTAAGATGGAAGTTTATAGTAATAGATAAATAAATAAATAAAAGTAGAGAGTTTAAATATACAACCTAAAGATGCATCTTTAAAAAACTGGAAAATCAAGAACAAACCAAACCCAGTATCTTTTGTTCTAAACCCAAAATTAGAACAAAAGAAATAATAAAAATCAGAGCAGAACTAAATGGAATAGAAACTAAAAAGAAATACAAAGGATCAATGAAACAAAGAAGCCTGTTTTTAAAAAAGATAAATAAAATCAATAAACTAGACTAGGCTATACTGATCAAGAAAAAAAGAGAGAAAACTCAAATAAATAAAATTGGAAATGAAAAAGGAGACATTACAACCGATATCACAGAAATACAAAGCATCGTCAGAGACTATTATGGACAACTTTAGCCTAACAAACTGGAAAACCTAGGGGAATGGATAAATTCCTGGACATATACAGCCTAACAAGATTGAACCAGGAAGATACAGAAAACTTGAACAGACCAATAAAGAATAATGAGATTGAATCAGTAATAAAAATTATCCCAACAAAGAAAAGTCTAGGACTGGATGGCTTTTCTGCCAAATTCTGCCAAGCTCAGGAAAGAGCTAACGCAAATTCTTCTCAAACTAATCTTTAAAATTAAAGAGGAGGGAATTCCTTCTAATTCATTCTACAAGGCTATCATCCTGATACCAAAACCAGACAAGGATACACACAAAAAGAAAACTACAATCTCCCTAATGAATATAGATGTAAAAATCCTCAACAAAATACTAGCAAACAGAATCCAACAACACATCAAAAAGATAATATACCATAATCAAGTGGAATTTATCCCAGAAATGCAAGAATGGTTCAACATATGCAAATCAATAAATATGATACATCACATCAACAGAATGAAAGACAAAAACCGTAAGTTCATCTCAATAGATTAAGAAAAACATTTGATAAAATCCAACATACCTTCTTCATGATAAAAACTGTCAACAAATCAGGCATAGAAGGAACACATCACAACATAATACAGGCCATATACAACAAACATCATCTTACTGAATAGGGAAAAGCTGAAAGCATTTCCTCTAAGAATTGGAACAAGACAAGAATGTTCCCTTTCACCACTTCTATTCAACATAGTACCAAAAGTCCTAGCCAGAGCAATTGGGTAAGAAAAAGAAACAAAAGGCATTCATACGGAAAGAGAGCAAGTCAAACTGTTTTTCTTTGCAAATGACACAATCTTTTATACAGAAAAAACTAAATACTCCACCAAAAAACTTTTAGAACTGATAAATGAATTCAGTAAAGTTGCAGGATACAAAATCAACATACAAAACTCACTAGCATTTCTATACACTAATAATGAACTAGCTAAAAAGAAATCAAGAAAGCAATTCCATTTACAATAGCTACAAAATAAATAAATAACCTTAAAATAGATTGAATCAAGGAGGTGAAAGGTCTCTATAAGGAAAACTATAAAATGCTGATGTAAGAAGTTGAAGAGGACACAAAAAATGGAAGACATTTCATGCTCATGGTTGGAAAAATTAACATTGTTAAAGTGATCATACTGACTCTAAAGCAATCTACAGGTTCAATGCATAATTATTAAAATACCAATGGCATTTGTCACAGAAATAGAAAAAAAAAGTTCTAAAGTTCACATGGACCACAAAAGACCCCAAATAGTCAAAGCAATACTGAGCAAAAAGAACAAAGTTGGAGGCATCACACTACCTGATTTCAAAATATACTATAAAGCAGTAATAACCAAAATGGCAAGGTATTAGTATAAAAACAGGCACATAGACTAATGGCACAGAATAGGAAACCCAGAAATAAATCCATGTATTTATAGCCAAATAATCTTTGACAAAGCTGACAAGAACCTTATACACTGGGGAAAGGACACCCTCTTCAATGAATGGTGCTGGGTAAACTGGGATCCATATGCAGAAGAATGAAACTAAACCCCCGTCTCTCACCATATACACGTAGAATAAGCTCAAAAACTAAACCCCTATCTCTCACCATATACATGTAAAATAAGCTCAAATGGATTAAAGATTTAAACATAAGACTCAAAATGGTAAAACCACTAAAAGAAAACAGGGGAAACACTTCAGGACACTCATGTATGTAAAGCTTTTATGGCTAAGACCCAAAAAGCATAGGCAACAAAACCACAAATGGACAAATAGACAAAAACTAAAAAGTTTCTTCACAGCAAAGGGAACAATCAATACAGTGAAGAGACAACCTGTAGAATGGGAGAAAATATCTGCCAACTATCCATCTGACCAAAGACTAATATCCAGAATATACAAGGAACTCAAGCAACTGAGGAGCACAAAACACAAATAATACCATTAAAAAGTGAGGAAAGGATTTTAATAGATATTTCTCAAAAGAAGACATACAGGTGCCCGACAGGTATATGGAAAAATGCTCAACATCACTAATCATCAGGGAAATGCAAATTAAAACCACAATGAGGTATCATCTCATTGGAGTTAGAATGGTTATTACCAAAAAGACAAAAAATAACAGATGCTGATGAGGATGCAGAGAAAATGAACTCATACACTATTAGCAGGAATGTAAATTAGTACAACCATTATGGAAAACCATACTATGGAGGTTTCTAAAAAAACTACAAATAGAATTACCATATGCTGCAGTAATTCCACTACTCAGTATTTTTCTAAAGGAAAAGAAATCAGTATATCAAAGGAATATCTGCACTCCATGTTTATTATAGTACTATTCACAATGGCCATGACATGGAATCACCCTAAGTGTCCATAAACAGATGAATGGATTTAAAAAATGTGGCATATCTACACAATGGAATATTACTAAGCCATAAAAAGAATGAAATCCTATCACTTGCAGTGACATGGATGGAACTGGAGGTCATTATGTTAAATGAAATAAGACAGGCACAGAAAGACAAATATCATATGTTCTCACTCATATGTGGGAGCACAAAAAGTTAATTTCACGGAGGTAAAGAATAGAATGATAGTTACCAGAGGCTGGGAAGTGGGGATGGGTGGAAAGATGAAGAGAGATTGGTTAATGGGTGCAGACAGTTAAGATAGAAGGAATAAATTCTAGTGTTCAATAGCACAGTAGGGTGACTATAGTTAAGAACGATATATTGTATATTTCAAAATAGCTAGAAGAGATTTGAAATGTTCCCAATATAACGAAATGATACATGTTTGAAGTGATGGATAGCCTAAATACACTGATTTGGTCATTAACATTAAATGCATGTATCAAAATATTACATGTATTCTATAAAGATGTACACTTATTATATACCAACAACAAAACCCTTCCTTCAAAAAAATCTCCAGGCCCAGATGGCTTCACCAGTGAATTCTCCTAACACTTAAAGATGCTGTTTCCAACAACAGAAAGAGGAAACACTTCCCAACTTATGAGGCCAATATAACCATGATTCCAAAACTTGAAGAGGACATTACAAGAAAGGAAGATGATGAGAGTAACATCTGACCCCAAAGTGGAGGTTGCACTAGGATATTAGCTAGAGAGATTTTTGTCCTGAGGCTCCATATGTAATACAAAAATGTGATCACACGTTTGCCAGAACAGATTGTGTTGAAAGTTCCTCTTACAATTTGTCAAGTTCTCTCCCCAAATACAATGCAATTCTCTCATTAATGATCTGCCTCTTTGGACTGAGCACTGTCTTTTTAATGAATTGTCTCCTTACCTCTTGAACAATGCCTAAACTTTTGTCTGGTTTTATATTTAGTCCTATGTATGTATGAACTCAGACCACTCTTCTCTGTGGAAAGCAGGGCCACAGAAGACACACACTGGCTGTTGTATGGCTTTGCTTAAGGTTGGCCACGTCTCATTGGTAGTATTCAGGCTTTCTTTTCAATCCCATTCTCCCATTCCCACAACCTGCCTGCTCCCAAGCATCGTCCTACCTGATGGAAGTCACCCACTTGCCGGACGTAACCAGCCACTTCATTGTCAGATTTAAAGATCTTCCAAACTTTTTTTTCTGCCTTCTTGTATTCCTGGGATCCTTTCCAGTCCATGCCCATCAAGGAGCGCTCTGTCAGGGCAGCTGCCACGATGATGTCCAGTTGGCCATTGTACATCAGAACCTGAAATGAAATCAAGCCATCAGCAAATCCAAGATTCAGGAGGTGAAGCTCATGAATCAAGCCAGGTATAAACAGTGAGCCAGCGAGAGAGAAAAAGAGACAAGAATCTCTCTGAGATTTTCTTCTAGTTAGCCATAAACAACAACAATCTGAAATAAACTCAAGCCTTGTCTCTACCACTGCATTCTTCATAGTAATCTGCATAAAGGCCTCTCTTGGTTGCAAAAACATTTGTGTTGTATTACCCAGTGATACCTAGATACAGGTTTTACTTGGATTTATGGCTATGTTAAGACAGAGGACTGTGGTTACATCTTAGTGGAACTAAGGAATACTACCCCCTAGGATTTTCATGAAGCCTGCATTTCATTAACTTCAACTTCAGGCACTGCAGTCACTGGCAAGCTGAGCATTCTCTTGGGTATTGCTAATCCATATTGTCCTCCTCTCCTACACTGATTTCAGTGGCAAGTATAATTTTTTTTGCAGCAGCAGACAGAGATTCAGGTGCCTCAAATTTGTTTCTTATTGGAAGCAACTATGCCTGCCATGCCAGTTGTAAAACTTCCTTTTTAAAAATATGACAGCTGCTTGTCAACAGTGAGGAATGTTCTTTCTTCCTAGAATACAATTTTGTGTGTGTGTCAAACTGATGGTTATCATAGGAAAAACAACACTGAGGTAATTCTTTTCTTTAATCCTAAAACAATTTTCAATTTGCTTGTAAAAAGAATTCAGACAACTCCCAATTCTGATAAAGTTGAAGAACTAATGGGGACAGTATAAAATGGCTCTACTTTTCAGAAAAGCAGTAGCCAATTTTCTGCCCCCAAACTTAAAAATGTTGAAATTCCTTGTCCCAGTAATTTCAACTTGTAGAATATATTCTAGGAAAACAGGTCCAAAGAATTTTTTAAAAATTATATATATTCATTGAGTCTTATAATAAAAAACTCAAACACAATCCAGAAGTCCTATAATTGAGTAGGTAAATGCACAGCAGTACAGGAATTCTGTAGGAAATTATAACACCATTTAAAAATGTTTCATTGAACCATGATGCAATGTGGAAAACGCTTATCACATAATGTTACGTATGAAAGCAGAAAGTCAAATATAATGTATATCACAATTATAACTATAAAAATCAGTGTACATATTCACATATATGGAATACAAAGTTTGAAAAATGTTAATAATTAATTTAGATGGTGGAAATCTGAGTAATATACCCTCCCCTTTTTTCTACTTTAATGCTACTTCTATGCAACTAACATATTATCATAAAGTATTGCCACTCCACCTCCAACAAAGAGGTCAGCCTCAACTCCATGCTACCTTTGATCTATTTGAAGGCTCTGATCTATTTGGTCCGGGTGGAGACCTTTGGTTGAATCCTCAAATTGGATATAAAATATTTCACTGCATATGTTTCCGTCTTTCCCTTTATGGTGCGGGCTTCTTAAAAGGCTCAAACATAATTAAAAAGTCCAGGACTTTTACACACTCCAAATCCTCAAGCAGCAGTGGGACAGCAGTCAGACTAAGATGAAAGAGCCCCGGGCCCCCACTGCAGGAACATGAGGCCTTTCAAGTTAGTCAGTCACCATCACCACCCCCACTCCCCTAAGAAGAAACCCACAGGAAAATCCTGATAGATTTAAAGCCTGTGAAAAAAATTCAACTCAACTCCAGTCATAAAATATTTGCATTGTTTATACAGAGAAATTACCTCAAAGACCTTGAGTACTTATGGCCTCTGCAAAACCTCCTATAGTTGTTTTGGCCAACAGTATGGAAACAATTACATATGATCAGTACCAGTGAACAAGGTTTAATTACTTCGCCATTCTAGGAAGACCTGATTATAGCTGATTAGCAAAGATCATCATGCATAAAGTGATTCTTCTTCTAGAATTCGGTGTAAAAGATGCTGATCAATCAGCAAATTCATAGCACATCCATTTAGTTTTACTCTTCATGGCCACTATAGGCAGCTTGCATCTCTCATGTGTCTCCCACAGCTTTCTTTACTGACAATCATTACTATATTTTGAAATCAATGTGATGTTTTTTCATCCTTAAGGGGCAACAGCAAAGTCCCCATGTTACAGCAAAAACAAATTTATATGTACAGCACTATATTACATGTTGAACTGACGTGGAATGAGGACCATCCCTGAGTTGCTTCTCTTGTTAGTCAAGACTTATCATAACAAGAGCACCAACTCTCTGGACCAAAAAACAGTGAAGAGCTGAACTGCACAATCTCACACAGACGATGTGTACTTTGGGTACAAATGGAAACCCTTCCTTTGCAAAGCAAGGAAACCATTTTGTATTTCTGAAGGGCGCATAAGTCAAATGCAACAAAAAATAAACCAGAATAATGATCATGAGAAGTGATTTCAAAGCTGACGCTTAAGGCAGGCCAGCATTAAACATAAGAATTCCAGAGCTCTTATTTTCACCTAAATGTCACATTTATTCTCATGAGCCCCCACAGGAATATCCCAGTTAGGTGCCTCTAGGCTGGATGAGTGGATGAGATAGCCCAGGACCCAGTGACTGAGCACGAGAAGCAGGTGGGCATGGCACAGAGGTGGTCCTGAAGCCCAAGGGCACACACTGGCTACCCACATCCTGATAGAAAAGTTCCAGGCAGGACCTTAGCTCTGACAGGGACAGGTTGGCCAAATATGTCTGCACACTCATCTCACTTCTCCCCTGGTAGGGTGACCAACTGTCCCAGTTTGCCCTGGACAGGAGTTGCCCAGCAAGACATTCAGTGCTAAAACTGGGACACTCTGGAGCAAACCTATCCTGAGGCTTGCTGTTATTTTAAGCAACAAAGTCTAAAGACAGAAGGGAGGAGACAGAGATGAATGTAGCTTTTAGCTACACTTCCCTTGTCAATAGTGATTGGAACAAAACAAGGAACAAGGAAAGAGCTGGTTGGAGTTGGTTTCCAGTGACGCAGCACGCAGTGCCCTGAACACACATGTCCTCACTTTCCTTTCTGGTCAGCTGTAGGCCTCTGGTAAGGGAGCAAAGCCACTGCTTTTAGAGACTTCTTTTACTCCTTAGAGAGCTGGCTGCTTAGCTTATTGAAACTGACAGTTATGCAATGTCACAGAAAAATGTTTATCTTATGAAAAAAATCAATGAAAAACTGAGACTTCACTTGTTTGTACTCTAATTATCACATATTTTAAAATGCTTCAAACCTGGGGAAAGAACAAATCAAAATACAGTTAAGTTATTTGAACTGTGGTTGATTGTTTTAGATTGGCTATTTTCCAGGTTTTTGTTTTGTTTTGTTTTGTTTTTGGCAAATGTGGTTACAATCCCTTTTTATTTATTTATTTATTTATTTATAAGAGACAGAGACTCACTATGTTCCCCAAGCTGGAGTGCAATGGCACAATCTTGGCTCACTGCAACCTCCACTTCCTGGGCTCAAGTCATCCTCCTATTGGGACTACAGGTGTACGCCACTACACCCAGCTAATTTTTTTGTATATTTTGTAGAGATGGGGTTTCGCCACGTTGCCCAGGCTGATCTTGAACTCCTTGGCTCAAGCAATCTACCCACCTCAGCTTCCTTCCCAAAGTGCTGGGATTACAGGCATGAGCCACTGCAACCTGGCCATAGAATGCTTTTTATTTATTGATTTATTTATTTTTCTTCAACTTTTAAGTTCAGGGGTATATGTGCAGGTTTGTTACACAGGTGAACGTGTGCCATGGTGGTTTGCTGCACAGATCATCTCATCACCTGGGTATTAAGCCCAGCAACCACTACCTATTCTTCCTGATGCTCTCCCTCCCCCAACACCCTCCTGACAGGCCCCAGTATATGTTGTTGCCCCCATGTGCCCATGTGTTCTCATCGTTTTTTAAAAAAATTATTCTTGAATATAGCACACTGATGGGTCTTGACTCCATCCAATTTGCCAGTCTGTGTCTTTTAATTGGAGCATTTAGCCCATTTACATTTAAGGTTAATATTGTTATGTGTGAATTTGATCCTGTCATTATGATGTTAGCTGGTTATTTTGCTCATTAGTTGATGCAGTTTCTTCCTAGCATCGATGGTCTTTACATTTTGGCATGTTTTTGCAGTGGCTGGTACTGGTTGTTCCTTTCCATGTTCACTGCTTCCTTCAGGAGCTCTTGTAGGGCAGGCCTGATGGTGACAAAATCTCTCCGCGTTTGCTTGTCTGTAAAGGATTTTATTTCCCTTTCACTTATGAAACTTAGTTTGGCTGGATATGAAATTCTGGGTTAAAAATTCATTTCTTTAAGAATGTTGAATACTGGCCCCCACTCTCTTCTGGCTTGTAGAGTTTCTGCTGAGAGATCTGCTGTTAGTCTGATGGGCTTCCCTTTATGGGTAACCCGACCTTTCTCTCTGGCTGCCCTTTACATTTTTTCCTTCATTTCAACTTTGGTGAATCTGACAATTATGTGTCTTGGAGTTGCTCTTCTCGAGGAGTTATCTTTGTGCCGTTCTCTGTATTTCCTGAAGTTGAATGTTGGCCTGCCTTGCTAGGTTGGGGAAGTTCTCCTGGATAATATCCTGCAGAGTGTTTTCCAACTTGGTTCCATTCTCCCCGTCACTTTCAGGCACATCAATCAGACGTAGATTTGGTCTTTTCACATAGTCCCATATTTCTTGGAGGCTTTGTTTGTTTCTTTTTAGTCTTTTTTCTCTAAACTTCTCTTCTCACTTCATTTCATTCATTTGATCTTCAATCACTGATACCCTTTCTTCCAGTTGATCGAATCGGCTACTGAAGCTTGTGCATTCGTCATGTAGTTTGAGTGCCATGGCTTTCAGCTCCATCAGGTCATTCAAGGACTTCTCTACACTGGTTATTCTAGTTAGCCATTCATCTAATCTCACATGCAGAGACACATATAGGCTCAAAATAAAGGGATGGAGGAATATCTACCAAGCAAATGGAAAACAAAAAAAAGGCAGGGGTTGCAATCCTAGTCTCTGATAAACCAGACTTTAAACCAACAAAGATCAAAAGAGACAAAAGAGGCCATTACATAATGGTAAATGGATCAATTCAACAAGAAGAGCTAACTATCCTAAATATGTATGCACCCAAGACAGGAGCACCCAGATTCATAAAGCAAGTCCTTAGAGACTTACAAAGAGACTTAGACTCCCATACAATAATAATGGGAGACTTTAACAACCCACTGTCAACATTAGACAAATCAACGAGACAGAAAGTTAACAAGGATATCCAGGAATTGAACTCAACTCTGCACCAAGCAGACCTAATAGACATCTACAGAACTCTCCATCCCAAATCAACAGAATATACATTCTTCTCAGCACCACATCGCATTTATTCCCAAACTGACCACAGAGTTGGAAGAAAAGCACTCCTCAGCAAATGTAAAAGAACAGAAATTACAACAAACTGTCTCTCAGACCACAGTGCAATTAAACTAGAACTCAGGATTAAGAAACTCACTCAAAACAGCTCAACTACATGGAAACTGAACAACCTGCTCCTGAATGACTACTGCATACATAAGGAAGTGAAGGCAGAAATAAAGATGTTCTTTGAAATCAATGAGAACAAAGATACAACATACCGGAATCTCTGGGACACATTTAAAGCAGTGTGTAGAGGGAAATTCATAGCACTACATGCCTACAAGAGAAAGCAGGAAAGATCTAAAATTGACACCCTAACATCACAATTAAAAGAACTAGAGAAGCAAGAGCAAACACATTCAAAAGCTAGCAGAAGGAAAGAAATAACTAAGATCAGAGCAGAACTGAAGGAAATAGAGACACAAAAAACCCTTCAAAAAATCAATGAATCCAGGAGCTGGTTTTCTGAAAAGATCAACAAAGTGGATAGACTGCTAGCAAGACTAATAAAGAAGAAAAGAGAGAAGAACACAAATAGACGCAATAAAAAATGATAAAGGGGATATCACCACTGATCCCACAGAAATACAAACTACCATCAGAGAATACTATAAACATCTCCACACAAATAAACTAGAAAATCTAGAAGAAATGGATAAATTCCTGGACACATACACCCTTCCAAGACTAAACCAGGAATAAGTTGAATCCCTGAATAGACCAATAACAGGCTCTGAAATTGAGGCAATAATTAAGAGCCTACCAACCAAAAAAAGTCTAGGACCAGACGGATTCACAGCCGAATTCTACCAGAGGTACAAGGAGGAGCTGGTACCATTTCTTCTGAAACTATTCCGATCAGTAGAAAAAGAGGGAATCCTCCCTAACTCATTTGAAGAGGCCAGCATCATCCTGATACCAAAGCCTGGCAGAGACAGAACAAAAAAAGAGAATTTTAGACCAATATCCCTGATGAACATCGATGCAAAAATCCTCAATAAAATACTGGCAAACCGAATCCAGCAGCACCTCAAAAAGCTTATCCGCCATGATCAAGTGGGTTTCATCCCTGGGATGCAAGGCTGGTTCAACATACGCAAATCAATAAATTTAATCCAGCATATAAGTAGAACCAAAGACAAAAACCACATGATTATCTCAATAGATGCAGAAAAGGCCTCTGACAAAATTCAACAGCCCTTTATGCTAAAAACTCTCAATAAATTTGGTATTGATGGGATGTATCTCAAAATAATAAGAGCTATTTATGACAAACCCACAGCCGATCCCATACTGAATGGGCAAAAACTGGAAGCATTCCCTTTGAAAACTGGCACATGACAGGGATGCCTCTCTCACCACTCCTATTCAACATAGTGCTGGAAGTTCTGGCTAGGGCAATGAGGCAAGAGAAAGAAATAAAAGGTATTCAATAAGGAAATGAGGAAGTCAAATTGTCCCTGTTTGCAGATGACATGATTGTATATTTAGAAAACCCCATCATCTCAGCCCCAAATCTCCTTAAGCTGATAAGCAACTTCAGCAAAGTCTCAGGATACAAAATCAATGTGCAAAAATCACAAGCTTTCTTATACACCAATAACAGACAAACAGAGAGTCAAATCATGAGTGAACTCCCATTCACAATTGCTTCAAAAAGAATAAAATACCTAGGAATCCAACTTACAAGGGATGTGAAGGACCTCTTCAAGGAGAACTACGAACCACTGCTCAACAAAATCAAAGAGGACACAAAAAAATGGAAGAACATTCCATGCTCATGGATAGGAAGAATCAATATCGTGACAATGGCCATAATGCCCAAGGTAATTTATAGATTCAACGCCATCTCCATCAAGCTACCAATGACTTTTTTTCAAAGAACTGGAAAAAACTACTTTAAAGTTCATACGGAACCAAAAAAGAGCCTGCATTGCCAAGACAATCCTAAGCCAAAAGAACAAAGCTGGAGGCATCACGCTACCTAACTTCAAAGTATACTACAAGGCTACAGTAACCAAAACAGCATGGTACTGGTACCAAAACAGAGATCTAGACCAGTGGAACAGAACAGAGCCCTCAGAAATAATACCACACATCTACAACCATCTGATCTCTGACAAACCTGACAAAAACAAGAAATGGGGAAAGGATTCCCTATTTAATAAATGGTGCTGGGAAAACTGGCTAGCCATATGTAGAAAGCTGAAACTGGATCCCTTCCTTACACCTTAAACAAAAATTAATTCAAGATGGATTAAAGACTTAAATATTAGACCTAAAACCATAAAAAACCTAGAAGAAACCCTAGGCAATACCATTCAGGACATAGGCATGGGCAAGGACTTCATGTCTAAAACACCAAAAGCAATGGCAACAAAAGCCAAAATTGACAAATGGGATCTAATTAAACTGAAGAGCTTCTGCACAGCAAAAGAAACTACCATCAGAGTGAACAGGCAACCTACAGAATGGGAGAAAATTTTTGCAATCTACTCATCTGACAAAGGGCTAATATCCAGAATCTACAAAGAACTCAAACAAATTTACAGGAAAAAAACAAAGACAAAAACAAAGAACCCCATCAAAAAGTGGGCAAAGGATATGAACAAGACACTTCTCAAAAGAAGACATTTATGCAGCCAACAGACACATGAAAAAATGCTCATCATCACTGGCCATCAGAGAAATGCAAATCAAAGCCACAATGAGATACCATCTCACACCAGTTAGAATGGCCATCATTAAAAGTCAGGAAACAACAAGTGCTAGAGAGGATGTGGGGAAACAGGAACACTTTTACACTGTTGGTGGGATTGTAAACTAGTTCAACCATTGTGGAAAACAGTCTGGCGATTCCTCAAGGATCTTGAACTAGAAATACCATTTGACCCAGCCATCCCATTAATGGGTGTATACCCAAAGGATTATAAATCATGCTGCTATAAAGACAAGTGCACACGTATTTTTATTGTGGCACTATTCACAATAGCAAAGACTTTGAACCAACCCAAATGTCCATCAATGATAGACTGGATTAAGAAAATGTGGCACATATACACCATGGAACACTATGCAGCCATAAAAAAGGATGAGTTCATGTCCTTTGTAGGGACATGGATGAAGCTGGAAACCATCATTCGCAGCAAACTATGGCAAGGACAAAAAACCAAACACCGCATGTCATAGGTGGGAACTGAACAATGACAACACTTGGACACAAGACGGGGAACATCACACACCAGGGCCTGTCGTGGAGTGGGGGCAAGGGGTTGGGATAGCATTAGGAGATATAGCTAATGTAAATAATGAGTTAATGGGTGCAGCACACCAACATGGCACATGCATACATATGTAACAAACCTGCACGTTGTGCACATGTACCCTAGAACTTAAAGTATAATAAAATAATTCTTAAAAAATTAATTAATTAATTAATTTAGAGACCAGGTTATGAGACTGGCTATTTTTAGTATTTTTGGTAGAGACAGGGTATCATCATGTTGACAAGGCTGGTCTCAAACTTCTGGACTCAAGTGATCCACCTCCCTCGGCCTCCCAAAGTGCTGGGATTACAGGCATAAGCCACTGCACCCAGCCTAGAATGCTTTTATAATGAAAAAAAGAAAAAAAAAAGGAACAATGATGCTATGAGGTTGGACACCTCAGTCTGGCAAAAGATGAGCCTTTTGGAGAAATAATTTGTAAGAATTCAAATACCACCATACCAGCTCTCATTTTTTTTTTCATGATAACTAGGTAACAAGTTTAATATTAGTTCATAGACAATCTTTAAAAACTCATTCCAGAATTCAAGCATTTACAAGAGATGGCACTCGGTGACTTGGACCACAAGCATCTTTTTTTTTTTTTTTTCTCTTTGTCAAAAGGCAGAGATGAGGAAAGCATTTTTATTATTATTAATTCTTTCCTGCTTTTCAACATGCTTTCATGTACATAGGGCTTTATTCTTGTACTGCCTCACGAGGTCAGGAAGAGAAGTGTTTCACTGTCTGCCTCCACTTTACTGTTATGGAAACTGTGATACTGTGAGGCACCAAAATGAATCCTAGATCCCAACTTCCACCCTTCTACCTAAAATTTTTCCTTAAGTTAAGAGCTAAGTTCCTTCCAACCAACAAGCATTTATTGACTCCCCGCAGCTAACCATTTAGTGCTATCAAAAGCTGCTGGAAGCTGAGAGTTAGTTGCATATGAGACACAGTTTACATCTCCAGTTCAGAAACCATCTTGCTCTGTTTGTCTGGCCCTGGTGACATCTCTTAGTCACCTCTCACTTTGGCTCTATGGACAGGATGTGTGCGAGGGCATTACTCACAGTTGGTGGGGAGTGGCCTTGCTAAACAGCTGTGAAATACCAGCAGTGCCTTAAAAACAGGAGCTCCCCAAGTGCGTGCTACATTCCCAGGCCTTGCACCGTGCCTGGTACCCCATAAAACTGATAGACAATTACAGGGTATGGATTCTGCTCTTTAACAGTTTCATGTGGTGCTGTACAGTGATCATCTGCTGCTTTTGCATGCCCAGGTCCACTATTCCTTCTCCTGGAAACTGTACTTTGGGTCACCTACACCCTCAGTGGATATAGCCCTGGTGGGAGCTCTCAACCACAGTGTCCTGCCTCCTCTGGCAAAGGATGAGCCCATGACCTAAGTAAAGGCACCCAAATGCTCTTTCCCTGGAATTGGAATCACGGGCAGAGGGACACAGAGTTCACTGATAAGTCTGCTTATTAGTTTTGCTTCCTAGATCCCTAGAATTTTCCCCGATCTGTTGTCTTTCTTCACCCCACTTCTTCCGTTTTTCCATGAATTCTGAGACCTATCCTGTCTTCCAATCAATTCCTTTCATGCTTCAAGTAACCGGAGTTGTTTCTGTCACTAAAACCATGAAATCCAAACTCATACACCTTCAGACCAGTGCGGTGCATGCCAACACACCATACCTGGGAACCCGCAGACATGTGGGTGAACTTCCAAGAGCTTCAGCCCTTTTTCCGGACATGAGGATGCTAAGAACTATACTGAATTGTAATGAGGACTAATGAGACCATGTACACAAAGTGCCCAGCACAGTGTGTCTGACACAGAATAAGAGGTCAGTGAGTAGTAGGTCCTCCTCCTTCTCAAGCAAGTTGATCATCTGATAATGATTGGAGAGACTCGACAAAGCACTTCTAAATAAACCTTCAGAATATAGGGACGGTCTTTTTGTGTCAAATACTCGGTTGTCAATCTTACTCTTTCAGAAAAAGGCCGACTGTAGAAGAAATCCAGCCGGGAGAAACCTGAACTGTACGTATTCAAGCTCTTCAAATAATAACATACCCTTGACTACTAATTTTACATGCATTAGCCGCAGCATCTCAGTCTTTTCTTGAAAGTCAGAGCCATAAATTCATGTATTACTCTTTTAAAGAGACTTTTAATTTTTGAAGCCTGGAATTCAAAAT
This sequence comes from Macaca fascicularis, assembly GCF_037993035.2. Classification (NCBI taxonomy): domain Eukaryota; kingdom Metazoa; phylum Chordata; class Mammalia; order Primates; family Cercopithecidae; genus Macaca; species Macaca fascicularis. The sequence continues at coordinate 101,238,645 of NC_088377.1, read as the reverse complement.
CATATGGAATTTCCCCACACTTAAATGCTAGAAAAGTGTGGTAAAGACTATAGCTTTTAAAAGGAAAGTTTTGAGTAATAATAAGACTCTCTTGTTGTTTTTCTTATTATGTTCCAGGAACTGTGCTAAGCATTTTACAGCATTCTCAGAAGGCAGGTGTTATTTATCCCATTTTAGGCACAAGGAGGCAGAGGTGCAGGGAGGTAAGTCAGTGTACCATGATCCCCCAACAGGTGACTGAAATTCAAGTTCCGATTGACCTGAGCCCAAACCGTGTGCTTCTAAGTGCTCTTCCACATTGCTTCATTGTCTAAGGTCACTAACCTCCATAAAAACACATTGAACAGGTGCTTTATTCTATATTTGTAATTCCACAAGCAAGTGGCCAACCTAAAGTTAAGTGTGACTCTTTAACATGAAGGATATATGTTTATCATTAAGAGCATAAACTCTATGGCTGGGTTTGAATCTGACCCCTGCCACTAACTGGCAGTATTATCTTAATTGAGTTAGCCATCTAGAGCTCAGTTTCTTCATCTGTACAATGGGTATAAGAAAAGCACATATGAATCGGGAGAATTTATGAAACATGATGCACGTAAAGCTCTCAGCATCCCAAGCACAGAATGAATGTTCAAAATGTTAGCTTTTATCACTTGTTATCACCTTTGAAGCATGATAAAGTATACAACAGTACAACAATTTCCAAATGAAATGTTACGTATGGATTAGAATTGTGACTTAGGATGGAGGAGTTAGAACTCCATAAATAACTGCACTAGGCCACTGACTGGACAGAACTAACAGCAGAGCCTTATAAAAGGGGCCAACACTTTCAAACAGAAGTCTTGACCTCTGGCCCTGCCTCAGTCCCGTAAGACCAGTGCTCACTGAGTGATCTTGGATATGTCATCTACTCATTCTGAGCTTTAATTTTCTCCTCTAGAAAGTGGAATAGCTACATCCCACAGCTGTCAGGAAGGGCAAATAGGATACCAGACCTAAAGATGTCCTATAACTTGAAGAGCAGGTTTTACCGATGTTTTTATTACTCTTTATTAAGGATAAACTAAAACATAAATTCCTATACTGGAGTGCAGAGGTCTTAAGTTGGCTGCGTGAGGCTTGCATTCAGCATGCAGATGTATTTGGTTAGTCCAAATGGTGGTGTTCTGTGTTTTCATTTAGATGCCAGTGTTACAGAACGCATGTTTGTGTTGTAATTGTTTTTTCATTTAGATGCCAGTGTTATGGACCCAATGTTTGTATCCTCCAAAAACTCAAATGTGGAAAACCTAACAACCAAAGTGATGGTATTAGGAGGTGGGGCCTTTGGAGGGTGATTAGGGAATAAGAGCAGAGCCCTCACGAACGGAATTAGTGCCCCCCCAAGAGAGAGACCCCACAGAGCTCTCTATCACTCTTTCCACCATGTGAGGATACAAAAGGAAGTCAGCAGTCTGCAACCTAGGAGAAGATCCTCACCAGAACCGATCATGCTGGTAATCTGATCTCAGATTTCCAGCTTCCAGAACTGTAAGAAACATATTTTTCTTGTTTTTAAGCCCTTAGTCTATATTGCTCTGTTAGAGCAGCCTGCACTAAGACAGTCAGCATTTAAATATTGGGAGATCTGACCATGCTGGGCCTGTATTTCCTCTCAGCCACAATGAGCTAACACTTTGCAGAGCTGGAACCCTGAGGCACACCCCCACCCCTGCCCTGGTATCCTCACACACACAGGCACAGGGCGGTTGTCGTTTATTCAATGCTTATGCTACTGTTTTTCTTAGAAGAGAAAAATATTCTCTGTATCCATATCTCTGTCACGGGTAAAAAAGAAAGATCAGTAGATCTCAATCCAACACTATCCATTTATTTCACTTCCTTCCTGGATTTGCAGGTGGTTAAGTGTTCCCTCCATCTGAAATGGAAGGGAAGTGGCCTTTCGTCTGAGTTGGAGAAGAGTGCATGCTCACTTGTATATGTAGTGTGGTTTGTTTGTTTTTTAGTTTACTCATATGAGATCTCTGCCTATTCAACAGACATGTTTAGGGAGAGACTAAGGACTAAGTACCATGGGAACAGGTATGGAAAGATGTGACCCCTGTCTTCCAAAGGCTTCAGATTTTTTTTTTAACTTTTCAAAGCAGTGAATAATCAGAAAAGGAAAGGGAAATTTATGCTTTCATTCTTTAAGTTTTCCTTAGAAGAGGGGCCAAGGAAAGTCAGTTTCACTTAAACCTTTCTAAAATGCTAATCTTTTTAACAATTCAAATCATAAATTGAATTTTCAGGTTCTAGATGCACATAAATCAGCAGTTTATTCATGAGTTTAACTCTCTCAGCAAGAAAACCTTTTCCTAGTAAAGACCTAATGGACAGAATCAGAGGAGAATTAACCCTTATTTTAAATGGAGTATGCCTCTGAGGGGTAAATAATTTAAGGCAGATATTAAGCAACCAACTTAGCCAAAGATACCTGCAGAAGAGTACACTTACAGACACCTAGAAAGATTCCACGCTCTATAAACTCAGACTTTCACTTCAAATTTAAGTCAGGCGGTGCCACAATGATAATCAAAGGTGAAAAAAGAACTCTGTGCTTTTAATACAGCCTGAGAGAATAGGGACAGAAATGTATATAAATTGGCATTTTAGTATATTTTCATTGTTGCTAGCATGAAAGGATAAGACTGAAAATAAATCATGTGAGGTCTACTTACTGTTCTAAACTTTATCCGTTTCTGCTGCTCAAAAAAACAAAACAAAAAAAAAACAAACAAACAACAAAAAAACGAAGCACACATGTTACTGACAGAGAACACAAAACTTTTCTCTTCATTCCCTGCTTTACTTATTAGGAAAATTACAGAAACACCACAGAAGGAGGCTTTGGTATCTCAGCACAACAGGAAAGCAAACTGTGCTTTTGTGAGAAGGATGGATTTTTGTTGTTGCATTTTTAGACGAAAGATTTATGCTTATATTCTGGCCCATTTACAATATATCATAATACTTTGCAGACAAAGTTATGCTCTTTTCCCAATGATCTAGTGACCTTAATCTCTAACATTCTGTGGTTTCCTGTTTGGGGAAATGATTGAACAGCAGCCTAAGCTATTCCAGGCTGCACAGCATTCCCAGTTGGCCTCTATCTGTCTTAGTTTTGAATGTTCTCCTGTTCACTAATCCAAAAAAAAAAAATTCTTTTTTTAAAGGAATTTTCCCTACAGATGCTAAATCAATGAAACTCCTGCAAATCAGCCCTGCAAACTTCCTCTTCTGGCTGCTTTACTTATCATTCTTCTATTACAAACTCTAATGTGGCCAGGAGTTCTTTTGGACTGAAGCAATTAGCATGTCCCACCAGTGCCTTCCCCCTAAGCAGAAAAGAATTAATTCTGCTGTTATCCAGCTCAATAAACAATAATTCCCATGGGTTTCCAAAAGCTCAGTTGCAGAAGAAAACTTTAATTCAGCTGAGGAGTATAACATTTCAGAAATATCCCTGACTGGGGGCAGCCTTTTTATCTGTCCACAGTCAATGCGTTGGCCTCAGCTGCCCATCACTCTCACTGTTGGCCATACTTCTTCCTGGTAATTGTGCAGAGTCTTAGGGATGTAATACTCAGGAAGCCTGAGTCCCCAAGGCCTGCTTGAAGAAGACTGGTAGAAAAACTGAATTAAACAGTAGTCACTTCTGCAATCAAGTTGTTCTTAAAAAGAGACATATTTTGCTTTCAGGTTTTAAGAAAAAGGGAAGACAAGAGAGTAAGTGAACTTAGAATAAACAGCCCCATGTGCCTCCCATCCTCCTACCAGCTGGTTTTGTCAAGATGAATAAAGAAGAATGGAAGTGGAACAGCAAGTTTGAGTCAGTGTCCAGCGATTATATAAATAATGTCTTTCAGCCAAAAAAAATTATTCCTGCTGTCTTGCACCTTAACTCTAAATAATTTTGCTGCTTTTAGTGGGGAACAACAAAGTCAACTTGAAAAGGATCCAGAAAGCCATCCTTCTGATGCAATGATCTTTGAAAAAAAGCTCCCTACCTAGAACAGCACACTTTTAAACGACTTTTAAGAATGACCCAGAATAATCCTTGTCCTCTCGCTTGAATATAAAAGTCCTGGGGCCCCCTCTAGTCAGTCCTTCACTCTGCTTCTTGTTTCAGGGTCTGCTCTCGTGGCTGTTTTCTGATCCCCTTGCCTCTCAAGAATCTCCTCCGACCATGATCAATAACTGGATTTTTTTTTTTTTTTTTTTTTTTGAGACAGGGTCTCGCTCTGTTACCCAGGCTGGAGTGCAGTGGTGTGATCTCGGCTCACTGCAACTTCTGCCTCCCGTGTTCACACCTGGCTAATTTTTGTATTTTTTGGTAGAGACAAGGTTTCACCATGTTGCCCAAGGTGGTCTTGGACTCCTGACCTCAAGTGATCCACCCGCCTTGGTCTCCCAAAGTACTGGGATTACAGGCATGAGCCACCACGCCCGGCCCAGTAACTGGATTTTAATACACTCAAAGTGTCCCAGGAGCAAGCTCGCCCACTCCCACAGACAAATCTCTCCAGAAGAGGAATGTACCCCAGCCTGTCAGAAGGTCAGCTTCAAGGTCACACCTAAGGGTCATCTCCAAAGACTGCAATGTGCTTGACAAAGTTATTACCCTACTAGGAGGCGGGTCAAGGAGCCAATTTCTTTCTTTTTCCACAGCATTAAATGTATTTAATTAACAAACACACATTTGCATACAACCCAACCAACAAGAAACAGCCCTGCAGAGCAAAGAAAAAATGCTTTAATTTATAGACAGTAATGCTTTATAGACAGTTAAATATATGGTATCGACTTACATTCTTCAATAAAAGTGTCTTATAAGCGCTTAAAATGTGGCTAGTCAAAATTGTTATGTGCATCTAAGACACATACAGGATTTTGAAGACTCAGTACAAAGAAAAGAATGTAAAATATTTCAGTAATTTCTTAGTATCAATTGCAAGTTAATATGATGACATTACATATATAGTGTTAAGGACAATGTACTGTTAAAATTGATTTCACCTGTTTCTTTTATAGCTTTCGCGTACTTTCTAGTAAATTTAAATGCACATATTTCCCTTGCATTTTGGTATATTTCTATTGGACAGCACTGCTATACCTTGGATTTGGTATATACTGGAAAGAAAATTGGTCTCTTTGTCAATAGCTGCAAAGTAACAGAAATAACTTCTAAGGACAGCCACTCTCGGATGAGCAGTCTGTGGTTCATGCAGTTGGATTAAGGAAATTGGAAACTATGTCCATGTGGAGGAGGAACAGCAGATACTCCCACAATATCTATCATTACAGGGCAGTAGACAGGAACTATGGGAAAACCTGCTTGTTACTGGCTTGCTCTGCCAGCTCCCCACTCCCCAACATTACCACTGTCACTAAAGTTCAAAATATAATAGTAATGGGCCAGGTGCCATGGCTCACACCTTTAATCCTAGCACTGTGGGAAGCTGAGGTAGGAGGATCACTTGAGGCCTGGAGTTTGAGACCAGTCTGGGCAACACAGCAATACCCTCTCTCTACAAAAAAGTTTAAAAATTAGCCAAACACAGCAGCATGCTCCTGTAGTCCCAGCTGCTTGGGAGGCTGAGGTGAGAGGGTCTTTTGAATCCAGGAGGTTGAGGTTTTTGAATTCAGGAGGTGAGCTATGATTATGGCACTCGCTCTAGCCTGGGCGACAGTGCGACCCTGTCTCTAAAACAAAATAAAATACAAAACAAAAAATAATAGTACCACTAGTAATTGAGTGAATACATTAAGGATTATGAAGAGGGGGAAAAAAATAACACAGGAAAGCTTTGCTCCCTTTCACTAATGGGAATGAAATGATCTTTCCCAGCTAAAGTGGTCCTGAAGGCCAGCTGAGAGCAGGACAGCCTCATCACAGGAGAAATGCTGAACAGCCTGCAAAAAGTGTTAACCTAGAGATGCTGAGAAGCTCTCAAAACAAATATGGACAGTGGACGGGGAGGCCCTAGCGTGGTCAGGGAGCAGAGCATTCCGCAAAGGGCAGCCCTCCTTGGATTCTGGCTGAGCCATTGGCATTCCCTCTTCCCATAACAAACTTGCCTTCCAGCTTGAGAAAATTCCAGTTTGAATAAAGGTTACTTTGCCTTTCTCTGAAAACAGGACTCAGAGTGACAGTAGTAGGCACACATCCAAAGAACCAGAAAAGCTACTGCCAGGAGTCTCATTCCCACCTGTTGTTATCAATCCCCACACCCACTCCCTGGTAGACAGCAAAGTTAGTGAAAGGTTTCCAACCAAGTTGATCTCATAAAAGAAGGCAAGTGCCTGGTTACACAGCTTACTGTTCTTTACCTTTTTTTAAAAAAGTCTGTGCTCTGTGCTCTTTATGTTTTTATCTAGACAGGAAAACCTGGTATCAGTCAGGTGCAAGACTTTGTGCCCCATGCTCTCAATGGTTCTATTCACCAAAGCCACTCCATTACCTTGCAATTAGGTTTTTTGGTGTTTTTTTCCTTCCAAAAACACAACTCTCCCCTGTTGGGAGAATAAAGCATCCTTTTCCCTTTTCTTTCCAGAGAATGTCAAACAGGCTTAGAAGGAATGTGCAAATCACTGTAACAAATATGGGGACCATCAGGAGGCTGAAGAAACAGACATGAATCTTCAGAGTGAAAAGAGCAGAGGAGAAAGCCAGAAATCAAGAAGGAGGGTGTTAGGAGCTTCTGCCCAGAGCTAAAGGTTTCCGCTTTTATGTGTAATCCTGTGCTGTTGCGTTGATCATTACCCAATGACAAGACTTGGGAACAATAATAATAATAGTCATAAGCAAGTAGATGGCACAGACTGACTCATGGCAGAAGTGTGGGTGGTTAGACAACTTCTACACCACAGACCAGGCAAATCCAACTGAAGAAGCCCTAGAAAGAGCCCAGAACATACGATTGGGGCTTCCGTCGCCAGTGGGAAGTGTGACAATGCAGCTTTCTCTTTTTGATAACAGACCAGGGTCAACTGGTACAGAATTAAGTCATCCACTCTTACACGAAAGAAGAGGAAACTGGAGTGGAAAGAGCATGGGGCCTGGAGTCAGACTGTATGGCAGACAGACTCAAATCAGGATGATGCTAATGATGATGATGACTGGAAAAACAAAGACAAAAGCATTGGCTTTCCATTCTGGCTCTAGATCATCTGATGTGTGACCTTGACATACAGACCAAATCAGCCCCCTAGGACCAATCTGTACATTAAACATCAGGCTGGGCATGGTGACATCCCTGTAGTCCCAGCAGTTTGGGATGCCAAGTCGGGTGGATCACCTGAAGTCAGGAGTTCGAGACCAGCCTGGCCAACATGGTGAAATCTCATCTCCACTAAAAATACAAAAATTAACCAGGTGTGGTGGCAGGCACCAGTAATCCTAGCTACTTGGGAGGCTGAGGCATGAGAATCGCTTGAACCCAGGAGGTGGAGGTTGCAGTGAGCTGAGATCATGCCACTGCACTCCAACCTGGGTGACAGAGTGAGACTCTGTCTCAAAATAATGATAATAATAAAAAGAGTCAGCAAAGCTTATTTTCTTATTTCCTTTTGTTTTAAATTAAAAAATTAAACCTTTCTAATAACCTCTCACACTTTATTGGATGGTGGTGGGCACACACTGCTTTGGATTCCCACTGATTCCCAGTGGCCAATCTTTTAAAACATCTACATCGACTTTTTGCATCTCCTGTTATATTATGACATGAGGAATAAAGATGGAGTAGCCACTACAGCACGTGACATTTATTACACAACAGATACTACTAATTGTATCCAGAAAAGAATACTCTCCCCACCCTTTCTCGATTTGTCTTTTCAAAGTAAAGTCAACTGATGTATTGTCTGTGTTTCATACCAGTTGGGTTTCACAGCAACTGAATTTAAATATACATTTCTTAGCTTACTGGTTTTTAGATCTCTGGAATCTGCATAGCAAATGGTATTGTCATTTATTATCTTCTCTCTGAACCACCCTCACCTTGCCATATTTAAGTCACTCTAGATTAATTCTACATTTCCTGTAGCCACAATCACAAGTGCATTTTCTAATGTTTTAAGCATGAGACACTTTGAAACAACAATACAATAAAGCCCTGACGACATGATGGTGGTGTGCACCAAGCAAAACAGCTTAAACCATCTCATGGGGAAGAATACATTATTAAATGGCTTAATGAAAGAATGAAGAGAAGCTACACACACACACTGATTATCATGTGAACATTTCATCTAACATAAACTATGAACAAGAGAAGATGTCGAAAGCATGGCAAGTTTGGGCGAATCAATATCCATTTCATAATTTATAGGTATTCTCTTTTCCCTTTATTCACTGAAATGCTTAAAAATCAAAAAAGCCCAGAGGCATGTCTCATTAAAAAAATTAATGCTACTCTTGCATTTGGATTATAACAGATACAGGTAAAGTGAACTCACAAGGAACTCTGCAGTATAAATTGGTTTTCGAATGTACACTATTTTTATTTGCCGATAATGCGGCAGTTGCTTCTCTATAGACTACAGTTACATAAAATAAATGTCCTAGAGTTAGCTTCCTTCTCTGCAGAAGTCATGCTTCACTGGGAGCTACTTCCTCCTCCCAGCAGTTTTTGTGGAATGATACTGGCGTTCCCTTCATTGTCTTCAAAGGGCTTGGGAGAAAAAATGATCACATAAAGCTCACAGTCAACAGAGTCAGACTTTTCCCATCATGGTTTGATAGAAGCTTAAAGTCCAACTAACAGTTGAAGAATTAGCCTCATTTAACTGTTAATTGTTTCTTGATATGCATGCCATTTATCAAATCTAGTTTCCTGGCCACTGTTACCATCAACATTTTGCCATCAAAAAATGTTATGATGGAAAATGCCACCAGCAATTAGAATGACTAATAAAATGAGTTAGATTTACTGGAATATTTACCTTTCAAACTTCTAAGTCACATTTATTACTCAGGAACTCGCCATTCCTAAAGGAAGATCTTTTGATAGCCTGGGATAAGTAAATAAAACTCTCATGACCTGGGTGTTAAGATTTCAGTCTGGTAGTGAAGCTGAGAAACACTAACATCCTGAATCCTGAAGATGCAATTAGGTGAAATTTAATGAGCTGTAGAATGATAAGTGACAGGGAAATGTAACTTTATATTTACCATTTCCTGACTAGATGAACTTTTTTTTTTGAGATGGAGTCTTGCTCTGTCACCCAGGCTGGAGTGCAGTGGCGCAATCTCAGCTCACTGCAACCTCCACCTCCCAGGTTCAAGCAATTCTCCTGCTTCAGCCTCCCGAGCAGCTGAGATTAAAGGCATGCACCACCACGCCCAGCTAATTTTTTTGTAGTTTTAGTACAGACGGGTTTCACCATATTGGCCAGGTTGGTCTCAAACTCCTGACCTGGTGATCTGCCAGCCTCGGACTCCCAAAGTGCTGGGATTACAGGCATGAGCCACTGTGCCTGGCCAGGTGAACTTTTAAACACAGCATATTAAGCCTTACCCAAAGGCAACTTAACCTTTAAAAGCACAAGTGCAAGTAAGAATTGGCACTGGCAGATGGTTCCTCTTAAAACTGCAGTGACCTTCCAGACCACTTAGAAACACAAACAACCTCAAATCCAAGGACACACACATGCACACACACACACACGCACACACACACACACACACACACACACACGGTCTTTGAAAATACAGCACAAATGATTTTTTTTTTTAAAGCAAGGCAGGAACTATAACCAGACAGAGAAAAGGGGGTTGAAAACATTTTCAGAATCTTTAAGAAAAACAAGAACAATGTAACTCCTATATCACAAGGAGTATGGAACCAGGGTACAAAGAGCAGAAGTTTCAAAGCCAAAGCTCCTAGAGACTGTGGGTTGCGTTTCCTAGATTCTAGAGATACTCTATCCTTTCATCACCACATTTAATTATTTTTAAAATCAGGATACATCTTACAATCAATGTATGACAGTACATTTGCATTTTTTTAATGCTTCTGAAAAGACTAAGGAATATACATGACATAGTCAATGGTACTTGAGGTGGTGGATTATTTGCACTTATAATTGAATATACGTTTATTGTAAAGATGGTTTATAGTACAAATGAACAAACCATTTGTCTTCCTTCTGTGATTCCATCCTTTCTTTTCCTTCGCTTCCTTCCTTCCAACTTTATTGCATACTACTATGTGCTGGCTGCTATAGTAGGCAGCTAAATCAGAATCTTTGGTGGAGTGGGCCTGATTAGGTGTTTTTAGAGCACCCCAGGTGTTTCTAATGCAAAGGGAGCCATTAGAACCACCGCTGTAGTGGAAGTGCAGTTTCAGAATGGTTGGAAAAGGGAAGATTAAAGAAAGTCAAATGTATTAAGCAACACTTATTCTCCATCAAACCTTTTTTTGTTCCTATAAAAATTATTCTTTCATTTCTTACAGGTTACTGAGAATCTACTATGTACCCGCCAGTGTGCTAGGCCCTGGGTATACAGTGGTGAACAAGACAGGTAACATAGCTGCCCTCATAATGCTTAATGTCCATGAGATAGCATTTTACAGATTAGGGAGTAAAAGGGAAACTTTAAATTCCAAGCACTGAGGCTTCTGACATTGAATGCACTTCAATGCTACCATCAGGGAGATGTAACAGAATATGACCTGCAAGGTAAATCAGCTGCTCATCAACGGGCACGTACAGCCAGGTAGAAAAGATGATTTTAGTTACCTGCTATTTTGGATTGTGTCATCATTTTCTGTCCGTGAGGAAAACTGATGGAACTCCCCATGGGAGTGTATACAGTGACTTTGCCTCCACCATAACGCCTCCTACTCCTTTGTAGTGGGCTGAGAGACTTTAAAGACATTGCCACGCTAAGCAGACCAAATCCTCACAACATGGTCAATTAAATCTCTGCAGAGCATTTAATCACCGTTGCCTCCTTTAAAATCTCATTATTGGCCGGGCGTGGTGACTCACACATGGGGAGGCCAAGGTGGGTGGATCACTTGAGGTTAGGAGTTTGAGACCAGCCTGGGCAACATGATGAAACCCCGTCTCTACTGAAAATACAAAACTAAGCCGGGCATGGTGGCACACGCCTGTAGTCCCAGCTACTAGGGAGGTTGACACACAAGAATTGCTTTAACCTGGGAGGCGGAGGCTACAGTGAGTTGAGGTTACACCACTGCACTCCAGCCTGGGAAACAGAGCAACACCTTGTCTCAAAATAAATATATATATATAGTTATTATTTCCTAGCCTACATATCTGTAAGTTAGGGAGCTTAATAATAAACAGATACCCACAAATGCACCATCCACCTTAAGAACTTCTATCCTACCAATACTATTGAATCTACCCAATGTACTTCTTCCCTGTCCCAGTCCCAGCTTTCTATCTCCTGGACAGAGATATTCACTATCCTGGAGTTTAGACATAGAATTTTCTAATGTTTGAAAAAAGTTTTACAATATATGTTTGTATCTCAAAATAATAAATGATTTGTTTTTGTTTCTGTGCTTTCTTTTATTTGTAATCAGTGACATGCCTTCTTCACTGAACACTATGTTTCTAAGAGTCTTCATGTTGTTGCATCTAGCTAAGTTTATTAATTTTTATTGATGAAAAGTAAGTGTGAAAACTACAGAACTCTTGGAAGAAAACATAGGACTAAATCTTTGTTCCCTTGGGTTAGGCAATGGTTTATTGGGTATGAAATCAAAAGCGTAAGTGATCCTTTCCAGTAGATTTATCAAGTCAATAGGAATTTTAAAATTTATTAGTAACCACATTAAAAAAGTAAAGAGGCTGGGCACGGTGGCTCACCATGTAATCCCCAGCACTTTGGGAGGGCGAGGTGGGTGGATCACAAGGTCAGGAGATCGAGACCATCCTGGCCAACATGGTGAAACCCCATTTCTACTAAAAATACAAAAATTAGCTGGGCATGGTGGTGGGCGCCTGTAGTCCCAGCTCCTCAGGAGGCTGAGGCAGGAGAATGGCTTGAACCTGGGAGGTGGAGGTTGCAGTGAGCCGAGATCGCGCCACTGCACTCCAGCATGGGTGACACAGCAAAACTCCATCTCGGGGAAAGAAAAAAAAAAAGCAAAACGGAAGGGTGACATTCATTTCAAAACTACATTTTATTTAGCCCAATGTCTTCAAAAGATTCTCATTTCAACATGTAACCAGTATAAAAATGATTAGTGAGATACCTTACATTCTTTTTTTAATACCAAGTTTTAAAAATCCTCTATTTTACACTTTTACATTTCAATTTGTACGCCACATTTTCCTCAGAAACACTAGATCTGTATTAAGATTTTATAAAATAAAGATTGCAGCGCCAACTTAGAGCAGCGTGCAGAGGCTTGCACCGTGAATTTTAGCTCCAGAATGACTGCAAGAACAAACCAAGAATCCTGAGAGAACCCACAGACCCTCTGAAGAAGTGGACTGCTCTTGCAGGACCCAGGAGACACCCCAAATACTCAGCCGCAGCAAGACCTGCCCAAGGAGAGTCTGAGCTCAGACTCGCCTAGCTTTGCCCTCACCTGATGGGCCTTCCCTACCCACCCTGGTAGCTGAAGGCAAACAGCATATACTCTTGGGAGTTCTAGGGCCCTGCCCACGGCTGGTTCCTCTCCATACCACCACAGCTGATGCTCTCTGGAAAGTGGCACCTCCTGGCAGGAGGCCAACCAGCACGAAAATAGAACATTAAACCACCAAAGCTAAGAACCCTCACAGAGTTCATTTCACCCTCCTGCTACCTCCACCAGAACAGGTGCTGGTACCCACGGCTGACAGACCCATAGACAGTTCACAGGACAGGACTCTGTGCAGACAACCCCCAGCACCAGCCCAGAGCCTGGGAGACATGCTGGGTGGCTGGACTCAGAAGAGAGGTAACAATCACTGCAGCTCAGCTCACAGGAAGCCACAGCTACAGGAAAAAGGACAGAGTACCACATCAAGGGAACACCCCCACCCAGTGGGACAAAAGAATCTGAACAACAGCCTTCAGCCCCAGACCTTCTGACAGTGCCTACCCAAATGAGAAGGAACCAGAAAACTGACTCTGGTAAAATGACAAAACAAGGCTCTTTAGCACCCCCCCAAAATCACACTAGCTCACCAGAAATGGATTCAAACCAAGAAGAAATTCCTGATTTAACTGAAAAAGAATTCAGAAGGTCAGTTATTAAGCTAATCAGGGAGGCACCAGAGAAAGGCAAGGCCCAATGCAATTAAATCCAAAACATGATACAAGAAGTAAAGGGAAATAGATTGCCTAAAGAAAAAAACAATAAAAGCTTCAGGAAACATTGGACACACTTATAGAAATGCAAAATACTCTGCAAAGTCTCAGCAACAGAACTGAACAAATAGAAGAAAAAAATTCAGAGCTTGACGACAAGGTCTTCAAATTAACCCAGCCCAACAAAGACAAATAAAAAAAATAAATAAGAAAATATGAACAAAGCCTCCAAAAAGTCTGGGATTATGTTGAATGACCAAACCTAAGAATAATCGGTGTTCCTGAGAAAGAAGACAAACCCAAAGTTTGGAAAACAGATTTGGGGGAATAATCAAGGAAAACTTCCCTGGCCTTGCTAGAGACCCAGACATCCAAATACAAGAAGCACAAAGAACACCTGGGAAATTTATCACAAAAAGATCATCACCTAGGCACATTGTCATCAGGTTATCTAAAGTTAAGATGAAGGAAGGAATCTTAAGAGCTGTGAGACAAAAGTGCCAGGTAACCTATAAAGGAAAACCTATCAGGTTAACAGCAGATTTCTCAGCAAAAACCATACAAGCTAGAAGGGATTAGGGCCCTATCTTCAGCCTCCTCAAACAAAACAATTATCAGCCAAGAATTTTGTATCCAGTGAAACTAAGCATCATATATGAAGGAAAGATTCAGCCTTTTTCAGACAAACAGATGCTGAGAAAATTCACCACTACCAAGCCACCACTACAAGAACTGCTAAAAGGAGTTCTAAATCTTGAAACAAATCCTGGAGACACATCAAAACAGAACCTTTTTAAAGCATAAATCACACAGCACCTATAAAACAAAAATACAATTTAAAGGACAAAAATAAATAGCAAAAAAACCAAGGTACACAGATAACAAATAGCAGATGAATTCTATGGTACCTTATATTTCAATAGTAACATTGAATGCAAATGGCCTAAATGCTCCACTTAAAAGATACAGAACTGCAAAATGGATAAGAACTCACCAACCAACTATCTGCTGCCTTCAGGAGACTCACCTAATACATAAGGATTTACATAAAGTAAAGGGGTGGAAAAAGGCATTTCATGCAAAGGGACACCAAAAGTGAGCAGGAATAGCTATTCTTATATCAGACAAAACAAACTTAAAGCAACAGCAGTTAAAAGAGACAAAGAGGGACATTATATAATGGTAAAAGGTCTAAACACATATGCACCTAACACTGGAGCTCCCAAATTTATAAAACAATTACTAATAGACCTAAAAAATGAGATAGACAGCAACACATTAATAGTGGGGGATTTCAGTACTCCATTGACAGCACTAGACAGGTCATCAAGAGAGAGAGGCAACAAAGAAACGTTGGATTTAAACTATACCTTGGAACAAAGGGACTTAACAGATATATACAGAACATTTCGTCCAACAACCAAAGAATACACATTTTATTTAACAGCACATGGAACTTTCTCCAAGATAGACCAAATGACAGGCCACAAAATGAGCTTCAATAAATTTAAGAAAATTGAAATTATATCAAGTACTCTCTCAGACCACAGTGGAATAAAACTGGAAATCAACTCCAAAAGGAACCTTCGAAACCATGCGAATACATGGAAATTAAATAACCTGCTCCTGAATGATCATTGGGTCAAAAATGAAATCAAGATGGAAATTTAAAAATTATTCAAGCTGAATGACAATAATGACACAACCTATCAAAACCTCTGGGATACAGCAAAGGCAGTGCTAAGAGGAAAGTTCATAGCCCTAAACACCTACATCAGAAAGACTGAAAGAGCACAAACTGATATCCTAAGGTCAAACCTTAAGGAACTAGAGAAACAAGAACAAACCAAACCCAAACCCAGCAGAAGAAAGGAAATAACCAAGATAAGAGCAGAAATCAATGAAATCAAAACAAGAAAAAAATGCAAAAGATAAATGAAACAAAGAGCTGGTTCTTTGAAAAGATAAATAAAATTGATAAGCCATTAGCGAGATTAACCAAGAAAAGAAGAGAGAAAATCCAAATAACCTCATTAAGAAACAAAATTGGAGATATTACAACCAACACCACTGAAATATAAAAGATCATTTGAGGCTACTATGAACACCTTTACACACATAAAATAGAAAACCTAGAAGAGATGGATAAAATCCTGGAAAAATACAACCCTCCTAGCTTAAATCAGGAAGAATTAGATACCCTGAACAGACCAATAACAAGCAGCGAGATTAAAATGGTAATTAAAGAATTACCAACAAAAAAAGTTCAGAACCAGATAGATTTACACAGAATTCTGCCAGACACTCAAAGAAGAATTGATGCCAATCCTTTTGATACTATTCCACGAGATAAAGAGGGAACCCTCTCTAATTCATTCAAGGAAACCAGCAACACCCTAATACAAAAACCAGGAAAGGACATAACCAGAAAAGAAAACTACAGACTGATATCCCTGATGAACACAGATGCTAAAATCCTTAACAAAATACTAGCTAACTGAATCCTATAACATATCAAAAAGAAAATCCATCATGATCAAGTGGGTTTCATACCAGGGATACAGGGATGGTTTAACATACACAAATCAATAAATGTGATACACCACATAAACAGAATTAAAAACAAAAATCACATGATCATCTCAACAGATGCAGAAAAAGTATTCAACAAATCCAACATCCCTTTATGATTAAAACTCTCAGCAAAATCAGCATACAAGGGACATACCTCAGTGTAATAAAAGCTGACAGCCAACATAATACTGAATAGGGAAAAGTTGAAAACATTCCCTCTGAGAACTGGAACAAGACAAGGATGCCCATTCTCACTACTCCTTTTCAACATAGTACTAAAAGTCCTAGCCAGTCCAATCAGACAAGAGAAAGAAATAAAGGGCATCCAAATCGGTAAAGAGGAAGTCAAACTGTCATTGTTTGCTGATATGATTGTTTACCTCGAACACCCTAAAGATCCCTCCAGAAAGCTCCTAGAACAACAAAGTTTATGGATACAAGATTAAAGTACACAAATCAGTAGCTCTTCTATACACAGTGACCAAGCAGAGAATCAAATAAAGAACTCAACTCCTTTTACAATAGCTGCAAAAATAAAATAAAATAATAAAAAAAAATAAATAAATAAAATAAAATAAAATAAAATAAAATAAAATAAAATACTAGGAACATAGCTAACCAAGGAGGCAAAAGACCTGGAGAAATTGGAACTCATCTATTTTGGTGGAATTGTAAAATGGCCCAGATACTTTGCAATAAAGTTTGGCAGTTCTTCAAAATGTTAAGGAAAACTACAAAACACTGCTGAAAGAAATGATAGACAATACAAATAGACAAGACAAATAGAAACACATCCCATACTCATGGATGGGTAGAATCAATATTGTGAAAATGACCATATTGCCAAAAACAATCTACAAATTAAATGCAATCCCCATCAAAATACCACCATCATTCTTCACAGAATTCAAAAAGCCAATTCTAAAATTCATATGGAACAACAACAACAACAAAGAGCCCACATAGCCAAAGCGAGACTAAGCAAAAAGAACAAATTTGGAGGCACCACACTACCTGATTTCAAACCATACTATAAGGCCACAGTCACCGAAACAGTGTGGTACTGGTATAAAAATAGGCACACAGACTGATGGAACAGAATAGAGAACCCAGAAATAAACCCAAATACTTACAGCCAACTGATCTTCGACAAAGCAAATGAAAACAAAGTGGGGAAAGGACACCCTTTTCAACAAATGGTGCTGGGATAATTGGCTAGCCACATGTAGGAGAATGAAACTGGATCCTCATCTCTCATCTTATGTAAAAATCAACACAAGATTGATTAAGGACTTAAATCTAAGACCTGAAACTATAAAAATTCTAGAAGATAACATTGGAAAAACTCTTCTAGACATTGGCTTAGGCAAGGATTTAATGACCAAGAACCCAAAAGCAAATGCAATAAAAACAAAGATTAATAGCTGGGACTTAATTGAACAAACGAGCTTTTGCACGGCAAAAGGAACAGTCCAGAGAGTAAACAGACAACCCATAGAGTGGGAGAAAATCTTCACAATCTGTACGTCTGACAAAGGACTAATATCCAGAATCTACAACAAACTCAAATAAATCAGTAAGAAAAAAATCCCATCAAAAAGTGGGCTAAAGACATGAATAGACAATTCTCAAAAGAACATATACAAATGGCCAACAAACATGAAAAAAACGCTCAACATCACTAATGATTAGGGAAATGCAAATTAAAACCACCATGCAATACCACCTCACTCCTGCAAGGATGGCCATAATCAAAAAATCAAAAAATAGTAGACGTTAGCATGGATGCAGTGATCAAGGAACACTCCTACACTGCTGGTGGGAATGTAAACTAGTACAGTCACTATGGAAAACAGTGTGGAGGTGTCTTAAAGAACTAAAAGAACTACCATGTGATCCAGCAATCCCACTACTGGGTATCGGCCCAGAGGAAAAGAAGTCATTATATGAAAAAGACACTTGCACACAGGTTTATAGCAGCACAACTCGCAATTGCAAAATCGTGGAACCAAAAGCAACCCAAATGCCCATCAACCAACAAGTGGATAAAGAAACTGTGGTGTATATATATACACACAAAATGGAATACTACTCAACCATAAAAAGGAATGAATTAATGGCATTTGCAGCGACCTGGATGAGATTGGAGACTATTAAGTGAAGTAACTCAGGAATGGAAAACCAGACTCATATGTTCTCACTGATATGTGGGAACTATGAGGACACAAAGGCATAAGAATGATATAATGGACTTTGGGGGCTTTGGGGGAAGGGTGGGAGGGCGGAAAGGGATAAAAGACTACAAATAGGGTGTGTTGTATACTGTTCGGGTGATGGGTGCACCAAAATCTCACAAATCACCACTAAAGAACTTACTCATGTAACCAAATACTACCTGTACCCCAATAACCTTTGGAGAAAAAAAAGTTTTATAAAATAGAGACAGAAAAAAAAAGTTGATTCACACACCTAAATTGTGAATGCTTGGATGTTTTCCAATAACCAACGTAAGTATTAGTTTTTAAACCTATTTTTAACTTGACTAAAATGAAATAAAATTAAGATTCAGTTCAAAAAAAAAAAAAAAAAAACCAAAAGCATAAGTGTTGAAATAAAACACAAATTGGATTTTATCAAAATTAAAACTTTTGGACTTTGATGAGCAACATCAAGAAAATAAAAAGACAACCGAGAGAATAGGAAAAAAATAATATCTGATAAGGGACTTGTATTCAGAATATATAAAGAACTCTCAGGTTGGGTGAGGTGGCTCATGCCTGTAATTCCAGCACTTTGGGAGGCTGAGGCGGGCGGATCATGAGGTCAGGACATTCAGACCGTCCTGGCTCACATGGTGAAACCCCGTCTCTACGAAAAATACAAAAAATTAGCCAGGCGTGGTAACATGCACTTGTAATCCCAGCTACTCAGGAGGCTGAGGCAGGAGAACTGTTTGAACCTGGGAGGCGGAGGTTGCAGTGAGCCAGGATCACGCCACTGCACTCCAGCCTGGGTGACAGAGCGAGACTCCATCTCAAAAACAAAAACAAAAACAAAAACAAAAAACTCTTACACCTCAATAATAAAAAACAAATAACCCAATTAATTAGCAACCCAATTAACAGGCAAAGTATTTGGATAGACATTTCTCCAAAAAAACATAAAAATGAACAATAAAAAGCACATAGAAAGATGCTCATCGTTCATCATTAGGGAAATGCCAATCAAAGCCCAATGAAATAGCACTTTAAATCACTAGGATGGCTAGAATCAAAATGTCAGACACTAACAAGTGCTGACAAGGATATGGAGAAATCGGAACTCATCCATTTTGGTAGAATTGTAGAATGGCCCAGATACTTTGCAATAAACAGTTTGGCAGTTCTTCAAAATGTTAAATATAGATTTAACATATGACCCAGTAATTCCACTCTTAGGCATCTATCTACCCAAGAGAATGGAAAACACACATTCACACCAACACTGTACATGAATATTCATAGCAGCATTTTTCACAATAACCAAAAAATGGAAACATGCCAAATGTCCATCAATAAATGAACGGATGAATAGAATGTGGTATAACCATACACAGGAATATTATTTAGCAGTAAAAAGAATGAACATGCTACAACATGTATGAACCCTGAAAACATATAAAGTGAAAGAAACAGTTACAAAAGGCCACACACTGCACAATTTCATTTATATGAAATATACAAAATAGGCAAATCCATACAGACAGAAAGTAGATTAGTGGCTGCCAGGGGCTGGAAGAGGAAGTGGAAATCATTGCTAATGGGTAGGGGATTTTTTTCTTTTTTCTTTCAGATACGATGAAGATGTTCAGAAATTAGATAGTGGTGATGGCTGCAGAGAAAACTGCAGTTGCAAAAACCACTAACTTGTACATTTGAAATGAGTGAATTCTGTGGTATGTAAATTATATCTCAGTAAATCTGTTACAGAGGCTGGTTGCAGTGGCTCACACCTGTAATCCCAGCACTTTGGAAGGCTGAGGTGGGAGGCCTGCTTGAAGCCAGGAGTTTGAGACCACCCTGGGCAACAGAACAAAACTCTATTTCTACAAAAAAAAAAAAAAAAGAAAAAGAAAAAGAAAAAAGAAAAACCAACAACATTAGCCAGCACATGCCTGTAGTCCCAGCTACCTGGGGGACTGAGGCTGGAGGATAGCTTGAGCCTAGGAGTTTGAGACAGTACATATGACCACACCACTGCACTCCAGCCTAGGTGATAGAGCAAGATCCTGTCACAAAACAAAACAAATGAAATCTGTTAAATAAATAGTATACCCTTTACATAGCCTTCACAAATGTTAACATTTTACACAACCATTGTACAATGATCAAAACCAGAAAATTAAAATTGATAAAATATGATTTCTTCTATAGTTAGTATTTCTTCTCATAGCTCAGATTTTCTTCCTGGAATAATTCTGGAATAATTCATTTTATAAAGAATATAAAAAATATATTCTTTAGAAGCTCCTTTAGTGAAAATCTGTTGATTCTAAATGCACTTGAAATAATTTTTTTGTTAAATCTGAAAATACTTTTATTCTACCATTTTACTTGAAATATAGTTCTAGATTATTATCTCATTTTAGTACTATGAAGATGTTATGCCTTCCATTGCTGTCATTGACAAGTCTGTCAGTCTGATTGTCCACCTTTTGTAGATGGCCTGCCTTTTCTTTCTGGACTTCTAAAACATTGTCTTTGCTTTTTGCTATTGTTCAATTTCATTAAAACCAGCTGAAATATGAATTAATTTTCTCTTTCCCACTGCTTACTGTATATAACAGGCAATTATGAATAAAGCTGTTATAAATATCGCTGTGCAGATTTTTGTGTGAACAAAAGCTTACAATTCATTTGGGTAAATACGAAAGAGCATGGCTGCTGAATGATATAGTAAGAGTATATTAAATTTTGTAAGAAATTTTCAAACTGTCTTCCAAGGTGGCTGTATCATTTTGCGCATTCCCACCAGAATGAGAGTTCCTACTGCTCCACATCCTTGCAAGCATTTAGTGTTGTCAGTATTTTGGATTTTGGCTATTCTAATAGGTCTGGAAGTGGTATCTCATGACTTTAATTTGTACTTTAATTTGTAATACCCTAATGACATATGATGTTGAACATCTTTTCCTTTTCTTCTTCCTTTTGTTTTTTTTTTTTTTGAGACAGGGTCTCTGTTGCCTAGGCTAGAGTGTGGTGGCAGTCATGACTTGCTGCAATCTTGAACTCCTGGGGTCAAGCAATCCACCCACCTCAGCCTCTTAGGTAGCCATGACTACAGGTGCATACCACCACATCCAGCTAATTAATTTATTAATTATTTTTATTTTGTAGAGACAGGGTCTTTCTATGTTGTCCAGGCTGGTCTCAAATTCCTGGGTGATCCTCTCACCTTGGCCTCCTGGAGTGCTGGGATTATAGACATGAGCCACTGGCACCCAGTCAACATCTTTTCATATGTTTACTCACCATCTGTATATTTTCACTGGTGAGGTCCCCAGGTCTTTTGCCCATTCCTAAATTGGGTTGTTCATTTTCTTATTGTTGAGCTACAAGGGTTTTTAAAAACATATTTTGGTTAACAGTCCATTATTGGATGTGTCTTCTGCAAACATTTTCTCCCAGTCTGTGGCTTATCTTCTCATTTACTTGACATTGTTTTTTGTAAAGCAGAAGTTATTAATTTTAATGATGTCCAATTTCTCAATTATTTCTTTCATGGATTGTTCCTTTAGCATTGTATCTGAAACATCAACACCATATCCAAGGTCATTTAGATTTTCTCCTAAGTTAATGTCTACAAGTATTATAGTTTTATGTTTAACCTTTAGGTCTATAATCCATTCTGAGAACATTTTTGTGAGGGGTGTAAGATCTGTGACTAGATTCATTATTTTGTTTTGTATGTGGATATATCCATTTGTTCCTGTGCCATTTGTTGTAAAGACTATTTTTGCTACATTGTATTATCTTTGCTCCTTTATCAAAGGTCACTTGACTATATTTATGTGGGTATATTTCCAGGCCCTCTATTCTAGTTCATCAATCTATTTGCCTATTCTTTTGCCAATGCCATTCTTAATTATTACAATAAATAATATCTTAATTATTGTAGCTTTATGGTAAACCTTGAAGTTGGGTAATGTCAATCTTCCAACTTTATTCCTCTTGTTCAATATTGTGTTGGTTATTCTGTGTCTTTTGCCTCTCCATAGAAACTTTAGAACAATTTATCCTTATCTATAAAATGTTACTGATATTTTTATTGGGATTGTATTGAATCCATGGATCAAGTTGGGAAGAACTGACATCTTGACAATATTGAGTCTTCCTATCCATGAACACAAAATATTTCCCCAACTATTAGTTGTTCTTAATGTCTTTTATCAGAGTTTTGTAGTTTTCCTAATATAGATCTTACACATATTTTGTTGCATTTATACCTAAGTATTTCATTTTTGAAGGGTGCTAATATAAATAGTCCTGTGTTTTAGTTTCAAATTTCACTTGTTTATTGGGAGTACATAGGAAAGTGATTAACTTTTATATATTAACCTTATATCCTGCAACCTTGTTATGATTAATCACTTATTAATTCCAAGAGATTTTTTTGTTGATTCTTTTGGATTTTCTACATAATCATGTCATCTTCATTCAGTCATTATCCAATGCTCTTTTCTTTATATAGATGTGAGTTTCTGACCTATATCACTTATCTTCTCTTTGAAAACTTATTCTAACATTTCTTACAAAGCAGGTCTACTAGCAACAAATTCCCTCAATTTTTGTTTGTCTGAAACAGTCTTTATTTCTCTTTCACTTTTTGAGGAATACTTTTGCAGGGTGCAGAACTCTAAGTTGGTGGGTTTTATTCTCTCAGCACTTCAAATATTTCACTCCATTCTCTTCTTGTTGGCATGATTTCTGAGGAGAACCTAGACGTAATTCTTACCTTTGCTTCTCTATTGGTAAGGTTTTTCTCCCCTTTGGCTTCTTTTGAGACTTTTTTTCTTTATCTTTGTTTTTTTGAAGTTTCCATATGACTTGCCTCCTTTTCTTGGTTATTTGATTTTGACATTTATCTGGCTCCATGTTTTCTGAGCTTCTGGGATCTGTGGTTTGGTGTTTTACATTAATCTGGGAAAGTTTGCAATCATTATTGCTTTAAATATTGCTTCCATTTCCTTCTCTTTCTTCTTGTTCTGGTATTCCCTTTATGGTATGTTACATCTTTTGTAGTTGTCCTACAGTTAAGGCTAGTCAAAAAAAACTTTTTTAAGTCGTGGTTCTCTTTACTTTTCAGTTTTGGAAACTTCTATTTATTGCATCCTCATGCTACTCTTAGCTGAGCTGTGTCCAGTCTGATAGCCCACCAAAGACATTCTTTATCTCTGTTACAGTGTTTTTGATCTCTAACAGTTCCTTTTGATTCTTATAATTTCCATATCTCTATTTTCAATATCCATCTGTTCTTGCAGGTTGTCTACTTTTTCCATTAAAATCCTTAGTATGTTAATCATAGATGTTTTGGCAAGTATTATCTTGATTCCTAAGCCAGGCAAAGATATCATAAGAAAAAAGAAAACTGCAAGGCAGTAACTCTGACATTCATGCAAAAATTATCAATAAAATATTAGCAAATCAAATTCAACAATACATCAAAAAGATTCTACAGTATGATCAAGTGGGATTTACCCGTAGCAGGCAAACTGGTTTAACATAGGTAAGTCAATCAAAGTGACACATCACAGACTGAAAGACAAAACCACATGATCATCTCAATTGACACAGGAAGTATTCAACAAAATCCAACATCCTTTTTTGATAAAAACTCTCAACAGTTTGCGTATACAAGAAAAGTCCCTCAACATAAAAAAGGTCATTTATAAATGACCTTTGGCTGAGTCCTCACCCCACCCATGGTGTTTTAAACTCTCAGACAGGTCCCTATGGAGCCTCTAGTAATTTACCAATTACAGTTCAGGTTTTCCTGCCTCAGCATTTGTTTCCATGGAGGGTTCTACTTACGGGTTTGCTCCTGTTAAGTTGTGACTCCCCATATTCACCTCTCTCTCTACTGTGACCTCAGTTTCGACAAATCTAAAAAGAGTTCTTGATTGTACTTCAGTTTGTTTGGCTTTTTACTGTTGTTACAATGGAGTGGAGACTTCTAAGCTCCTTACACACTGGACTGGAAACAGGAAGCCTGCCCATTCTTTTTTATTTCTGTTTTCCAGGGTTTCTTGCATAACTTTTGAATGTAGCAAGAACTCAAAGGCTTTTAAAAATTTGTTGAACATTTTTGGTAATAGCTTATATATAAATAAATAAGCACCTTCTAACCACCAGGCACTCTTCTAAGTGTGTTTACATATATAATCTCATTTAAACCTCACAGAAACTCACACATAAATACTGTTTTTATTCTTGTTTTATAGACAAGGAAGCCAAAGCGCAGAGAGTTTAAGTTTCCTGTCTCAAAGGAGCATAGCCAGTGAGTGGCATAACCAGAACTCAAACTCAAGATGTGCAACTAAAGAACATGTTCATAACCACCATACTGTATTAACCAGATAACTCCTAAAAGTCCTGATCATGTTTTGACCTCATTCAGTCACAAAGAATTCAAATAGTCCAACAGATTGTTTCTCATTCTAGTTATTTTGGAAACTGCCAATATGATATTTCAATTTACCATCCAAACATCTGAAATTACTGAAAGGAAAATTTGAGTATGCACCTCCTGTATATCATTGTAAGAAAAGGATTATGTTTTCATGTAGTTTACATAGAAACTAACATAGTTTACAGAGAAGCTAATTTTTATATAAAAACTACATGAAAACATAATTCTAGAAACCCAGGAAGGTCTTCCTTCAACCATTAGAGATGCTCCTCACTGGCTAAAATGAACCCAGTGCTCGAAAAAGATCTCTACTTCCTATGAATAGAAACCGGCATGCTATTTTCTATGACAAATTAGTACCGAGTCTTACATAAATATGACTTTAATGGTACTAATGTTTTAAGCCAACCTAGGTTGTTCTGATTCCTGTTCTGAACATTGAGGTTCAACATCATTAACAGACAAGCCAAAGATAATCACTATCCTGAGGGCTTTGCCAGCTGCGTGAGTGAACATGCTGTCTGTTTTAGCATCAGCCACTTTTTGGTCTGCATTAGATTGATGGCATATTTTGTTCTGTTTCATTATGGAAATATGGTTTATCTATACCAATAAACTCTTCTTTTTCTAGCAACCAATTCAGAGTTGAAAAGTTTATGCCGGGCACGGTGGCTCACGCCTGTAATCCCAACAATTTGGGAGGATGAGGCGGGCGGATCACTTGAGGTCAGGAGTTTGAAACCAGCCTGGGCAACATGGTGAAACCCCGTCTCTACTAAAAATACGAAAAAAAAAAAATTAGCCAGGCATGGTGCCATGTGCCTGTAATCCCAGCTACTGGGGAGGCTGAGGCAGGAGAATCGCTTGAACCTGGGATGCGAAGTTTGCAGTGAGCCAAGATCGTGCCACTGCACTCCAGCCTGAGCAACAGAGTAAAACTCTGTCTCAAAAAAAAGAAAAGAAAAGAAAACAAAAGAAAAATTTAGAAAATATTGGATTCTGATTTTATTGGAATTTATAGTGGTAGGTTTAGGATACATGGGCAAGAGAGACAGAGATGTTTAAATATAAAAATGCAGGTTCATCGCTAATCAACATATTCTCCTTTATCAATCAAAACATAAAGAGAGTTTATGTCATCAGGTAAGCTGTTTGTTCCACCCTATCCCCACACGGCTGACAAAGGAATCATATTCTAGTTAAATTTGTACAGTGAGGCCAGGCGTGGTGGTTCATGCCTGTAATCCCAGCACTTTGGAAAGCCAAGGCAGGTGGATCACCTGAGGTCAGAAGTTTGAGATCAGTCTGACCAACATGGAGAAACCTCGTCTCTACTAAAAATACAAAATTAACTGGACATGGTGGCACATGCCTGTAATCCCAGCTACTCGGGAGGCTGAGGCAGGAGAATTGCTTGAACTCAGGAGTTGGAGGTTGCAGTGAGCCAGTTGCGCCACTACACTACAGCTGGGCAACAAGAACTCCATCTCAAAAAAAAAAAAAAAGGTTTGTACAGTGAGAAAATATATCTCCCAAGGGTGCAAATAACACATACCGAACTTCCTTATCTGCTCTCCTCTCAAAAAAACTCACTCTTTCCATTCCTTAACATCACATTACAGAACATCATCTTTAAGACATGAATGCTAACCTCTCTCTGGTTTAACAAATTTGTGGATAATAAGCACCTAATGGATTATGGACAGGTTTATAGACATATTTTTGATACAGCACTAATCATTCATTCATTCATTCCTGACATCTGCTCCAGGCTGGTGGTGGTATGGGTGTCAGACTGAGAGTCTGCACATTAGAGTGTGCCATGTACAACTATGGGGGTAAAGACAATGCATTCCGAGAGCTCAGAGAAAAGGACAAACAGCAGTACCTTCTGGAGGTGCTCTGAGAAGGCCTGAAGCAGCAAGCACTAAGGGTCACTACCTGCACCCAAGTAAACCAAACACAAGGATGGCTGAAATGCTGGCCTGACCTAGTTAAACCCTTTCTTTCCTAGAAAGTAAGTATATCATCAAGTTTTGCAGGTTTATAATGGGTTTGTAGACTTGGCATAGCATTGGTCTCAGACTATTTTCAACAATGGTTATGTGTCCAACACTGTACTAGGAGCAGGACCCGAAAATGGGCCTCCTAGGTCTGGCATATTCTAAACCACAGTCTAGTTAGGGTGCATTGGCCAGGGACTCCCTGGATGGTATTGCAGATTGTGCACTGAACATTAATAAGAGACACCATTCCTAATACAGACATTATAGAAATGAATATTCATCATGCCAGCAAATGGCAGTAAAGAGTCTGGTTTTAACTAAGGTAAAACCTTAGTCAGGACAATTTCTGAAAGATGGAAATAAAGTATCTTGAGGAGAGGATGCCTTTTTTCTAATTCATTCAAAAATCCTATGGGCAGCTGACTGCCCTGTTTTTTGTTCATTCAAAAAAGGATATAGGGAGGAAGTGGATCACTCAGTGGTGGTCTCCCCAATCATTAGTACAGGCATCCTTCAGAGTTGCCCCAGAGACGATCCCTCGGGCAAAGGCTAACAGCACTGGAGGACCAGAGGAGGAGCTGAGAGTGTAGTACGAGGAAAGAAATAATACACAGGATGACTTTCCCCATGTCACTTGCTCTTGGTGTCCTCCCTCCCAGTGGGAGTTCTAGGGCCCATGCCTCTTTGCCTGAACCTCCAGGGCTCCTTTTCTGTGACCTCACTCTCCACTGGCACCTCCAGCAGCAGAGGCAGAGCATTTCAACCAGACAGCATAGTGGCTTGACTTGACCTACTTCCAAACAAGGACCCTTTCTCATTCATCATTTCAACCTCACAGCCTAAGGAGAGACTCAAAACACTGTGGCTGGGTAAAGTAAATGAATACAATCATTAGGTAAAATGCATTTTTAGAATAACCAGTTGATTTCATTTATCCCTGACGTCACTGGGATTAAAGTGACAAAGCAATACGTAACAGAAATCTGGCTCTTACACACGGTCAGTCATCTTTTTGGCTCTGCAACTCTTCCTTTCTCAAGAAAGGATGAGAAATGGTATGTGACAAAGGGAACTTCATTTTAAGGAATGATCAGGGGAAAGTGGTTAAATTATTTTATTTTATTTTAATTTAATTTTTTTGAGTTTTTGCTCTGTTGCCCAGGCTGGAGTGCAATCTCGGCTCACTGCAACCTCTGCCTCCCGGGTTCAAGTGATTCTCATGCTTCAGCCTCCCAAGTAGCTGGGATTACAGGCACCCGCCACCATGCCCAGCTAATTTTTGTATTTTTTAGTAGAGAGGAGATTTCACCTTGTTGGCCAGGCTGGTCTCAAAATCTTGACCTCAGGTGATCCACCCACCTCAGGCTCCCAAAGCACTGGGATTACAGTTATGAGCCACCACGACCGGCAAAAGAGGTTAAATTAAAAGGAACAATATAAAACTTTGAATTGGAAATCAAACAAAGAAGGGGTTGGTATTTATGTTAGTGACACATCATAAAAGTTTAAAAAAAAAAAAAGGCAGGACTCAAATTACAAATCACCTCTGCTCTTGGTAATCTGAAAGTTCCTAAAATAACAACTGAAGTAGCTCTCTTACCTTATAATTATTCATGATTTCAGTTAACCATGGCTTAACTGACTGTACTGTATCTTCTCGCAAGTACTTTTCAACTACAGTTCCATCATTAAAAGTCCGATTTCCCACGTGGATGGCTTGTCTCACCTCTGGGAGTGACAAAAGTTTCACATAGTAAAGCTGATCCTCAGGTTCCTGGCGGAAGGGGGCATTGGAAAGACATAGGGAACGTGATTGGTGGCAGGAACAGCACGTTGGGAAAAGCTGTGAATGTCTCATAATATACAACAGGAACAAATGTGATGGGACTATTAACTTGTCGCCATTCTTGAAATTTTAACTCAGAGGTTTCGAGGTAATTTAGGTGGAATCTTTTTACTAACGGGAAATCTGAATGACGTGATACTCTTAGAGCAAATACAGGATTTTCCTTTGCAGAAACTAATATTTTGCAATCTGTGACTCCCATTAGCAACCCCTCTAGAGGCAAAGATTGAGAAAACAAAAGAGGTGAGATTATCAAAATCGATTCACTCCTTGTTGGTGGTTCTTTGGAAAGAAGGTCAAATGGATCACAAGGGCCAGGGTGGTGGCATGCTGGATTTAAAGCCAAGAATTTCTTTTCTGTGGTCTGCTGTTTATTAAAACCACACACACACAAAATTGGATTAACTATAATAAAGGGGAAAAGATGTCAAATGTGAAAAGAGATGATGCTTTATGAAGGACACAAGACAGAAGAAAAGTTGTCCATGAAGCTCATTTAAAAAAAAAAAACTGCAATAAAGTCTCTGTAATAATCATTATACTGAAAGAAAGGAGTAAATGCTTTTTTAAAAAAACAGTTACACAAGGATTTAAAAAACTGTTAAAGTTTGAGTTTGACAACTCTGTGCTTCATCAACAACGTTTGCTAACTATGAATATATTATGTTGTAAAGAAAAAAAGATATCACAAATTTTGTTTCTGTCTTGTCTACCACATGTTTTTCTCTTGGTAGAACCTAAATCCAAAACTGCAGCACTGGCGAATTCCACTGAAACTAACATACTTTATTTACAAACTAGTTCATAAATCAGGCAATTTAAAAAACAGAATGCATTGTCATAAGCATTAGACAAAGATTATACAAATTCAAACACCTACTTTGGCTCCTTCTGTTTGACTAATTCTACACAAAAGATACCAACTTTGGTCTACTTTTATGAAACAAACTACTTGAATACTTTGAGAAATATTCTAGAAGGCTTGAAGTAAGGGCCATACTAAATGCATTAAACCTCTTAAGTTAAAAGTAAGACAAAGCAAATATTTTCATTAAGGCTTTGGCAGTTTTGATTATCCAAGTGTCTTAAGTACAGAACAAAGAATGTGGGCATTTTCAAGAGACTCATAAACAGACTTGAAGCTCTGGGACCTGAGACCCAGAACTCCAATCCCAGCCTGTGTCCTTCACAAAAAAGCCTCTATAACAAGCTCTACTGGGGGGAAATTATGTTAATCAGAAGTTGTTTTGAGTTATCTGAAATATCACACATTCTCAGTGGTCAGATTATAACATATACAACACTGATGAGGAAAAGATCCTACGGGTTAGTAGACCACATCACGCAATACAGTTTGGACATGCTGGTCTAGTATAAAGTCATCTATAATATTTCCCAAATCAAAGGAAGTTCGGTTTTGCCAAAAGTTTTAAGCAAACATTATTATGGTTTTTAAAATGTTGTCATTACCGTGCACCGCAAAAAGTTATAGTAATTACTACATCCTGTAACATTCTGGAAGTAAGAAGGATCACTTGTTAAGTCGCCGTCTAGTAGTTTATCCAGTATCTAGGTTGGGAGAGAGGGAGAAAGAGAGAAAGAAAACATCAGCGTGGGTAAAAATGTACAGACATTTGTCATTTCCTTTATTCAACAACTTTTTCATT
Organism: Macaca fascicularis; assembly: GCF_037993035.2. Classification (NCBI taxonomy): domain Eukaryota; kingdom Metazoa; phylum Chordata; class Mammalia; order Primates; family Cercopithecidae; genus Macaca; species Macaca fascicularis. The sequence goes on along the minus strand of NC_088377.1, from coordinate 101,208,558 downwards.
CCTCTATTGTTTCATCCAGCACCCACTTATTGTGCATATTCTCTGTGCTAGACACTGCCATGGCACTGGAGAAACAGCCATCAACAAAACAGACCAATGGTCCTCCCCCATAGAGCTTTCATTCTAGGCGGGGGACAATAAGCATTTCTAAGTAAATTACATCATGTGGTAGACAGTGACAAACTCTTGAGTATGTTAGGGAATGGTAAGGAGAAAACTAAAGAGGAGTAGGAAGTATCATGCGTGTGCATGTGTGTATGGGACACTGTGGAGAGGAGGTCACAGAGGATCTCACTTAGAAGGTGACATTTGAGTAAAGACATGTTGGATGAGAGGAATAAAGCCACGCAGACATCTAGGGGAAGGAAGGTTCCAGGCAGAGGACACAGCGAGCTCAAAGGCCTTGCCTATGGAAGTAAACCTTGTGGGAAGGGTGCCTTAACATGGATCACGAACTGCTCACCAGATGACATGGAGAGAAGACGCAGGATATGGTGCAGCTCCAGGTTTCTGGAGCTGGTAGAAGTTATCTTTGGGCTGACATTAAAAAACCCAGTCACCAGCTGAGGGGGAGAGCAATCAGCATGGTTGCATGCTTTCCTCCAGCGATTGTCAGCTGCATGGAGGCAAGCACAGCCTGGCAGAGGGGGAGATTGAGCCAGGGCTGTGGTTCAGCCAAAGGAGTCGGAAGAAGTGCCAAAGAGGTTTGGGCTTGGAAATGTATGGGATGACTGACCCTGGGTTGAAGACAGGTAATTAGAGAAATGGAGACTTCAGGGTGTTAGAGATAGTGGAGAGGCAGGAGGATCAATGGATTGAAAGGTAGTGAGGTTGCAGGGCTGTAAGACTGGTACATTAGCGGAAGAGAGCTAGGACAGGAGGTGGTAGTTGGAGAAAGATGTTTGAATGTGTGATTGTGGATCAGCTGCCAGCTTTTTAGGGTATGAGAATCAGCAGCTAAGATGAAGAGGAGAACATGATCATTGAAAAACAGAAGGCTGAGGCACCAAGGACCACATCCTAAAAGGATCATCAATGTGGATCCTGCAGTTACCGGGAATTATGACAAGAATAATGCTGGAGAGAGCGACAGGGAGGAAGGAGCTCAGCTATTCAAATGAGAGAGAGTAACCAGGGGTTGGTAGACAGACACAATTGGAAGTGGTCAGAGGCCCTGTCTGAGGACAGGAGAGTCAAAGCTCAATGCTTTAGGAGGAGGCAGGGAACATGATCTGAAAGTCACATGATAAGCAAGGAAGACACCTACTCCACCTATGAACCAAGAGATACAGAGAAACTAAGAGAGAGAACAGCCCCCACTCAAGAGGACCACAAGGACTGCAGCATCATCAGGGGAGAGCCAGGTTTCCGGCAAAGCAAGAGGCTGAAGACATGGATGGGGGTTGTTGATGATGATATTACATTGTAAGGAGTTCTTATGAAAGGATTCTAAGAAATGAAGTCAGCACATCTTAAAAACAATCTATCAAGTACAAAGTTAGGTCTCTTATCAGATATGGTATTATTATTCTAATTTTATGGGTGAGAAAACTGAGACACATGAGTTTAAGCAACTTGCCGAGGATACCCCACTAATAACGTCAGAGGTGAGATGATCAGGCCACAACTCCTGAGCCTGTACACTCAACCACGCACTCACTGGCTCCCAGGAGTCAGCCTGCAATGCTTCCTACTTGCCAATTCCTTCTGGCCATGTTTCAATGTTTGAGAAATAGTCTCATTATTGTATTCATATTCTCTTTTTTTTGAGACAGAGTCTCGCACTGTCACCCAGGCTGGCGTGCAGTGGTGAGATCTCAGCTCACTGCAACTTCTGCCTTCCACATTCTAGCAATTCTCCTTCCTCAGCCTCCCGAGTACCTGAGACTACACGCGCCTGCCACCATGCCCGGCTAATTTTTTTTTTTTTTTTGTATTTTTAGTAGAGACGGGGTTTCACCATGTTGGTCAGGCTGGTCTTGAACTCCTGACCTTGTGATCCACCCGCCTTGGCCTCCCAAAGTGCTGGGATTGCAGATATAAGCCACCGTGCCTGGCCTGTATTCATATTCTTTTTCAAACGTGAAAGGACTTATTCAAGTTCCTATTGCCATGGGGAGAGAGGCCAAGAATGAAAAGGGTTATCGCCGTAGAAGGTGGTGTGGGTGGAGGTGGTAGTAAGTATTCTCTACCAATGCTACCATTGCTCAGGGCCCCACATCTGGTTGTGCAGCTCCATGGCGATGCCTGTGGCTAAGGGGTGCGAAGGGACAGGGAACCAGCCAAAGTTCTGCTTGCTGAGCTGGACAGCCTGGTTCAGGGCTGCATCTGGAGAAGTGGCCACCTCTTATCCTCACACAATGGAGGCATCTGCTTGCCCAGTCCTGAACCCACAGGACTGCATCACCACAGAGGAGCTTTTTCTAATCTGTTCACCCAGAGGGGGCACCATAGGCCAGGGTCATTCTGAATGCACACATCATTTCTGAAATTCATTGTTAGAAATAATCTTCAACACCAATGGGAAAATAAAATATAAATTCAACCTTGAAGAATAACTTTGCTTTTAGAAAGAGTTAAAAGTCATTTGTTGGCTGGTTACGGTGGCTCACAGCTATACTTCCAGCACTTTGGAAGACCGAGGTGGGCAGATCACTTGAGGTCAGGAGTTTGAGACCAGCCCAGCCAACAAGGTGAAACCCCATCTCTACTAAAAATAAGAAAAATTAGCCGTTCATGGTGGTGAGTGCCTGTCATCCCAGCTACTCGGGAGGCTGAGGCAGGAGAATCGCTTGAACCCAGGAGGTGGAGGCTGCAGTGAGCAGAGATCTTGCCACTGCACTCCAACCTGGGCAAGAGAGCGAGACTGCATCTCAAAAAAAAAAAAAAGTCAGTTGTTGTCAAAAAATAACATGGGTGGTTAGGACCTGTGAAGTTAAGAACTTTGTGATTCAGAAAATCATCATGGAAAAGGAGGTAATACTGGACAGCGGATCAGCCATTTTATATCTTGCAGAATATCTAAGACACCCCAGGATTTTTATAGAATGCCTGCAAATTACCATAGGAGAAATACTGTGGTGGAAATGCGGGGAACAATTCCAGTCCTCAGCCTGCCACAATCCATTTGTGTATCCTTTGGCAATTCATTGCTATCCTCTGAGGCTCGGCATCCTCTCCCCTCACCAGTAAGTGTGTGTGTGTGTCTGTGTGTGTCTCTGTGTGTGTGTCTGTGTGTGTGTGTCTGTGTGTGCATGTAAATGCATAGGGACAATAGATGACCTATCTCTAGAGTACTCTCCAGCTCTGAGTTACTACTCTTTGATTCATTAAATCATTTTAAAGGATCAGAGCATCAAACAGGCTTTATCATTTTAGGCTTGAGATTCTGACATTTATATTCCCTTGGGTTTCAGGATTTGTTGGAGTCTTCCTTTGCAGTCATTGAAACACATTTCAACTACAAATTGTTTACTGTCCTAAGTATCATTTTATCTATTTTCCTTGAAAAAGCAAAGGTCTTGTTTTAATTCATCACTCAAGATGTGGGACCAATGGTCAAAAAGACATTCCAAGCCTTCAAAGGTTTTGCCTGCTTGGGGTTCCGGTTTCTGATGTATCCGGTTTGGGATAGATTCTAACCTCATGGGTCACGTTCTCATTATCTCTGAATACACAACATACCTGAACTTTTCTACAGCTTCACTAATCCTGTAGGTGTTTAGCCTGCTACATTATGTACCAGTCATCTTTCTGCTTTTTATTCTCAATATGAGCCTCCCAAATGCTCTTGCTCTTGATATTGCTTTATCCCTGTGTGCGTCTTTAAAAACATATCAAATGTTTCATTTGCAAATTGGTCTCATGCCACATAAAATTTGATATTAATTCTAAATACTGAAATTTCACTCCTTTGTCCCCTCTCTGACTACCACAGCAGAAAGTCTTGAAAATAATATCATTGCAAGTGGAAGCATGATCCTACATGTCCCCCAGGAGATCCCTCTTCCTTTGTGTTTACAATTACACAAGAAATTCTGAATCCACACTTTGCAGCCACATTTAGTGTCCTGACTCAGAGAAAGGAGAGCCTGGTGGAGCTCTGTAGGATGGCTCAGGACTCCCTTTGCTCCAACCATTTGCACAGCTAGCTGCTATCAGAATTCACAGCAAGGGTGGCCACTGCCTTGGTAGATTTCTGATAGTGTCCCGATACCCTACTTGTAAAATGAAAAATAACTTTGTGTTATCCTCCACCTTCTCTCCAAGGTTGCATGTCTCCTATTTTGATCTGAACTGGCTATCTGCAGTGCTCTTAAGACTTAATATCAGATTTCTGCTTTAATAACAATAACAACATTAGATATACTGTTACAGAATGTGTCTAATAACAAACAAATTAAAGCTCTCAAAATTCAGACCTTGCCTCATTTACTACTGTGTCAAACACGATGGCTCTATAGTAAATGTGGCAAAAAGCCTCTCAGGGAGATTGTTTACACATAGCTCTGTCTGCATTGTCCAAAAAAAAAAAAAAACAAAAACTTCCTGTATCCTAATATTTAGTATATTCTTACACTTTAAATAACCGAGAAAGAAAAGAGTGAAGAACATAATTATTTATTCTCAAGTTTAATTTTAGGTGAGCAGTGTAAGGATATGCACAAATACCAATGCCCCTTTGTAAGAGTTTCAAATTACTACACTTTATGATCTTTGTTCCCGACACGTGTGTCACATGTCATTTGTTACACACTGTGGTCATTTCTCCCAGCTGAAACCCTGTTTGTGGATATAAAACTCTTCTACATGGTTTAGAGCAGATGGTGAAGCATATGCCTCTACTTCCTGGGTTGCCTTTCTTCTGATTTCCATATGATAGGGTCTGCCTTGAGGGCCTCCACAGTATTTAAAGAAATCAAAACAGTTAATGAAAGACACAGTTAGATAAACACTCCAAGATGATCTCAGGCTTAAAATATAGCCAAAGTAAATTCAAAGGAACACAGACAGTCCTTTTCTTTATTATAAGGCCACTCAACTCGCCTCCCGATCTCGAATGGAATAACAGAGATATACCTTCTTAACAAAAAAATGCCTGAGCACCAAGGTGTTCCTACTGACCCGCCCCCTCCCCAGCTGGTTTTAATTGCTCAAGGGCAGCACAAGGCCCCTAGAACTCACTTCAAAGGCCTGAAACCAGTTCTGCTTCCTGATGTGTTCTATGCATTCGTGGCACTGCTTCTGGAAGTACTTTTTCTGCTTCTCATCCAACAAGCCAATTTGGTACAGGAATGCCGCATAGCCCCCTATAATCTGAGGACAAAAAAGACACACATCAATGCCACAAAGGGAGAAAAAGAGACCTTAAGGAAGCCCATTTGCTTGGTGAAATAATCCTTTGTAATTGTTAATCTTGTGCTGGTTAGCCAAGTAGGATAATTACATGCACACACATATACACCCCACAACACACACAACAGAACACAACACAATACACACACACGTATATTTGCACTGACAGCCAATGTAAGCTGACACAGTACATCGATACGTTGAAACATTTGGTAAAAATTAAGAGATTTAAGTCATAAAGTCAACCGGTATTTCCCTTATCAAGTTAGACCTCTAAAAGGAGCCTTCCATCTGATAAAAAAGGCTTTTAATCTCCCTAAGAGACAAAATAGAAAGTCAAAAGGAGACACCTACTGATTCAGGATCAGAATATCCATCTCCAATAGCAATTCCTTTCAGGTTGATCTTCTCCTCCTTCACCGGGTTGAGGGAATGGATGAGGTGTGCAATGGCTGGCACATATTTCCCTGCGTAAGACTGAGAAGGACAGATGTTGAAATGGCCAATCACAAATGGATGCTAGTAAAATTAAATGTACTTAAGTTAATTAAAATCACAATGAAGGAGCAATCTTTCCACATGAGGTATACTGTTTCCTAACCCCGCATTACAGATTCCATAATAGCAAAAACCTCTGTCTTCCAATTCTTTTGTCGTCTCAAATAGCACCACATGACATGCACAGGTTCGATGCTCAAAAAATCACAAGTGAACATGTAATAGTGAACATTCTAATTTCCTTCCAAAATAAAATAACTTGGGAGAACACAATTCTGCCATGTGTTAGGCGTCTCTTACCAGAAAGCTCTATTCAAAGATTAGAGGGGAAAAAAATCTCAAGTTCAAAATTAAGATTTCAAAATCTGATAATGCTGCAAATTTTGAAATCAACATGTACTAATGGAATACATGTTCCATTAGTAGAAAGGAAAATAATATTTACTGCCACTAAAATTTTCACTTAAACTCATCTCTATTTCCAACCTTTTCTAGCACAAGGTCCTTTTTCAAGGTCAAAATATTTTGTAGATATCCTTCCCCCAACAAACGTGATAATAGTTCTACTTTTAGACTGTGCTGGAAGAGCTACTATTGACTCAGCAATATTTTTCAAATAATTTTGCATTTTGCATTCTTTCCATCAAAAGTTGCCTTCTTGATATCTCCACTTGTATGTCTAATATTAAACTGCAGACGTTCAAAATAAAGCTCCCAATCCCCAACCCTGAGGCAGCCTCCCTTTCAATTCATGTTAATTCTGTTTTTCTGCTGCTCAGGCCAACAATCTTGGTGCCATTCTTTATATCTCTCTTTCTCTCATATTCCACAAAAGTCAATCAGCCAAGCTTGTCAGCTCTACCTATTCTATCAAAATCTGTCCAGAGTCCAATGTCTTCCACAACCCCTTCTCCATCACATCATCTCTGGCCTGGATGACTGCAGTAGCCTCCTCATTGGCCTCCTTCTTTTGCCCTTATCCTTTAATGACTTCCCATCTTCCCAAAAGCAAAGGTATAAGGGCTAGCATGATCTGCTCCATTCTCTACCCTCAACCCCTGCTACCCTCTTGCTCATTCCTCTCCAGCCCACTGGGTTCCACGCTATTCCTTGCACATACCAGGCACATGCCTGCCAGGCCTTTGGACTAGCTGTTCCCTCCACCTGGAATGCTCTTCTCACAGGCATCCATATATATGGCAAATTCTCTCAATTTCCTATATTTTTTCTTTCCTATTTCCTTAATACTTATCATTCTCCAACAAACTTTTACTTACTTATCTCATATACTGTTATGCTCCTACCCATACTAGAATATAAGATCCGTGAATACAGGGACATTTGTCCGTTTTGTTTACTTGAGTCCACTATGACTGATGCGTGTATTTGTTAGTGCTCAATAAATAGTTGTTGAATGAATGAATCTTAAAATGAATCCACAGACACCTGAAAAAGAGCAATGCATCTATGTTCAAAACAGACTAGAGACACTATGTGGATACCTGTGAGTTCACAGAATCTCCAAGGCTCTCCAGGGGGTCTGTAAGTTCAAAGGCTGGGAACCCCTGAAAGCTCTTATTTTATCCATACCATAATCATATGCTGAAGATATCATTACTCCCATTTCCAGATGAGGACACTGAGGCTCAGAGAGGTTAAGTCGTAGAGCCAGAATTATACCTGAGCTGACTGACTCCAAAACCTAAACTCCTTCCAAGCAATGATAAAAGAAAGCCATTAATGTAATTTATCCAAGATCTCCTCATTGATGCAGCTCTCTTGTGCAATAATAATTATTTAGACAAAGTATTGAATCAAAGCAATTTATCCATTCATACTTGCAAGTATATTTTAGCTTCCTTGTGTAATATAAAGATATGTCCATATGTCTGAAATTTGGTTTGTTGTCTAACTGTGCTACATTCTCTTGTTAGTGACAATAAGTGAACATTTATCAAATAAAATTTCTGTAAAATGACAAAAAAGCATATTTCCCTGAGTAAGCATTTTACTAGTAAAAATGTATTGTTATATAGTCTTTATTCAATGATAGTTTATTGGGCAATTCTTCTGTCAAAGGCATTGACATGGTATGCCTCTGTGTCCTCAACCAAATCTCATCTCCAATTGTAATCCCTACGTGTTGAGGAAGGGATCTGGTGTGAGGTGACTGGATCACTGGGGCAGTTTCCCCCATGCTGTTCTCATGATAGTGAGGGAGTTCTCACGAGAGCTGATGGTTTTAAAAGAGCCAGTTTCCCCTGCGCATGCTCTCTCTCTCTCGTAGTATCTTTACAGCAGTGTGAAAACGAACTAATACAGGCATTATACTAGATACTTGAGGAGACACAAAAACGAATAAAGCACAAAACTTGCCCTCATAAAGGTCACAATTGCTTTCAAAACTATATTATGGAAACCATGACTGACACATGATAGAGCAAAGTTTACCATTTCTTAGATTATGATTTCCATAATGTATACATTGCCTAGCACAAAGTAGGTAAATAAAAACATACTTGATAAATGAATGACTTATCTGGCATTACTTCTAAATACTTTTTCCCTATCAGAAATTGGTACAAATGCTAAAAAGTTTATCTTCCAGTGATATTATCACTCCAATTTTCTTGTTATAAGACCTGGTAATAAAACATCTCTCTTGACACTTTCTGACATGGAAGGGCATGTACTTTAAGTTGCTGTGTAGGTAGTCATGAGAAACGTAGGCTGAAACATCTGCATTTTTATGGCACCTTCCCCCAGTGACCATCATCTGTATCTGGGTATCTGGGATACATCCAGACAGGGAATTAAGAAGGAACACCCACTCAGTTTTTGAGCATTACTATGAGCCAGGCTACCTCACCTACTTCAAGCCAATTTAAGATGAACATTATTTTCCAATATTTTACAGTGATGAAAACAAGGGCCCATGCATTTCATTCACATGCCTGGCTGGAATTCTACCCTGGCTTGGCTGTCTCCGCAGCTCCCCTTTGTCATATCTAATTGCATTTCAGTCAATGAAATCTTTTCTATTGAGAAGATACTCTTTTAAAAAAAAAAAAAGCCACCATTATTATTATCATCATTATTATTTTTTTAGACGGAGTCTCGCTCTGTTGCCCAGGCTGGACAGTCAATGGTCCTGGAATACACCATGGGTCTGAGGTCCCCTAAGGTGGGACTACATCTTGGGTTTATCTACTCCAGGCTTGCTAAGCTGATCATTTATGAAAAACAAAACAGTGAGATGAGTAGTACTATAACCATATCCAAAATGAAATTCTTCAATATTCAGTCCACATCTGCCAACCTCGCAGTTTTTTTTTCTAACTTTCTAATGACTATCACACACTTCCTTGCTTTGTGTCAGTGTGACAAATCCGTCATTGCCTTTTTCATTAATCATTCCATTGGTTGAGTGACTCAGGCTGTCACAGAAAAGAAAATTATAGAATTATTTTTATGGAAAACAGACACTGAAACATTGTAATAAAATTTCAATTATTTTCACTCTCCTTGTTGAGAGAGGTTTTTTTTTTTTTTTTTTGGCAAGATCAGATTCATTTATTCTTTTTGAATCATTTATTTCTCAATTTAATGATTCTCTGACCGCCATTAAGTACTTCAAAAGACAACCGGGTAATAAATCAAGTATGTTTTATTTTACCTCATTTGCCTTTTCCTGTATATATTTTATAGAACCCCATATTTCGGGGGAAGAATTTAGGTGTGACTGCCTTATGGATTAGAAATCGACTATATGGTCCCTTAGGCTTATAACAGTGATTCTGTAATTTTATGAACTATTGCTTCTTTTGTTCTGAGTTCTAATGAAAACAGCAACAACAACCAGAACTCTTGGTCCCGTGGCTTCTCTGACCTCCCCATGGTGTTCACCAGTGTGGGCAGCAGCTGGTCAATGAAGCCCCTGAAGTCTGTGAATTAACACGAACCTTCTAACATGGGATCAGACGCTGGCCTCATAAAAGCTCAAAGCAATACCAAAGCCATTTTAAAAAGAAAGAGGAAAAGTGTGGCCAGAAACTATCTGAACACATATTATTTTAGAATTTGGCAGGGACCTTCAAATGAGAAACTCAGCCAGATAAACATAACACATCGAACAGAATTCAAACTAGGTTAGCACTCAACACATCAGAATTTTAGGATGTCCTTATTATTCCTTTCTAATTATTAAAGGAGCTTCAAGCTGCAATTTCCAGCACTGCGCTTACTTGGTTAATTTTTCCCATGGTGACCATATTTCAAGCTGACCTCCAACAAGAAGGACCAGAGGTATCAGGGTGTGTTTGTACATGCTTGTATTTGCTGGAGCTTAAAGAGGCAATAAACTTCCAATTTTCCTCCTACATCAGAAGGATCTCAGAATTCAGCTCTCAGTCTTTTATTTCTCCCAGGAGAGAAAAAGGCCTCAACATCATAGTTGAATAGTAGTTTTGAATCTTGGTCTGCGATTTTTTTTTCCAGCCTGATGGAAATCCCGTGAGGAGTACATTGTACTTGTAAAAACAGAGAGAAAGCAATGTTTGGTTAATTATCCAGATGTGTAAAAACACAATGAAATTGGATGTAGAGAAAACCTGTAATTGTGTCTTTTGCCTGAATCTCTCTTTTCTTATATGTTTCAACAACATACAGAGCCTACTTACTGTAACCTGCCATTTGGTTACACTCAAGGAAGGGAACAAGATTTCATAGCTAAAGTCCAGCTTCAATCAGCTCCTCCAGAGGAAAACAAACAGTGTCAGAGAATAATATTAAAATGGAAACAATGTCCTCTTACAGAAATTTCACATATGGTAGCAGTTACTATTGTTTAAGCTACTCTCATTTGACTACATTTCTCTGAAGTTTAGTAGGAAAAAAATAGATACACTTATACAGTCATTCTCTGCCTTGCTTCTAGGTACACATTTCATGGCAAAAAAATTCACAACTTTGTCAGTGATAATGAGCAACGGCTTTTGAAATGAGACACAGCTAAACCTGGACACAAAGTTTCACCATCCGCAGGCCTTAGTTCCTATCCTTTGCCTGGCAGGTGCAAAGAGGGAGTTGTCAACTTCAGCAATGGTACACTGAGGACCCTGAGGGTCATTCTAAGCTCCTTGCCCTGCTTGAACCCCACTTTCCCCAGCTACACAGGAGAAAAAAAAATCCTTTGAAGAATTCACTACTGGGCTGGTGAGAGCTCCTCTGTATCCCCAGAAGGAATCAAGGCGCACTGCCCTTCTGGAATCAGTCATATCATTCCCTTGTTCTCCAGCTCATCCCAGGCACAGACTACGATAGAGCTGCCACCCATTTATGGGAGAAGACCAGAGGGAACAAGACAGCTTCAATGCCTCAAAGAGAACTTTATACACACATTGAACACCCCAGGAAAGCCACAAAATCTGGTGAAAACCTCGGTGTAATGGGTACCATGTAGCAGCCAATAGGGCAAGATTAGGCTAGGGTGACCTACTTTGGCTTCATCTAGCCTAGGGTAGAATCTTATTTCCTTCAGTACCATTATTTTATCTGAAGAGAGAAGTGTGGCCTTAAAATGGTCAGTTTAGAAAATTAATGAATGAGGAAAGCTGGAATTTCAGTGTTGTGGTAATCTCTATAACTTCCTAGACATTTCTAGACCATGCGTCATCTAATTTCAAGACCACATTGCTGCAATTAAAAAAAAAAAAAAAAAGCCTTCCAACAAGAATATGACTTTATCAAAGCATCTATTTCTTTTGGAATATGGGCTTAAAAAGAAACGTGCAAAATCTACAGGCATAGACTTATAGCAAAAACATTTCGATCTATAGCCAATTTTTAGTCACATAAACTTATGCAAAAATACATGCTGCCTCCCAAATGATATATTCTTATTTTCTATTGAGAAGATACTGCTTAAAAAAAAAGGCATCATTGACAGGCATAGGTGAACAAGATGCATCCTTTTCCCACCTACTCTGAGTTCAGTGGCAATTTGGAGAAATCCAGCATGAAGCCAGGTGACTCAATGAGATGAATAAACCCTTTTGTTTAAAATGGAGACTACAGTTAATTTGACTTTTAAATAAAGAGTCCGAACACACCGGGCCACAGTCAACAAACTGAATCTTTGTTTGCTCACTGTAGATACAATTCAGAAGGATGAAGCTGCATAATAGATGTAACTTAGCATTTCTCATTTCCAACCTAAACATCTCATCTAATCAAGTACTATTTAGGTCTCTATGCTGCCTGCTCCAGCATGGTAATTCATTCCTGACAAAGCTTATAATGACTTCTGATTTACGCATATTCTTTTCCATGCAACCCTCAGTATATACGTATTGACTTGATTTGGATATGCTGTACAAAAGCCAGAGATCAAACTTGCAAACATTTCCATATGCCCCTATTCAGTTCTTTGGTTACAGCTTAAACCTTGATTTTTATAATATTAAACTCATTAAATAGTCACAAATCCATTTTCAATTCTAAAAGAAAATATTGGCAAGTGCAGATGAACATAACTGAAAATAGAGATTTGTCATAGGTTCAAGAGTTAAAACAGCTTGAATGTTATCTAATAAAATTCAGCAAGTTCCAAGCCTTGAGAAATAATTGCATTCCAAAGACTTCAAGTCCTTATATCACTTGAAACTTCCACTTACTCGATAAAACTTAATGATCAAAGCCAAGTCTTTATGATTAAAACAGTCTTGGCCAGAAAGACATTCAAGAAGCTAGGGAACTTCTTTTCTGTTTGTGTAAGGTTGATAACCTTAGAGTTTCAGCATTAAATATGGAAGGGGACGTTTGGCTCCCTTCTACACAAACAGAATCTGAAGCAGGTCCTGGAGACAGTGCAAGTTCAAGGTGAGAGCACCCAGCTTGGTGAACAAGCATTTTGGTGAACAAGGCTGCACCACTAGCTCACTTCTTCCCCACCATCTTCAGGCTCTGGAGTCTGACTGCTTAGGTTCCAATGCTGGCTCCTCCACTTTCTGGCTGGGTGACCTTGGTAAGGCATACCTAACCTCACTAAGCCTCAGTCACCTCACCTGTAAAATGGGAAGAATAATCATAGCACCTATTTTTTAAGGCAGCTGTTAGGATTAAATGAGGTAATGCATAAAACAGTGCTTAGCATGATGTCTACCATACAGTCCATTCTTAATAAATGTTCTCTAGTAAAATCTACAGATAAAATACGTGAACTAGATGTTCTTGAAGGATCCCTTCTAGCCATTAAATTTAATGATCCCAAGCCCGGGCTAATAGGATGATGGTACGGGCTTACACAGAATGCTAATAATCATAGGCCTACTTCTAGAATCGCTCTCCCACCCCACCTTGGTTGCCAACCCCACTGCATGTCACTGCTTGAAATTACCCTATTACAAATATCTATCCATCAGGTAGGCTCTCTCTTTACTCAAATGCAAACATGTTGAGAGTCCACCATATTGGGTTTAATTTATCAGATCCTTTCTATGGAACAATGAGCTGATAACAAGTCAGAATGGGGAGAGAAACAAAACAATCATGATAGGGATGGAAGAAGCCTGGAGAAATAGAAGTTTGTACACAACAGACTGAGGAGACGAAGGCTGAGGTGGGAGGATGGCCCTGGAAAACAAGGGAGGCCAAAGGAGAGTCCCGAGGGCCCGGGACATAGTGCAGGAAGAGAAGGGCAATGAAACGGAGGCGAGAAGAGCAGAAAAGATCATTACTGGGTACTGAGCTTAATACCTGGGTGATGTAATAATAGGTACAACAAATCTCTGTGACACGTTTGTCTATGTAACAAACGTTCACATGTACCCCCAAACCTAAAATAAAAATTTTTAAAAAACAAAGGGGCTGGTTGCAGTGTTTTACACCTGTAATCTCAGCACTTTGGGAGACTGAGGTGGGCAGATCACCAGGTCAGGAGTTCAAGGCCAGCCTGGCCAACATAGTGAAACCCCGTCTCTACCAAAAATACAAAAATTAGGCGGGCATGGTGGCACGTGCCTGTAATCCCAGCTACTTGGGAGGCTGAGGCAGGAGAATCACTTGAAGCTGGGAACTGGAGGCTGCAGTGAGCCGAGATCGTGATGCTGCACTCCAGCTTAGGCAACAGAATGACACTTCGTCTCAAAAAAAAAAAAAAAAAAAAAGTCGGGGTGGGGGAGGTGAAAAGATGCAAGAAAGAAATATCAGTATTTTTATTTTATCTAAAGGCAGCCTTGCATGAACTTCATTCTATAATCATCATTATGCACTGTGCTTAGTATCGAATAAAACAAACAAACATGGCTCTCGCATACTGGGAGCTTGCCACCTAACCCAATGGGCCATGATGACTTCAGTAAAGGTCGTCAGACACTGTACTTCCAACAGGGACTTCACCCATGCAGATGAAGATAAAGTAGCCCATTATGCTCCCTAATTCATTTTTAAATAGCTTCAAAGTTTTGTCTCTATTGGGTCCTCAAATAAATTATGGTTGCAAAACTGTTTTATAAAGAGAGTCTGCCCTTTTCTGCTGATGGAGAAGAGATGTCCCGTTTTAACCACAGGCCCTGCTAGTTTGGAAGCATTCCCATCCATTGCCACAACCTCCCACATGCACTGACTCTTCCCCTTAAGCGGCACATAACGACACAGGCTCAGAGAACAATGGGCGGTCCCCCTGATCGTCACCTGCCTGCCTTCCAGTGAGGGCTGTTTTGCTTTAACTTCTACCTGGGCTCACGTACAATTGAGAGGATGCTAAATGTGTCTGTGCCTCAAGAACAAGGGCAATCTCACTAATAGTTACTGGCTCAGAAAGGATAACACTTATAAAGAAAGTTAATTATGGGAATTAAATGCAGCTTGTTTCTCTTTTTGAAGTATGTTTTTTTCATGTCTTGAGGAGGGTGATTTACAGACACATTTGTCTCTTTTTAGGGAAAATTAATTCCAGTTGGTGTTCTGGGCAGAAATGAAGAGAAGGAAGAAGACAAAGCAGCGTCTCCTCTCTCCTTTGCGCTGAGGGCAGGCCCACGCCACTTTCTCTGGTGTAGCCACACCATCGTCCGCATGGCGAGGCAGAAGCCTGGGGTGGGTCCTGACACATTTTGCCGCTGCCCATATAAAAAACAAGCACAACTTCTAATGTCAACTGGTAAGCTCCATTTTTTTTTTAGACAAAGTAACTATTGCTTTTAAAAATGATTTCAAAATCATAGACATAGAGTAGAGGGGACAATGCCATATCCCAGCAATGAGTTAGCGGAGCTTCTATTAACACTTCAGCTCTTGTCTACAGGCATTAGGCTGTGTGCTTGGGAGTCATAATATATTAACCCAGCTTTTCAACATGAATGGTAATAGTAGTCATCATGTGTTGGGTACTCACCACAGTCACTAGGCTAATATCTGAGGAGGATTATCTAATTAAATACTCAAAACAACCCTATGCAGTAGGTACTATTATTATTTCCAGACTCCTTTACATCAAATCAAGGTTCTGAACAGCTGCTCCAGACCCCTTGAGCATCAGGTTCCTCTCATTCATAGCACACAAACGTGAGATATTTAGGTCTGGTGCATTTACACTGAAAAGCAGAAAACCATTCTGAATTTGTGCATTTATTTTTTGAAGATGGCTCTACAAACTGAGCAGCACTATTCCGCTTTCCTAAGAGTGTGAGAAAATGAAGAGTTTAGAAGAGAAAGGAATTTTCTTTCTTGAAAAATCTAGAAGAATTTTTTTTTTTTGGTGGTGGCAGCAGCGAGAGGGAAAATGGGTAGGTACTACGTTAAAACTGCAATTACACACAGATGCTTAAAGAGTAAGTCTAAATAACTGCATTTGAACTTCTAGTAAAGCAAAATATCCCTGTAAGTGATCTAACTGAACAACTCCTCTGATTGTTAGATGAAAAGCAGAGGCCCAGGGAGGCTGAAAGACTTTCCTGAAATCATCCAGGGAGGAGCAAAGCCAGCCCTGAGTCCCAGGGCTCCTAATGATTAATCCAGAATGCCTTCCACTTCTCTTTTCTGCCACATGGCCTTAAAACAGAAGACAACCCAGATGGGACCAACGAGACTGGAGAAACATAGCATTCTAATATTCACGACAAACCATCAAGGCATCATTATTTAGTGTTTTTTTCTTCTAGAAAGAGCAGTGCCCCCAGACTGAACGTATCCCATGTAGTTCAGGGAATAACTGACAATGGCATCTCTACCTCACATCTTCCTTCATCACTCAGAAGGCACAGGTTTCCCTAAAAGTATTCATCCTGGCAGCAAGGAAGGTAAAAAGAAAACTGTCCTCTTCTACACACATTAGGAAATTATAGGCATAAAACCACAAGGCAGATGTGAAATAACCAAGTCAAATTTTTCATCTGGGATTTGGCAGCTTTACCAAACATCATGGTTTGTATCAACATCAGCATCATGGTTAACGACATCACCACATTATTTGCAAGACAAGGCATTACACACGAAGTAGATCACTCTTCTGTAGGAGGTGGAGAATGGGCATTTTCCAAATATTTTGCCAAATAATGGGGAGTGTCACTTCCTATTCGCTTTCCTAACCTGGCTCTGAAATTGGTTAAAAGACAAGGAACAGCCAGAAATTACCAGGAGAGGTTCTAACTCATCCTGACTGCATAACTGGCTTAAAAAACCTAAAGTGTAGTATGCCAAACAGTCAGAATATCCCTTCCAAATAGCTTATAAAGAGAAAAAAGAGAGAAGAAGTTGCTAGCTCCAGTTACTTGCCATTCCCTTGGAAAAGCTCAGACCATTTTCCTCTTTCCCTCCCTGAAAGTGTACATCGCAGACATGCTTGCCAGCATCTTTACAGCCCTTCCTCTGGCATCATCACTTGGATCTTCCTCTGGAGACCACTCATCTCCTACTCTCAGGCCTTATGGTTCAGAGTATGAGGGCCCCCATCCCAGTCCCTACCCTTCCAGGGTGTGGAGTGGGCCTCAGGCACCATTCTGGCCAATCTGTATATTCCAACCACCTGGGTCCAGTTGGTGGCTCTAGGATAGGCATGAGATCCAAGTGGATCATCTGAGATTCAGGAATCTGGAGGGCAGGAATTATTGGGAAAGGGAAGTTGAATGGATACGCTATACCTGCCCTGTGATGGATGGAGAAGCGGGAGTGCCACATGAAAAGAACTTGCCTAAGAATGAAACCAGAAAAGTACAAAGCAAAGTACATAGATCAGGAGAGAATGACAGGCAGAATCCTGATGACAAAGTATGGGCAACCAGATCCAGCCACACCTGACGTTAAATCAATCAATGTCCTGTTTCACTAAAGCTGCTTTAAATAGGGTTTCTGTCACTTGCAACCAAAAGAGCCTTAACTAACACACCCTTATTTATCCTTCAAAACTTGGTTTCATTGCCATCTCCTCTGCTTGACCTTTCCTGAGGATCCCATTCTGAGGTAGCTATTGGTACCTTTCCTGTGGCTATTAGTCTTTACAGTTACTTCTCTAATTTTTTTTCTTAACTTTTTTTTCTTTTTTCAAGATTTGTGGATCAGAGATAATATTTCTCTAATTGTGCCTTTCATCTGTATTGTAATTATTAGACCTTCAGATTTAGGGCAGAGTCAACGTCTGATAAATCACTGAATTCCTAATATTTGTCCAGTGCCTCAAACATAGCAGATACTCAATATATCTGTGCTCAGTTGAATTCGATTCTAAATGTTCTTTCAGTGAACACTGGACCCTCAATGGTTTCCCATTACTCTTAGCGTAAAGTCCAAACTCTTTGCCATAGGCAGCCGGGCCCTGCAGGATCCACTGGCCTCTTTCTGCTCAGTTCCCACCACGGCAGCTCTGTGCTTTTCCTTGAACCTGCCAAGCCTGTCCCCACTGGAGAGTCTTCGCATTCATTGTTTCTTCTGCCAGGGAAGCTCTTCTTACAGATACTGCAGAAATTACCCCCACCACATCATTCAGAGTTCTGCTCGTCATCTCCTTGTCAAAGAGCCTTGCCCAGACAATCTTACCCAAAATAGCACCTCCTTCACTCTCCGGCTCTTGCCCTACTGCATCTCTTTCATGATGCTTGTCACTGCCTGATGGTACAGTACCTAGCACATATTTTAGTTATCACTGTCTGCCTCTCTAGAATGTAGGGCAGGGATTTTTTTTTTTTGTAGTTTTTCAGTGTTATTCACCATTATATTCCTAGCACCTAGAATTGCACCTATGTTCTTAAATGATTGGCTGGTACCTATTTTTAAAATAATCTTAAAAAGGATGAAAAAAGCAAACCCTAAAATTGAAACCAACAATAGACAAATGAACGTTAACTGTGTATTAAATTTTAACAGAATCACCCTTAAAAAGATAGAATTCTTTTAACTTTTAAACACAGTACTTTGATTGTAAGTGTGTAGTGAGATACAATTTAAGGATAAAAATAATTGCAGCAAAAATATTGAAAGCAATTTTGATGTTTCTTGTTGGTAATGGTACTCATGTAGTAATTCTGAAACCATTTTGGGCATATTGTAGAAGCAAGCAAAAGAGGAAACACACTGATGTCATTAGGAACCACAGCCCTCAATGTGGGAGAAGGGGTAAACAAATACGGAACAGAGAAAAGAGAAGAGAACCTCGTGGTACGGAATCAGAAGTATGGGTATTAGTATGAAGTCATTTTGTTTCCTAGCTCTGCCCACAGACACATCCCAGCAGCAATGGGCCACTTAGTGCTTAGCACTTGCTTTTTAAATGCCATTCCCCATGAAAAAGAACCAGCATTCCATGAAGAACTGACTGATTCCAAGGCTAGGACAGGGAAAGTACAAGAAGTACAAGATGCTTCTGGAACATACATTTGTGTCAAAAAGCAAGGACATGCTTGGAGGCTAATGGGGACCTGTAAAAAGGGCACAGGAGCCAGTTGAAGGGGTTTCCAGTGACCAAATTTAAAACAATGAAAGCATTTAAAACAAAACAAATTTTAACAGATCAAATAGAAATAACAGTCTGTGAATCCACAGTACTATTTTTAAAAGTAAGTAATAAGAGGAAAAGGGAAAAATTTTCCCTATGGAAGAATGCCAAGTGATATCCACAGAAAGATACATTAGAAAACTCACCATTTTATCACCCCCAGTGTAATAACTGATTCAGACAGAGATCATCAATGGATGCTAAAACTACTGGGTGGCATTTTTTGAGGGAACAGTGTTCAAATGGTCTTGAATTATTAATTAATTACAAACAGAAACAGGTGCCTTTACAATGGCAAGATCTGGCAGACACCACCTTGACAGAGGGATCCAGTTTAGCATCATGAACAGTGGGACAAACTGACTTCATGTGCCTCCTGATGTGAGGCACCAGAAAGTACACACCATCTATGTAATATTCGTGCTCAAATGTTTTGACATAACCTAAGCACTGAGGAAAAAATCCGACAAATTCAGAATATGGGACATTCTACAAAGCACCTGGCCTGGACTCTTCAAATCATCACCATGAATGACGAGGACAACAAACAAGGTAGGTGACTGAGCCTACCTAGTGCACCCATGGTAATATGAGAGCATGCATTGAGTCCTGGGATTTAAAATATGTTATGAAAGGGCCAGATGCAGTGGCTCATGCCTGTAATCCCAGCACTTTGGGAGGCTGAGGCAGGCAGATCACGAGACCTGCATAGGAGTTGGAGACCAGCTTGGCCAACATGGTGAAACCCCATCTCTACTAAAAATACAAAAATTATCCAGGCGTGGTAGCAGGTACCTGTAATCCCAGCTACTTAAGAGGCTGAGGCAGGAGAATGGCTTGAACCCGGGAGGCAGAAGTTGCAGTGAGCTGAGATCGCGCCACTGCACTCCAGCCTTCCAAATCCAAAAAGAAAAAAAGTTATGAAGGGTATTTTGATAATTGGGAGAATTTTGAATATAGGCTGAATCAATATTGATATGTATGTGTACATGTATATACATATATAGATTTTAAACGAACAAACTACACTCATAATATATGTCAGTTCTGGTGATGTTTGAAGCACACAAGGAAACGTGACTTCTACTTACCTCCCCAGTGACATAAAAGTCATTATCTTTATATTCGGGAAATATCTGGAAAAACTGAATTAGTGCACTGCAAAAAGAAGAACAAAAACAATACAAATTAATCAGAAAAATGATTCAGGACCTCTTCATGCTAGGATATCAAATCTAACCCTTTGGCAATAGGTTTCACATTTGAAATAAGATACCACTCTGCTATGAGCTCCTGTAGGACATTTTATTTACACAATACGTGTGGGCTTACTTTGATAATAAGAAGTTTGGACAAGTGGACATCAGTACTATGGGCATGTTTCCAAATCACTGAGTTACCAGTTTGGATCATCTAACTGTTGAGGGCACCTTGAGCAAATAATACAGGTTTCACATGTTACGTAGCAATTCTTGG
This sequence comes from Macaca fascicularis, assembly GCF_037993035.2. Taxonomy (NCBI): domain Eukaryota; kingdom Metazoa; phylum Chordata; class Mammalia; order Primates; family Cercopithecidae; genus Macaca; species Macaca fascicularis. The sequence goes on along the minus strand of NC_088377.1, from coordinate 101,188,247 downwards.
AGGTAGTTCTGCAAACTTTATGATCCCATTAGCCCAGATTTGTGGTGAAGTGAGGGAAATCTTAGTTGCTTACCAACCCCCACTGTGGGGGACTCTGAACATTTCTGCTGGAGCTCCAAGAATGTCAGCATTTTAATAACCAAAGAACACAAAAACTGTAAGATGACTATAATTTAAAAGAAAAACAGCAAATGGCCACAGATATTGAAATAAATATACAGTAGCCTCTGGGCTAAAAAAAAGAAAAACACATTTACTAAAGAATGCCAACAGCTGGCCAGGGGCGGTGGCTCATGCCTGTAATCCCAGCACTTTGGGAGGCTGAGGCGGGCAGATAACGAGGTCAGGAGTTCGAGACCAGCCTAGCCAACATAGTGAAACCCTATCTCTACTAAAATCAGCCAGGCATGGTGGTGTGCACCTGTAGTCCTAGCTACTTGGGAGGCTGAGACAGGAGAATCGCTTCAACCTGGGAGGCTGAGGTTGCAGTGAGCTGAGATTGCACCACTGCACTCCAGCCTAGGCAACAGAGTAAGACCCTGTCTCAAAAAAAAAAAAAAAAAGAATGCCAATAGCCACTTCAGTGATGAAATAGATTTTAACAGACTCAAGGAGTGATTTCATAGTAAGCAAGAAGACAGTGGATTTTTAAATGATTCTTTACTTGAACAAAATATTTCCAAAAAAGGGAAAACAAAAACTTGTGAAACTCAGTAGCTCTATGAGTGTTTTGACCCAGACTGCAGTGCCTGCGAAGCTAGGGCAGGTTTTTGGCCCAGCTTCCTGCTGAGACACTAAAAGCCATGAACCATTCAGGGAAGATGAAAGGCAAGGAGGCTCTGAAAACCCAGGAGGATGGCGAAGTTCAAGGGTTACAAAGAGGCAAAATTGGGTCATTACAATCACCATGATCCTAGCTATAATTAATTTTCAAAGGCTGCATAAAAATTCACCATGAAACACTACTGTAGAGTTTTGTTGTATTTCTGTATTCATTATTTATAGCGGCCTTTATAGCAACTAAATCTGAGAAGCTGTATTTTATAGCTTCTATGTTTGTGCTGGCAATAAGCTGGCTTTAGAACACAGATAAAAATAGGCATTCATTCTCCACCCTTCCCTCTCCAACCTTCAGGCTAAAATCTACTTCCTTTTCTCTCTTCCTACTTGTTGGAATGGCAATAGATAATTTAGCATAGTAAATCTCAATTAAGTCTTTGGCTTTAGCTTAAAGCTTATTTCCTTGTAGTATTTGCTGGAGAGTCATTAGGGTTGCTGGATTTAGCAAATGAAAACATAAGACATGGTTTAATTTTGAATTTCAGATAAATAACAAATAATGGCTTAGCATAAGTATGTTCCAAATATTGCATGGAATATACTCACATTAAAATGTTATTTGTTGTTTATCTGAAATTGAAATTTAACTGGGCATTTTGTGTTTTATCTGACAGTCTTATTTGGAGATAATCTCCCAGGTTACTTCTATCTTGAAAATGGCAGGATTCTCCAGCTCAAGTTTCCAAGGCAAGGCTCCACTTGAGGAAATTATCATCAAGTTTCATTTCACAGTTTTGATTTCACAGCCAAAAAATTGGCTATTTTTTTTAAAGCAAGCACTTGGTAGCATGGTAGCACTCTCTTTTCTGAAAAGAGAGTGAAGAATGAAAAAAGTAAATTTAGTAAATTAGATTTGCATATGCCATTTGCTCATTTAACTGTATTTTAGTCAAGAACTCTTCTTATTACATGGTGAGCATCTTCTAGAAAATAAAATCTAGCATCAAGCCCAAATAAAATTACAAATTTTAGAAGCAAAACTGCTAAACATATATATATATATATATAATACGTAAGTGGCCAGCTGCGGTGGCTCACGCCGTGGGAGGCCGAGGCGGGTGGATCATGAGGTCAAGAGATTGAGACCATTCTGGCCAATGTGGTGAAACCCCGTCTCTACTAAAAATACAAAAATTATCTGGGTGTGGTGGTGGGTGCCTGTAGTCCCGGCTACTCAGGAGGCTGAGGCAGAATTGCTTGAGCCTGGGAGGTAGAGGTGGCAGTGAGCCGAGATCACGCCACTGCACTCCAGTCTGGTGACAGAGTGAGAGTCAGTCTCAAAAATAATAATACATAAGCGTTGTGTTCACACGTGCACACTCCATGCATTTATTCAGGTACAAGAGCTACATGGCACAAGAAGCATGCTTCTTCCTGGTGATTCCACTTGGCCACCTTGCTGGCATTGTGCCAAGGACTTGTCTAATAAACAGAATTTTAGTTGAGGGCTCTCTGCTCGCAAAAATGTATATTAAAGGACCAAAAAGAGAAACAGAGATTGCAAGGAAGAATGACTACAAGAAAATTATTCCTCAGATAAGTTTTTAAACAGAGATCAGGTGGATGCAGGGCAGAAAAGGTGAGTGGACATGATCATGCATTGTAGACCCAAAGACAGCACTGGAATCTGGTCAGTTCTAATGGACTGAGAAGCATAATCATAAACACAAGCAACATTCAGGATAATCGAGTTTCAGGTAATCTAAGCAAAAGCTCCATACCAACCAAAGCCAAGCAAAGTGTACCTACAGTCACTGGCAGTGGACATGAGGTAGGAGGTGGGACTCAAATAGAGAGGTGGGGCTTGGATGCTGGATCAAACTGAGGACTAGCTAAGACAGGGCCTGGGCAGAAGCAGCTTTCCATAAGACACGCCTATCAGTGGGCCATGTCAGTTTACCATCGTGACGGCAACAACCCAGCGTTACCACCCCTTTCCATGGCAATGACCCAAAGACACAAAAGCTACTATCCATTCCCTAGAAAATTCTGCATGAACCAACCCTTAATCTGCATGTAATTAAAAGTGGGTTTAAATATGACTGCAAAATTGCCCTAAGTTGCTCCTCTGACTAGGCAGTAGCCCTGCAGGAGTAGACATGGAGCTGTAACACTGCCCCTTCAATAAAACTGTTTTCTTCTACCTCCATCTCACCTTGAATTCTCTTTTTTTGTTTTTTTTTTTTAAATTGAGACAGTTTCGCTCTTGTTGTCCACGCTGGAGTGCAATGGTATGATCTCAGCTCACCGCAACCTCTGCCTCCCAGGTTCAAGCGATTCTCCTGCCACAGCCTCCTGAGTAGCAGGGATTACAGGCATGCACCACCAAGAAGAGGTAATTTTTCTATTTTTAGTAGAGACAGGGTTTCTCCATGTTGGTCAGGCTGGTCTGGAACTCCTGACCTCAGGTGATCTGCCTGCCTCGGCCTCCCAAAGTGCTGGGATTACAGGTGTGAGCCACCACACCCGGCCACCCTTGAATTCTTTTCTGGGCAAAGCCAAAACCCCTCACAGGCTAAGCCCCACTTTGGAGCTCACCTGCCCTGCACTGGACCAACACAAGCTCAGCAACAGGAATCCTGGCAGTGCTGCTCTGTTGGAGCCGGTGAGGGGAGCCCTCTTTTGCATTCATTCAACATCTAGCGAGGCTGAGCCATGATCCTCTCCACCTGGCACAGGACACAGAGTTTTCTCATTTAATATAGGAAGCCTGCTTCCTAGCTGCATTGCTATGAAGCTTTGTTTAGCAACACTACATATCATTTCCCATTGCAAACCAACATGTCGGAGAAAACTATAGTAGCGCTTACATTTGGCTGCTAAGAAAATAACTATAGGTCCACCACTAGACTAAGCACCAGGAGGGCAGGGGCTTTGGGGATTGCTTACTACTGTCTCACCAGCACCAAGAACAGCAGCTGGCACATAATAGGCAACTGGTAAACAATGGCAGAAGAAGAGTGGCACCAGCTAGTGTACTCCAAATCAAAGTTAATAAATTTCATAATTTTTTTAAACCAGAGAGGCATTGTGACTAAATAGCACATTCCAAATAAGAAAAGAGGGAGAGTATTTTAACATCTTGTTCGTGAAAAAGTTTTATTTCCAAACACAAAAGCAGCAAAACTGTGAATGGTAAATGTCTCCTTACAGCCATGCACTATTAATAGTCCAAAAGAATGGGATTTTCAGAAAAATGAAAGTTGGTTTTCAAAGGGAGCAAATGAAAGCTCCACTCTTTAAACCTGTAGTAGCCCGTTTGCAGGTTTCCAAGCGACCTTCTTATTGCAAACACCCATCTGGAGAGCTGGAGAGAAGAATGTGGCCACAAAGGGAAACGAAGAGTGTAAACTATAAAGGAAACAGCTGAAATCAGTTTTCTGCACTACCCTTGATTAGCTATTTTCCAGTTCTAAGAGCCCGAAGCAAAAAGAACTACAACAGCTATAAACAATAGATGCTTTGAAATAGGTTCCCTTTACATGTCAGGCAAGAGGAGATGGACCACATGTCAGCAGTCGACATCCCCATATGGAGGGGCAACTGGAAGCTGTAACAGTCTTCGGGGGAGGGGAAGGACACACAGAAACGGCTTGGCAGTGATGCTCTGTCTTAGAGGGGGTCGATGCAGCTCTTCAATACAGAACCTCTGCCCTCAGGGTGTTTGCTAGTTAACCACTGAGCTTGTTTGGATTTAAACCAAAGAGGGATGGGAGGTGGGGGTGGGGAGTAGGTCTCTAATCTGAAGAAAGAGAGCACACAGTGCCAAGAGAGCCCTGGCCCTGGCTCTGAGGAAGCCTGTGAGGAGGACTGCCATCCGTCACGTCTGTGGAGGGAAGGGGAGGGGGTGCTGGGGGGAACACCCCACCAGGAACTTGGCAAATATGTCCCTAGGACCCCACTGTACATGGAAGCAGAAGTGTGGGGTCCTGGGCATCCCCCTAGACACTGAATAGAAGTGATTGAATCATGGAACATGTGAAAAACAAAAGTGGAGAAGACAAGAGCCATATTCTTTTCTAGGTGGGCAGAGGGAGAGATCTTTGGGAAAGGGGCTTGGAAGTAGTTCTTTCTTCTCTCCCTCCAGCCACCTATCTGCCTTAGAAAGAAAAGTGAAACGGAAAGCTTTTGTCAGAGATCAGCGAACTCTGACTCCTATTAGATGCGCTTTCGCTTTGGGGATTGGTAGTAATTAACAGAGTGCTTGGTGGAGGTGTGGGGTAGGGAGCTAGTTAACTCCTTCTGGCCACTAGGGTTCTTTTAGCAAATTATTATAATAATTTAGTAAATTATTATAATGCATAAAGCGGTGCCCTAGTGACCAGAAAGGATTTGGTCTCTAGTAATAATTTGTAGACTGGAAAAATCTGACCAAATAAGAAAGGTCATTTGCTTTTTTTAAAATGCTAAAAATAGCACTGATTAATATGAGTAAATAAAGAAAGGGAGACATTATATGGACACTATTTGGCCAGACTTACAACTTTACATTTTTCCTTTTTTTTTTTTTTTTAAGCAAAAGAAAACTTTCACAAGAAGAAGGGAGAATACTAGAGACTAACAAGCTAAGTTTTCAGCATGGACAAGTCATGAACTAGAAGCAGAAAGTAAAAAATTGCATCCAAAAGCCACAAAAAGAAGAATCCTGGGAAACAAACAAATATCTGAAAAGATGTTGTCTCCCCAGAAATGCAAAGTTAAATACAATTTTGGAAAACAAGCAGAAACCTTTCAGATGTCTGGTTGAAAGTTTTAAAAAATAATCTTTAATTGAAAAATTCTGCTGTGTGTGGATGTGAAAGTATCCTTAAATTATCTTCAGGAATTGGACTATAAGGCTCAGTCAATAATAATTCCAATGCTAGAATAATTTTCCTGTTGAGATAGAAAAATGTTTGGTCTGAAGAAGGCCAAGAGAAAGCAGGAGCATGTTACCTGTATAAATCCCGTGCTACGTCGTCCTCATTGACTGCATATCCGTGGGTATCATCAGTAAAACTGAAGCCTGTGCCCACCTGCAGAAGAAATAGACAAGCAGGTATAAATACAGAGAAACACATGCCTTAGAGACCTGCAGGGAGGTCCCACACTGGAAGGCGACCTTGTTCCAAAGGCCAAGCTCAGACTTCAGATTTTTGCCATCATCTCCCCGTGCCTTTAGCCCTCCTCCCAGGAGGATGCTGAGTGCCACCTATTCTCTCTACCCCCCAAAGCCCAAACAAAACAGCAACACAGAGCTTTGCCCTGGGGTCAGCGGCTGAGCTGCCCTGGTCCTCAGTGGAGACTCTGCCAGATGTTGATTTAAGGAAGAAGAATTCATCTTTTCCATCCCCTGCTACAGTATCAAAAGATCCAAAGTTGTCTCCTCTCCCTGGAGAGTGCTTTGCTCTGTCCTGCCAAGAAGAAACTCTTAGTCGGTGTGGTGGCTCACTTTTGTAATCCCAGCACTTTGGGAGGTTGAGGCGGGCAGATCATCTGAGGTCAGGAGTTCAAGACCAGCCTGGCCAACATGGTGAAACCCGATTTCTACGAAAAATACAAAAATTAGCCAGGCATGATGGTGGGTGCCTGTAATCCCAGCTACTGGGGAGGCTGAGGCATAAGAATCACCTGAGCCTGGGAGGCGGAGATTGCAGTGAGCTGAAATCATGCCACTGTATTCCAGCCTGGGTGACTGAGCGAGACTCTGTCTCCAAAAAAAAAGAAAAAGAAAAAGAAAAAAAGAAACTCTCTAGGCTGGAGAAAAAGGTAGTTGTATGTTGTCTTCTTCTTCTTCTTCCTCCTCCTCCTCCCCCTTCTTTTCTTTATTTTCGAGAAATATGGCCATTAAGCCATTTCATCTTCAGTAGGTAAGGAGTTTTAACATAATTAAGACTAATTTTAAACTAATATTTTCTTATACCTGGAAGTTCACAGACAACTGAACTGTAAATTAAAAGAAGCAGCTACTATTTTTACGTCAACAATTTGCATAAGGAATGCACTCCCTATCTGGTATAAAGATTTTTGTGTTTTTGTTTTTGTTTTCCAAACACCCAAGGATGTTTAATTCATCTTTTATTTAAATACACAGTTGTGGACAAGGAAAATGGAAGGCTGACAAAACAAGGTGGGGGAACGAGCATGTTGACATTTTTTCCCCTTTTTTTTGTGTTCTCTTTGGACCATCTGAAAAGTGAAAGAAGTTAAAGATTTTAGTTAAGGACACAAAGATACTCCAAATCTGTAGAAGCTGATGCTAAGTTTCTCTCCTATTTTGCACCTTAATAGAACCAATATCAGAAGACCTCCCCAAGGAGAGTATCACTTTTGTCCAGAGATGAAGCATTCTGCTTGTCTTAATAAGTGAAGGAGGCCAGGAGCGGTAGCTCACACCTGTAATCCCAGCACTGTGGGAGGCTGAGGTGGGTGGATCACTTGAGGTCAGGAGTTCAAGACCAGCCTGGCCAACATGGTGAAATCCCATCTCCACTAAAAATACAAAAGTTAGCCAGGCGTGGCGGCACAAGTCTGTAATCCCAGCTACTCGGGAGGCTGAGGCAGGAGAATTGCTTCGACCTGGGAAGTGGAGGTCTCCAGTCTGGGTGACAGAGCAAGATTCCATCTCAAAAAAATAAAAATTTAGAAAAAAAAGTGAAGGAGACCCATTTTGACTTTGTATATCTATAACTCTATGTGAAAGATTAGAAGATTGTGAAAGATTAGAAGTTCTGACACTACATAATAACCCGTTATATAGGGAACCCATACTGTCAGTGAAAAGAAACAAATTCCTCCTCCTGGGTTATCTAATTCAGTGAACAGGACATCTCATAGGATTAAAAATAAGGAAACGGGCCAGGCGCGGTGGGCTCAAGCCTATAATCCCATCACTTTGGGAGGCCAAGGCAGGTGGATCACCTGAGGCCAGGAGTTTAAGACCAGCCCATCAGCCGGGCGCGGTGGCTCAAGCCTGTAATCCCAGCACTTTGGGAGGCCAAGATCACGAGGTCAGGAGATCGAGACCATCCTGGCTAACACGGTGAAACCGTCTCTACTAAAAAAAATACAAAAAAATAGCCGGGCAAGGTGGCGGGCGCCTGTAGTCCCAGTTACTCGGGAGGCTGAGGCAGGAGAATCACTTGAACCCAGGAGGCGGAGCTTGCAGTGAGCTGAGATCCGGCCACTGAACTCCAGCCTGGGCGACAGAGCGAGACTCCGTTTCAAAAAAAAAAAAAAAAAAAAAAGGACCAGCCTATCTAATATGTGAACACCCCTACCCCCCCGCTCCCATCTCTACTAAAAATACAAAAATCAGCCAGGTGTGGTGGCAGGTGCCAGCTACTTGGGAGGCTGAGGCAGGAGAATCGGGTTGAACTGGGGAGGCGGAGGTTGCAGTGAGCCACCAGCCTGGACGACACAGCAAGGCTCCGTCTCAATAGAAAAAAAAATGAGGACATGAGAGAAGGCAGCAAGGAAAACTGCCAAACTCTGATATGATTATATATGTTAACAGAATAACTAAATCTCAAAATGGTTTTAATTTCACAGATTAAATTCTATTTTGAAAAGGAAAAACTAAATCTATTTTTTTAAATGTACTTAATAAAAAGGAAAAAGTAAAAGACAGGAGAGGCCAGCACTGACAGCTCACAGGGTCATCCCAGACTTACTGGATTGTCAATGTAAAGCATGGAGAGCGTTGTGGTCCAGGGGAAGTCTCTGTCACGCACTGTGAAAACAGAGAAGAGGGGTGAGACAGAGTGGACAAGCATTCCACCGACGCCTCACAGCGGTCAGAAGCCCAACACACTCCCCGGTCCTCGTGAGCTGTTGGTGTCCCCTCTAACATGCTTCATACTGTCATAGTGGGGAACAGGCACCTGCACCTTTACCCTCTCCACTCCTCTCCTTCACGTTCCCCCAGCCCAGAGCGTTTCCACACCTGAGATAAAGCTTGGAAACAAAACCCAACGAAAGCTTGGAACATGAAAAAACACCCACCAACCACCTCTGCAATAATATCCGTATGTCCAATTAAATCAATCATCCTTAAGGCTCCATCTCTTGAAGAGAACTACTTCAACAAAACTGGCACATAAGCCTTTATACTGAGTCACAAACTGGCTCACACTCCAAATTCTGACCCAGGGGAAAGAAAACAAAACTAAAAAAAAAAATGAGATGAAGGTAAACTTAGTGACAGCCAGATGTTGCTCTTTATCCTTCCTCCACCTCAGCCCCCACCTGGAATAGCGTCTTGCTTCCAAGTTATCAGATCCTAAGTGTGACTGAACCACAAAGTGTGTAGTTCATGTGAGTAATTAGGAATATAATTCCACCCATTAGTCCCCTGCAAAGAACTGTCCCAAATTGTAATAAATACCAACTGTTCTGCAAACCCAGAATGCTTGAGTCAGCAGCAGACTGCAAGAAAGCGGATTAGAACTTTTCACCCAAATTTCAAGGGAGACAGCAGCCCAGTCAGGACACAGCCCTGAGGCTCCTCCTTCTCGGATGGACATTGCCAGAAAGTTGTGTTTTGGTAATCCGGAACAGTTAAGCTAGTCCTAGTGGTTCCGTGTTTACTCTAAATTAGTTTTGGAGCAGATATGAGGCTCAGATGAAAGATTCTATAGGAAATATAGTGCAAGGGATACTTACAGGTCATGTTACTTGTGACAACATAAGGCCCATGTTCCACAAAGAGTCCAAACATGGATGAACCTCCTGGCCCACCCTGTAGCCAGAGAACTACTGGGGCATCTTCTGGCTGTATCTAGAGGAAACAATAAAACCAGTGACCACACAGAACATTCACTAAGGCTACAGAACACACACAAGTAAACTTACCCAAATCCTCTCTGTGTTACAGGGCTGTGACTAAATCCCATGAAACCTCCCCAGACCTCAGTAACCATTCGCCGCTATAAGCAAAGTACTGATCATCTTTGGTTCTGTGAATGAGACTGTGCCTCATATGCTGGTGTCTTCTTGTCATGCAGTCAAGTCTTTTCCCACCAAGAGACAGAAAGCCCCTTAAATGTAGATGCTTGGCTTGTGCATGCTGCCAGACACCTAGCATACTGCCTAGGGCATGGTTATATTTTTTTTAGCTGTTTAAACTAAAAAAGGGACTCTTTAGGACTCTTCCATTTAACACGCATATTCCCAACAGAGGCACAACAAAGAATCCATTCTCAGCGACACTTTCCCTTCTGCACTGAGAGCCCAAATGCCTTTCTGATTTTATTCACTAAGAACATGTTCATAGCTGGGCACGGTGGCTCACGCTTGTAATCCCAGCACTTTGGGAGGCCGAGGCAGGCGGCCATCAACTGAGGTCAGGAGTTAGAGACCAGCCTGGCCAACATGGTGAAACGCTGTCTCTACTAAAAATACAAAAAATTAGCCGGGCGTGGTGGTGCACACCTGTAATCCCAGCTACTTGGGAGGCTGAGACAGGAAAATCGCTTGAACCCTGGAGACAGAGGTTGCAGTGAGCCAAGATTGTGCCACTGCACTCCAGCCTGGGTGACAGAGCAAGACTCTGTCTCAAAAAAAAAAAAAAAAAAAAAAAGAATGTTCATAGGGACAAGGACAACTTCATTCAACATCATGGAAAATGAGGAGGAGCAGACAGGCCCCAGGGGCCTTTAGCCAATGCAAATAACAATGACGAATCCCTGAACAAGGTACAGATTTATTTAGGAGATGTGGGAGACATGAACTAGAAAGGGGTATTGGCAGGGCTGTGAGGTTGAAAATGAGCTACTGGCCGTAGTGTCAATACCATCACCTTCAATGACAGAGACTTTTTCAACTATTTCATTCAATGTGTATTTACTGAGCACCCATTAAGGGCCAGGCACAGTGCGGGGAGCTAGGTACACAGAACAGTGAGTGAAGAAGAAAACCCATGTCCTCTTGGAACTTAGAATTGCGTGGGCAATATAGGCAGTAAGTAAAAAATAAAGACAAGGCTGGGCATGGTGGCTCACGTCTGTAATCCCAGTACTTTGGGAGGCCGAGGTGGGTGGATCACCTGAGTTCAGGAGTTCAAGACTAGCCTGAAACATGGCAAAACCCCATCTCCACTAAAAATTAAAAAATTAGCTGGGCATGGTGGCGGGTGCCTATAATCCCAGCTACTCAGGAGGCTGAGGCAGGAAAATCCCTTGAACCAGGGAGGCGGAAGTTGCAGTGAGCTGAGATAGCACCACTGTACTCAAGCCTGGACAACAAGAGTGAAACTCTGTCTCAAATAAATAAATAAATAAATAAAGACAATGATTAGAGAGTGTGAAAAAGGAAATACAGGTGATTTAAGAGTCACTGGAGGCTAAAAAGGAGGTGGTGACTAGCAAAGGCTTCAATGAGGTCTGAGGGCTGCCCTGAGCCCTGAAAGCTGAGAAGGATCCAGCCAGGAGCAGAGCCAGGGAGCAGAGCTGTGCATGAGGGAAATGACAAGGGAAACCCTCTCACCAGAACAGACCTAGAAAGGGAAGAAGGCACGGTCGCCAGGCGAATCCTCCAGAACCACCTGAAAAAAGCTCTACTTGGCTCCCCGGCTTGGCTTCCAGCAGCACCTAACAGTGGGTCCTTGCATGATGGCCTGGCTCGTTGGATGGTTAGTCAGCAAGGTTCCCCTGGCTTCAGCCCAGAATAAAATCCCGCTACCTCCGACTTGGCCTGGCTGTATAGACAAATCAAGATGTTGTTGGAAGGTCTGAGTGGATGCGTTCCATTGACCTGGATGGCGGGAGAAGGCTGAGGCAGAAGGCAAGACTGACTCAAAAGAAGGTAACTGGAATGCCACCGCCAAGACCTGCAGGAAGAGCTGAGCAGAGTTCTAACCATGGCCACAGAGGGCATAGAGGAACTTCTCTTTCCCAGTCACCAAGAGCCTGACAGAGTCTTTCACGGCTTTGGAAGGGGCACAGGGGGACCTGCTACAAGATAGGGGCTGGTAAGAATGGCCATGAGCTGGGGCACACCCTTCCTATCAGGGGCCACCTCTCGGGCTCATTCTTGAGCGTTAACAAATTAAGCGACGTAATTAAAGCCTTTGGAACAATGTCTAATGTATGATAAAAGCACAATAAATATAAATGATTATTATGACTAAGGAAACAGGTAGAAATGGTAGAAGCCCAGAGTCCTACTGGGGCCTCTGATGAGCAGGCCTGAAGCTCCAGGGGTCAGCGCAGTATTACATAATGAAGAAGCGCGGAAGCTCTTGCCCCAAACGGTTTGGATTCAAATCTAGGCTTTACTACCTACCAGTGTGAAACTTTGGGCAAGTTGCCTAAGCTCTCTGGATCTCAGTTTCCCCACCCATAAAAACGGGATCAATAGGCCAGGCACGGTGGCTCATGCCTGAAATCCCAGCCAGAGCTCAAGAGTTCGAGACCAGCCTGACCAACGTGGAAAACCCTGTCTCTACTAAAAATACAAAACAATTAGCCAGGCCTGGTGGCACATGTCTGTAATCCCAGCTACTTGGGAGGCTGAGGCAGGAGAATCGTTTGGACCCGGGAGGCAGACATTGCGGTGAGCCGAGATTGCGCCATTGCACTCCAGCCTGGGCAACAAGAGCAAAACTCCGTCTCAAAAAAAAAAAAAAAAAAAAAAAAAAGATCAATAATAGTAGCTACACTGTATGCTTGCTGGGAGGATTAAATGAATTCCTTTTCATAAACCTCCGCTTTATAGCATATGTTCTCCAAATATTACCTATTGCTATAATAGATAAACACAAGGAATTTGTAGATGGCTTGAACACAATCTATCTGTAAATGACAGAATAAGAAAGTGGGCCGTGTGGTGGTTTTTTCTCGCTCCTATAGCCCACAACTTCCCTGATCAGTTTCACTAGTTACTCCCCCTGCCTCAAGTGTTCAAATGTCTATGAACAAATCAACAGAATGAGGGTTTTGTCTCATAAGTCAAAGCAGAGGCTGGGCACGGTAGCTCATGCCTATAATCCTAGGACCTTGGGAGGCCGAGGAGGGCGGATCACCTGAGGTCAGGAGTTCAAGACCAGCCTGGCCAATATGGTGAAACCGCATCTCTACTAAAAATGCAAAAATTAGCCAGGCATGGTGGCGGGTGCCTGTAATCCTAGCTACTCAAGAGACTGAGGCAGGAGAATCACTTGAACCCAGGAGGCAGAGGTTGCAGTGAGCCGAGATCATGCCACTACGCTTCAGCCTGGGCAACAGAACAAGACTCTGTCTCAAATAATGATAATAAGTCAAAGCAGAAAAATGAAAATCAATGACGGCCTTTTAAAGCTGCTGCTTGGAAGCAGAGTGAGCCCTGGAACTGGGAGCCAGACAGGCTGTGGTTCCAGTTGGCCACATAACAGCTGTGCCATCCTGGCCCTCAGTTTCCTCATCTGTCAAATGACCATAATGCCTGCCCCACAGGATTGCTTGAAGGCTCTGAGGAGCAAACGTATATGAAATGATGTTGTAAACTCTAATGTGCTGAATAAAAATAACCAGCTTGCCCCAACCTGCCTGTGGAACTGTGTTTTTTTGTTTAAATAAGTGATTTTTATCTCCTCTCGGATTCACTCACCAGTATCACCTTCCTCTTGTATTCACTCAGCAGTAGGAGCAAATTACACACATGAGAGGTGGAAAAACAATAGGATCTGGGTGGAAGGTAGCCCCTGCTCTTCCCAGCCTCCCAGGGAATATGAGATGCTGTGAGTCCAACTGATTCCAGCGGATATCCAGCCCCACTTCCTTCCTAAACTACATGTGAACTCCTAGAAGCCGCAATGTGCTCATTAAAGTATTTTGGAGAGCTTTTCTCTTTTGGAGAGTAGTATTTTTTACTACTGCCTAGGTCCAAATCTCAGAGATTCCAATTCCCTTGGTCTGTGGGGAGGAGGCCTCATCAGTAGTTCTCAAAAGCTCCCAGGTGGTTCGAATGTGTAGGCGGGGCTGAGGTTCTGAAGGAGGATGGAGAGTTTGCCCTCTAAATATCTCAGGCCTCTGGTCTCCAGCCTGTTCTCCCCTATCCTCCACCCTATCCTCCCTTGGCCTTCCATGTCCCTTCCTATGACCTGGCACAATGAACTGGACCTGTGGACTCTCAGAAAAATAGCCTGACCCTGAGAGGCCACATTACAAAGTCAAGTCAAACACCTCAGTGCCAAACATCTTTATTATGCAACTTTGAAGCACAGGACACTGCATTCTTGGAATGCTTAAATAACAAGATCTGTGTACACACTTCCAGCCTCAGTTGACCTTGCTCCTGATTTACTTTCCTGGAGGAGGTGAATGAGGCTCAGCAACCCTGGAAGAAGCCTGTTTTTAAAGAAAAGCCCACACATACATCTTTCTACTTTGATGGGCCAACCAACCTGTGAACTAATGTCACCCTTACCTGTGATAAAATGTGAAAGTCAGATCTGGAAAATAAAGGTGTATGTGTTCAATGCCAAAAGCCCAAGAGTCAGTTGTGTCACGGCATGCAGACTTTTGTAATATGGCATCAAATGTCATGATATGCAGTATAATATTAATTATGTCCATAACAATGGCATGAGGTTATTCTGTGACAATCCTTAGGGTGATATATTCAGCTCTCAATTGTGAGAAGGCAGCCCTTCTCCTACTCTCAACTTTGGAAAGAATAAAAGACTTCCTGAACAAAACCACATTGCAATACTTAAGACTGAATGAAGAAATGACCGCTTTAATTCATCTACAGCATTACAAAATCCAGGAATTTAAAAACATTTATTATATTGAAGTTATAATTCAAAAGTGTATGAAGCAACACAACTAATGCATTTATTTTTCCAAAAGCTTTAAAATTTGGCCGGGCGCGGTGGCTCATGCCTGTAACCCCAGCACCTTGGGAGGCCGAGGTGGGTGGATCATGAGGTCAGGAGATGGAAACCATCCTGGCTAACACGGTGAAACCCCGTCTCTACTAAAAATACAAAAAATTAGCCGGGCGTGGTGGCAGGCGCCTGTAGTCCCAGCTACTTGGGAGGCCGAGGCAGGAGAATGGCATGAACCAGGGAGACAGAGCTTGCAGTGAGCCGAGACTGCACCACTGCACTCCAGCCTGGGCGACAGAGCAAGGCTCTGTTTCAAAAAAAAAAAAAAAAAAAAAGCTTTAAAATTTTTCTTAAAACTTTTTCTATTATAAAAACAGTACTTATTCTAACTAAAGGTTTTTGGTTTTTTTTCATTGAAGGTAGTTTTAAAAGCCCCTCTTCCCCGACAAATTCTATTTCCTAGAGATGATCATGGAGATGCTTATGTTAACCCTTCCAGATTTTTCTCTATGGTCCCCCTCCATACAAACACATATATACATATGCTGTAGCTATTATATATGCAATATACACACATGCTTTTTTCCAAAAATAGGATCAGGCTATACTCTAATATGCTGTATTCACTTAACAATATGTTGTGAAGATCTCTTTATATCAGTACATACCATTATTCTGCTGAACAGTATGCACTCTATGAATTTACCACAAGGTATTAATTCACTTAACATATAATGCCAACTACTCACAGGGATTGTCTAAGGCTGTGGATGCAGACCAGCTCCCACCCATGAGCAGGCAGAATACTTTATAGTTATGAGTGTGGATTCTGGAGCCAGAATGCCAAGGTTTGAATTCCAGCTATGCTATTTTAGAATTCTGTGACCTTGGGCAAGTTACTTAACTCCTCTGTGTTTCAGCATCCTCTGATTGAAAATATGGATACTATTAATGTCTATCTCCTAAGGTTTTCATGCAGTTTTAGAGTCGATATATGCACAGCACTGAGAACAGTGCCTGGCACATCTATTTAAGTGTCAGCTCTGATGATTTTTCTGCTGGTGTGGGAAGGCAATAAACAAGTAACTAAATAAATGAGTGATATGAAAGAGGAATGGAGAGACACTAGATTAAGCACTTAAAGAAGGCCTCTGGTGGTGGGGTAACATTTGAGCTGAGATCTAAAATATGAGTAATCCCCTCATACTACATATTAAAGAAGAAAATAAAACCTCTACTAATGACTTACAGGTCAGAGTCCTGCAGCAAGAACTGATGATTAAAAGGGAAGGGATAAAAAAGTTCTAAATATTAAAGAAAGAACAAAGGAATCCTAAATACTTAAGTGAGAAGTCTCCCTAGCAACAGAAGAGGGTTGGCCCGCGGGTCCCACAAACCTGGGCCCTTTATTGGAGAACAAGAAGCAACTATGGCTTTGCCTCAGAAGCCCTTTCGATGCTTCTGGCGACCCCTGGTGACCAATCCATGAACTTGGACACTCTTTCTTCAGGGTTTCTTCCAGAAGGAACGGCCCAGAAGGAGAGACGTTATCTATTCTGCCAGAATCTCTACAAAAGGGAATTTCACAATTTCTCACATTCGCAAATTCCATTGCGTATTCACAATGATGGTGAAAAATCTACTCCATGTCTTAATGGAATGTCATTCAAAGAAAGTGAAACTCATTGAAACAAAACTAGTACTAAATCCTGTCTGCCCTATTGTTCCCCAGGTTGACATACCCTCCCTGGATAGCATCACCTTTGCCCTGAGTCTTCCTTTCCACCCTCATCCTCCACCAGCCCTTATCCCCCAGGCCCTCCTTTGCATGAGAGAGAGAGAGAGAGAGAGAGAGAGAGAGAGAGAGAGAGAGAGAGAGAAAGAAATAGATAACCTCCTGCTCAGACCATATACATATCACTGAAATAGTAAGTTAATATATTGACTAGGGGGGTGCTAAAAACTTGTCAATTTCAGTACTTTAAAGAACATAATTTTTTTTTTTTTTTTTTTTTTTGAGATGGAGTCTTACTCTGTCGCCCATGCTGGTGTGCAATAGCGTGATCTCGGCACACTGCAACCTCCACCTCCCAGGTTCAAGTGATTATCCTGCCTCAGCCTCCTGAGTAGCTGGGATTAGAGGTGTGCACCACCACGCCCAGCTAATTTTTTTTGTATTTTTAGTACAGATAGGGTTTCACCATGTTGGTCAGGCTGGTCTCGAACTCCTGACCTTGTGATCCACCTGCCTCGGTCTCCCAAAGTGCTGGGATTACAGGGTGGGATTACATACCCAGCCTCATGATTCTACTGTATAAGAGGACTTTATTGGAGTGACCCTAGGAAATTTTAGGTATCTCAGCAAGTGTTAGGGCAACATTCCGGACCAGAGAGTCACTTAAAGTAGACAGGCATCTGCCAATCTTCAGGACTGGTTACATATCCGTAGCCACCCCTTTTCTCCTGTCTCCAATAAGGAATGCCATGCTTGGTTAGAGAAAACAGCAACTAAACCACTAACAGATCCACATCAACGGCACTGCTTAAGATGAGAAGTGCAATTAGTAAATTAATTAAGGCCCTCTTCACACTTCTATATGCAGAGGCTGATCATTTGCTTGGTTTAAGTAATGTGTTCTACCTTAATTGAAGTCATTAGTACCCCAAGTAAATGTCTTTAAATTCCCACAAGTATGTTTAAATGGACTCCCATTTTGCCATACAGATCCCAGTTCAGCTAATACTTCAGCTGCTACACTAATGGCGTTAATCAAGGCAGAGCTTTTTATTTAAAGCAATTAATTTTGTGACTAGAATTGTTAAAGAGGTACATAACATTTTAACTCTACACATACACACTCAACACATACACACAAGTTGCTAAAGACATTCATGTTTTTCAAAGAAATTTTATTTCAAGTGGTTGGTGTTGACCACTCACTAAATCTTCCTTTACCATGATTGCTGCCATGGTATCGTCATACAGAAAATTAATTTTTTCAAAATCTTTTTTGTTTTTTGTTTTTCAGATGGAGTCTCGCTCTTGTTACCCAGGCTGGAGTGCAATGGCACGACTTGGCTCACTGCAACCTCCACCTTCCCAGGGCAAGCGATTCTCCTGCCTCAGCCTCTGGAGTAGCTGGGATTACAGGCGCCTACCACTACCCCCGGCTAATTTTTGTATTTGTATTAGAGACAGGATTTCACCGTGTTGGCCAGGCTGATCTAGAACATCTGACCTCAAGTGATCCACCTGCTTTGGCCTCCCAACGTACTGGGATTATAGGCGTGAGCCACTGCATCCAGTCTCAAAATCCTTTTTTGTTTTGAGGCCTCCTTGTGTCATTCCCAAGTTCCCCTGACTCTCATCAAGCTTTGGCTTGTCTCACTGATTTGAACCAGCTTACACCCCATTAGAATCCTAACTTTCTTCTTCCTAACCTTTCTACCTGGCTCATTCCTTCATGAGATAGTTATGGCTGTTCTGTTTGTGTCTCCTACCAGAAACTTATACTTTATAAGGAATAGGGAAGTGGGCGGATGCGGGGAGGTGTGGAGAAGACACCTTACTTTCCCTTCTTGATGGAAAAGTTAGCTACTTTCTGTCTATGTTATTTCATTTCCACAAAGGAAATCGGGCATGCAAAAGTTTCTGCAGAGTGTTCAAATATACCTATGGGTGGTGATCTATAACATCACCTTTAGCTACTGTCTTTTTATTTTGTCTCTGATACCCTCTATTCTTCTATATCCCTGATGCCATTAAGTACGTAGCAAAGAGAAGATAAACAGAATCAGTTTGAAGAAGACAATTATCTGCGATCTCCAAATCTTTGCTGCGTTGCTGGTGGATTTGTATCCACCTGTGTTAGATATATTTTGAGACATATTTTAATAAATCTGTCCAGTCCATGTCCCCTTCGCTAAGAACTGAGTCTCCATTCATCCATGGCTAATACCCAGTACCTTCAGTCTTAGCTGATTGGACCAAGGAAGAAGATGTAAGCCAGACTGTGGCAGCCATGGGTGCTAGTTAATCTCTGTTGGCTACATGATGCAAGGAAAGGTAAACTTGGAAATGAAAGGTTGGTCATACTTGGTCGAGTGCTTGGAGAAGCAAAGCATGTTGATCTGCCAAGGGAGAAGAATGAAGCACAGATGAGGCAATCCTGCGGTCTCAGACAGAATAGGGCTGAGACAGAAAGACTGGCTGCCCTGCCTCCTAAGACTTTGCTATTACTCGTTTCTTAGGCCAGACCACAAGTCCAGCCCGTGGTGTCTCAGGGCTGGAGAAAGATTTAGAATGGTACCTGCATCAGTTAAGGCCCAATCAGAAGTCAGAAACCACAGAGTCATTTTAATTTTTTATTTAATTTTTTTTTTTTGCCTGGAAATATTCACCTTTAATTCTGTTACAAGTTCCAGTGTTTACTCTGGCCCCAGCCAGTCATGGGTATCAGACACCCCTGGGCAAAAGTGAAGATGAAACACCAGGGGGGCCTGCTCTCCCACAGCCACATCCTCAGTGCTGGCCAAAGACCGGCATGCTGGGTAGGCTTCTTATGTCCACTAAGGAACAGGGAAATGTTAATATCTAGAAGTATTCGTTATAACGGGACTAAACATACATATATAAAGAGAACTCCAAACAATGCCCTGGGCCAGGGGGAGTGCTCGCAGATGGACCTTATGGTGGGGAGGGGACCCTTCCCAAGGCTGCTGTCCAGGCCTCGTTGGAGAAGGTATGGTTGCAGCCCTCTGAGTAGCTGAGAAGTTCACTGGGTTCCCTGGTCCAAAGCTGGCCAACCATCCTTGGGTAATAGGAACAGGTAGGCTGTGACTGGCAGGTGGACACAGAGAAAGACTCAGGAGGCTAGGAGCCTGCTTGCCTGAGGGGTGGCGCACAGCCTGGAGTGCACAGTGTCTACACTGGGAGCGCCGAGGGAACAACCCTCTGGGGCGCAAATGGCTGAGCTAGTGAGAGGGCTGCAGAGAGAGCAGGGCTATCGGGGGTCTGCTCACCGGCAAGGCCTAGGGTGTATGGTGTTCACACTGGGAAGGCCACAGCCGGGTGATCACCTGGACAGAGCCAGGGATATCATCTTGCTAAGAGTCTTGGTGGTCTGGGTGCATAGCTAAGAGAGAGTGCCACTGGATATCCCCACCCCCTACCTCAACACACTGCTAACAGACTAGGCAGTGGACCAAGAAAAATCGAAAGGCAGGACATAGAAACAGAAAGAGAAGCCAAATTCCGCCTGCAGTGTCTCTCCAGCACCCTCTACTGACAAAGCTTAACATCGTGCTTGCTGCATAGGAGAAATGCTGAGAGCTCTATTATGGCAGAACAGGGAAGAGGGTAGAATTGGAGCTGAGAGGCAAAAAAAAGAAAAAAAAAAATTGGAAGTAGCTGGCATAGTAATCCTCACTCCTTATGTCCTTATCCTTCCTCCAGGTTAAGGAGTATATGCTAGTTGTCACAAGATATCACAGCCACAGCCTAAAAGTACAAGACAAGAAGCTATATTAGTTATCTAATGCGACACAACCTCTCTCCAAAACTTAATGGCTTAAGACAACAATAATAATTTTTGATCTCTCGGGATTCCCGTGGGTCAGAAATTTGAGGGTGTCTGGCTGGGCAGTTCTGGCTCAGGGTCTCTCATGAAACTGTGGTCAAGGAATCAGCCACAGCTGCAGTCATCAGAAGGCTTGACTGGTACTAGATGAACCTCTTCCAAGGTTGGTACCCACTGGAGGGTGGAGGCCTCACCTCCTCTCCACAGAGGCTCAGCTATGGGGCTGCTTGAGTGTCCTCCCAATACGGCATCCTCTCCTCAGAATGACGGACTCAAGAGACCAAGGCACAAGTAACATTGCCCTTTATAATGTAGCCATGGAAGTCAAACACCATCATTTCTGCTAGCATGTTGGTCACAAAGCCAGCCTTGATTCAGCAGTGGAGGGGACTGCCCAAGGGCACATACGCCAAGAGATGAAGAGGACTGGGGACTAGCCTGAAGGCTGGCTACCACACAGGCCACACGTTCAAGGGCTCCTTCATTCAATCCACATCCTGATTTGGAGTTATTGGATGTTTTTATACTTAACTATAGAACCACAGAATGTAATGCTGGGATGGAGCCTTAGCAATCCAATAGGTTTAACATCTTTATTTCTATAGGAGAGAACTGAGGCCCAGAGAATACGAATGCCATCTCCCAAGTTATACAGCCGGGAATCACAGACTTGGAATTAGAATCCCTGTATCCAAACCTCTAGTTCTCTTTTCCCAAATTCCAGCCCACTGACTCGCTGCACTGGGACCGCTGTGGAGCACATTGCAAACACTGATCCCTGGGTCCTCTCCAGATCTGCAGAATCAGAATCTATGCTGGGTGCAGCTAGACAATGAGCTGGGAGATCTGTCATATTTCCAAAGCTCCCCAGGTATTTCTGATGAGCAGCAGCACATTTGGGAATTCCTATCCTCTTCCACATTAACTGTGTTACCGGAGAAGTTCAGATGTGCAGATGAGGGAGTGTACATGGCACCATGCTGAAGTATGGTGGGGCCTGATTCCACGCCTTAACCCCGAGGATAGGCTGTTCTGTTGGCTTCCAGGCACTTTTGGGACATGCTCTTCTACTGCCAGAGAGAACACCTTTTGTTTTGGACCAGGAGCATTAGAGTGGTTCATTTTCCCTCCAATTGACTGCTGATTCAAGGGTATTGTGCTATCTGATCATCCTAGTATCTGATTCAGCAGGGCCCAGCCTGTAGGATCCTGAGCGGGAGTCCTTCTCACAGGTTGCCCCGGCACCTCACGGGCCTCACCAATGTGATCCTGATCTTTCACAGACACTAGATTCTCAAATCCAGGAATCTGGGCCTTTCCTCTTGGCCTGAGGATCAAGGTGGGGTTCTCTGTAAAGAGGCCTGGGCCTGACTCTAAATGCCCCAGGTTTTGGCTCCACGGCATTTGAGGTAACTGATCTGAAGGTTTTGGCTAAATGTGTCCAATGAATTATCTATGTTCCTATATCTATAAGATAAAGTCATACTAGCAATTTTTTTTTTTCCAATGAGAAGGATGCTGACTTTAAAGAGTAATAATCTCTATGTCTTTTTTATCTTCTTCAGTGAGAAAAATCCCAGTTTCACTTAGTAATTTCCTGACCTGGTAGCAATGAATCCACCTTGATGGCTGGGGTTCAGGTTCTTCTAATTCAGAATTTCCCTCTAGTTGCTGTCATCTTTAACCCCTCAAATTGTGACCCGCTTAGTTCTTGACATTATTTGTGTTAATAATTTAAAAAGTAATAATAACCATAATAATCATAATCATAATGAAATAATGACAATAGCAACTATAGTTACTATGTTTTAGGTACCACTCTAATGCTTTCCCCTATTATCTCTTCTGTCTCAAAACCATTGCCAAGTAGGTATTCTGATCCCCATTTTAAAATGAAGAAACCAGTGCTCAGAGACACTAAGAAATGTCCCCAAGGTCACCTTTAGCATAAGTAGTGAAGCCAATATTTCTATCCAAGCCTGACTTACTGAAGAGACTGTACTTTCAGCCACTATACTCAAGTGCCTTCCACGGCTCGTTTTCTCTAGATCTAACACATGACGGCCAAGATCAAGGATTTCCACATCAGAGGCCTAATTTTACATTCCAGTTCTGCCAATTTCTAGTTGAGTAACTCAGGGCTGATTATTTAATCTCTTCATCTATAAAATGAGGATAACAATGCCTTCTCATGGGGTTCGGGTAAGGATTAGATAAGAAAATGCACAGTGCCTAGCACATAGTCAGTGTTCAATTACCAGCAGCTATAACTGCTACATTTCTGCTGGTTTCCTTATACTTTTTATACCATACAAAATGCGTACTCCTTTCTCTTGCAGGTTGTATTCCCACCGCACACCAATTTCAAGTTCTGGAATTTATTCTGTTCTGATTTGTATACAATAACAGGGCAGTCTCAGAGCAATAACAGGAAAACAAAACTAATTTGAGAAACAGCATCCCCCCCCCAAAAAACACTCGGAGGATATGACAAGTGTGGCATCCTTCCTGGATCTCTTATTTTCTCTACCTTCAGTTTTTTAAAGGGGTCATTTCTCCCTGGTGACAATATCAGCTGCTTCCCTATGATAGACAATGAACTGATATCTCTGCCAAATACAAAGGACTCCCCCCGTCTCAGTGACCACTGCTTCTTCTTGTCACACCTGCTTTATCTCCTTCACCCAAACTGGTGTGACTCCAAAATTTATAGCCAGAAGCCTCAGCTATCTGGCTCTGCATGTGGGCTTCCTGGTAAGAGGTCTTGGAACAATCTATCTTGGCTGCCACATGGTGGTACCCATCTGTGGATACCGTTTTTTCATCTCTGCCCTTCTTGTCCTGAAGCTTCATCTATCACTTTCACTAGAACACTATGTACTTAAAGGCATTCTTTCCCGTTGTGTCTCCTGGGATCATCTTAGGTTGTGTTTGTGGCTACAGTACTGGACTCAAAAGAACATAACCTGGTCAGGGGATGCACAGCTAGGTTTTCATTTAATTAAGGGGAAAAAACGAAACCCAGCAGTCCAGTCATTGTTTAATGAAGGGGGTTTTCAGACCTCAATCTGGCAACCAGTAGAGCATGCAAACTAAACTCCTTTCCCTGAACAGGTTTATGGTGCCAAAGCACCACCTACATTCTAGACACAGCTGTTCACCTGACCAGAGGCAACCTGAGAAAGAAAAAAACTGGGTTTTTGCTTTGTTTCCATCTGATCTCTTCTCTCACCCTTAGTTCCTGTTTTTACAAATCTGGATCATTACCAAAGAAGACAACATTCAGAAGGTAATAAGGAACTGACTGGTGTCATAAACAAGTAACAAAGCAGAAGAGAAAGTAAGGAATTGGTATTTTCCAGCTAGAGTGGGGGAGGAGGACGAGAGTGGAAAGAAGATGGGGAAGCAGTCCTAACAGGTCTTAGAGAATCCGCAAGCTGGATTAGGGAAGCCGACCTCCACAGGCTGCATTGGTTTCTTCACTTCCCTCATTTCAACCCTCAACATGGGCAACACATCACCTCTGTCTGGGTTTGGCTGCTCTAGGCATTTCTTTCTGATAAAAAGTGTGTTGGTCACTTTCCAGCCAGGAGCTTCAGGCAGAGGGTAGTGGCCCATAGGCTGGAGTGATGGTTTCACAGAGCATGGTTCACTTGGTAATTCTGTAACCTGCTGGCCTCTGCCAATTTACAAGTCAGAATCTCTGGGGGAAGTCAGAGAATTCTTGTATGCAATAACATGTAAGAATCCCTGAGATAAAACATATTGAGACTCAATAATCTAGGCAAATTTTCAAGTATCCATTTTGTGCAGAATAACAACTCCCTAAAGATGTTTGTGTCTTAATTCCTAGAATATGTTAGGTTACAGGGCAAAAGAGAATTCAGGTCGTAGATGGAATTAAAGTTGCTAATCAACTGGCCTTAAAATGGGGAGATTATCCTGGATTATCCAGGTGACCCAAATGTCATCATAAGAGTCCTTTTAGAAGACAGAGGTACAAGACAAGAGTCAGAGAAGGAAACATGACCATGGAGATTATGTGATGTGAGAAGGATTCAGGCTGCCTTTGTAGGCTTTGAAGCTGGAGAAAGGGACCATGAGCCAAGGAACGTGAACAGCCTCTAGGCACTGCAAGAGGCAAGAAAAGAGATTCTCCCTTAGAGCCTCCAGAAGTACCACAACCCTACTGGTCCTTGATTTCAGCCCAGGGAGACCCATGTCAGACTTCTGACCTGCAGAATTGTGAAATAAAATGTGCGTTGTTTTAAGACACTAAGTTTGTGGCAATTTGTTATAGCAGCAAGAGAAAACTAATATAAACAGGTTACTGCAGATAAATGACTGCATTCAATGGCATCAATAGATATGATATATAAAATGCACACACACAGAATGTTTCTGAAAGGCATAAAGTTTAAGAGACTGCAGGCCTGTTATCCACCCTCCTCCATCCTGCTCTGTGCCCTGTTAGGCAGACCTCTATGGGCTAAACTACCCAACTCCACCCGGCTCCCAGTTGGGCTCTACCCATGGGAGGCACCAGCAAGAGACTGGAGGGTGCTCAGGCTCCAGTGCTGACCTTGCACTTGTATGACCCTCAGGGTGAGTGTCTCCTTACATCTGACGCTCTAGGCATCTCGCTTGCCTCACTCAACAGGAACAATGATGAAGAAAGAAAAAGCCCTCTCTAGGGTCCAAGAAACCCTTCTAGAGAAGACAGGCTGACGGCTACTGTGAGCCCAACCACAAAGGATCTGGAATTCTTCACCATTTCTGACATGCCCCAACCTGACCACATCCCACCACAGGCTGCTCTGGGGTGAACTATGTCAAGAGGCCATGTAGTTGAGAAAGCAGGAAAGAAACGTCAAGAAAATATAACTCAATAGTACCAAGAGAAACAATGTAACTTGAAAACAACCCTGGATTAAGCAATTTACTCAGTTACTATAGATGCAACCCAGCTATATGCAAATCAATGCAAATATAAACAACACCCTCCATAGGGATAGCTTTTTCTTTGCTTTCTCTAGCCTCTAAAACAAATCCAATTTGGAGGATGAAAATAGAAAATTACGCTGCAGTGGAATAAGATTTGTTTATGCATCTCAGCACTTCTACCAATACCCGCAACAGCACCCCTAAGCTAAAAGTGTCTTGTTCATACAGAAGAAAGGCATGATTTAGAGGTGAATGACATAGGATTGGTGAAGTAGAAAAGCATACCCACCTCTGTCTATAGAGATCTGGGAAAGTGATGGCCTTTCCTGCCAGAAACCTTTCTACATCAGCAATCCTCCCACTCTTCTTCTGTCTGAGTTCAGTTCTGTCTCCTCTGTGGCCCCACAGCACAGAATATGCTCAATAAGTGGGTACTGAGTGCATGAAGGAGTCCACAGACAGGGCAGTCATACAAGGCCACGGCTGACTAGATAGAAACATACTTTGCCATGCATTACCTGTTAACTTCAGGAATCTCCCTACTTCTTATCCCCCTTGGGCACCCCCCACCCATTCCCGCCCTAAGTATTTTTAGAACAAAAATACAACAAAACGATAGGAAGAAGACTGTGGCAGGAAGAAGGTGGTAGTATTAACACTCCAAATAAGGCTGCAAGAAATTTAGAAGCTGGACACTTCCCACTCCCGCCAAAAACATTTGTTTCCTGCCCATAAATAGAAACACCATGCAGATTTGCTTATTTTTAGAAAAAAAAAAAAAAAAAAATCTTATTTTTAGAAAAAATCTACGAGATTTTTTTTAAAGACTTGTAGGTCAGTAGGCTAACATTTCTACCCTCAAACGGCAAGCCAGCTCTTGAACACTGGTGTTCTTTCTGTTGGGCGTCTACCTGAGCCGGGAAGAACCAGAAGAAGAGGTTGCTGTTGTAAGTCTTATTCACGGTGAGGAAGCCGGCATAACTCTTCACGTTCAGTCCTAGGAAAGGACTGACCAAACTCAATTCTTTTCCTAGTGGGAGGGAAAAAAAAAATTTACTCAGGGATTATAGAAAACAACAACAACAACAACAATGTGAGCCATCTATCTCAGTCTGGATGAAATGAAGTGATTAGATAAGCTAAAAGGGGATTGGTATGAAAGGTAGTTCCTTCAACAAATTCCAGCCTGCCCCTGGCCAGTCCCACATAGTCCACATTTCACAATTTAGCCAAGGATACGTGAAAGTTGTAAGTCTTTGGGGAGGGGTGACCAAATATATTTTACAAGCTGTGATAAGGTTGTTTTTAAAGTTCTCTTAAAAAGAAGAAAAGAAAATCTCCTATCATCACACCTTGCATAAACCAAGGTGTTCACCCTGGGCCACATGGAAAGGAGCAGGATAAAGTAAACTGACCTGAAACAGTGGGGTGCAAGAGTAACAATGTGGTGAAGCAGCTCTCGGCCTCACCCCAAGGAGGCCGGTGTTCTTCACGATCTTGTTTTCATGAAGGCAAAAAGGCTGTCACATCTACTAAGAGGAGTGGGTCGAGGCATATGGGAGTGTGGGCGGCTGTGGACAGTGGGGAGACTGGGGGTGACCTCATGGCTACTCAGGGGGAACCAAACAGGACAATGGGGCAGTTGTGGAGGCCAGGGGTCCTGGCTTTCTTATGGCACCACTGGGACAGGCACAGGGAAGGAGTAATTGGGGATGCTTAGATGGCCAAGGATGCCCAGGAGTAAAGAATGCTACCAGGAGCTGACATTTACAAGGCCACATTACCAGGGCTTTTACATGATGTGGGAAGTATAATTCTCATTCCCACTTTAAAGATAAGAAAGCTGAAGCACAGAGAGGTTAAGTGACTTGCCTGAGGTCACACAGCTAGTAGAGGAGAGGCTGGGATTAAACCGAGCAGTCAGGCTGTAGAGTTTGTTCCTTCCTCCAGGGCTTTCAACTAGAGTGAGTCAGAAGGTGCAGGTGGCAGGGAGTGGGAAAGGCAGTAGTGGTCAGGAAGGGAGTGGCAAAGGAACAGAAAACAGCAGAACGTGGTGGGGAAGTAAAATGGAAAATCTGGGCGAAGGAGAAGAATCCTTTAGTGGTGACAAAGAATGTGTCCCCATTAGGAACTAATCACGCAAGAAAAGCGATGTAGGTCTGAGCCATATTAAGTTGGAGACTGGTTAGTAGCTTAGGAAGCTTGACTCCTCACATGCCATCAACTAAAGATGCCTTTGGTGGTAGGTGGAGTCCTTAGACTCTGGAGGGCTAATTGTTAGCATCTCTTCCCAGCTCAGCATTCAGAGACAACATTGATAGGATAAAATAAGCCAAGGTGACAATATTTACACTCAAGGGAATAGATGCTATAAGTCAGGGTCCTGACTCCAAGGGCTGGTTGCTAAACTTTTACCAGCACACTGCTGTTTTGGGACCACTAGCTCCTCTTTTAAAAGAGGCATGCCTCTTAGCCGAGCATGGTGGCAGTGCTTGTAGTCCCAGCAACTTGGGAGGCTGAGGTGGGAGGATCACTTGAGCCCAGGAGGTCAAGTGATCATGCCACTGTACTCCAGCCTGGATGACACAGCAAGACCCTGTCTCAAACACAAACATATATATAGGCATGCTTCTCAAAAGGAAAACCTCTCATCTAGACCACACGGTTCCTTTGCTGATCCTAGCACTCCTATCGACCAGCTGGTGACCCTCTTATTTAACCTCCCTGTACTTCAGTTTCTCCTCTGTGGAAGATGGACTGCCCGTGGGCCACCTGGATTAAAAGAGCCCCACATGTAAAACCTATAGAAAGAAGCTGGCAGGTAGGGAGCAGAATTACTGTTGCTATCTGTGAAATGCACCTGCTGATTAGGAACAGGGAGCACCTCTGAGCAGAGGAGGTCGTGGCGACAAAGGAAAGGTCTCAATAGGTGGTCCTTGAGGGTCCTGTTAGGCCAACACAATAGGAGAGCATGGGTTTCCTAGCCTGACAGAGCTGGGTTTGGAATCCTAACTAGATTAGGACTCCCCAGCAAGTTGCTCCATCTCTCTGAGCCTCTTTCCTTTTATGCAAAATGTAAATACTGATTCTGCTACCCCGGGCTTTCTGTGAGGATCAAACAACAAAAATGCATACGAACCCTTAGCCTAGCACTACATATAAAATAAGGGTTCAGTCAACTGGAAGCAAAAGTTATAATTAGCCTTTGGCCACTCCAAGTGAAGTCTAGAAGAATTTCCCTTTTCTGGCTCAGCCTGGTGCTCCCAGGGAAGTCTGCTTAATGCAACCTCTGTAGGTCTTCCCATTCTGTTCCCAATGAGGTCTATCCCTCCTCCATCAGAAAAAAAAAAAAGCAAAAGAAAAAGAGAGAGGGGAGGATCTTATGAGAAAGAAAAGGGAGGTGTTCGGGGAAAGTAGTTTTTGCCGCTCCTCCCCTCCCACTCTTCCCACCATCTGTCTTTTTTCTTCTCCCCTTCTTCACTTCCACTCTTAATTAGCCTACAGAAAGATCACCCCCCAGGGCTGGGCAGCTTTTAAAATGCTTTTGAAATATTTTTAGCAGAACTATTAATCTTCTCAAAATCATACAGAGATACTAGCCCCCTCCCCACCCCCCGCAAAAAAGGAGAGGAGAGAAGTAAAAACTGTGGATCGGAAATGAGTGAGATGTGGACCACAGAGAGGTAAATGGGAAGAAGAGGATTTGAGAAAGAAGACAGAAAAAAGTGAGAAAGGTCCAAGTATAATGAGAAAAAGAGAAAATATATAATAGAAAGGAGCTGGAGGGAATGGAACAGAGGAGAGGATGATTGAATCAATTTATCTCTCCCAAGACCAGCACCCCACAGGGTCCATGGACTGCTCTCAAATGATTCAGATGTTCACCCATCCCTCCCTTCCCGAGGATGCCAAAGTAGCTTCTCTGCTACCTTGTACTTGCGTATATTTCAGACCTTCCCTCCTAGGTCAGGAGGTTGGGAGGTGGGGAATTTGTCTTCTTTAACTTTGCATACCTTGGGACTTGGCATGCTGATTTACACCCCTAAGACATTCAATAAATACTTTTTAATGAATGAATGTTAACAAATGAATGGATGAACGAGTCAACAAATGAATGAACTAAAACAAGCCCCACTGACAATGCACTAAGACTAGCTCGTTTCTATAAAAACCTCCTAAGGCAGACCTTGTTAAGAGAGCTAAAGAAATTTAGAACTTTTCTCTAGCCCATAAAAAAAGTTTTGCCCTGTTTCAAATTTTTTTTTTTTTTTTTTTGAGACAGAGTCTTGCTCAGTTGCCCAGGCTGGAGTGCAGTGGTCGGATCTCGGCTCACTGCAAGCTCCGCCTCCCCGGTTTACGCCATTCTCCTGCCTCAGCCTCCGGAGTAGCTGGGACTACAGGCGCCCGCCACCACGCCCGGCTAGTTTTTTGTATTTTTTAGTAGAGACAGGATTTCACAGTGTTAGCCAAGATGGTCTCGATCTCGTGACCTCGTGATCCGCCCGTCTCGGCCTCCCAAAGTGCTGGGATTACAGGCTTGAGCCACCACGCCCGGCCTCTGTTTCAAATTTTAAATTTCCACTAACTAAATCCCAGTAAAATAATAAAAAATTTCATCAACTAAAATGACTTTTTATATTTTCAAATGTCCTGTGCATCCTATCACTGTAATGTGGAAAACAAACAAACTCCCAAGGTGGAGGAGTTTCTATCTTTCCGGCACCATGACTCACAATCCAAATGTTTAGAATAGTTTTAAAAAGGAAAAGGTTCTCTTTGAAGTGATTTTACTTCCTCCTTGTTTTTTACTGCTGCTACCAGTGTTTGTGATATTAACACTTTCAAAAACATTGGAGTGTGACCAACAAAGGGCTTGAACCAGCTAATCAGCATGCATGTCAGATTCACAAACACTCAAGTTATCAGCAGTGTGGACACACAATACCAGATCATAAGTAACAATAAATTAGGACCTACTAGTAAAATAGTCTTTAAAGTGTGAAAATGCAGTGTTTATAAACAAGCTAAAATGTGCCTCCTACGTTCAGTTTGTTTCAGGGAGTAAAGATTTATTCTAGCTTCAGAGAAAGTAAACATGCAATTACAATTACACAAAACTAAGCCAGTTAATTGGGGATTTGAAAAATAAAAATTTCCCTTGTTTTTTTGGTGAGCTACTGTTTATCTCGAAAATGTTCCATTGCAATAATAAGACTCACATTCCTAGGGTTTTGACAGACTCGATAAACAAAAGGGATTTAGGGGAGTGAGCTGACCATCTGTCCAGAGCTTCCTGAACTTTCAGCAAAGCGGATGAATAAAATTATCCTTAATTATGTTGTCAGGGCTACATTTGAATACCCAGATGTAACAGATTTTGAATCAGCCACTTAAAATTCTGTTCAAAGAATCTGACTGTGTAGCGTAACTTCAGGAAGTGATATTATACACAGATTTACTATTTTAAATGTTGTCAATCATCAGATGAAGATCTACCAATCTTGATATAGAGGGTGGAAGATAAAACTACTTCCCTTGGAATCTTTCTCGGCTGCTACTAGTACCCATAACTGAGGAATGCTTATAGGCAAGAAAGACAGGAACAGAAGGGATGTCAACAGTCTCTCAGATGGATTTCTCTGTATTCTTTTTACTTGGTTCCACCAGATGTATGATACAGATACACCACGGTCACTTTCACTTAATGCCTTTGTTTAAGCTGCTTCTCTCCTTTGGTATGCACAGACCTTTCGCTATTTACATCAATCTTACCCAACACTCTGAAGTCCATAGCTGGTCATACAGCACAGTGGTTCATACCATGGGCTCCGGGGTTGGCCAGTATAGGGTTTAATTCAGAGCTGCTCATATACCACAGTGGTTCATACCACGGGCCCTGGGGTTAGCCAGTACAGGTTTTAATTCCAGCTCTGCCACTTACTAGTTTTATGGCCCTAGGCAAGATATTTGATTTTTCTGGGCCTCAGTGTTCTCATTTGTAAAATGGGAACAATGCATATGGATTTTTCATTAGGGTTGCTCTGAGAACTAAATGAGCTAATGGATGTAAAGCACAATGCCTGGCACATGGTTGGTACCCAAATTTAAATTCCATACATATTTATACATACATGTATAGGTACTATGCTAGGTACTAGGGATATAATGACTAAATGTTAGCTACTTATTATTTTTACTACAACTACTATAGCTTTAGTATTTTCTCCCTAGATTATGCCAACCAACAGGCATATGTTCCTTCTCCGAATCTCCAGTGCACTTACTTCAAATGTAATACTTTAGTACGTTAGTATGCACTACCCAATTCCTTAATTGTTTTGTGTGTATGCATCCGGTCACTTTAGAAGAACACTTTAGAAGCTTGTGAAACAAACAGAACTAAATTATAGTAGGCAAATCACAGAGTAGAAGTCAGAAGATTTGGG
Organism: Macaca fascicularis; assembly: GCF_037993035.2. Lineage (NCBI taxonomy): Eukaryota > Metazoa > Chordata > Mammalia > Primates > Cercopithecidae > Macaca > Macaca fascicularis. The sequence goes on along the minus strand of NC_088377.1, from coordinate 101,156,652 downwards.
TCCTAAACCCATCTCTGCTACCCAACTCTATTGCACACATCCCGTTGGGCAACTCAGGTAAAGTATTTCAGTCTCAATTTCCTCATATGTGGATTGGTAGAATTTGGTTATAACAATTACTTAACTCCTTTTCAATCCTACAATAAATGGTTTGCTTTGATTTACTGTTAATGAACATAAATCTAAGCCATCAGAATCCACTTGTTGAGGAAGCTGAAATACGTACATGTAATCCAATTTGGAGGGTTTGAGTCAATGATACTTTGCCTCTTCACACGCATCTGTATCAGCCCATACAGTGGGGCAGCCATCTTCCCATGACTTCTCTATGCGAGGTAAAAATCAGTCCTTTTTAAAATACACTAAAATATCAAAGTTTTTCATCTTTCCTTAGAAAAGAGATGGTGAAACTTGAAGCCAATGTGTATTTCAGAAAAAGACATATGAACAGCACTTACACATACCCTTAAAATGTAAGAATGTCTTCGTGTAAAACGAAAACCAAAAAACAATGACATCCTATTGGCTGTGAGAATACTTCGAATGAATAAAATTTGCTTTATTTTAAACTTCTTTGTAGAGTATTTAGATTTGCTTTTGATCTTTAAAATGACCATTTGTGTAAAATTTCCAGTGTTGTTCTTCGTTCCCATCACATCTGCCAAGCTGCCAGCTTCACAGGCACCATCTCTGCCTTTCCACCTGTGACAAGGGACAAACTTGGGGCTCCCGTGTGCCAGATCCCTGTCTCTCACCTTCTTAAACACAGTCTCCAACAATGGTTCCCCAAACCAAACCAACTCCCCACTCATTATTTCAATCAGCAAACAAACATTCTCTCCTATTCTGTTGAAGACCCTTCCTGGACCCCAGTGCTCCCTCCAGCCACTATGCCATTTCTCTGCTGCTCTTTGCAAACAGCTCCTCAGAATAGCTACCTGTCTACTATTTTATAGCTCAGGAACCTGCTGAAGTTCAGAAAGTTGAAATCATTTACCTGCACAGTGATTAAGAACAAAGCAGCATTAAGAGCAGATACAGGGCCAGAGGCGGTGGCTCACGCCTATAATCCCAGCACTTTGGGAGGCTGAGGCAGGCGGATGACTTGAGGTTAGGAGTCCGAGACAAGCTTGGCCAACAAGGTGAAATCCCATCTCTACTAAAAATATAAAAATTAGCCAAGCGTGGTAGCGCACACCTGTAATTCCAGCTACTCAGGAGGCTGAGGCAAGAGAATTGCTTGAACCCAGGAGGCGGAGGGTGCAGTGAGTCGAGGCTGCGCCACTGCACTCCAGCCTGGCAACAGAGCAAGATTCCGTCTCAAAAAAAAAAAAAAAGAGCAGATGCAGGTCATAAATTTTAGTCTCTGATAACACTACGTGATATATATTTTCCTATTAGTAATAACAATAGAAAAACCCACAATCTCTAAATAAAGCCATTTGCAAACACTCATATTTGGAGAACAATTTATAGAGTACAAAAAATTTTCATGTGCCTTATCTCGTTGGATTTTCATAATATCTCTGCAAGTTGGGTAAGTTGTTAAATCTCCATCTTATCTTAATGAGAAAACTAAGGCCTAGACTTGCTGGATAAGGGGGCACAGCAGGGAGGCTGTAGTGAGGCTGTCTGAGTATGAAGCCTACACACCAGCTGGTATCTGCGTGAACTCTGGCTAGTAGCTCAATCTCTTTCTGTGTTGGTTTCACATGTATAAAATGGGTCCACCTCCCTGGGATGTTGACATGTTTAAATAAGTTCATGCAGAAAGCTTGGAACCAGTGATTGACTCATAGTAAGTTTTAAGGATAGTATTAGCATTAAGTGCTCACTGGGGGACAGGCACTCTACTAGTCTTATAAATAAAATGCTGCAACTCAACCATGCAGGTAATTCAGCCCTGGCTAATTCTCATTTTAGCTAAAAACTCAGATAACATATGACATCAAGTCATTAATATTTGAAATAGGCCAGGTGCGGTGGCTCATGCCTGTAATCCCAGCACTTCTGAAGGCTGAGGAGGGCGGATCACCAAAGGTTAGGAGTTCAAAACTAGCCTGGCCAACATGGTGAAACCCCGTCTCTACTAAAAATACAAAAATTAGCCAGGCATGGTGGTAGGCACCTGTAATCCCAGCAACTCGGGAGGCTGAGGCAGGAGAATCACTTGAGCCCGGGAGGCAGAGGTTGTAGTAAGCAGAGAATGCACCACTGTACTCCAGCCTGGGTGACAGAGAAAGACTCTGTCTCAAACAAACAAACAAACATATATATTTGAAATAAAACAACTGAGTAAAAATACTGAAATACATTTTGCATCCTATGGGTTGTTTTAAGAAAAACTATTGGCCAGGTGCAGTGGCTCACAACTGTAATCCCAGCACTTTGGGAGGCCGAGGTGGGCAAATCATGAGGTCAAGAGATCGAGACCATCCTGGCCAATATGGTGAAACCCCATCTCTACTAAAAATACAAAAATTAGCTGGGCATGGTAGCGTGCGTCTACAATCCCAGCTACTTGGGAGGCTGAGGCAGGAGAATTGCTTGAACCTGGGAGGCAGAGGTTGCAGTGAGCCGAGATCACACCACTGCCCTCCAGCCTAGTGACAGAGTGAGACTTCGTCTCAAAAAAAAAAGAAAAACTGTTGAATTCATGCCAGTGGTTCTCTGATTTAATTAAACTTACTTACCTTTTTGGATCTTCCCAGCTTCAATGTAAGGGGTGAGAAACAACGGCTGTCCTGAGTCTCCCTTAGGTGGCATGGAAACACTTCTGTATAGGGAGCGAAACAGCCCATCACAGGGGCCAGGCGCCAACAGGACCAGCGAAACAATCACCTTCCACATGGCGCCAACCATCTCTCAGGGTCTAGGATAAAAACAGCATTCCAAAAATGAATCAAAAGAGTAAATATTTACCTGGCCCTTTTACATGCAAGAAATTCATTTATTCACTTAAAAACATTATTGTGTGTAAAGGCCCTCTGCAAGGACCTTGGATAGCACCATAAATAAGCACACCCAATCCCTGCTTACCCTTAAATTCACAGGCTAATGGGAGATCCTTCAAGGGATTTACAATGTCAGTAATTTTTAAATTACTGATTTTTTTTTTTTTTTTTAACAGAGTCTTGCTCTGTTGCTCAAGCTAGAGTGCAGTAGCACAATCGCGGCTCACTGCTGCCTTGACCTCCTGGGCTCAAGCAATCCTCCCATCTCAGCCTCCCAAAGTGCTGGGATTATAGGAGTGAACCACTGACATTTTCTAAAATGCAGTTTGGAAAGTAAATTCAATGAAGGATTCAGTAAAGCCTCAGAACAACAAGAACTCTGTAACTGACCATAAATGGGTGTTAGAAATCACTATGTCACCACAGAAGGGCAGAGGATTGAGAGCATATTTCAGGTCGAAAGATCATAGAAAGGCCTTACCCAAGTTGGATGTGGACAAAAGGTGAATGGTTCTCAGACAGGTGGGAGAAATGGGAAAGGCATCACGGGTGGGTGGAAACAGCTTAAGCAAAGGTGAGACCTCAGGCATCCTTGCACACCTTGCAGGGAAATTTCAAAGAAGCAATGGATTTCTGCTTATGTTCTCTATCTCTTATAAGCCCCCCGTTTGTATCAAAGAACAACAATAACAAAAACAAAAACAGGAAGGAAGAAAGAAAGGGGGAGGGGGTCCTACAACTACCCTTAGGTCCCTCCCCTTATTGCTAGCTGATAAGTAAAGACATTAGGCCCCAAACCATTAGCACAAAGCTTTCCAAAGATCTTCAAATCTGATGTTTGCTTAGAATATTCATCTGAGATGATAATAGTAATGGCATAAAATTGTATAATGATTTACTTGTACATCAATATGTAAATTATACATATAGTGGGCTTTCCCATGTATTTGTAGCTGATTTGAATCTCCTAATTTCACCAGTGTTAGAAAAAAATGAATGGTATTTGTTAAAGCACGCAGACAAAGACTTTATTAGGATAATGATAGGCACAGGGACCTTGCAGTCAACAGAGTCTTGCAGCAAGGGAGAGAGATTGGGCTCAACTCCAAATGCAGCATGGGCCAGTGGGAATTTATAGCTAAGGAGCAGTGTGGGGGTCAGTGGATGGAAAATTACTCAAAGGAAGCCTTGGGGTAAGGTTGATCTGGCTAAACCTAATAGGATTCTCGCTGAAGACAGGCCAGGGTGATCAGACATCACCTGGGGGATGGTGCAGGATGAGAAACCTGGTCAAATGTTGAGGTGATCGGATGTTGATGCTGGTGGTTCTTGGTAAAACGACTTACCAGTGTCCTTTGCTAAAACTGGATTTTACAAGGAAGTGCACAAATGGGCCAAGCAGAAGATTCAGAAGCCTGACTAAAATTTGGCCAAGGAAAAAAATCCTTGTCACCAGGAGAGTGAGGATTATTATCACCAAATTCAGATAAGGAAAACTTGAATCAAAAGAGTGTCTCATGCAAGGACATGAAAGTAGAGAAACCAGGACTTGACCCCACTCAAGGCCAGGACTAGGGAGAAATGAGGGAGGTACAGATGTAGGGTCAGAGCTCATCTTGATCTAAAATGTTGACCATTTTTGTTATCATTAATTTTTCTCTGTATTATATAGTTTTTTAACTATTACCTTAAAATATCACTGATCTTGAGTTTTTTTTGACACTTTATTAAGTTTTACACCTGAGGCAGTGCCTCTCTTGTCTCGCTCTAATCCTGACCTTGCAAAGTAGGGAATTACGACAAGCACACCAGGGCCGTTACATGACTCTGCACTCCTGCTATTTAAGCATGATCTATGTTCTTAGCTGTAAATTCTAAATCAAATACACGAAATGAATGAGTACTCCACACACATTTCTGGATGCAAAAAGAGATACATAATTATGCAAATACAATGCCTGCTTTGGTTCAGTGCTTTAAAATGCCAAGCCATTAGAACATCTTAAAAATACAAAATGTGTAAAAATCTTTTAACCACATGCTTATTACAACCCAATTTGGCATAACATGAAAATATTGATTATAGCAAATTTTAAAAGCTTTTCAGGCACATTTCCCCAGTAAGATAAAGGTTTATAATTATAACATGATTGAATATATAACCCTTGTCATGTCTCTCAGGGTTAACTTACTAGAGTTCTCCACACTTAATGTAAATAAGACCAGCCGAATCCAGTATGGAGCTAAAAAATGCTTTTGCCTATTACTGACTATAATAAACAACAAAATGAATTTAGGAACTGAAATTAGGTTCCCAAGAAGCCCCAGGGTAATGACCTCTATGGCAATGTTAAAACATTTTTTAAAATTATGTGAACTTGTTTACACTGATGCTTTTATAGCATAGCTACTTTCAAGGGATGCCTGAAATCAACAATCTTACTCTCTAACTGGTTCAGAAAAATATATATATATATGCAATATTAAAAAAATAATGGAAGAAGCTCTTCCAGTGGGAGGTTTTTTTGTTTTTTGTTTTTTTTTTTTCCTGGGGACAGAAACAAGAAACCAATCATGCCGTCTAATTTCTCAATCTTCCTGCTGCCAATCCCCAGCCCCCTTTAATGGAAGCCATTAATATTTAAATAACCAGGGTAGTTACAGCACTTCCCTTGTAAGCAGATGTTGACTCAAAGATGTTAAAGAATGAAAAGAGGTAAAACTGGTCCTGTTTTAATTGATATAAATCTAATACATAAAAGTAAGAACTGGGTCAATTTAGTAGATCTCATTAACATTTAATCAAATAACTATCTGAGTCATGGTTTCCCATGTAGGTGAATTAAAGCGCCGACATATTTCATTTCACAGTTCTCATTCAACAGTCAGAATTCCTGAACTGTGCTTAGCTGTTATCTCTCCTTGTGAGAATGAAAGCTATTATCATAAATGGAGAAGTGGGTTTTTTAAACACCCTCTCGTGTGTTTTTGCTTATCCTAAATTAGCATGAATCTTTTTATTTATTGAATATTTATTGAGCAATTTCTAAACCAAGAAACCTGATACTAGATAGAGGATATCTCCCACAGAAAGTTGAAAAAGAAAACTGTTAACCCTACACTTTATCATACCTACTTGAAATAATATGAAAACAGTGGTGCTATTTCCAGTTCAAACATATCATATTGAAGAATTCCAACAAAATGTTCTTCTTAATAAATGTTTAGAAACAGAACAAAATCTAGGTAAACACAATACAATATTGATAGAATCAAAGAATCTAAAGGTCAAAAGTATATAATTTGCTAAAACTGTCTTACTAAACCTTAAATATTACAGTTGAAAATCATGTGTCCAATATATAATTTTTGATATGGAACAAAGCTATTTATCCACAGTGTTCTTTAGAATAAAAAAAATTGTCAATAAATAAAATTTCCAACAATAAGACATCAGATAAGTAAGTTACTATACACCAAAAAGATAAAATTATTATACATACAGCAATTAAAATGATTCTACTAAGAATGTTTTGAAAAATATAATATTATTAGGTAAAGAAAAGCAGAATATTAGATTGGATATATGTTTTTTTCCTTATTTAATACTTCTTAATAATTTCTAAATTTTCTACAAAAATTTTGTACTCAGAAAAAAATAATTTTGTTGCTTCTTTAAAAAAACAAAGTGAAGCAACTGCTAGACATGACAGAAAAAGTGCTTATTCCTTATTCCTTATTACTACCTGGGTATGACCTCTTCTGTTTCCTAGGAATAAGGTTCTATTTGCACTTCTAGAATAGCTTTTTCTTTCTCTAACATTCTGTTAAGATGTGTCCTGATCTCCTAAAGCCACAGAATCCCAGAGACTCACAGTAAATTTTCTCTTCGGTAAATCAGAAGGCTCTGCATAAATGTGAGATGCTATAATAATATTTATTATCATATCTGTAATTCATTCTGCCTGGAGTACAGTTCATAATGAGAGTGCATATAGTTGGTACTAAGCAAATATTACTGAATTGATGAAACTAAATAAGGAACCACATTTTAGACTTACAAGATATTAAATGTTCATGTGGTCCAATTCCTGCATCTTCAGATTAGAAAACTTATACCAGGGAGTAACTGACTTGATCAAGATGACAAGGCCAAGACTGAAAGCGAGAATTTACTTATAGCTCTAAATCTCATCTGCTTTCTACTCTCCCATCTTTTTTTTTTTTTTTTCCTTTTTGAGATAGAGTCTCGCTCTGTCACCCAGACTGGAGTGCAGTGGTGCGAACTCAGCTCACTACAACCTCCACCTCCTGGGTTCAAAGGATTCTCTTGCCTCAGCCCCCCAAGTAGCTGGGATGACAGGCACCCACCACCACACCCAGCTAATTTCTTTATTTTTAGTAGAGACGGGGTTTCACTACGTTGACCAAGCTGACCTCAGGTTCCTGACCTCAGGTGATCCAACCGCCTCGGCCTCCCAAAGTGCTGGGATTACAGGCGTAAGCCATTGCCCCCGGCCCACTCTCCCACCTTTGTTCCAGATATATCCAAATATTCTGACTCTTACTGTCTCAGTAGATAATAACAGCCTGTAATAGTCCTAAATCCCTTTTATGGATTGTTAAAGGATGTAGTAAAGAAATAAACAAATGAATAAAAAGAAACACTGATAAGTAAATCTGTCTAGAGAAGTCTGGTTTTTAGAAACAACTCTGTAATAATCCAGGTCCTGCCGTGACTCATCCGAGGACCTTGTGTAAGATAGTAACTTCTCTGGGTCCCACCTGATGTGCTAGAGCCAGCGCAAGAGACCTGATGGTTAAATTTTCAGGAATACTGAGAGTCAGTTGTTCAACAGAGCCACCGTTAACAATTAAACTGTCATTGAAGAAGTTACATTTTAAAACATAAGTTCAAAGTACTCAAACTTATCATTTCTTAATGATTTTACTACATTTTACTATTACCTGTGATCTAGAGTTATGATTTTTGTATCTGTGTGGTAGACAGCTTATACATATGATGGTTTGCTTCTGGGCATCTTTTTCCAACTATGTGTTCAGTAATCCTGTTGGTAGCCTGAAATAAACTATGGTAGGAGTATTTATACCACAGTAACCAGCAAACACCAGAAATCAGGGCTTCTTTTTCTCAGACAGCCGATTGTTAAACATTTACCTGCACACACTGGGCTCATCTTCATTATTGGTGAAATGAGCTAGACGCTATTTTCCATTAGCTCACACTCTAATTCCAATCTACCTGACCAGCAGAAGAGACAAAAAGGGAAAATCCTGGCCAGTTCTCCCCTACCTGATCAACCAGTAACATAATCAGACTTGCAAGACCTCAACAAAAGAAACCTGAAAATGCCACTGGAGGTGTGTGTTTTGCCAAAGAAAAACGAATCAAAAACAAAACCTGCAGGATGAGGACAAAGAAACAAAGAGCAGGTATTTAAACCAGTCTTAGGTTCTCCCCTTCACTCATTTCCACTTCCCCACTTTACACTATCGATTACTCCAGTCAAAGGATACATATCTTTCATATAATAACCATTGTAGCTGCAATTAAAATAGTTATTGCCCGGCACATTGGCTCACGCCTGTAATCCTGGCACTTTGGGAGGTCAAGGCGGGAGGATCCCTTGAGCCCAGGAGTTTATTTATTTATTTAAGGGACAGAGTCTCACTATGTTGACATCCTGGACAACACTCTTGAAGTACTCTTTTCCCAGGGAGGACACAGTCATGGCATGTAACGTAAAGGGCAACCTTTTGCTGAAGTGGCACTGAGACACGCCTATCTCCTTTTCAGAGGTTCCTCTCTGGCATCAGACGGTGGCGTCTAATCTCTCTAACGAATTAGTCATCCCTGTCTCTGCCACCATATCCTTGGATGTGCAGGAAAAGGAAACTAGAGGTGTGTGGCAGGGAGAGAATGAGAAAAATCAGGAAGAGGAGAAAATAATATAATCTGACACCACAGTCTGGAGCTTTACCTTGAAATCCCACTCCAACCAGAAGGGAAATTTAACTGGGCACGTGGTGGAAAGTAAAATGTAAACATTATCCCAAAATGTTTTTCAACAGTTTTGAAATAGAAGGGCCATGCCTGTGACTAAAGGCACTATCATGATAATAACATCAGTTAATAGCTACCAATTACTGAACGCTTACTATGTACAAGAAACTGTGCTGATTGCTTTATATTTTTTATTTCTAACCAGGTGGGTAAGGGTTAGAAACAACCTGACCTTGTCATCTCTTTTTATAGACGAGATACTGATCCTCAGAGAATTTAAGTGGTTTGCTCAGGTTCACAGTTAGTAAGTGGTAAAGCAAGCAACTGAGGTGTCAGGCCTGGCTCAGAACATGATACCCCAAAATAATGGCACCTTGGCATAGTGAGTATTTTAAACAGCAGGAAATTGAAAAAACAGCAGAGGCAGGAAGGCTGCTCTCTGACCCTTTCCCACCTTTTTCTCCTGAGAGCTGGCCATGAAAGAATTCTCTGACCTACTTCCCCTGAAAGTAGGTCATAAGACCCTCATTCCGGAGGGGTCCTGCCCTGTACCCAGAGGGAAGGAATGTCACACCGAGGTTGAAAAGAATCTGAACAAATAGGCCTTGCTGAGTTCCCCGGTTTATTACTATTAGATCACATTCTTTTGTCCTTCAATTACACTTCTGCACAACTGTCCCTAAACACATATGGTTTTCCCTGGGTCCTTGGGGCTTCGTTTTCTAAAGGTTTCTGTGTCACTGAAAACTTATATTAAATACAACTTTTATACTTTTTTCATTTAATCTATTTTTTTTTTCTTTTTATTTGTTATAGGGGTCTCAGCCATGAACCTTGTGATGGATGAGGAAAAGATATTCTTTTTCTCCCCTTACACTTTCTGGCAGCCAACATGGGGTGGCTGAGACACCCCACTAGTTCCAGGACCTGCAGATAAGATCCTGGGACAACTAATAAAAAAACAACAAAAGGTTAAGAGTTGTTTTTTTTATTTTTGTTTTTTAACCAAGATCAGCTCTCTGGGATCTCTTCTTCTAGGTAAGAATTTCCTTTCCAAATTCAGATTAGCAGAAGAAAAATCATTTGTTTGCATTGTGACTCTTATGTAAATCTGATTTAGGGGTACCCATTAGTTATTGATCCTTTCCCTCCCAGGGACAGCTATCTCATTCCTGTTTCTCTCCTTTTGTTTCCTGAGAGCTTCGCTTCATGACTGGTGACAAAACTCTCTCTGGGCCCGGCATAATGACTGATGCCTGTAATTCCAGCACTTTGGGAGGCCAAGGCAGGCAGATCACTCGAGGTCAAGAGTTTAAGACCAGCCTGGCCAACATGGAGAAACCCCGTCTCTACTAAAAATACAAAAATTAGCCGGGCATGGTGGCACGCACCTGTAATCCCAGCTACTCATGAGGTTGAGGCAGGAGAATCGCTTGAACCCAGGAGGTGGAGGGTGCATGAGCTGAGATTGCACCACTGCACTCCAGCCTGGGCAACAGAGTAAGACTTTCTCAAAAAAAATAATAATAATAAATAAATAATTAAAAATTAAAAAAAAAAAAAAGGAAAAAAAAAGAAAAAAAATTTCTCTGCTCTCTGCCAGATGGGGTGCAAGTGTTTCAGCTAACAATGAATGGGAAACACATCTCCGAGTAGATGATCTGAGAATGACAGGGAGCCGGCCTTGAGGAAACAGTGCAAAGGCTCTGCAGTGCAAACAAGGTGCTTACTGTGGGTTGGTGGGCACAGTCAATAGGGGAGGGAGTGGTACACAATAAGGTTGGAGAGATAAAGCAGAGCTCGGAGAGTCTTATCTTCCTTCACCTGTGTTAGCATTTTATTCTAACAATAATGGGAGACCACTGGAGAGTTTACAGCAAGGGAGGAATATCATCTGATTTACACTGTGACATGATTGCTGTGGTTGCTATCTAACAAGTAGACTTAAGGAGAATCAGGATGGAACCAGGATACCTAATAAGAGGTTGCTGTTATAACCCAGGAGCTATTATAAAGGCTGGGGTCAAAGAGTAGCAGGGAAGGTAATGAGAAATGGTCAGCTACATTTTGAAGGCAGATCTACGAGTATTTACTCATAGACCAGATATAATGGCTGAGGGAAAGACAAGAAGTACAAGAATGGCACCCGTTTTCTACCCAGAGTAAGTCCAAGGATTATTATGCGCTGAGTTGAAGATATTTTGAAGTCATAACTCCTAGTACCTCAGAATATGACCTTATTTGAAAACAGGGTCTTTGCACATGTAGTAAGGTTGATGCAAAAGCAATTGTGGTTTTCGCCATTACTTTTTTTTTGGAGACAAGTCTCTCTTGGTCGCCAGGGTGGAGTGCAGTGGCATAATCTCGGCTCACTACGACCTCTGCCTCCTGGGTTCAAGCGATTTCCCTGGCGCAATCTCGGCTCACTGCAACCTCTGCCCCCTGGGTTCAAACGATTCCCCTGCCTTAGCCTCCCAAGTAGCTGGGACTACAGGTGTGTGCTACCACTCCGGCTAATGTTTTGTATTTCAGTAGAGATGGGGTTTCACCATGTTAGCCAGGATGGTCTCGATCTCCTGACCTCGTGATCTGCCCACCTCGGCCTCCCAAAGTGCTGGGATTACAGGCGTGAGCCACACTACTTTTAATTAAAAGTAATTTTACACCAACCTAATAATTAGCTACAATGAGATTATACTGGAGTTGGGTGAGGGCAGGGCTTTCATCCAATAAAACTGGTATCCTTATAATAAGAGGAGGGAACTACAGAGGAGAATGCCATGCGACAACAGACACAGACACTAAGTGATATATCTACAAGCCAAGGAGCGCCAGGATTGCTGGCAAACACCAGCAGCTAGAAGAGGCAGGGAAGATTGTAGGCTACAGGTTTCAGGGGGAGCATGGTCCTGCTGACACATTAATTTTGGACTCTAGCATTCAGAACTGTGAGACAATACATTTCTGTTGTTTTATGTTATCTAGATGGTGATGTTTTGTTATAGTATCCCTAGGAAACTAATACATGAATAGTGGGGCCATGACTGGAGAAGAGGAAGACTATGGAAGGAGTTGGGATGGAGGATGTGAAGGCACAAAACCCCAAGAGTTCTACTTTAAGTTGCGTGGTAGGCATCCAGTGAAAATTCTGACTGGCCAACACTAAGCTGGAAAAAGGAAGCAAAATTGATTTCTTACATCAAATATGTCTGGCATTATGCAAGCCAGGATCTCCCACGGGGTCCTTTATGGAATACCAATTCTGCAACATATTAACAGATTTTATAAGGAAAAACATTTGGGAAAGTCTGGGTTAAATACAATTAATGAGGCTGATGCAGGAGAATCGCTTGAACCCAGGAGGCTCCCTTGTTACAGAACACCTCATAGCCGTTCACTAACAGACAGCACACCTTTTCTTGACTGTGATACTATTCTTAGACAAGCCCTAAGGTCAGAGCTTTATATAAGACATATCCATATGAGTAAACTCAGTCCCATGTGAAATAATTTTCTCATGCCCCCTTAGCTATTGAGTAGCAAAGCTGGAATTTGAAGCCATATCTAGGTGATGCCAAAGTCCATGTATTTTCCATATACCACTATATAAATGACAGAATATAACAAAATCTGCCTCAATGCAACTGTTGATAAAAGCAGAATTCTGAATAAACTGGATTGTTTTGTCCATTTGCAGGATTTATAGGTACTGAAACTGCAAGTGACTGAAAGGCATATTTATCTGTAAAGATGTGAAAATCGCAGGTCCACAGATTGCTTCATAATGGATTTCTAGTGTACTTCTTTCAGTTTCAAAAATTACTTTTTGGGGATAAGTGAAGCTATCTACTCTTTGGGACATTAAAATCTCATGGCAAAGTCAGTGTCTTCCACTAAGAAATTTTTGTTAGTTTTGCTTAAGACAGTGTAGCCCTGTTCTTCTTAGAATTGCCTCCTTTTGAACGGTGTGAACCCAGGAGGCAGAGGTTGCAGTCAGCCGAGATCGCGTCACTGCATTCTAGTCTGGGCGACAGAGCAAGACTCCGTCTCAAAAAAAAAAAAAAAAAAAGAATCGCCTCCTTTTTATTGCCTACTATAATTAGAATTTTCAAATAAAAACATCAGGATACACAGGGTGGCAAATACAAGGCTAAGATTGGGAACAATGAATGAGAACATTTTATATGAGGATAATCCTAGTAAATTTGGCAATGTCATCAGTTTAACTGCCGATCCCTGAAGTGACAGGGGAAACTTCCCCCTGATTCTAAAAGAGCGACTACTGTTTGTAGCAGTAACCACTCTATAGGATTCGCTTCCACGATTCTAGTACATTTCTCAGCTCTTTTCCATATGTTATCTCATTCAAGCTTCACCTCTACTCTTTGTTTTTTTTTTGTTTTGTTTTTTTGAGACAGGGTCTCACTCTGTCACCAACAATCTTGGCTCACAGGAATTTCTGCCTCCTGGGCATAAGTGATCCTACCACCTCATCCTCCAGAGTAGCTAGGACCACTGGTGCATGCCACCACACCCAGCTAATTTTTGTACTTTTCATAGAGATGGAATTTCGCCATGTTGGCCAGGCTGGTCTCCAGTTCTTCGGCTCAAGCGATTCGCCTGCCTTGGCCTCCCAAAGTGCTGGAACTACAGGCATGAGCCACTGCGCCTTGGCCCACCTCCACTCTTGAAAAGAGTTAGTGTAGTACTTCAATAGAGGCCCATGCTGACTGGGCCACTTTGCAAGTGATAATACTCCAGGCAGCAGCTGAGCTGGAGTGGACTCCAAGTTGACTGGACCATCCACTCATTCACTGCATAAATATATCCTCAGCTCATACAATGAATAAAACAGAAAGCATCTGCCTTCGTGAACTCAGGAAGAGAGACAGGCAAGGCTTTTAAGAAAATCAAAGCAGGATAAACGGAATAGAAAGGAAAGGGGTTCAAGCAGTGGCACTAACTTGAGAGAGGTGGTCAGGGAAGGCCCCCCTGAGTAGGTGACACCTGAGCAGATCTGAGGGCATGAGACAGTGTCTAGGAAGAAGAGAGTTCCTGGCAGGAGAACAGTGACCGCAAAGGCCATTAACAGGACACAGTGCAGATGGAAGCCCATGGTGGGAGCCAGTGAGCAGTGGTTGGAGTGGTTCGAAGGGGGATCAGGTATACGTTCGTGCTGGGTATTGAAAGCCAACCTGTGTTTTAGGGCACTGCTTCTTCCCAGCTCTAGATATCTCTGTCAGTGTCCAGGAAGTCCAACAGTGTAACACTGCTGGCCCCTTGCTGCTGCCTTCTTCCCTCTGTAGCGGCAGGATGTCAGGCAGAAAGGTTCACCTTACGGGTACATTTGGATAAACTGGTCATGTTGGGCTCACCTCACTCCCCATCCCCACACGGAGTGGTGCTTTTCTCTCTCCACCCTGTGTGAACCTGAGGATTGCTGGGCAAGTCTGCTCAACTCGGGCATCAGTCATAGGAAACCCATTTGCCCAAAAGGCAAAGTGCCATTCCAGCCCAGCCTCCCTCGTTAATCAAGCTGATGTTTTGCTGTCCTGCCGCCTTGCTCTTCTGTCTTATTTCTCAATTTCTTCAGAACTCAGGAGAGAAAGACAAAGTGCTGTGTTTTGGGCTCTCTCAGAGACCTCAAAAATGGAATTTAGGTTTTATTCTAGTGTAACACCTACACTCCACTGTCTTTCTTTTCCTGCAAACATTTCATCATACATACAATTGAAGAAAGGCTGGTTAACAGTATCAGCTTCATCAGCCATACCCAGAATTTAAAGCCCCACACAGTCTGGTTTGCTCACACCAACCCTGAAAAAGAGCAAGTGGAGCACGAGAAATGACCTCTCAGATCAAACCAGCCAAAATGTCTTCACACAGCTAATCCAAGGGCAACAAAGTCACTGCATTCCCTCATTAGGTATTTGAAAATCCACTGCGTATAGTATCTAAGGTGGAGACAACACAAAAAGCCCACAAACTGGTTCATCTGCTTCATAAGCCACTGAACACCCTCTATTATTGCTTCTGTCAGCAGTTTCTGAAAGCAAAAATATAATAAATAAATAAAACCCTGTTTTCATTCTTACTTAATGTATTCTCACTTCTGTGCATATCATCTTGCTAAAATCATTAATAATCTCCATATTTCTAAATTCAAAAGAAAAATCTGTCTTTATCTTTATTGACTTTTCTGACACGCTGCTACTGCCCCTTTGGTAAATTTATTGATGCCTTGCCTTCTGTAATTTGTGTTTTCATGGTTCTAAAATTCTTCTAGGATTCTATCCTTGGTCCACAGCTTATGATGCTTTCACACACTAAAGAGTGGTCTCATCACTTTAACCAGCACTTTCTGTGGACACCACTCAAAATGAGAGTGCCTCTCAAAAGCTTCCGCCTCATCTATCCAACCGCCTGCCTAACATTTTTACCTGATGCCCCACGGGTATATGAAACTCAACATGTCAAAATGGCATTTAATCCTGCTGAAACATGGTGAGTGAGAAACATTTATTTCTGTCCCCTCATGAAACCTCTCTAAAATGAGAGTGAAGACATTTTTTAAAGTTCTAAATCCCAATACCCAAGAAAATAGGAGAGACAATAGTAAATGGGGCAGATCAAATTTTTGTTGTTAGATGGAAAGTGAACAGATAGTTTGCAGAGAATGAACACAGAATATAAACGAGAAACAAGGTAATTCAAACCATACAACTACAGAAAGGGTCAAAACTGGTAAGTACTATAGAAGGCAAAAGCGAAGTATAGGGCTGAAAATGGAAGAATTGATATGAGTCTATAACAACATTTAGATCCTCAAGTCCCTCCCCAATCTAAAAGAGGAGAGCCTTATTCTGTAGAAAATTCATTATTTGGACATTTTCAGTAGAGACACTCTAGACTTGGGAATATAAGAAACAGTGAAAGTTGGGGAGGAGATACTCTACTGAAAACTCAGAAAGCCTACACACTGACAGACCTCAGCCCCTTGAACACTCAGCAGTAAGAATGTTGGCAGTAAGGACTCTATACCTTCATTCTTCAGCTTCTGCAGGAGACTGAAGGATTCTTTTTTGCAACAACTGCATTCTCTTAGAGAAAGAATATACACATAATGACATGTAGGATCCTCTAACGAAGCGTGTTGAATCCACCAATCAGCTGCAGGGAGTCAGCGAACTGCTGACAAATCCCTTTGACACAGTGTCCAACCACCAATTTAGTATCTCACACTTAATACGTAAATAGACTTCAAGGAACCATTGGGTATTTGAGGAAAGCCTCCAGCTTGGTAGAAAATCCAAAAGAAATGGCACAAAAACAAAAACTCACAAGAAATAGCAATATATGAAGCAGGATAACTCTCCAAAAATCAAAATGTCTTCAAGGAGATAAGAGAAGATATTTCATTCATTAAACAACAGAATAAAAAATAAGAACATGCTTCTGAAAATTAAAAAATACAATAGTAGAAATCTTAAGAATTTGATAAAAGGACAGTGCAATTAAGTTATAGAAATCTCACGGAAAATATAATTGAAAGATAATAGAACTTTTAAAAATAGGGAGAAAAAAGGTAAGGAAATTAGAAGATTGGTTCCAGAAGATCAATATCTGACTAATGGAAGTTCCAGAAAAAGATGGCAGATAAAATTCAGGGGAGATCAGGTGGCTCATGCCTGTAATCCCAGAACTTTGGGAGACCAAGGCAGAAAGATAGCTTGAGCCCAGAAGTTCGAGACCAGCCTAGGCAACATAATGAAATTTCATTTCTACAAAAAAAGTCTACAAAATTAGCCAGACATGGTGGCACACACCTGTGATCCCAGTTACTTGGGGAGCTGAAGTGGGAGGATCACTTGGGCCCCAGGAGGTCAAGGCTCCAGTGAGCCATGATCATACCACTGCACTCCAGCCTAGATGACAGAGAGAGACCTTGTCTCAGAAAAAAAAAAAAAAAAATCAGGGTAAGAAATTATCAAAGAAATAGTGCAAAAATATCTGCAGAGGTATAGATATGATTTTTCAGATTTAAAGGAACCATCAAGTTCCTGGATCAAGAAATGAAAAGATGAAGAACACATTTCAGAAATAAAGTGACTATTAGAAACTTTCCAGAGAAGAAGAGAGAAAGAGAATGGTATCACATAAAAAGAATCAAGAGCCAAAATTGCATTAATTTTTTGTTTATTGTGGTTTTTTTTTTGAGACGGAGTCTTGCTCTGTCACCCAGGCTGGAGTGTAGTGGCGCGATCTCGGCTCACCACAACCTCTACCTCCCATGTTCAAGCTATTCTCCTGCCTCAGCCTCCTGAGTAGCTGGGATTACAGGTGCACGCCACCATGCCCAACTAATTTTTTTGTATTTTTAGTAGAGACGGGGTTTCACCATGTTGGTCAGGCTGATCTCGAACTCCTGACTTTGTGATCCACCCACCTCAGCCTCCCAAAGTGCTGGGATTATAGGCATGAGCCACCACGCCCAGCCTCTATCAATCATGAGAATTAAATAAATATTCAGAAATATATCAGATTTATTTATGTATTTGTTTATTTTTATTTTTTTAGAGATAGGGTCTCAGTCTGTCACCTAGGCTGCAGTGGCAGTACAATGCTGCAATCACAGCTCACTTCAGCTTCTAGCTTGTGGGCTCAAGCAATCCTCCCACCTTAGCCTCCCAGAGTGCTGCTATTACAGGTGTGAGCTACCACACCCAGCTAGATTTTGATTTTGATTTTTAATTTAATTTTTTTTCACCTAATATACAGCTTGGGAACCAGCCAGTTTTTTTTTTTTTTAAATGTTTTTCATATACCACTTCTCAGAAAGCTACTGGCAAATGTGGTCCACCAAAGCAAGGATGTAAACCAAGAAAGAGGAAGACATGGAAGCCCCGTAACAGGGGAACTAGGACTGAAGAGGGGAAGTGAAATCACAGAATAACAGTTATATCTAAAGAGCCACCAGTGCATAATGGAGCAGTAAGACAGAGGGGGGGTCCACATGAGATGTCCTCAAGGAAGAAATGTATCTATAACTGACTACTGCATGAGCTTTTGTAAAAAATCATATCAATAAGGATATTACAGTTCTGTCAGCAAGTTTGGACAGAAGTTATAAGAGTGATAGAGAAAACAGAACAATGCAAAGAGGCAATTTTTAAGTTGATGAAAATAAAACTGTACAAGACATGGATTGCAATTATAGTATACTACTTGGCTCAGCAGTGAGCAATATTTACATAATAAGGTAAACATTAGATATTGATTTAGCAAAAGAGAAAAATTATATCACCATTTGGACAGGTTGGAGGGTAGGAAAGTCAGGAGGTAAGGTATGTAAAAGTGGTAAATTCTCACCTTGTTGAATAAGTCAATAGAAAATACCTCAAATAAAAAGTGTAACTCTAAAACCAATAAATCAAGAAACAGATTAGGCAGATTACTTGGAAATTTGGAATTAAAGGTTAGAACAAACAGGTATAAGTATGAGAGGAGGTCTCAGAGATAAGAGAAGGATGGGGAAGGGTGGAGAAGAAGACTAAAATGTTTTATCATGAGAATTATAACATTACTTTTATTATATTGACAAAAATCAAAAGTAGTTAAGAAGAACTCAAAAACTAAACTTATTATCTCCTTCCCTAAACTTGTCCTTACTTCCCTATTTTTCATCTTGGTTGGAAATACTCCCATCAACTCAAGTACTAAAGCCAGAAATCCAGGATGTATTCTTGATCTATCCATTTTTCTCTGGCCCTGCATTCCCACAGCCAATCAATCACCAACTGAATCTCCTAGATGTTTTTCAAATTCACCTTCACCTCTCTAAATCTACTCTCATGGCCTAATCCAGTTCTTTATTTTCACTTGTCTGGACTACTGCAAACCTCCAAACTAGTTTCCAACCTTGACTTTAACTCCTAATTAAATGAATCCCTCTATACTTCCCTCATGTGCTGCTGTGTCTCCTATTGAGGTGACATCACTGTCTGGGGTAAATACCTGGGGTTTGCCATCTCACACCAAGATTAAGGACATGGACACGCACAAGGAGTGAGTTTAGGAGTGGAGGTTTAATAGGCAAAAGAAAAAGGAGAACAGCTCTCTCTTGCAAGAGAGAGGGGCATCTGAATGGGAAATCTGGCCCTCCGTGGAGTGCACCGGATTTTATAGACAGGCTTGAGGGGGTGGTATCTGATTTATATAGACATAGATTGGCTCACAGATTGGCTGGACCAGTTTAACGTTTACATAGCATGCAGGGAAGCTGGCCACCTCACCCTAACCTTATTGTGCAAATGGGCTTTCCACTTAGAAAGCACTACTGTCTGCTCCCTACTGCAGACGTGGTTGGAAAGGAAAAGGGAAGATGGAGCTGCCATTTTGAACATGCCTAGTCCAGGTAGCCTTTTCCTATTGGCACAACTGCCGGCATTCACTCGTGCAAGCTTCCAGCTTACTTGTCTATGTGTGTAGCTCAATTTTATAGGCAGGCTGCTCTTTGTTAGAAAAGAAAATGATTTGGGGTCTGCTTTTCATTAAAAGGAAAACCTTACCGAGGACTCCTGTACCCTCACTATCTGCCTAAATAATTTCTTCTTAACGCCTATATCACTATTTTGGCAGGTCATGGAATTTATAACGTTTAAAAATTTGTTATGCAGCAATAGATAACCAATACAGAGGCAGGAGAAAAGCCTAAGTAGGAAGAGGAGAAATAGGATGGAATCTAGAGAAGTCAGTAGAGAGCCGATCAGAGAGAGTTTTCTAGATAGGTTAAGAATCTTTATCCTCTCGTGACTAGGAACTACTGAAGGGCTTGACAATTTGAAGAGTACTACGGACATCCATGTAAGGATGGACTTAAGCCAGAAAGACAGAAGGCAGGAAGGCCAGTTAATATGTTTCACAATAATCTAGAATAAAGATGATGGGAGTTCGAACTAGGGCAGGAAACTAGTAATAACAGCATGGTGAGGGCAGACTTAAAAATAATTAGAAGGTTGACTGGGAGCAGTGGCTCACGCCTGTAATCCCAGCACTTTGGGAGGCCAAGGTGGGTAGATCATCTGAGGTCAGGAATTCCAGACCAGCCTGGCCAACATGCCAAAACCCTGTCTCTACTAAAAATACAAAAATTAGCCAGGCTTGGTGGTATGTGCCCATAATCCTAGCTACTCAGGAGGCTGAGGCAGGAGGATCACTCTAACCCTAGAGGCTGAGGTTGCAGTGAGCCAAGACCACACTGCTGCACTCCAGCCTGGACGACAGAGGGAGACTCTGTCTCCAAATAATAATAATAATAATAATAACACTCCAGCCTGGATGACAGAGGGAGACTCTGTCTCCAAATAATAATAATAATAAAGAGGAAGAAGAAGAAGAAGAAGAAGAAGAAGAAGAAGAAGAAGAAGAAGGAGAAGGAGAAGGAGAAGGAGAAGGAGAAGGAGAAGGAGAAGGAGAAGGAGAAGGAGAAGGAGAAGGAGAAGGAGAAGGAGAAGGAGAAGGAGAAGGAGAAGAAGAAGAAAGTAAAACTGGAAGAAACTTGTGATTATATATTAGAGTTGAAATAGAACAAAGAATCTAGGATGATCCCAGATGTGACTTAGATGGCTGGGTGGGTGGATGATGGTGCCATTAACCGAGAAAGAGAGAGACCCAAATCCCTGAGAGTGAAAATCAGCTCTGCTGCTAATCAGTCTAAGATGCTCCCAACAGAACATTAACAATATTTCTATATACCCAAGGCCACTCTGCAGCTGCAATATGATGCACAGTCCTTTTTTCTGAGCAACTGCTGTATTCTTACCAATGATAGCACTTTGCCCCACCCATCTCCTGAACAGCGACTGCTGAGAGTCTAAGTTCCTAAGCTGCCATGGGCACTTGGCAGCAGCTAATCCAGTGGGTACCTCTTCCCTGATCCCTCCTTTCACTCATTCAGCACAAGGCCAAACCTTTCAGAGGCCTCTTCCCGCTTCTCCCATCCCTAGGGTATGTGTCCTCCTTTGCTGCACATAATGCTAACAAACCTAACTTTGTGTCATTATACATGTATTTCTCATATTCTCTGCTTAGTGGGTTTCAACTTCCATCCCACTTGAAAGGTACACTTAGAAAAGGTAGAAGGAAACTAAAAAACAGAGAGAAAAGAGACAATAAAGCCAGACCACAGAGGATGGCTGCAGGCTCCCTATAGTACATTTCATTCTAAGATGAGCAGGAAAGGCTCTGCCACAATTCCTGAATGTACAAGGTCAAAAGTTGCAGCCTTCACTTCACCGACAGGTATATCCTTGGGCAAGCCAATTCACTTCTCCCCTTGGACTTCAGTTCCTTCATTTGTAAATTCTGGGGATTAGATGGACTATATAATTCCCAAAATTCCTCTCAGCTTGGAATGTCTAAGATTCTAAAAATGCAGCCAAGGAGATCAGGCTAAAACTGCTTCAGGCTTTGAGTCACAGCAATGATTCACGCAGGCTACCGTAATGAAAGAACTTCCACACCTGCTCTGGGTGCCCTGAACCTACACATTTCTGTCAGTGTTCGTAAGACAACCTAAAAAACCTAAGAAAGGCTGTTTTTTTTTTGGGTGGGGGGCTACAAAACTGATTAAATTACATCTTTTTTGAGCACGGATTTTTAAAAAAATCCTGTCAACAAAATTCTAAATCAGTGGCTTCCAGCAAATTTTCTCTGAAACAAAAGTCTCAGATTTTGCAGACACCAATGTTCACACACATGTGTACACAAGAACGGTGGAAAGAGTCATGGTTTCACATGGATTGTGCGGTCTGCCAGCTCAGAAAGCTCCTGGTTCCCAACGGCACAGGCAGTTCATTCTCCTGCCAGGCAAGTTAATTCCACCAACACGCCAATAGTTAGAAGGGGAGAAAACAAAACAAAACGAATTATTTCCACTTGACTTGCTGATTGCTAATAATATTCTTCATCAAGTAACCCAGGCAGAAACATTTCTCGTTTTCAGAATTAGCTATGGCTGCCATTTCCCCTTGTGTCAAATATAAGGAGATATTTCCTAGGGTCTGCATACGACCCAGAATGGCTTCATCTTTATTTCACATTCTACATTTCTTATTGCTGGACTTAGGAGCATATGAGCTTTTCCCTAGCCAGGCCTTTCCCTGCAACCTACCTACCCTCCCTCAGCACTAAACAATCACATTTCTTGATCCATTCAAACATGCAGGCCTCGGCTGGGCACGGTGGCTCATGCCTGTAATCCCAGCACTTTAGGAGGCCGAGGCAGGAGGATTATTTGAGCCTAGGAGTTTAAGACCAGCCTATGCAATGTGGCAAGACCTCGTCTCAAATCAAACAAATAAACATACAGGCTTCTACCCACACTCTTCTATACAAACAGTTTTCTCTCCTTTAACAGATCTCAACTCTTTAGAGATTTTCTAGCCATACAGTAAAGGGTGAGAAACTTTGCTAAAACTTCTGGAGTAAAGATGAAAAGGGGACAGCATCTACCTTCAAGGAGCCCTCATTCTAGCAAAGAGAGACATGCATGAAAACCAGTAAACCCTAAATATTGTCATAAAGCATGAGGAATGCAGTTCTGTGCCCCATTACAAATAAACACTGCACTTAGTAAAGTCCTCACTGGAGGATGACCCCATTTACAATGCAAATCCTATTACTCACTATACAACTTGCTACTTCTAACTTTGGGAAAAAAGCATTGAGGAAGCAGCGTCATTCTTACGGCTTCCAGAGTCCACTGGGGCTAATCTTGCTCTAGGCTCCACATTCTATCGCACCTTCTCTCCAAAGACTCGCCAGGGAAGGAAAATAAGAAAAAAGCAAAAAGTGACCTTAGACAGGCACAACTGTGGGACAATGAGGGAAGGCAGAAGATTGATGGGGTAAAACAAACACACAAGTGAAAACAGAGCTTTTCTCCATTTTACCCTTAAATCAGCCAGGGATTGAAGGTATGATCTTAAGGAGAATGAATGAAGTGATTGTTGAACTCAGGGAAGTAGGAAGGTTGCATGACCTTTGTACCAGCTTTAGGGGCTGGCATTTCTGAGAGGGGTTGGCCCTTCCTGTAGAGTTCAAGAAGTTGGGTGAAAACAAGGCACGATCAGAGGGCAGACATCCCACCAATTGTGCAATAACCAATTGTGCAATGTGCTTTGGGCTTCCTTGCTGATCTTCTTCCCAAAACAGAGGGGCCACAGTAAGGAGTCTACATGTGCAAATGCCTAATACAGTGCCTAGCATACAGTCAGTAGCATATAGGAAGGCAATGCAGTCCAGTGGGAATAGCATGACAGATTTAAAATATGCTCTCAGACTGAGAGTGGTGGCTGATGCCTGTAATCCCAACAATTTGAGATGCCGAGGTGGGCAGACCACGAGGTCAGGAGTTGCAGACCAGCCTGGCCAACATAGTGAAACCTTGTCTCTACTAAAAATACAAAACTTAGCTGGGCATGGTGGCACATGCCAGTAGTCCCAGTTATTCGGGAAGGTGAGGCAAGAGAATCACTCGAACCCAGGAGGCGGAGTTGTAGTGAGCCGAGATCGCCCCACTGCACTCCAGCCTGGGTGACAGGGCAAGACTCCATTTCCAAAAATAAAAATAAAAAATAAAAAAACAAAGTATGCCTTCACAGCTTCAAATGTGGTTTCTGCCACTTAAAAACTCTGTACCTTGGCCGGGCATTGTGGCTCATGCCTGTAATCCCAGCATTTTGGGAGGCCGAGACGGGTGAATCATGAGGTCAGGAGATGGAGACCATCCTGACCAACATGGTAAAACCCCGTCTCTACTAAACACACAAAAATTAGCCAGGCGTGGTGGTACGCGACCGTAGTACCAGCTACTGAGTACCAGCTACTCAGGAGGTTGAGGCAGGAGAATCGCTTGAACCCAGGAGGCAGAGGTTGCAGTGAGCCGAGATTGCGCCACAGCTGAGATTGCGCCACTGCACTCCAGCCTGGACAACAGAGTGAGGCTCCGTCTCAAAAAAAAAAAAAGGGGGGGGGGAGCTGTTGCCTTGTGAAAAGATAGACAAGTTCATTAAATTACCTGGCTTCTGATCTGGAAGTGGGTTACCTGGAAAAAGCATTGTATGCTCTAAAAGTCCTATATTAAAAAAATTATTTAACTTTCTCTTTTTCTTTCCTCTGCCTCACCTTACCCCCTGCACTTCCCAGAATGGGAAAAGGAAGGACTTACTTCATTTTACTAGTGTGGATATGGTCTTCTAGTTAGAGACTGTGGTCCATTATTAAGAAGAACTACAGCTACAATAACACTGTAGATAAACAGGCATTAAAATACTAACAGATCATTGAACACCTGTATTTATTTTTGTTCCAAGAACTCCATATATTCAGATTTTCTTCAAGATCTTGTCCTTCTTTTTTCTTCTTCCGTACATTCCCATTCAACCACCCCTTGAGTATTAATCACTAGTCCAAATGTTTGTTCAGTCCTGACACTGCTATTGGGCGTTTCAGGACTGTTATCACCACTGTCAACTGTCACCTCCACAAGGATAACCAATCAGTCCCTCAAACCCACTGACTCTATAACAGGACATCATCATTCTCCTCAAACTTCCTCCTTCTATGACTTGCAGATGCTTTTTTTTTTGAGACAGAGTCTTGCTCTGTTGCCCAGGCTGGAGTACAGTGGCGCAATCTCGGCTCACTGGAGCCTCTGCTCCTGGGTTCCAGTGATTCTCCTGCCTCAGCCTCCTGAGTATCTGGGATTACAGGCATGCACCACCACGCCTGGCTAATTTTCGTATTTTTAGTAGACACAGGGTTTCACCATGTTGGCTAGGCTGGTCTCGAACTCCTGACCTCAGGTGATCCGCCTGCCTCGGCCTCCCAAAGTGCTGGGATTACAAGCGTGAGCCACCACACCCAGCAACTTCCAGATTCTTAATGATGCTCCCTTATTATTGCAGACGCCTGAGTTCTGAAACCAGAAGTCCTCAAGTCAAATCTGTCACCAAGTGCTATTCTACTTCCTTTTTTCTCTGTTCTATCCACAGTTAAACCCTTACTTGCCCCGAGACATTTACAAAGCTTCCTAACACATCTCTCAGACTTGCAGTCCTTTTCCCTCCAACTTAGCCTAACGCTGATACTGCAATGAGCTTTCTAAAACACAAGGCACTCCCTTCCTCCCATGCCTTCAATGACTCCCACCTGCAACCAGGATAAAGTATAAACTTCCTACGATGAAATGTAATGTCCTCTACCGTACAACTCCAACGTTAACTTTTCAAACCAAAGTTACATGATCCCTTCACAAACTCTAAGCCTGTGCTCTGCCAAATCAAAACTCTCCTTGTTCCCTAACCCTATCCTGCCTTTTATGTTTTTATGGCTTTGCTTAGCAAACCTCCAGGCAAAGGGTAGGAACTAATCAATGCCAGTTGATTAATCAATTGAAATCAATACCCTGGCTTCTAATCAATAATAGAGTATAGGCAGATTCTAGATTGCAACATTTTTTTGACTTTTCTGAAAGTTTAAACCTTTTCATAATCAAACACTGGGAAAAACATTAGTTAAATGAATAAATAAATGAGAAAATGAATCAGTTGGGAGCTGGGTTACATTGTCTCCCAAGAATCATACAGTACAAAAAGACATGTCAAGCAGTCTTTCTGAAAGGGGTAATGGGACACACAGTCTCAAAAAGGAAAGGAGGAAGGGCTTAGCCTCAGGGTTCTAAGTAAATATTTTGACCTGTAGACAACTCTAAGCAATTTAAAGACAACCAATAACTAGAATCAGACTAGAGATAAAAAGTTAGGAGATAAGTTGCGACTGTATTGGAAAGATAAGCTACAAAGAATTTGCTTTTTCAGGCTCCAAGATGTAAGGACACAATCCTTCCCCCTCTTTCACCACCACCACCCTGTCCTGCACTCCAGGGTCTGACTTAAAGCAATGAAAGCATGTGATTTCATGTTCAAGGTTATACCTATAATATCTCTGAAGGCAGAGAAATCTCAATACCCTGGTTTCAGTTCAGACACGCTGTAATAGCTGTCTTGTAAACTGTCTATTAAGGCTTACATCTTTGAGCTTGCAAATATAGTATAAAAGTTCAAACTCCATTACTGTTTTTACCAGGAAAGTACAGTTCTTAGCTTTTGGCCAGCTTACCTCTCTCCCAAGTCAATATAGATGTTAATGAGTCATTGTTCTAGAGGTATCTTTCTAATTCTGAGAAGCTTGCCTACTTCTTTTGAATGTTCTTAGTTCAGTCAAAGAAATCCCACACTATAAAGCCATTGGAAATGTTAAACTAAAACAATCATGTTTGATCTTTAGTGAACCATACTTCCTATTAAGAAGGGGTCATTGGCCAGACACAGTGGCTCATGCCTGTAATCCCAGCACTTTGGAAGGCTGAGGTGGGAGGATCACTTGAGATCGGGAGTTCGAGATCAGCCTGGACAACATGGCAAAACCCCATCTCCACCAAAGATACAAAACTTAGCCAGGCACGGTGGTGTACACCTGTAATTCTGGCTACTCAGGAGGCTGAGGCACCAGAATCGCTTGAACCCGGGAGATGGAGGTTGCAGTGAGCCCGAGATGGTGCCACTGCACTCCAGCTTGGGTGACAAAATGAGACTCTTATCTCAAAAAAAGGAAGAATGGGTCATTACTTATTTACCTTGAGTATTTGGGTGATAATAAACAGATATCTGATGATACCTGAGGCAACAACTGAGTTCCTCCCCTCTCATTGCCTTAGTTCTGTGCATCCCGGGGTAGTATTCAACACTCAATGTTTCCTCTGACAAACTAGATGCTCCCCAAAACAAAAACAAACTCATTTTTTAAAATTGTTATATCACTTGCTTCTTGTTTTTATTTTTTGTGGGGGGTGAACTGGTAGACCCAGCGGACTTTCTTAACATACTCTTCTAAGTCATTCAAACTGTCAGTTAAAACCCACCTATTTCTCAGGTTAGTAGAATCCCACTATAAAGTGATTTATAAACTGGATTTATATAAACTGGGGGACCAACTGCCCCTCCCAAACAACTCCTATAAAAGATTAATAAAACAACACCGTGTTAAGAACACTGACACTACATTATAAAGGGTTTCCCCTGTACTTAGATAGCATGAGGTACACATCTAGAATGCCCAATTAGTCAAAGGGTCTTGACAACCATGCAGACTTTCAGATGCCAACTAAGTCAGTGCAGTGTACTTTTCCAAAGTGCTCCAATTCTCCTTTTGGACAACTTTCTTAAACGTTATTTATCAAACTAATAAAATGTATTCTCGGTGGACTTTTATTTCTGCTTACATCTTTGTTCTTACTCATCCCAAATCAAAGAAAGGAAAAAAAAAAAAAAAGGAGTTGAACATTTAAGCGGGGAAGGGAAAGGCAAGTACTGAGAGGCTCCTTTTTCATTTACTGAAGCCAAAACTGAGGCTGTGGAAGGTAAGTAACGTCCCTGATGTCATCCAAGTAGTGAATACTAGAATCAGGAATTGCACAGAATTGTCCAGCTCCAAAACCCAAGCACCTTTCTTGGGACCCACTGGGGTTGCAGAGAAGGTGGGGGGCTCAAAGGTGACTGCACACGGGTCATGCGTTGCCACAGTCATTATATGGCCAGAGTTTTAAACATTATTTTGTTCTGTCTTCACCATAGACTTCATCATCAATCATAACTGATGAGGAAAATTACACTTAGCTGAAAAGCCAAGTCCCGCGCTAGGGAGGCATTTTCTATATGTTATTTCTATTTCCAATAAAACAAGTATTTAAATAGAAAAACTTATTATCTCCATCTTTCAGATGGCAAGACTGAGGTTTAGTAGGCTTAAATAATTTGCCCAAGGTCACTAACTAGCCAAGGCCAGAGCTGGGATTTAAATCCATAAATATTTCAAAGTCCTTTTGCTTCTGTATCACCAAGCTGATCTACACGTCGCAGGGAGCTGCTTCCACCTGTCTCCTGTGCCCTTGGTTTCTCCTAATCCTACATTCCAAGAATAAAAGTCTTCCTATGTGTTTTCCTTCCTAGGCTGAAGCCAAGTTTCCCTGCTTTGGGCACGTTCAAATAGAAGGCATTTTCCGCCTCTCCTGCTTCTGAGCACCTACGAAATCAACACATCCCCAAAAGACGCGTTGAGGTAGTAAGAGAAAGTGTCCTGCACTCGCCACGCTCCAGCGCTAAGAGCGGTAGAGGACCCCACAGCTTCGCACTTCCCCAGAGGAGCTCCTGCAGTAGGAAGCGCCTTCTAGCCTGGAAGAACGCTGGGTGCGACAGTTATGCCAGGAACTTTCAAGAGTATTCCCTTGGCTGGGCGCACGCAGTGCATCGCCAATGCTCCAACTTGAAAACTTTGACTCGGCCACAACCACCCCATTCCAGTCTCACCCATGCGGCGCTTTGTCCCCTGTTGGTGCTGAGGGCTTTTGAGATCACCTGTCCCGCGCTCCCTACGTCCGAGGGACCGAGGCGAGGACCTGTCCCGCTGAGCCGGCACGACCCACGCGGGGCACGCAGCACTTACGCGGCGCAGTCGGTGCTCCTCCCAGAGCCGCGGTACGCAAGGACCCCAGCCGGTTGTGCTTGCAGCGCTTCCCAAGTCAGGCAGAAGTGAGGCAGCCCCACCCAGTCATGAGGACCCTGCAGAACTCCAGCCTTTAAGCGCTCCTTTAGGCTCACATGACCCAGACCTAGAGGGCAAAAGGTACGTCGTGTCCCCACCTCGTGGTCCCAGAAACCTGTCCGCACCAAGTCAGCGCTTCCCATGCCGGGTGGAAACTTAAAAATTAATAAAGATCGTCGGCTGCGGTGCAATTCAGGTTGGTTTGTCCCTTTGTTTTATTCTGATTTTGTCTCCCACTTTTTATTTTATTTTATTTTTTAAATTTTTTTTTTTTTTTGAGACGGAGTCTCGCTCTGTTGCCCAGGCTGGAGTGCAGTGGCCGGATCTCAGCTCACTGCAAGCTCCACCTCCCGGGTTCACGCCATTCTCCTGCCTCAGCCTCCCCAGTAGCTGGGACTACAGGCGCCCCCACTTTTTAAAATCTGCTATCTTAGAATTTCAACCCTGTATTTTGAAATTATTTCTGCACTGTAGGACTTACTTGCAAGCCCAGGATTTACATTTGGAAAGCGAGTCATGTTTGATTCCCACTGTTTAAAAAGGCAACACACATTCACTGATGGTCTGCATTCCAGCTGCACTAGCAGTAAGCGCGCACCAAGTGCCACTGTCCTGCCAAGCACTCTCCTGAATCACTGCGCTGGAGTCTCAGAGCCACCTGATGTGTTCTGTATCATTATACCCATTTTGCAAGTGGGGAACACAAACTAAGTGAGGTTAAGTAACCCATCCAGGGTCACATTGCTTTTAAGTGAGTTGAGTGCGTATTATTAACCATCACCAGGTGCTGGGCATTGAGCCAGACAGTACGGGAGCAAGAACTAAAAAAGGCAAGGCGGTTGCAATGGCAAGTAGATAACACAAAATAAAGGAAGGTCATCATTATCAGCAACAGCAGCATCAACTGCCAGACAAGTGGGAGAGGCCATGGGGAATCTTCTGCACTGTCCCCGGCCAACCTCCATCTCCTCACAGCTAGCTGCAGGAGTGAGCCCAGGGAAACCCGCAGCAGAGCAGCCTAGCCAACCTGACAGTCAGGGGAAAAAATTGTTTTACGCCACTTTCAGTTTCGCGTAGTTTGTTATGCAACTAAGGCTAACTAAAGCACTAGTTTTATGAGCTGGAACAAACTCATGTCACTGAATATCTTTTTTCCTAAGTACCTACTTTATTGGGTTGCTGTGAGGACTAACTGAAAAAACGATGTGTAAATCACCCCGCACAGAGTATGTGCTCAGTGACGGCAGTCATTCTTTGCTATCATACCTTCTATTTGGAAGTACTTCCTACCCACCTACCTCTTTACGGAGAAAAATCGGTTTGTGGCAAAATAATTTTTTAAGGCCAAAATCAGCCCACCTTTAATATTTGCAGGACCCAGGGCAAAAGTACAGACAGAGATTTGTATGCCAGATACCTAAATATTTAAAAGTTATACACGAAGTTAACAAATGATTAAATACAACAAGTTCTACCTTCCTGCCTAGACGAATATGCCTTGGGAATTGACATGAAAGGCCAGATTGAAACTATGGATGATCTGCACTTAAATATGATGGTGCAGGGAGAAGTGGTTTCTAGTTCCTGGTCTGCAGCCACCTCCTCTCTTCCCACAGGGCTCTAGTCCATTGGTGGAAGCTCAGTCCAGCTTCCCAGAAGCAGCTGTCCCCAGCCACCTCTTGGGCTCAAGAGTATGAACACCAGAGTCAGCAATGTTCGCCCATGGGAGTACAGACATTAGCAGACAACACCGCTGCTGGTGTGCAGACCCCTGAAGGAGGCTCAGTGCCATTTGGGGAGGGAATTTGGAATTTGCCTTCTAAAGTGTGGGCCCTGGACGAGGGCTCCTTGGGTCTAAGTATAAGGACAACTACTGGCCAAACAATACCTATGCCCACATGGAACCACTTAAGAATTAAACTGAATTTTACAGTAAACACAGGATGAGTCATACTGTAGCGTATTTATTCAAAAACAGAGTGTCCCAAAAGTCTTCCTGCAGTTTTAATAA